>NC_138663.1:38451055-39075970 GCF_964273445.1 Streptopelia decaocto | reverse complement strand
TGGATGATCACCTGCAGTGGAACAAATAAGCATCAGGGGCCTGGCTTTGAATCCGATCAAGGACCCAAATGTCCCATACCACTGGGGATGCAGTGCCCTGCCTCTGCTTGTCTCTGGGGACAGTTCTGTTCTGCTGAATTTAAGTATTGTTCCTGGGCCAACGGGAGTACGAGCAAGCACGAGTTTGACCCCCACAGGCCCTGGCAGCACGAGGATCCTGGCCCAGCACTTCTGAGTGCAGAACGGATCTGTGCCAGCAGGAGAACCTCTGGGAGACTCATCCCAAACAGACTGCAAGATGATCCTGGAGGAACTCAAGCAGGAACAAATCCTGCATTAATTTGCAGTTGGAAACATTTTCTCCTATTTCAACTCCCTTCAAGATTAGATAGTGTCTGTCCTTGGAGAAGGTAGAGAAAGATGGAAGCAAGTATCTGTTCAGCTTTTAGCTTCAAAAGAGCTTGGAGGGAAAAACCCATCGCCATAACCTCCCAAAGTGATGAAGGCAAGGAAATCAGAGTCTGTAGTTGCCAAAAGAAGCTTCTTTCTCCTCTCGTCCCAGATGGAGTAACATTGGCATTTAATCCACCGGGAACAGGCATCTATAGATGGTCTGGGGAACATCCAGAAGTGTCCTCAGAACTGCTGACCTCTTGTCTCTCTGAAGGGTGTGTCTGTGTGGTTTTTCCCACTTGGATTTGCATGTGTGGGATAAAAAAGGGTACAACAAGCTTCCTAAGTGTCATTTTCAACAGGGCTGATGCACTTGTATGTTTGTATCTGGTAGACCAACTTGTTTCTTTATTGCCATCACGGTGGTGTGTGTTGGCTGGCGCTAGATTTGCTACCTCTTTGGGATTTGTTTGTGAGGAATTTAGATGGCTCCTTTGCCCTTGTTTGTTGTAGGGAGGCGACTCGTTGCTGTAGAGCTACTGACTGCCCCTGTGTACAGTGTTGATGGGTTTGGTGTCCTGTCTCTGAGGCTGCTGTATGCCTGTGAGAAGGCTGGGGGCAGTCCTGTACTTGCTGGGTTTGGATTTGCATGAGGTCATTTCTCTCCCAACAGAGAAAAATGTGCAGGGGGGCCAAAGGAGATCACCATCCCCCCAAAGCTCTGCAGGTGTGAGGTGGATGGGGTAAATACATTATTTTGTACTTATACAATAACTAGCAGGATGGGGAAGTGGGCTACAGGTGAGCTTCTCTAGATATAACTGGACATCACAATATCACACGTTTAATAACAGTGCTGCTTGCAATGGGGCTTGTGTCAGAGTGATTTCTCTACAGTTCTTGTGCTGCTTGAACAAAATCATTACTTTCCCATCAGAGTTTACATGCGCTTGTATGTCTGTACTCTCGTGCATGTAAGTGCTGCTGGTGGCAGGGTTTGGTGTTTTATTTTCCTAGAAGCTGTTGCAAGCATGTTGATATTTCTGCTGAGGGGAATATCTTCACCCAGCTGTTGCGTGTGTGTCTGTTTGTGTGAAGCTGGGGTGCAGATGGTGTCTGTTCAACTGCAAGCGGAGGTTTCAGAGCATTTGCATTTGTTCTCACAACCTCTATGCGTGCCCCTGTGAAGGATACAGTCAACTGGCACATGAAGATGTGGGTGTGAACTGGTCATGAGTCAATGTAGGTGTTGGGGCAGATTTCTAACATCAGAGCAGCGAGGGGCCAGCACAGCCCCTGAGGAGGGAGCAAATAGTCTCACAACGCTAGGATGGACCTTGAGACATTTCTGAGCAAGATTATATGATGTGGTTGCCTGGAATAGCAGGAGGCTGGATTGCATATCCCAGGAAGCCAGTTTCCATCCAATGTCCTGTGTTCCCAAGTTTCTTTGCAGCTGTTGCATGTCTGCGTGTGTCCAAGTGAGACAGACAGTCCCACTACAGCTGTGGTGAGTGCCAGGGATGCATCATGTCCCTTCAGTCGTGGGTCTCTGCATCTGCATGTCTGTGCAGGGGTTATTTATGTCTAGTTGTCCGCGTGTTTGTGCTTTCTGTGAAGGGGCTGGGAGTAATTTCTTAAGAGTCAACCTGTGTTTGGTGAGGTGGTTTCCTAGCAGCTATTGCCTGTATGCAATATTTGGGAGCTGAACTGTGGCTGGCTCCCCAGCATCTGGTGCACATGGATATTTATTTCTGACTGTGGGCAAGATCTCTATCAGTGATGGCATGTGTGGGTTTGGGCATAGGAAGGTGCAAGATCTTCCAGTAAGCTGTTGCACGTACGTGAGGGTACCACGGGTGATTTCTGAGGAGCTGTTGCATTTCTGTGCGTGGCGATTTGAGGTGGTGTATGAAACACTGTCTCCCCAGAGCAGTCACATGCGTGTGCTTGTGCATGGATGAAAGGTTTCCCCCACCTCCTGTTGCATTTTTATGTGTTGATTTTCTTATCAAATACCACAGGAGCATGTATCAAGGTGTAGTTTTCCCCAGCTGTTGCACATAACTCTGTCGGTAGGTGTATAGCTGTTGCATGCATACGTGTATGTATGTAGCTCCTCAGGAGCTGTTGCTTGTATCTGTATCATTCCTAGAAGCTGTTGTATTTTCCTGCGGGTGTCTTGATTCTGAGAAGCTGTAGCCTGTGTGTGTGTGATTCCCTAGCAGCTGTTGCTTGTCTGTGTTCCTGGGAAGCTGTTGTATGTTGTGTGTAGCTCCTCAGCAGCTGTTGTAAGGTAATTGTGTGCGTGTGTGTGCAGTTCCCAGCAGCTGTTGCATGCCTGCTCATGTCTCCGGTGGAGGCCCACCCCTTTCCGCCTGCACCGGAGCGGTGGCTGTGCAGGCGAGGAGAGCTCGGAGCCGGCTCCATGGGAGAGGGACCTTCGCCTGTCACAGCCTTCCCAGCTGGGAGAAGCGGTGCCGGCTCTGGTCCCAGAGCCCTATCAGCCGAGCCTGTGGCGAATTAATCACTCGCGTTTTTAAATGCCAATACAGCCCTTTCTGCCTTCTTCCCCCAGTGATGCGGATGCGGCGAAGGCAGCAAATCCTCCGGTTGTGCGTGCCCTCCCCGGACTGCTGCTCCGTCCCCGCCTGTCGTGCTCGCCTGTGTGCGTGGCTGGGAGCGCTGCCTAGGTGCAGCCGGGAATGAGACAGCTGTGGGGCAGGGGACAGCACAGCTCCAAGGGGTGACACGAGGTGGAGGATACCCCTCCCCGCCCCCCCACAATCGCAGGGCTGCAAGTTGCTTGAAGACAGGAGTCTTTTGTGCCTCCACTCGGTCTCTGTCATGCCCCGTATGGAAGCTGGGAGCGATCGCCCCTCCAGAAGCAGGTACGTGTGCATGTGTGTGTGTGTGTGTGACACGTTTTTTGTGTGCAGTCCTTGTGCAGCTGCCTTGCCTGTCCTCGGCTCCCTGTTGTCGTCCCTGTCGTCTCTCGGAGAAGCGGCTGAGATTGAAGGAGGAGGACTGAGCGGGGGGAGAAGGGCAGGATGGATGGATTGCCTTTCTCCTCCAGCCCGTGCGTGCACTCCCTGGGGGGGTGGATGTCTCTGATCTGAGGATGAAGGCAAGGGGTGAGTGCAAGGGAGATGGGCAAGTGGCCGGGGGAGGGGGGGGAAGGGTGGAAGAGATAATGCCCACATGGGGTGATGGGAGGGAGAGAGGCTTGGAGACAGGTCTCTCTTTCAGAGTGTGTGTGTGTGTGTGTGCGTGTATGTGTGTGTGTGTGCCCGCTTAGGATCGGGATGCTGAATAGGTCCAGGGCTTGCTGCATGCAGCAGGGTTTGACTGTTCTGCTTTTATTCAGACCTTGCAAGAGGAGGGGTTACATGTATATGTATACATATGCGTGTGTGTCTTTGTGTGTGTATAGATATATATGTATAGGTGTAACTATATGTATATACCCCCACACATACATGCATGTGCATATACAGATATAGATACACAGACATACATGTATATTGCCTGCAGTTACGGGAGGGAGAAGGAGACAGCCTCATTCCACAGCCCCCTGCTCCCTGCCTCTTTGCAAACTTTGTCGGGGAGCCTTTGCAGACAGGCAGGGATGTGTGTGTTTGTGTGTGTGTGAACATTTGACTGTTTTGGATGCAGGGGAGTGAGTAAATATCTGCTCTGCTTTTACACTGTTCTGCTGGGAGGCTGACTGGCTGCAGAAAAGTCATTGCGTGGTGTCTGTCGGGTGTGTGAGTGTGTCTGTGTGGTGGTGATGGGAGCTGGATATTTATGTATGGGCCCAGGACAGTTACTCAAATGCATACATACGTGTATAGGCATTGCTTGCAGGGTGTCTGGGTGCCCATTTATTTCACCAAAGAAAGCATGCCCACATATTTATGCATAAGGATCTTCCTGCTTTGGGGTATGGGATGGGGGGAGGAGAAGCTGAATGAATGAATGGGAGCAAGAGGAGGGGGAAGGAGGAGGCGTGGGGGTGGGGGAGAGAGACGAACAGACGCATCCTATTCCCATCCCAGGACAGGCAGGAGTGCACAGCTGCTGCTGTTCCCATTCCAGAGCTTGGATCTGGCTGGGGAAAGGCAGCATAAATCTGTTAATGCTGCAGCAGGCAGCATATTCAGGAGCTGCTGTGCGTAATGCCCTCTCGTGTGTGCTGGTGTAGCTTCCCCCTACCTCTGCATGTGTGCATGTGAGCACATGTGTGTGTGCTGCATGTGTATGTGTGCGGAGGCGGGGGTGTCTGTGCATAAACAATATGCTTGCAAACATCCTTGCAAGCACCCAGGGAAGGAGGTGTTGGCGACAGGGAGGAGAGCATCGCTTGTGCGCTGCGGGCCCGTGCATCTTGCAGCCGTGCACGGCCCGTGGTCTGTGGGCACCCACTCTGTGCTCACACAAGCGTCTGCTGCTGGGGGCCAGTGTCTGCACAGAAAGCGGGTGCACATGTGCAGAGCAGACTTAGGAGCTGCTCCCCCTTCTTTTGCCCTGAAGGCTGTAGAACATAACCCTTCTCTCCACCCTGGAGGTAGGGAACTATAAACCAGGCTATGGAGCAGGGAGAGGATTGTGAGATTGGAGGGGCTGCAGTAAAGATTGTGTAGGGAGTGGGGAGGAGGGGAGGTCCATGTCCCTGGAGACAGCCTAGGGGACTGAGGAGCCTGGCTGCATTGCATGCTGCGAGCCAAGGAATTTGTCATGCACTGGGAGGTGGGAAGGAGCAGGAGTGTGTGTGGTGTGTGGAAACTGGGGTGGAGGGGGAGAAAGGGGGTTGTGCCAGGGTGTGAGGGGGTTTTTGGTGACCTGCATCCTCCCCCCGTCCCTCAGTCCCCACACACCCCATCACTCCTGGGTCCCAGGAAGCACAGCCTGACAGCACCACTAATGTAATATTCAAAGGAAGCTTCATTTGCATGGAGCATGCATTATTAATATATTTAAATACAGCCCCCTCTTGCCTCCCCCTCTGTGCAGACCGTACCAGCAGCAGTGAGGAAGCTGCAGGGAGTGGAGGGGTGCCGATGCAGTGCCAGGGGTGAGAAACAGCTACTTTAATCCCACTGATTTTCCCAGACTAGAAACCTTTTTCCCTCACCAGCCTCTTCTGCACCTGCCACCCTCCTCACCCCATTTTTTTCCTTTGGGTGGTGGTTGGCTTTCAGGGCACCCACAAGCATGCAGATTTGTCAGTATGAAGCAAGCTGCCTTAGTTGCTCTTCCCCCACCAAAAACTACGACAAAAAGGGAAGAACTGTGGATGCGGGGCCTTTCCCTCTCTTCACCCAGCTCCAGGCAAAGTGGGTATTTGGGAATATGCTGCCTGATCCGCTGCGCCGGTGCAAAGCTAAGCTGTGGAGCAGAAGCCGCTTGGAGGGTAGAGAGGGTGTTTGGGAAAGGGGGGTATACGGACGTGCAGTTTTTGCTGGGGGGAGGTTGCCGTTAAAATTGGAAAGGTAAAAAATCACAGTCAGAGGGGGAAGGCAGGAGGGAAGCATAGCTGTGATGATATCCATGATGTTTTGTACCTACCTGGGTCATGTCAGAAGCCAGATGCAGCTCCAGGCAGAGTGCAGCTGCCTCATCTGACCCTGTTTAAGAGTGGTGGAGAGCACTGCTCACCTGGGAAAAAAGCTACTGGTCACATCAGGGCTTGCTGAAACCTCCCAGTGCTGTCAGCAGCCGTGTCAGAAAATATCAGCACATTTACTGAGAGAGAGAGACCCGGCTGCTTTCCACCTCATCGCAAATATTGTGTTTTTTCCTTTGGTCCCCTGTAAGTGTGGGTCTCGGCTAAGTTGTTTCTTTTATTAATGTGAGAGAGGGCAGAAGACATGCAGGAAACACTTCTGTCCTAACGCTCTCACGAGTGTGATGAGAGGTGCCCTGCTCTGGGAAAGGGACATGATGTCCCCCAAACACACTTGCAGCTCTCACTCATACCCAGGCACCAGAGTAGGACAGGACCATCTTACGTGAAAATATGCTTTAGGAAAATATCCCATTTTCTGGGAAAAGAGGAGCTTTTGCTTTTCTCCTCCACGAAGGAGCAGAGCTGTCCTGAACAAGTGAGGGATCCCAGGCTGCTGGCAGGTATGGGGAAAGCTGGAGCTTCCCAGGTAGCACTGCAAGTTCTGCTGGTGGGGATTCTCTGAGCTGGAGCCGATGCTGAGTTACAGCAGGTGCTTGAGCAATCCTTGGGCTTCTGCAGGGGCAGAGCTCAGTGTTCCCTGGTGCCTCTCTGTGTGGGAAGGGGGGTGAAGGAGGACATGGAGAGGAGCCACCAAAGGGAGAGAGGCTGAACGCACAGGAGCCACCTCCTGCGCAGCGTGAGGTGAAGTCCTCTTTCTGGGCTGGAATGGGAGAGTGCAAAGATCGGGGAGCAGACCAAAAGGCTGTGACCCAGCTCCAGCCCTTTCTCTCTGCTGGGCCAGGATGGGTTTCCTGCAGCTGTGAACCAGATGAAGGCGGTATTTAAAGCCCTAGATGAGTCACTCTTGGCACTTTGGAGGTGACAGTGACTGTGGGCCTGCTGTTGTGTTTGCTTCAGTGGCGAGATGGTCTGGCAGCAGTTACAGCTTCACAGAATCACAGAATGGTTGGGGTTGGAAGGGACCTCTGGAGATCATCTAGTCCAATCCACCTGCTAAAGCAGATTCACCCAGATCAGATCGCACAGGAATGTGTCCAGGTGGGTTTTGAATGTTTTAGAGAAGGAGACTCCACAGCCTCTCTGGGCAGCCTGTTCCAGTGTTCTGTCACTCTCAAAGAAAGAAGTTTTTCCTCGTATTCAGATGGAACCTCCGGTGCTTCAGTCTGTGCCCGTTGTCCCTCATCCTATTGTTGGCCACCACAGAAAGGAGTCTGGTCCCATCCTCTTGACACTCACTCTTGAAATATTTATAAACATTGATGAGATCCCCTCTCAGCCTTTTCTTCTCCAGGCTGAACAGACCCAGCTCTCGCAGTCTCTCCTCATAAGAAAGGTGCTTTAGGCCCCTAATAACCTTTGTAGCCCACTGCTGGACTCCCTCCAGTAATTCCTCATCCTTCGTAAACTGGGGAGCCCAGAACTGGACACAATACTCCAGATGCAGCCTCACCAGGGCAGAGCAGAGGGGGAGAACCTCCCTTGACTTCAGCAGCACTGCATTTGTGTCCTGGCTTTCCTGTGCTCTCCAGACTGTGTTAGTTTTGTGGCTTGCTTTGCCATTCCCTGGGCTCCTCTTTAAGGGATTATAATAGTTCTCTGGGTCTCCTGGGAGCTCTGGGGCAACTAGCTATTGCCTGAGATGAACTGTTTTCCTCACAGACAGGACTGACCAAATAATTTTCTGTCACTGAGGAGAAATGACCTCATTTGCACAACACTCATGAGCCAAGAAGAAACCCAGTTCCAGCTGACCAGCTGAGGTACAGAAGGAGGGAAGGGCAGTTGTCACTCTTTCCACGGCATCATAAGAGGTGGGAAACAAGCTATTAGGAGCCAGCTTGAGGTGAATGACTTGGTGAGTTTGGTCTCTAGGTGTTGCCCCTTGCAGGGAATCTTTGAAATTCCCAGGCAGCCCTGGCTTGTATAGACAAAGTGTCTACATGGTGCCTTATAGCATAGCACCAGATGCTGTGGAGATAGGCAGGGAATCTGTTGTTGGAGGTGCATCCTTCTGTGCTGACCCAGCTGATGTGTTGGAACTATTCCTTCCTGTCTGCAGTCACCCCAAGAAGTGCATCTCCAGCTTTTCAGCCCTTTAGCATAGAATTTTGTTCCAGGCGATGCCTTGAGGAGCTGATGGCACAACACGAATTTCGCAGAGGTGAGAAGATGTGTCTGGGGTCAAGAACCCATGTTCTTCCCTACACAGAGATACTCACACACAAGGTTAACACCCATCTGATTTTGGTAAGCTGTATGGGAGAGACCATTTGCAAAAAACTGTGGGTGCTTTTGACTCCTGTGGGCATCGATCTGACAGCAGATGGAACAAATTCTTTTGTGAGGAAGGATCATCAGTAACATGACCTGAGGAGCAGCAGGAGGCGTCCCTAGTTCTGCCACAATTGGCCTGTGCAGAAGTCCCTTCCTTCCCCTCTATACTCCTCAGCAGCCACCTCACTTTCGAATGGCTTGGGTGATAAGCTAATCACCATGGAAGGTGCTATAGATGTGCAGACTGTGCTCAGGATGGTGTACAAGCTACCAGTTGCCTTAAGGCAAGGTGTCATATGTTTGTATTCATTCTTTCCATGGCTCATGTGCTCAATCTGTAGACCAGATGGGTCAGAGCTGCCTGTGTATTTTCAGGTTACTATGAGGACTCCGTGAGCTATCCTTCCTCTGGGAACATTGGTTTGTGCATAAGGACATGTATGTTTGTGAACAGGGAGAGAACCGATTTCTTCTAGGCTTTGCCTCTCCTGTCCTCTTGTATGTGCAGGTTATACCTGTGTGTGCACCAAGTCTGTGTGCAGATATATGTTGTTCCCTCCTCAGCTTCATCTGTATTAGCCGCGTATATGTGTTCCTGTGTGCACTTATGTACGTGCCTATGTGTGATGCAGGTAGTTGTGTGTGGGTTTATTTGCAGAGTGAGCACGAGTGTGTATGTGTGTATATGCACCTTTTCCATCTGTTGGACTTGATGTTTCTTCTCAAGGTGCGTAAATATGTGTTTGTAGTTGTGTACCATGTTCAGCTGGATGACATCCATCCAACCTGTCCATGTATTTTCTTCTCCCCACCTCTTATGAATCTGTTTCTTCCTCTCCCTGGAGAGAGGTCCTGTGCTTTAAGAGATAGTCTTGAGTTGTATTACCTGGTGCCACATGTATGAAGTAAGCTTTCCTGACATCTGTGTACTCAAGTACATCCAGAAGCATCATGCCTTGAAGCACAAGGGGAGCCCAATTTGTGTTATTTCCAAGGCTTTAGTGAGGCCAGTCTGGAAAACCTGGCATTCAAACCTGGGTGCTATGCTAGCTGAAGGAAGACGATAAATTGGAGGGAATTCAGAGAAGAGCAGCAAAAATGATGAAAGGGCTGGAGGGACTTGTTTATGAGGCAAGATTAGAAGAATTAAATACGTACAGCTTGGCTAAATGATCATACAATAGCAGACAGCAGTTTACAAGTATTTGAGGACTGTAACACCAAGGAAAGGAAGAGATTATTTAAGGCAGCAAAGTATGGGCAAAGTCAGAGGTGCAGGGTGAGGCTGAATGAAGAGGAGAATATTTGTCTGGCTCTGGGAATACGTGCAAGCTTCCTGGTGAGTGCTTAGACCCACTATGAAATAGTCTGACTGGTTTATGGAGACACAACTGCTTGGAGCGAGGAAACACATGGTGGTTAAAAGTGGGGGAGGGACCAAGCTAGACTTGGCCAGTGGTGGAGGTGGAGTGATCTGAAAGGCCTCTTCTTCACGTGCAGCATTGCCAGGAAAATTTTGAGAGATGTTTGATTGTCTTTAGCTTTTATTAATTCCCTGTCTCATGGCTGTGGTGAACCTGCAGACACTGTTGTTGAGGGAGCAGAGAGGTGATCGATGAGGAATGAATAAACAGAGGCTGATGGAGGCAGAAGACATTATTCCCTCCATCTCCACACCTTCTCTGGCCAGAGAGGTAATCTAGGAAGCAATCGTGTAGGTGAAAAGGGACTTTGCCACAACAACTTTCTAGAAGGGTACAGGCTGAACCTACCAAAGCGAGTTGTTTCCTTTTCCATGGCTTGGCATGGGGACAATGGGATCAGGAGGATCAGACCTCCCTCCTCTGAATTCCTAGTCACAGATGGTCCAGAATTGGGACAACAAGGTCAGAAGGATTAACACCCCTTCTTTTTTCCTCCATTGCAGTCACATGCCAGGAAAATGGAGTTAGATCATAATAAAAGGATTAGTGTGGAGATGCTGCCATGAGTAGTGTGACATGTCAGGGAAATGGAAGGGAATTCAAGGGGGTTGGCCCTGTTACAGATCGTCTGTTGAAAGGGCTGTTTTTATCAACAGGGAAAGGGGATTTGTTCTGGCACAAGGCATTGAGGGTGCTAGCACTCAATCACAGATGTTATTCCCAGCAAGTATCTCTACTGGGGTGACTGGTTTGAATGACCTCAGACCTCCTTCCAGCTTTAGGGCAGAGGCAAAAAAAAAAAAAATCCTGCTTGGAATGGGCTCTGTTGTTTGCTCCCTTCTCCATCTGTCTTCAATATGATCTAATGCACTGAAATAATATTGTTGTTCATAGCTACTGTTTGCCCATGACTTCTGGGTCAGCTGGCTACGGAAAGCCATAGGAATACAAGAAAGACCCTACTGAGCCAGGTCTGAGGTGCTTCCAGTCCAGTGTCTCCAAGAGTGGCTGAAAGAGGGAAGAGCATAAGGACAGGACAACTGTGTTGGAGCACTTCCTCAGAACACTCTTTTAGCCTCCAGTGATGTGTGGCTGAGGGACCTTGTGCTAGAAGATCTGTTGTACCCTTCATAGGTGTCTCTGAATTTATTTCTTCCCTGAATTGGTCCAGCCAGTTTTTTAAGTCAGGTAATGATTTAGCATCCACAAAATCTCATGGTAGGAATTTCTGCAGCCTAAAGATGCAGTGTGCAATGCAAGACCTCTTGTCATTTGTCTTGAACTTGTTACTTTCTGGTTTAATTTCCTGACTCTTGATTCTTGGGTGGGAAGAGACAGTTGACACCTGTCCCTCTACCTTTCCTGTGTCATCCATGGTTTTATAGACCTGTCTCATTTTATGGTCTCTATTGTTTCTTTTCCAGTAGTCCTTCACCTTTCATCTTTCTGCATCTGTCAGCTGCCTCTTTCATGGCTACAGCAGTATAGCTTTGTAGTGATAGAACAACACGGGGTATTGCTAGGTGGGAAGTGACTTTGCAGAGATGAGCTGTGCCAGGTCCCACACAGTTGCAGACTTCTGTGTCAGTGGCATGGTGGAGGAGGAGGTGAAGAAGCTGGGCAAAAATTCTGAAACTAGTTGAGGGTGCTCTTGACCATCAAGATAGGACTGGGCAGGTTCCTAGGAGGCTTGAAAAATAGGAAGTGGAATTTTGAAGAGGACTTTGGGGTGTGTGGATAGCTTCTCTGAGCGTGGGCTGTGGTGGTCAGCACAGGCAGGAGCTGGGACTGGTCAATACAAAGTAAGGGAATTAAAAGGCCAGAGGTGATGCAGATCTGATTTGTGTTCTGAGTAAAGGATGTTTAGATAAGCAAATTGATGGTGGGACAGTCTGTAGACAAGAGGGTCTTTGGAAAATATGGCTTGGATGTTCTGCTAGTGTAATGGGCAGTGGAGGAGAAGGTAAGAGGACATGAACTGCCTAAAAGAGGCTCTCAGGGCTAAGCACAGCACAGGGACACCTTGATCCACTTGAAAGAAATACCCAAGAGTCAGCTCCCAGGTCAAGATTAGGCTCTTCTATGGCAAATTGAGAAAATTAGTGACAAAACCCTTGCTGAAATTAGGATTTTCTCATATTTTCTGGCTGAGACCCTCGACCAGATGGAGAAAAGATGAATGAAAATGAAACATCAGTCATTTTGTCTTCAAACAGAATAGGTTCAGAGGGAGTAAACAGGCTCATGCCAGGAGGAAAAAGTTCCTGGTGGGATGCAACAACCATGCAGTATTGGAGGGCAGAGGGAAAGGAGAGGGTGTCCTCAGTAGCCCTTGTGACATTTTCTACAGAGGAAAACTGTTCTTAGTAGTCATCTTTGAATTAAGGGCTGTAGGAGGCTGAAGTGAGTGGTGGAAAGCCTGCATAGATGCTGTCAAACATGACCTGCGCCAGAACAGGCAGCAGGGAGAATGAGGGACAGTACTGCCAGCAAGGGGAGGAGATGTGGGGAGAGGTTTGGTGTGAAGGAACGGGCAAGGCATGAGGGCAGAAATGTCTGAACAGCATCAGAAGGAGAGACAGTGGTGGCGAGATCTCTGGAGCAGTTGTGTGTGCCTCGAGATTTCAGTCTCTGCCGCCCACTGAGTGCCTCTCGCGGGGCAAAGAGATTGTCTCCAGTCCCAGTAGCTTGTTCCCAGCCTGGTCACACCACAAGAAAATGCAGCTGCTTCTCTTTTCCTTACAGACCAAGGAAGGTAGTGGGACATGATGTATCACACCATGTGTATATAAAGATTTTCTGCCAGTAGTCAAGTGTGGAGATGGCGAGGGGGAAAGTATTTTTTCTGCCTCCCCTCTCACTTTCTGTCCTTACTTCTATCTCCTCCCCCATGCTGGTTGTAACCTTTCTTCCCTTCTCTGTCTGCTCACCTAACACCGGCTGCATCCTGTGTCTCTGTTTGTTGTCCTTTAATCCACACGATGGATCAGTGACAGACCCCCACTGGAATTTTTTAAATCAAAACCCTTTATATTGAATTGAGCAAGGTCAGGGGAAGCTTCTTAAGGCATTGGTTGTATTTTCTGTCACTGCCTCAGAGCAACTTAAAGGATGGCTCAACAGGATTAGTGGGAAGTGCAAGATTGGACAAATGGATTTGGCAGGGGCTGGCTGGTGGGCCTGAGGGAGTGGGAGCTTGTTGGGCTGGAAAGTGGGAGAGATGGTCTCTGCTCAGAGCCTCCATCGTTGCCTGCTCGCCATGGTGCCTCTGGGCACGGGAAGGCAGCTGGGCTGATGCTGAGCACAAGTCCTGACACTGCCCTGGGAGAGCTGTCTCAGCCTGCAGCACTGCTCTTTGCTAAGCAAGGCCTTGCTAAGCAAGGCTGCTTAGCACTGGCTGGGTGCTTTAGGGCCGAGACACAGGGGATATTGCTCTGTGCTTCAGGGATCATTGCCCCTGCTGCAAGCCTCTTTGCAGACCCTAGAGGGACACACTGATCACAGCAGAGCTATGCACAGCTGGAACAGCATAGGTCCGGCCTCAGGAGCAAGCCAGGATGCCATTCCCTGCGGTCACAGGTCCCTGTGGCAAGATTCCTGCTTCCCTGCCAGCCTGCTGGGTGCTGCTGGAAGTGTGAATTAGCGACCCAGAGGTGCTGACATTAACCTCTGCTCTTTTGTCTTGGCTGCTTCTGCTTCCCTCCTCTTCTGTTTTTTCTTATGCTTTTGAAAGCGCATGTTTTAGAAGAAAGTATCAGGCTTGTGGGGTGACAGAAGGGCTGCAAGCCATGTGTGAGCTCCTTGTGCAGCCCCAACCAGTTTGTGTCCCTTGCTCCCCCAGTGCCTCGCTGCTGCAGGCAGCACCAGTCCTCTCCTCCTCTCACTTGGGGTGTCTCCTGCCAATTGGGGTGTGAGAGGGTCTGCACCAGGCTGTCCATTCACTTGTGATGACCAAGCTGATTTGACCACCCACCTGTGCACCCAGCCACCAGCCTGTCTCAGGAGGGACCCCTCCCCACCCCACAGCGAGTCTGCACCAGGCAGAAGCCCCTGTCCATTTGTTTGCTAGCTGACAGCTTCTCTCTTTCACCTGAAGCCCCCCTGTCCTGTCCTGGTGTCCTCAATGTACTGCGACTCTGGGGTCAGAAAGGAGGCTTGTGAGGAACACTTTCCCTGGCTGTAACCAGCCCCTATAGCCCATTCCCCATCAGGCAGACAACACCTCCTTGCACATAGTGTTCAAGGGCATATGTCCATTGTGTGCACACATGTGGCAGTGTGAATCGAGCGTTCAAGGTAGTGGAGAATCACACAACCTTGGCCTTGGTCTCCCAAGCCTCCCAGAAAGATGGGATGGCTGGATTAGCTGGAGACATGGCTGTTCCTCCCCAGTGTAAGGATTTCCCTCACCGTCTTCCTCTCATTAGCAGCCCTTCTTCTCCTGGGCAGATGAAGGGTGTTTCTGGGATCCTGTTTCCTCCCTTTCATCCTCTTGTACCAGCCTGGCCACATGTCCCAGGGCTTGCTTTCAGTCTGGGGCACCCCAGACCCTCAGCGTGTGGTGCCCATGGGGGAAGATCACACTGTTTCTGCACAGAAAAGAATTTGCATGCATGGTGGGGGAGAGATAGCCTGGCCTGTTTATCCTTAATGCTCCGTATTATCTCCATTAATAACGCCACCTCGGCCTCACATGCTAATTAAGGCTCAAGATTGCTAATGTAATAGGGAATTTGGGCAGAGACCACACAAGACTGGCTGGATTAAGTTAACCTTATGGGCTGTTAAAGGAGGGGCATTTCTGCCTAATGAGAATCCAGCTTGAATGGTAATCAGGGGCTTTCTCTCCACATGCCCAGCAGAGCCAGAAATGCTGGCGAGGCTGCAGGGCAGGACATAGGAAAGTCGTGGGCAGGAGCTGCTCATGAAGCCGAAGAGGGGAGAGAAAGGTGCAGGGCTGGGGGGAGAGACCCTGAGGAAAAGGAAGACCTGGGGCAAGTGGAGCAGTGGTGTTGGTGGTGCTGCATAGGGGGACCCCCGAACAGGCGAGGTGGCTGGCCCCACGCTTTTTGTAGTGGGTGTTTAAATATTAACACAAAGTGCTATTTTTCCTGGTCGTGATTGCCAGCAGTGAAAAAGTCACCTAAACTATGTTAGCCGGCAGCAAGGTTCCTCTCTGGGGGAAAAAGCCTGGGAAGATCCTGGCCTGGCTCCTGGAGACCTGCACCGCAGGTCGTGGCTGCCACTGCCTGGTGGATCAGAGAGCTGGACTTTCCCAGCCTGTCTTGTACAGTGCAGGCACAATATCAGGGAAGGGATCTGGCACTGAGCACTCTTATGTGTAAAGAGTATACAGCCTTGTTGGTCAGCAACAAGGTGGAAGGCTGGGTCTCTGTTTAGAGGAAAACTGAGGACAAATTAAAGGGGATAAAATTGAGCCTAGAGGCTAGACTTTCAGTGTAGAGGGTTGGGTGATGTTTAGGGTATCACAGATTCCAGACTGCAGTTAAGGCAAAAGAGATGAAGGCTAAGTGTTAGGCTTCATTCTCAAGGCAAAATTGTGAGATTCTGGGCTTGAATGAAACTGGGTCTTGCTGGGAGCCCATGAATCCTTCCAGGGAGGCTGTGCATATTTTCACATCTGGCTTCTGTGTGCTAGGTTTGTCCTCCAGAGGGAATAAGAGTGCACTGGGATACAGGGCAAAAGCAAAGTCTGATATGAAGGCCAGTTGCTTGCATTTTGGTTTGGGGAGTTGAGTAGTTCAGATCAACTCCAGAACAAGCATGTAGAACTCAGGGTAGGGTATTTGGGAGTGAGCCAGTGATATGCAGAATTGGTTAAAGGAGCAAAGGAATGTCTTTGGGGTTTTCTTGTTGCTCAAGTCTCACTGTCCCAGGAGCTGCTCTCAGTGGGCAGGCTCCATGCTTTGGATCCTTGCCTGGAGGTTACCCAGTACACATGAGATCTGGCCAAAGGTTTAGCCTTCTGATGTGGGAGCAATGACGGGACAGATAAGAGGAGTTGCTTTGGCTCCAGAGGTGTGAATTTGAGCTGTGCTGACTGAAATTTGTTCTACATCAAACACAGATGTAGGTGATTCTGGCTGGGGAGCTGGAAGTCAAACAGGTCTCACTGTGGCTGCAGGAGCGTCTCTCTATTCCCAGCTATAGGGACTGCTGTCTCCTAACTCTGTTAGCTTGAGCTGCCTTACCTGAGCTGTGTCAGGGCTTGGGTGTGAGCCATGAGTCTGGTTTGTGGTGCTCAGGGTTTGGGGGTGGAAGTTCATGGGTTTGTGTGAAAGCTTGTGGATTTGGGTGAAAGCTTGTGGATTTGCAGTGCTGTTTCTGGCGGCTGAAAATGGGTGACAAGGACATGGAAAGGAATGGGTCCAGTTCAGGTTGCACAACGAGGTTTTTTCTTTTCTGGCGCTTGTTACAGGGAGATCCCAGGGAACTGCAAGGAAAGGATTTCCCTTGCTGTGTGTTAGTGTGTGGGAGTTGGTTCCCAGGGCAGAGTACCCTGCTGCCAGTGAGTGAGGGGAACTGAAAGAAGGAGAGAAGGACAAGCAGAGACCAGGAGGAGAGACAGTGCCAGAGCCAGATGGACTGTTCCACCCAGAGAGGGACCGTGTCCCTGCAAACCTGTATGCACGCAGGTGTGCACGCAGCACCCACACACTTACCATGGTTGTATGCTGTACTCACAGCATTGCTTTCACAAGGATGCCCACTCTGCAGATGTGCAATAACACACTGGTTTAACACAGAGGTGTAAGTGCTGCCACACATACACAAGAAAACTCACAGAGGACACATTGCTCCCTATGACACCTTACAAATTCACCAATGTTCTCAGCAAAGAACAGATTTGCACACATATGCACTGTTCACCCTATAGTACAGCACTTGGATGCACACTCGCACACATACACGTTCCATACATCGACATCTGCCCACCGCAGGCACATGCACAACACCAGCACACAGATGCTCACCAGAAGGCGCACATTCCTGCACACCCATGTGCACACACAACACCATTGTCCATGGTGCCCACTTTCAACATTATCCCACACAGGACTCATGGCAACACTGACAGACACACGTGTTTTTTGTTTTCCAGGTTTCCTTCCTTGCCAGCACAAATCAGGCACGTGAAGGTGAGGCAAAATGCATCCCTTTGAGATGAACAAGATGAACACCATACTGATGTACATGTGCAAACAGCATACACATCCCCCTTGGCTCCTGTTTGCTTTGCTTTCAGCCTCAGTTTTCCTGTGTTTAGCCAGTCATGGCGCTTCTTCCATGCCCCTGAAGCACAGGAGCAGATGTTTTAGAGGTCAGTTTAGCATGATGATTCCATTTTCCACTAGTGGCTTTTTTCAGCTGCTTAGTTCTGTGCTAAGTATCTCCAAGATGGAGATCCTTCCTTGCCTAGCCACACATGACACCTCTGTGTTACCTCTCAGCACCAATTAGACATCCCGAGTCCAAAAGCCTCTTCAAATTGCCCTCATGACCGTACTTTAACCCAAGCAGCACTTCAGGCCATAGTGGCTTTTCCAGGTTTGGCAGCATCTGTTACCCTTGACCAAATGAGGGAACTCCATCTCCACTCTGCACACATGCCTTGCTGACGTCCAAAAGACTCTCTCACTTGTCCCCTTTCAGCCTGCATTATTTATCTCCTGTAATGCACAATGGATGTTTGTGGGAAGAGGCACGCAGGTACAATTGAGCATAATGCTGAGGAACAGACATTCCTAGCAAGCTGGAATTGCCTGGGTGCATGGGCCAAGTTTAGCTGAGAGAGAGGAAATTTTTACTCCTTCAAAGCGCTTCTGAACAGTGAGTGGTGGCGGTAGTGGAGGTAGAGGGGAAGAGGGGGTGGCTTGGAGGGGTTTAGGTGGTGGTGGGGGATTCCCCACCTGATTGTTCTGGCTGCCGCATGAACACATCTGTGGTGTGTGTGTGGGAAGGTGGGAGCACTCTGGGGGAAGGTGTGAAGTAGGTGGCTTTGGGGAGCAGGGAGTTTGCACGCCTGAGAAATGGTGGGTAAGGTGTATTTGCATGTGCTGGGAAGGGGGCTGGACAGCGTTTGGTGCTGGGAGGGCAGGGAGCCTGGAAGAGGCTATTGGCATGTACGCTTCACTAACTTATACTCAGGTGTGTCTGCACACGCTCAGAGCCCACACTTGTCCAACAGCACAACACGTGAGCTTGCGGGACTCCATTTTCCAGGAGGAAATCCTCCTGTGGGGGTCAGGGATAATCCGCTTGCTTGGGAGTCGCCCAGAGAAGGGCTGGGAAGTCCTGTGAGCGTGGCCATAGCTGGACCTGACTGCAACTCCTACATTGCCCATGTCCAAGCCACGCCTACGCCAGCCCCTTTGTGTCTGTGGGCTCTTTCTTTTGCACCTGTGCCAGTACCCACTGCTCCAGTGATCCCAGTACATCCACAGAACCCTGCACCACATGCTTGCAGTTGCACCTGCACCCAGATGCTTTCTCCCTCCCAAATCCCCATGCTTTCCCATACATCTCCCATCTCCTGGGGGCCCACAGACCCTTCCTGCTCCCACCTCCATGGCTGCCAGTGGCTCTTTCCTCCCCCCCTAGACACGGTTGCCCTGATGCCGAACCCCAATCAGTGCCAGCCATCACAGGCAGCATCACACTGTGACAGCACGGAGCTTGTTAAACAAGCCTGGCAGAGTGCTTGCCCTGCCGTCCCTGGTGCCAAGCTGATCTCCCCTCCTTCCCTCACCCCTTCCTACTCGCCTCATGCATCTCCTGGTCTCTCCTGAGGCCTGGGGGAAGCTGGGACCTCCTGGCCATGCCTCTGCTTCCCATAAGGGTTTATGAACTTTTTCACCATGCTTACGTTTTGCACTCACATCCCCTGCTGCCACTGTCAGCCAGTTTCAGACTTGGGGCTGTTGGGACCTTGTGCTCTTCTTTGTGCACAAATTACGCACATCTAATACCAGAAGAAAGGAGGAAAGAAGAAGGGGTGAGTCTGGATGCTTTTACAGGCTTTCTGCTCCTGAGATTTTGCCCCCAAGAGCTGCAACATGTGTCAGTGGACAGATACATGGGCTTTGCTGGGAGACAGTAGAATAGGCAGAACTAGAGAAAGTGCAAAATAAGGGAAGGTCTCAGAGATGGAGGCAGTTTAAGTAGCATTGGTGTGGCAGTGTATACATTTGTGTGCACATGCACCCATGCAGGTGCACAGAATAATACAGCTATCTCCAAAGTGAGTTATGGCTTCATAACTTTTCAAATATGTCATTTTTTGGGGTGGTGAGTGATGCTGGTTGTCTGTGTTTCACGTGTAGTTTGTGTTTGTCTGCCTGTGTTGGATGTTGATGAGTATTTTTGTTTTCCATGTGACAGAATATGGCTGGTGTTTGATGATGCTGGGGCTAGCGTTCAGGATCCAGAAGGATGGTGTGCCATTGTGTGGGCTGAGTTTAGTAGTTAACAGTATCTGATGCGATCAGTTTGTATGCTGCAGGCAATTTGTAAGCATAGTATATTTGCGTGTGATACGCACCCAGTGGTGCTTGTTTGACTTACGTTCCTCAGCGTATGAGGATGTTTTATATGCTTTTGTTTTATTATTGATATATGTGTTGTGATATGCCAGTGTGCTGTTTGCACTGATATATATGTCTGTGTGCGTGTATGCATGTACATGGCACTTTTTCTGCTCTTTGATGTGGAGGTAGGCTTATTAAATGATGTGCATTTGTGCAGTGTCAGTTATGTATAAGTGTTCAGGAGTTTGTGTGTGGTAGATATATTCAGATATTCAACATGCCTTTGCGCAGTGGTCATTATTCGCTGTGCTGTATATAAATGTTTTCGCGGTGTACTCATATGAGTGGAGGAACAGACTGGGTGGAGTTGATGTGGTTGTGTGAAATATCACGTATGCTTCTTAATACAGCTGTGCAACCTGCAGGTGCAGGATGTCTGTGAAGAAGAGATGTCCCTTTGGAGGGACTCTGAATTTTTGGGGGTTGTGTGCAAAGTGGTGCATGGGGCTATGAAAAGGCTGGTGAGTGTGTGTGTGTCTATACAGCCTGTGCGTAGCAGTCTGAGTGTGAACAGCGTCCCTACAAGGGGACATACCTGTGTGATGGGAGCGGACCGAGGAGCTGGTATGTCTGCCTGCCTGTGGCTGGATGTGCATCCACACTTCACCTGCTCCTGACACAGTTCAATCAGCACCTTGCCCGCACCGACTCAGGTGCTGTCTCCTGTGTGTAGTGGGACAGCTAGGAGACAGGCCATCCTCTTTCCATCCTTTAAATCTCTTTCCATCCGTCTGCCTGTCTGCTCTGCTGCCTGTGTCCAGTTGTCTGTTCCCACAATCACTGATCCGCCCTGACTAGCTCACACCCCACACTGCCTGTGGACTCAGCAGCTGTGCATCTCTCCATCCCTCCCACGCACACACATTCACACACACACGCACACACCCTGGATCTTCATCTGTGGTATATTCAGTTGCCATTGGAAACCTAAGAAAGAAGTGAATCTACCCTCCAAGTCTTAAGCTGGTGGTTTTTTTTTCCTTTTTTTTTTTTTTCTTTTTTTCCTTCCCTCCCCTTTCCTCCTCTCCTCACAGAAGGCAAAGTCTTTCGCAATGAATCCATGGCAGCTTCGATCGAGCGGTGAGCTGGAGCACCTACTCACAGGCCACTCCTTTATGTGACTGAAGAGGGGCCTTTCCCCACGCTCGCCGAGGAGAGCAGAGCCCCCGCTTTATCTCCTGTGCACCCCTGCATCCCCAGCACAGGCACCGCGAGGTAAGCCAACCTCGGCACCTATGTCTGTGTGCATCCCTCCATCCCTCCCTCCCTCTCCTCGCTTGTTCCCCAGAGGTGCGAGGGAGGGGAAAGGCAGGGGTTTCTGCTGTGCTGTGAATAAAATCTAGGCTGTCATCAGCATCCCCCCACCCGGTAATGGAGAGCTGCTCCCTCCCCTCCTGCATTTGTGTGCAGGGAGGGGTTGTTTGCAGAGCAGCAGAGGGAAGCTCTGTGGGTCCCCTGCACACAGTCCCTAGTGCATTCCCTCCTTTCCCATCCCTCCCTTGGCACACACCTGTCTGCTCTTCGCCTGACGGCATTTCCTCCCCCACTCCCATTTCTGGGGAGAAGGGGCAGCCAGGCCGAGGCTGCTGCAGTGGAGCAGAAGCTGGTTTGGCCAGCAGCACGGCCGGGCTCCACAGCCCCAGCCTGGGTCCCCTTGGGGATGCAGCTTACAGCAGAGCAGGAGTGGGCATCATTCTACCAGGAGGAGGGCATGCAGGGGGCTTACCCCTCCCTCTTTATATTATGGATATTTTGGGTATCCTGATTCCCAATAGAAGCTGCTGGCCTCCATTTCCTAGCCAGGTACCTCCTCTGAGTACCTAGCCCAGCCTGGCACAGCTTTTGGAGAGATGGGCACGCTCGTTGTCACTGCTGCTCTGCTGTCCCCTGGTGCTCCTGCCCATCTGAAAGGGATGTTCTCCTACCGGAGACAGCGTGTTTCATAAGCTGGGAACGCCGTGTGCCCTGCACAGACCGTGAAGGGGCCCTGTGCCAAGCCTGACCCATTTTGGGGCACAAAGCTCTTGGAAGCACCTGAAAGGGCCTCCCGCCACCTAGGCCTGCCCTCGGTGCCCCTTTCCCCAGCTCCTCCACAGGGAAGGCAGGAGGATCAGCCATGCTATTTCCATGCTGTGTCTCTGTGCTGCTGGAGCTACCGAGCACGGGGATGGGAGGAGAGAGGGGAGCAGCTGCTTCTCCCATTGCCTGGGCAGGCCCAGCCGTGCCTCCAGCCCTCGAGGAGCATGGATGTGCCTGGAGGTGCCTTTCCTCAGAAGAAGACCTTAAAGCAATGAGCTGTTGGCAAGGTGGTGGGCAGAGGGCACCCTCAGAGGAGCAGATTTTAGAGGGGAGGTTTGGGGGTTTGCACCTGTCAGGCTGTGGTTTCAGCCTCTGTCAGACACCAGGGTTTTCTGAGTCAGATTTTGAGGCTGCTGTGTCTCTTTGAGTGGAAGCGGCTGGCAGGGTCTGTGCTGCTGTGCAGCCCTGGCACTAGTGCTGGTATGCTGTCCCCTGAAGGAGGTGATGGGTTGCTCCCCTCCTGCCTAGGTCCTACCTGGCGATGCTGTGAAGGAGGGTGCATCTTCCAGTACATCTCCCTGCTGACACTGTGGGACCCTATTGTCAGCCCTCCCTGGCTGCCATTCCATGATGTTCCCTCCCCGACTACCCAGACACCTGCCCTTCCACTCAAATTGCTGCGTTCAGCTTCTGTCTGGTGGCACCAGCTGTTTTTCTTCCTCTTTTGGGGGTATCCCTGCACCCTGTTTTCCCCTCCTTCAACAGCGCCCCTTCCTCACTCCTTCTCCAGCACTTCCCATCCCTGGTGACTCCTCGGTTCCTGCCATGCTGGGGGAAGAGCAGCTTTGGGCAGCCTCAGGAAGGGCTGATGTTCCCCAGTGGGATCGTTTCTGGATGCTGCTGCCAGCTGACAATACTGTGAAGTGATCTTTTCCCCTGTGGTTCACACCCGTCGGTGCGCGCGCGTGTGTATTGCGGGTGACGAAGTGACTGTAGTGTTGCTGATGTGCCAGTCTTCTCTTGGCTGGGGCTCGGCAGGGAGCGTGACCATGCAGTCTCACTCAGTTTCGTTACTGGGGAGTTTGCAGAAAGCAAGCTCTTCCTGGATGGAGCCTCCAGAGCTATTTGGCAGTGGTTAAATTCCTCAGCCCTCTCAGGACATGGCTTTGGCACTGGCTCAGGGTGGACAAGTCAATAAATCCAGCTCTAGGGAGCTTGGTACTGGGTCAAAACTGCTGCGGCTACATGGTAGAAAATGCTGATCCAGTATGAACTCATTCTGCTGCTTCAGAATTGTTTAGAAAACAGTGTTGTCTTAACTCTGTACTGGCAAGGTTTATGTTGTGTTCAGTATTATCTGTCTGTACCACTCTAGCTTGATGCTGGCTCGAGTGTTGTTTGTCCTTCCACATCTGGCACACACTCTGGATCGTGTGTGCTCTGGCTAATTTGACATATGCACTTGCATGCCGCAGCCAGGCTGGTTCAGCCCCTCCTGTTGAGCAAGCGAGTTTGAAAGAGGGTTGAATTACAATTGAAGCAGAAAGCAAGCCATGTCCCACACCAGGCAGCTGCCCTCCCCTTACAGGAGTTACCACAGCCCAGGTACCTTGAGAAGTGATGCATGGCGAGGCAGAAACCCAGATCTCTGTAGCTCCATCTCTCCTAGCACCATCCCAGGTCCAGGCAGATCCTAGAGAGACAAGTATGTACTCTGGCTGATGGCCACAACTCTGCCTGGCTCTCCCCAAGGTCTTTTGAGTGGTGTCTCGCACGCTGCCCGCTGCCCTGGAGACCGTGTGCATGGGATGGGAGGATGACACCAGCTGGGAGGAGGGCGGGCATCACACGGAAGAAGAACGGGAGAGAAATGTTGTCTCAGCAGGAGGATGTTGCTCTCCAGCCCTAAACCTCCCACAGCCCTGTGGTCAGCACATGGGGCCTGGGAGCAACGTTCCTCATAGGATCGTGTTGGCAGAAAACGGAGTCGCACCATGTGCATGAGCCAAGACGGCCCCATCAGAGGCAGGTGCTCACTTGGGACAGAACATGAGCACACACCCTTACTTTTATGCTGCAGGGACTTTTTCCAGATCTCTCACTCAGGTGCTTGTGTTGCTGAAGAAGTTAGTTTTGTTTGCAGGGGCAGAATGGGGTAGTTAGGTGGTGAGGGATGGTTCGCTTCATGCTTGTGTATGGATGTGTGAGAGTGTATGGTGATAAGGAGCATTTGCTGACCAGGTTTTGCAGCCTGAAGCCCACTTTACTTTGAAATCCAGTAAAAGGAGCTTTTGGGGGGCTGAAGCCAAGAGATGACGCTGCCTACAAAGGACTGATAAGGACTCCTGAATGCTAATCCCAGCGAGGTCGCTCACCTCTGCCTCAGTTTCCCCTACCTTTATGTGGGGCAGGCCGTAGCCCCAAACACAGGGGCAGAGGAGATGGATGGGCAGGAGGGAAGTGAAGGCATACTTATTGTTCGCATGGTGCTTCAGGCTGCACAGAGGGATGCTGTGGGGAAAGGGAGGTTCAGCCTGTGGACGCGGTTGGCATGGCTGTGTGTTGACCTTCGCAGGGGGCTGGATGCTGGAGGAGAATCCATAATGACTGGGGTGCTGCGTGCCAGGGCTGAGACAGTGATTCGCTCAAACCTCTGTTTGTTTGGAAAGAGAAAGGGAGTTTGTGGCTTGTCACTTGGGAAACAGAGCGGGGATTCAGCAGCGGAGGACATGCTTCTTGGCTGGGGTTCCCCAAGCAGCCACGCCGCGTGTCTTTGTGTGTGTCAGGGGAGCAAAGGGGACCCTGGTACAGGCCATGACTGGCGACCAGCCATCACTGGTCTCCACCACTTCACCTCCCCCTTGCACCCTCTGCAGAGCCACTGCTGAGCAGACAAGGACAGCCCCAAGATGCACACGCATGACGGACCTGTGCATGTGAGGAGGAGAGGAGTAAGAGCCTTGCTAGAAGAGCAGCTGGATGGGATCTGTGCTGTTTCCCTGCCTGGCTTAGCCCACACGTGGTAGCAACAGCATCTGTGAGAGTGTCCCTGCTGCTTCTTCCCAGCCCGAGCGGGCACCTTCAGCAGGGTTGTGCTTGGTGTGTGGGGCCAGGTCAAAGGCTGGGGCGTCATATTGGGCTAACTTTGGGGATGAAGAAGACCTTTTCTTCCCCTGAGCTACTCCTCTGTCTCATTCCTGCTGTGCTTCTTCAGGTGTGAGCCTTGCCTTGTTTCTTGGAGGTGGAGACCTGCAGGCAGTGGAGGGAGGTATCACAAAGGGAAAGGGCTTGTGAGATACATAAGGCGATGAGAGACACTAAGGAAGAGGGAAGACCTGAGAGAAAAAGAGAAGCAGCAGCAGAGGAAGAGATGGGTGGAAAGGAAAGCAGGAAGAGAGCAACATGCCACTGCAGTGACAATGTGTTGTCTAAGTCTCTTATATAGATAGTACAGGCTGGAGTTTGACTTGAACATGTTTGTATTGGGCACAAATATGGTCTGAAGAGCTGTGGCAGCAGGACCAGCTCTGCATATCCACCTCCTTAACCCAGGAAATAACCAGCCTGAGATTCCCTCCTGCTCTGATCTGTCTCCTCCTGTGCATGTTCTTCTGCCTCTGATATGGATGAGGGGGCATGGCTGAGAAACCCCTCCCCATGTCTTCTGTCCTTCTGGCCCTGTGAAGCCAGAGGAGGTGAAAGTGCTATCCAGCACCACTGGGTATTGCCTCATTCTGTACTGGTAGGATGTTGGTGAGGTCTCAGAGGGAGCCACAGACTTGCCCTTAGACTGCTCCCCAGAAATACTTCTGGCCATGTTACCTCACGCAGGTGATGTCTGCTGGGTATGGATTCAACATGTTATGTGAGGCAGAATATTCTCTGCAATTGCCTCATCAATGTGTCCTATGAGAACTGAGTAGCAGCAACTAAATAAGAAGGATTTATGGAAGTTTCTCTTCCTCTTTTGTGAAATACACTTGAGTATGTATCCATCAGGTAAGGTAGGTAAGCCAGGTCTGTTATAGGGTAGGTAGATTTCATACCGATGTTTGAGTGTCATTTTTGACAGGAGTGTGGCAGTTTTCAGAAGCTGGAATGCCAGTGTTGGCTTGCAGACAGGACTGCAGGCGCACATGTACCCACAGCTGGTCAGGTGTTCACTGTGGTGTCCCTATGACACAAACCTGCAGGTGCTTCTTGCCCATCTGGAGTTTCCTCCCCATCCCCCTGCTGCAGGACCAATGGTCCATGTGGCTTGAAGTTGGTGGCATATCAGGGCCATCAGGCTGTGCCCTGATCTGAACTCCCATGCCTTTTAAAGCCAGTCAGCATGGTGAGAGCTATTGAGAACCAGCCTGACACAAAGAGAGAAACACTCATATAATGGGGCTACTTATTTTGAGTTCCCCAGCATTTCCCATTGCGTTTCATGTCGTGGGGCTGATTCAGCTGAAAGGCAATCAGTGGAGCTAACAGTCCAGCATTGTTCTGCTCACCTTCTGATTTACTTCTTTTCATCCTCGCTGGGTTTCATCTCCTCCCAGGTTCATGTATCCCCCAGCACTGAGGTCAGTTTCTTTTTATTGCACCTTAGGCTGTATATAATCAAGCCAGTTCCGTTTCTGCCCTGAATCTTCTGGGGTCAAGATGGAAATCGCTATTCAGCAAGAGACCCAAACAAATGAGCAAAACTACCCTCCGTCGGTCAGAACAGGGTGGAACTTATCCAAGAAAACTTGCACTGATCAATTCCAGTCACCTCCTGTGTTTAAAGTGACTCAGTATCTCCATTTTTAGGATGTTGCTGGGGAGCTGAATTCTCTCATGATTTCTCTTATATCAGCTGTCCCTACCAACAGTGTTTGTGAGATTCTTTTCCCATATCTGCTTAGATGAGGAACTGTTGGAAACCACGCTGGTGGAGTAATGGGTGCTGGGACAAAGCCAATCATAAAAAAACCCCAAGCCCACTAAAAACCACACAAAGCCTCCCCCTGCTTTCTCTGAACAATAAGTTATCAAGTCCAGATGGTTAAATCCGAGAGTTTGGAAGGAGCTTAAGTGATTGAGCTGCTAACAAAAATATGAAATCTCTTGTGAAAAAAAAAAGCCACTGAATCGGGGAATTGGAGAAGACCAAATGTTGTACCTATATTTAAAAAAAGGCTCCAGTGATGATCTGGGGAATTTAAGATCAGTAAGCTTTGCATCTGTATCTGGTAAACTGGTGGGAATTATAATTAAAAAGCAATGCTTGAAGACATCTGGAAGATTGTGATCTGATAGGGCCCAACCAGCACGGGTTCGGCAGAAGAAAACTGTGTCTTGCTAATCTCCTATAACTCTTTGAATGCGTCAATAAAGCAGTGGATAAAGGAGAACCAGCTGATAAATGTATTTAGACTTCCAAAAGGCTTTTGAAAGATCCTGCACAAGAGTTACTAAAGAAGCTAAGTAGTCAGTGAGAGACAAAATATTGACATAGATCAAAAACTGAGTAGGAGACTGAAAGAATGAAGGGATTAGACAGTCAAGTTTCACCATGGCAAAAGGTTAATGTGGCCTCCAGGTTCTCTTCTAAATCCCATGTGATTTACTGTATTGTTTAATGACTTGGAAAGGTGGGAGGAGAGATACGCCATATGAAAATCAGAAGATGAGACGAAGTTATTAAGTTAGCTGTGGCCAGAAAGGGCTGTGAGAAATGCTGGGGAAAGAGAGTGAAGGTAAATGAATGTGCTGTGCTCTGGAGAACAAAATTCAGCATTGATACGTCCAAAGTAATGTGTGTTGCGGGGCAGACCGCAACTCTTTAGATGCCTCCAAAGGTCCTGAGTAAAGGGTATCAGCCAAATGAAAGTGTGGGCAGAAGTCAGGGAGCTCTTTGCAGAGCTCTGCCCCATATTGTGCTGCCCTTGAGCACGCAAAGCACTTGTTTGGTTGTGGAGGCAGCGGGTAAAAAGTCCTCTGGAAGAGCTGTGAGGCTCTCAGTACACCTGTGGTGCCATCTCATTTGGAATTGCACGTTGGACTGGGCTCATCCTGTTTGTGAAGGGATGCTGGAGAATCGAAGGGGCTCTGAGGTGAGACAGAAAGCCTGTGAACACCCCCAGGTGAAGAGATGGAGGCGACAGATGACAGCGGACTGGGAGTGGACGGTGGAAGGAAATGAGACGTATGAGTACATCTGTCCTTCCTTTCCTCATCACACAGGAGTGAGGGAATGCACAGTGAAATTAAAATGCTTGGGATTGAGGTTCACAATGTTGGACTGTGGATCTCTAAGTCATGAGATTTTATCAGGACCAAGAATTTAGAAAATTCATAGTGGGTTTGTGTGTTTTTGGAGAGAGCAAGAATGCACAAATGAGGTTTAACTAAAGACAAACTCAATTTTGGAGCCTGAACCTTCAGATTCAGTCTTCAGAGCCTATATTATCCTGCAACTCAGAGCAGCCAATAAGAAACTGAAGATAGCAGCACATAGTCCCTCATCTGTCTGCTTTGAGGATTTTCCACCTTTTCCCGCAAAAAATCTCATAATGTCTTTCATGAGAGTCAGTATGGACATCTCTCTGATCTGGAATTGTTGTTCCCCAGCATGCACCTTACAACACCTGCTGGGACATGAGCAGAGAAATTCTGTTCGTGTCCCAGCTCTTCCTAGTATCATGTGTTCAGGGAAGAATGGGGTCAGGTTCTCTCCTAACATAAACTGGCATAATCATGTCAAAGTCAATAGTAAGAAGCAGGACTTTCAGCCTCTGAGTTTTAACTCAGTTTCGGTGAAAACCAAACAACACACACACACACACGTACAAAAAATCCAAATCCACCTAAACTCTTGAAATTGCCTGAGATCTGAAGCCTAACCTGGAATGTTCCCAGACATTTCTGGGAGACTGCCCATGTTTCCACCTCTTGCCTGAGCTATCAATGTGGGAATCAGTGCCAGAGTAACAGGGTATTGCAGCCTTTCCATTTGCCAGGCCAAGCTGGAGCCCACAATTAAAAATCTGCTGGGGCTGAGAGAAGAGAAATACCTGAGCCTATAGAAAGTCTGAAACCTTATCTGATTATTTTCTCCTCTCTTCAGTACAAGGAGTGGAGTCTATAAACACTTCCTCCCTGTCCTACAGTTTTCCCTACCCAGGAGCACTGTCCCAGTTCTTGAGGTTTTTTTACAGAGTATGTGATATAGGGTGCTGAAGTCATTAGCAGCTTGGCTAACTCAGCCTGTTAACAGAGTTTGATTTCTAGCTATTTGTGTGTAGCACACACAAATCTCAAGCTCCTCGTAAGTATATCGCCTTCCTGGGTAGCCCACGAGGTGTGAGTGGAGTGGCTTCTTGCACAGGGAAATGTTTTTAAGCCAAGAAAACAAACACTGGGGATCATCTTGGCGTGCTGCTCTTTGCTGGATCTCTGAGCTCTCTTGTATTCTTAGAGCTGTGATTTGTTTTGGTGGGTAGCTTGGGGCTACACCCACTGCAGCTGATGTGGATAGAGTGGGAGCAGCCGAGCTTGTGTCCCGGTGACGAGGGACCTGGGGTCAATCTCACACCTTTCCACTGAGTTAAAAGCTCCTATATGGCCAAAGGGAACTTTGGCAGTGCTTCAAAGCTGACATCATCACAGCCCCTGTGAACCTCTGGGGTGGCAGTGACATCTCCAGCACCTCTCCTGGAATCCAGGAGCTGGGGACTGCGGGGGCTGAGAGACGCTGACGTCACCCCCGCTGCGTGCCAGCAACCCCAAGGCTTTGGAGACGGCTTGATCACCACCACTCTATTAGAGCACCTAAAAAGACCTCTGGGATCGCAAGATGATTGCATCTCTCTGCTCTATTACAGCAACCAATGAACCTCCAGGGCCAAAGGATAAATGCACCATCTCTGGAGTATTACAGCATTTAGAAACCTCACTCACTGACTCACAGCTGCCTTCCCCCTCTCCACCACCACCACTTTCAACTTGTTTCAGCATCCAGACACCTCCTTTACTGAGGTGCAGCTGGATAATCCCTGTGTTTTTACAGTACCAGGCTGTGTGCAGCGCTGAGATGAGACCACACTACCTTTTCACCTGTTATGGTACTGGGGAATATTGGTGTTTTGATGCATTTGCTAGCCCTTTGCTCTATGAGTGCAGCAAGGCACCACTGCAATAGACCATTTCCATTCTTTATGGAGCATCTGTGAACCTCTGGTACCGTTCTGCTGTGGCAGGAGATCTGCTCTTGCCTACTGCAGGGTAGGGGCTCTTCTCACACTTATGGATGTTTCAGAAGACAGCTCGGCACCTGGGAACAGCCATGTCGTATCAGCAACTGGAGCTTACTCACGCTAACTGGGAGGTTTTGAATGTCTGGTCAGTGAACCTGGCATTTAGAAAGCGCAATTTAATTTCTCAGACACCCTGGAGAGGTGGAGTTCTGTCATGTTACAAACCTGACTTGTAGATTCTGGGGAAAATCCTAAAAGCTTTTGGTAATAGAGGTTTTAGTGAGTTTAATGCCGATGGAATTAAAAGTCTCTAGGCACTTGTCGTGAATGGATTTACATCAGGGAGATTAGAAAAGGGAAAACATTATTGGTGTCCAGGAAAGTCAGGAGAGCAGCTGTCAGCTGGTTTAGATGGAAAGTTCCCAAGTGGGCAGGTGCCCTGACAGCCAGGCAGCACATGCACACCCCATCATGGGCTGGGGACACGTCCCAGGGCCCTCTGCACATTGTGTCACACATGGACATTCACAATGGGATGTTGGCACTAGCCAGTTTTACAGACATGTTGAACATGAGTGAACACAGCAATGGTCTCTTCATTGTGATTAGTGGGCTCTTATGCAAAGACCCGTGTGCCTCACCCAAGTGCTACCAGCCTCTCCCAGCATGTCCTTTACCCTTCACTCCTACCGAGGAGTGTGGAGGAGGAAGACCTGCCCTCCTCCTTGCCTACAGAGACATACCTCGCTATAAACTGCAGTTAAAGGGGAGACTGGGTCAGATCCTCCTTATTTTGTTAGGTTTAGTAAATTCATAGGGACCACATCCAACTCACGAAATCTACTGGCTTCAGCTTGTCTGTGAGAGTAACCTGGGGAGCCATTGCTGTATGTTGCCCAGGTTCTGGTTCTTTTGGCAAGGCCTCGGTGTTCGTCACTGTTGGAGAAAGCATCCTGGCCCTTGCCTGTGCTCTTAGATAAGAAAGGCATGATCCTGGAGAGTCTGGCCTTTCTTGGACCTCCCTGCCAGGGCTGGACTGCTGAGGCTCTGCTCTTTGCTGAGGGATCATAGAGACAATAGAAGAAGACACCAAAAACCTACAGGGAGAGTGAGAAGGGGTTTGGCCTTGAGTACATGAGCCGGTTATGCTCCTCTCAGGAAGGCTCTGAGAGCCAATTTGTCGGCTGTCACTCTTGTTATTTCACTCCAAAGTCCTCATCACTTATTGGTGCATCTTGTTGAGAGTAGAGATCAGGGTTAATTCACACTGGCTTTCTTCTTAAGTGGGACATCATCAAGCTGAGGACTCAGTTCAAATCCTGCTTCAAAGATCTTTATCTCCTTTGCAACATAGGAGAGCTGGCTGGGAGATCAGGCTTAGGGGAGATGGGCAGTAGGTGCTTTGCCAGGGCAGGGAGATAATAACTTGGCTTTATCACCTAAGTGCTCCCAAACACCACCTCTCCCAGCATACCAAGAATTACTCTTGCTTTGCAGGGTGAAGATAATGCCCTGTCCACAACATAGAGCAGAGAGCTGGGATTCGTGACACCCCTTTTCTCTCTGTTGGCTCTGGGGGGCTGGGTGGGAGGGAAAGACTGCTGGAGCAGTTGACAATGCCTTCAAAACAAGGTGACTGGTACCGGGTACCAGAGGCAGGGCAGGCACAATGCCTCTGATGCCCCTCCCAGCGAGTGGGTAGATGCCATCAGTGGGTTCATATAGGAGGAGGAGGAGATGGAGAGAGGAAGGAGAGTGAGCAGCCTCAGGGGGCCTTTCTTGGTGCTGGCAGGAGAAGGTGGGAATGCAGGGAGTCAGGGAGGGAGGGCGAGGAGGGGGGATGCTCTCTGACAGGCTGGCACCCCGCCAAGAGGCAGGCAGTGAGCGGGCACAGTGGCAGACAGCCCTTGTCCCTGGGCTCACATTTATCACCTGGGAGATGCAGCTTGGAGAGAAGAGGGGCTTTTTTTAAGTAAAGCACAGGATTTCGAAGCAAAAATATTAATATGGTGATTGGGGGATGTGGCAATGTGCAGTAAGCGATTGGCAGTGGTGTCTGGGCAGGAACTGGAGCTACCCCAGAGGTGCAGGCCTCATCTGTGGCGGGTAAGGGAGTAAATCTATTGTGGTGACCACTTGTCCCAGGAAGGTGTCTGACCTGGCACTGCTGAGTATAGACTCATCCTGCAAATGTATTGCCTCTGAGCTCCTGAGCATAGAGATGCCTCGCTTTGGATGGGCACACAGAGAGTTTGGGGCACGCTTCTGCCTAGGTTGCTTTGGTACTGACAGAACCCATGTACCTCAGCAAAGGGAGCTGCTCCAGAAACAGCTTTGCAATGGGCACTGCAAGAACGTCTTTTTGTCCTTCCTGCATCCCAGGTGAAAAAGCTTCTGTCCCACCATTGTCTTTCTTGAGGCACTTCTGTTTCTGTCTGTCTGTCCATCAGTGCAAAGAGAACATTGGTGCAGGTAGCCCCCCCTTGCCAGACAACTGTGCTTGCTGGCTGGCTGTTGTAATAAGCTTATTCAGGTAGGATGTGTTCACCCCCTGTAAACAGTAGTCATTGTCTATTCCCAGGCAGCACTGTGCTTCTGGAGGACATCTAGCACAACTAACTCGTCATGACAACCAGCAGCAACTTCAGGCTGCTTTCACAGAGCTGTTTGTGGCATCACCTCAGCCCTTTAGCACAAGATGTACACTTGCAGGAAGCCCTGTTGCTACAGAAGAGAGAGTCTTCTGCTTTCTGCAAGTAATGTGGCCCTGGCAAGTGCTGGTCCGTGGCTAACATGTTAATTGCTGACAGGGCAGCCATCAAAGCTGCAGCAGTAGCAATGGGTAAGGCAACTTGTGCTACCATGAGATGAGAGAAAGGGGTTATTCAGCTCTGTGGGACCACTGAGAGTACATGAGCGTTTCAACCATAAGGATGCCATGGAGCTGTCCCCTGCAAATGACTGTGGTCCTCAGTCCTTGCCTTAGATGAAGGCATGTTCATGAAGGTGCTATGAGGTGCACTCACTGCTTTTCCTGAAGACAGGAAAAGTTATTTGAGGGCAGCCTCAAGGATTTTCAGGACCTGTCAGTTGCTTTCTGGTGCTGAGGAAATCAGACATTTCCTGTTGGGACTGACTAGCAGAGATTCAAAGCCCTCTCATTTGCATGATTAGTGGTGTTTATGCTGTTTTTTTCAGGGTCTGCCCTGTGCATGAATCTGTATCCTCACCATGGAGGACTGGGCTGAAGAGAGTATAGTGGAGGGTGGAAGTCAAATGCACTTTTGATTTATTGGGAAATTATGACACTGCCTGCAAATCCCCATGGATGTCAGCATGGTTTATATTTTCTGCACCATGGTGGCATGTTACATGCTCACAACACACAAGAAGGTGAGAAGGACCAGGCTTTTCATGACGAGCTGTCTCTGGGCATTGCTATTTTTTAGTTCATCCTTGGAGCTGCTGAGCCTGGTTGTGTTGCAGGGTGACATGTATGAGGAAACCCGACATCAAGCTGGAGGACCCATGAGGCTGTATCATGATGTAGCCAATGAAGTGAGCTGCTTGCTGTTGCTTTGATGTGATCCTATGACAGTTTGATGCTTTATTCAAAGCACTGGTTACAACTTACTTACTCTTCTTTCCCTAGCACTTCGAGGCCAACCAATGTATTAATAAATTAGAGGGATTAAAATAAACAGTGCTTTGAAAATCATTAGGCATCCCAAATGCCTGGAAACAAACAGCAGTTGAAGTAAAAATACAAAATGCAAATAGGTTAAGAACTGGGCCATAAAATATTGTAGCCTAGCCTTGGGGCAGCTATGCAAAGGAAAAATGTGTTTATTTTCTTGTCTCTTTGTTTTGGGACAGATGAAGTAGTATTGGGTCCTGTGAACGAGGAACAGTCCCTGCCCCAGTTCCTTCATTGGTACAGAGCCTGCCCCACCAGTGGCTTTGCTGGCTTCAAGAGCAGGGATGTGGGGAGATGAGACCACAAGCACCAGCCACAGGGCTGGAGCTAAGACAAGCTCTGAAGGCTGCAGACTGGAGGCCATCTGGGTGAGCAGCTGTCCTAGACAGCTCCTTCTGCTGCTCTTGATCCCGACCCTCACCCTCCAGGCACCACATACCCAATTCTCTCCTTCTCTCAGCTCCTTGCATTTCTCTCTCCAAGTCCAATTCCTTCTCTCCTCTCTGGAGATCCAGGGGCCGACACTGACAATTCACACAGCATCCACTTGATTTTCCCTCAGTGGTACCAAAGCTGGTCCCCTACATCCTTGGTGGCCACATCAGCAGAGATGCTGGCTGCTGTCAGGGCAAGGAGAGAGTTACCTTTCTTCTTTCTGCATCCTGGCCAGGGCGATACTTCTGTTATTGTGACCTGCCTTTTTGTTTGTCAACCTGTGCCAGTTCACAGACGCACCATAACAGCATTGTCCCAGTGAGGGATGACAGTCCCCAGGGACATCACAAGGGGTATGAGCAGTGGATGACAGTGTGGTTGATGATCTGATTGCCATGGTATTTTGGGTGGTCTTTATAGTGGGGTTACTTGAAACAAAGGAAATGTTAGAAATGGCATTAGGGCACCATACATGTCTTTAATGTATTTAAAAACTGGTGCAGTCCTCCTTAAGATGTGAGAGTAATGAGGGCAGTCAGTCTCAGCTCTGTGACTGTACCTTGATTTTAGGCCAGAGAAGCACTAGGGAATCACAACTAGCTGATGCTCCCAGCCCAATGGGGAACAGGGAGATCCAGTTTTCTAGGCAGTTGTTTGAGGTCCTTTGTTGGTGAAGGACATATTCACCACCTGCAGACTGAGCAGCCCATCTGTACGCAGAAGACTGTGTATTTGTAAGGAGGAGGAGAAGGAAGAGGTCAGCCGTGAAAAATCTGCCAAATTCAGGAATTGCCTGGACCATCTTGAGCTTCTCTTGCGTGACAGACTTCTCAGGCATCAATGGCCAGGGAAAAGGCAGTCAGACAGTAAGAGAAAGGTGGCCTAGGAAAAGGCAGAACCTGTCTGATAATTGAACAGTCCTCCCTGCCTGGCCAGCATGCTGCGAGTGGAAGGCAGCGTGAGGCCAAGTGCCTGCCACTGCCAAGGGACTTTTCCCTTCCACGCAGCCACTGGGATTTCTAATCCAGGCTGGGTAGGACAATGCTGTCATGTTAGTAATGGTATAACTCTCTTAGCAGTCTACCGGTGTGACAGAGTCACAAAGAGAACAGTGTAGGCTGAATATGCACTCATGCTTGCTAAGCCTGTAATCCCAGCTTTGATTTTCTTTCCCTCTCTTTCGATTTTTTTTTTTTTAATAATCAGTTCCAACTTAATAAGAGTGATTCACTAGTTGCCTGTTTATCCTTGACAGGGCATCCAGTTTGGATTGCACAGGGCAGAAGGATGGGGGGACAGGAAGAACTAGGAGAGGAAAGTGGAGGCTGGAGAGTGTCCCTGTTTCCTCTCTCCATGGAAACTAAGGCTGGCATCTACTGTGAACCTGAAAATCCTGACTGCTATTTCCCCCATGGTCAGAAGACATTGGTGATCAGCTCCCATTTGACTGAGACCTTTTGTAGCTTTCTTAGTAAAGTTTTGGCACCTGTATGCAGCTGATAGGAGGTGTTTGATGGTCTGTGGGTTAGAAGGGAGAGTACATGGGTGCCCTGGACTTGTCTGGATGGTGCTGTGGTTGTTACTCTTCTGTGAGACAGGAGTCAGTGATGGAGCTAAACCCTTCCAAGGCCGTGTCTTGCAATTGCATCTGAGATTGTGTCTGCACCTCCTCGAGGCTGACCTCTTTTCTCTGCAGATCCTAGCAGACACCAGGATGTTCCTCAGCCCAGGCACCTGCAAGACCTGCTCTGGGGCTGATTCCAGCACCATAATATGTTTGTGCATCAAAAGCTTTTTGACTCTATCTGCCTAGGAATCTGACTACCTATTCTCAGAAACTGCTTGGGCTGGGCAGGGACATTCACAGTTAGGCAATAGTAAGAAAGCAGACAGGGAACTGCCAGATATATATGTGAAGACTTTTGCCCAAGAGCTGATGTTAAGAATTGTCTTGAGCTGCTCTCCTTGCCCAGGGCATCCACTGGCCTGAGTCACACCTCGGATGGTCACACTCCCGGGTGCTTCTCCCAGGGTAAACATCCTCCTTCTTGGTCTCCAGAAGCAGTCACAGCTTTCCTGTTCCGCTCTGGGCTGCACGTGGTTGTGCTTTTGGCTGGGTGACACTGAACATGGGAGACATGGAACAGGTCATCCAGAACAAGCAGTTAAGTGTGGGTTGGTACAGAGGAGGATAGTGAACAGGAAAGGGCAGAAAGGTCAGAAAAACCACAGATCTGGACAGTTGTGGAGGAGCACTAGAGGACTACTGAAAAGTGAGTTCAGCTAGCCTTCTGCTTCACCTTGGTTAAATATTGCATACCCATGGCTCAGTGTGGCAGGACTGGTCCTGACTCCCAAACATCTGTGTCCAGGTGACCCATGGGTGGTGCTGAGACAGCCTGGCACAGAGAAGGCAGCTCCCTCTGAAGCTAAGGGGAGCTGTGGGGCACCTTGGCAGCTTGTGGGGTGGTGAGTGATGGCAGGGAGCATGCTGTCGTGCAGGATCAGTGAAGCACTGCTTCTCTCTCAAGCTGTCTTGCTTCTTCCACTGTTGCTCTTTGTGAGTCTCTTCTCACTTCTTCTCCTTCCCATGTGCTTGTATCACCTCTTTTCTTTCCCTCACTGTGTCTCTATGCTTGGTGCATGGCCCAGTGAATATAATCCGTAGATAACCCTCTATTCTCTCTTTTCTCTTCCTCACTATCTTTCTCACTCATCCTTCTTCCTGTCTCTCACTAACGCTCTGTTGCTCTCTCTGCCAATTTATTCTTCTCTTTCCTCCCACACTCTGTCCCAGTTGAATCAATCTCAGCACAGGCCTGTTTTCCACCAGAGCTGCTGTTTCATGCTCACTCCCATGGAGGGAGGGTGGGCAGGTATGCAGTTCAGGTACCAGGTAAGAAGCAGGAGAGCTGAGCTGACACTCTCTTTGGTGGCCATGGCTGAGTCATGTCAGCCATTCTGTGGCTTGACTCCTTCCCTTTGACATGGGAATGCTACAGCTATGAGGGAATCTGCAATGCTAGCAGGTTGTATGGCCAAGGTCTGTGAGGCTCCTGGAAGCAGGCTAGAGCTCTTTGGGTGCCCATTCAGTGCTTGTTTGTCTTTGGTGCTCAACTGAGCCCAGAGCCTTGTGCCCAGACTGACACGCTGAAGGCACATTTTCTGCCCAACCCATTGTCCTGTTCACAAAGTTTGCACCATTCAGTTTCTGATGAGAAATAACCCCATGGGATGCAGCTGACAAGACTCAGCCATGGTGTTTTGATCTGTGGTGATCCAGAGCTTTATTGCCTGCAAACCCCTGGAGACTAAGGGCAACTCCTGTTCCCATAGTTACTAGCATTGCAAACTGATCACACCAAGACCCTGTGTCTCCCTTTCCAGCTCCTTTTCTCTCATTCCGCCATGCCCTATGTCACCCTTTGCTTCTTTCCAGCAGGTTGTCCCTCCACATCATGCTTTTGGGAGCTTTCCCCTCCCCACAGCAGCACCACTCCATACCACAACCTGCCTTGCCTGCTAGCTCTGGAGGGCTTGCCCAGAGCTGCCAGATGCTTGCACCTTCTCAGCTCTCATGGGTAGGAGTTGCTATGGGAGACAGGGAGAAAGAAAAAGTGCTTTCCCTAGCAGCACTAGGAGCCAGAAGTCTTCCATTGAGTGGAGAACACCCCCCTCTTGTGCTCCTTCCTCCCCTCAGCCCCCCTTTGGAGACCACTCTGCAGAAAGCTGCCTTTGAAGCCCCTTAATTAGTGTCCCGCATGTCCTGAACGGAGCCCTTCATTACCACCAGCAAGAGGCACAAATTGGCATGTGTTTCAGGTTTGGGCTCAGTGCCAGAATTCAGTTCCAGTCCCCTCCCTCCAAACCTCTCCAGCTTCCCCCCTCCTCGGCACACATGCAAGCTCACACACACACACACTTTCACCGAAAAACACATACACACAAGGGATCCTGCCAAAAAATAGACATCCCCCTTCCAACATCCCAGATTTGAGGTGAAAAAAAACCCAAACAAATGGCAAAGGTCATTCTTTTCCCTACCTCCCCAGGCTTGCTCTTGGCTCTGCTGACCCTTCAGCTTATGCAGCTGCAGGTTGGGGATCATTATCAGCCCCAGAGTATCTCTCACAGCCTGTGGATGTGTGCAGAGGGTGATAATTAGTGAGAGAAGGGCTGATTAGGTTAGAAATTAAGTGTTTATTTTCTCTCTCTCTCTTTTTTTTTTTTTTTTTTTTTTTTTTTTTTTTTTTTTTGTGTATGTGTTTAAAAACAGTGGAGCCAGATGGAGTCTCAGGAATGATGGGAGAAAAGGCAGCCAGGAGTCAAAGGAGGGGAATCTGTACCCCATCTCACCTTTCCTGTGTGCAGGGGACCCTGGGTGGCCAAGCACTTTGCAAACCCTCAGCATTCCCATAGCACATGTACAGGCACCACATATGACCTGCAGCTGCCTTGTCCTCACTGGGATCAGGCTGGACTTCTCTGCACAATGTCCTGGAGAAGCTTTTCATACCTGCAGAGCCTCTCATCTCAATCACCTCATCTTTTCCAGCTCAACCTTAACCCCTTTGTTTAGCCCCTGTTTTTTAACCTTAGTGTCCTTCAAGTCACTACTAGCAGCAGCCATCAGGTTACAGATATCACCACCCTTTCGATGCCACCCCTTGTCTTGGCAGTGTCTCAGACCCCATGTGCACTGTCCCTATAGAGACATCCCACCTGCCAGACTGAGGACATTCAGTCTATGTCTGCTATGGACTTTGCCTCTCCACTGTGAAAGTTGCAACACAGGACTCTGAAGCTGATTAGGCATCTGGTTTTCAGGAACACCAAGGCCTCTGTGCCTGAGTGAACCCCGTTTCTGTCCTGATATCAGGCCATTTCTCCCCTGCACCCTTGCTAGCCTCAGATTGTTATGGGCTGTTAGATAAGGAAGAACAGATCATGATGTGACTGAATAGGAACTTAGCCTTGCTATAAGGCTGTTCTGTGCTTCCAGCTCTCCAGGGAGCAGCTTTGAGGCTGTGAGGGGCAGCTGAAAAATCATCTCTATTCCACTTGACCCAAAGGAGATCTCTGGGGCCAGTACTTTGGATCCATTGGTCACAATTTAGGTTGATAATACTCAGGTCCCAGTAGGCTGGAGGGGAGGGATGTAAAGAGGCTGTACTTAACCTTGCTCTGTAGCTTGGTTTCTGGGGTGGCAATTGTGCTGGCAGACTCATAAGATGGTGCTGTCACACTCATAAGATGGTGCTGTCACAGTTGGACATTGAAATCTGCAGCAGGCCAGTTTATGTGACCTGAGAGCTCACTCTGATGTTGGGGATGGAGGCCATCACTCTCAACTGGGGATATTACTGTGGAGATGGGGCTGAGTTTGTTTTGTTGATCACCTCAGGAGGTAGGAACTAGTCACTGTGAACTGCTGGAGGAGTATTTGCTCAGTAGCCAATGGGGGGGTTTGTGTCCCCTTAGCATCATGGCTAACTGGGATCTGTGGACCTGATGGTAGAGGAGATTCTCTTTGCAGACACATCTGAAGGGCCCAAGATTCTTACTTGTGCTTTAGAGCACTACTAGAAAGTATCTGGTGCACAGGGGCTTTGTATCTATGAAACAAGAAGACTGGCTTCTTGAGACAGTGGGAGAGTAGCTGGGGATGCTCCAGAGGCGTATGTGTGGTGGGAGGAGAGGACACATGTACGTACTGGTGTTCCTCAGGCTGTGTACTGTGAATATGACTGCGTGCAGGATTGTTTTGCTGTTGCATGAGAGGAGGGCGTATTTGTCTGGGTACAAATTGGGCCCCATTCCCTTTTCACTGTGGCAGTGCCTTTTTACCATGTGGCTCCTGCAAACAGCCGAACAAACAAACAAACAAACACATGGGAACCCAAACTCTCTATTACCACCACATTGCAGATGCAGCCTGGTTTGGCCTGTATTTCTCCCGTTGCCACAGCAACGGTAAGCCAGGGAGTAAATCAGAATATCCTCTCTGGTGCTCAACACCCCCATATGGCAAAACAATAGTGACAGCACAGAAAGCCTGGTCTGTCTCCCTGCCTCTCCTTCCCAACTCCAGTTCAGCAGAGATCCTCCAGAGACCTGTCATATGCCCGTCAGAGCCCCAAGGAGATCATAAGTTTCTCCACGGGGGACGAGAGAACACCATCTTTGCTGTGACCAGCAGTCACCCTTATTCCCTGCTCTGGTTGCTGTTTCTCCCGTGGTGGATGTTTAGGTCTGGATCAATGTTCGCTGTTCATGGCCTCAGCTCAGCTGGCTTTTAACAAGATGAGTCCCGTCAGCTCCACTAGAGACCAAACAGCATCCAAACCAGGCTTAGCAACCTGCTTCTTGCTTCAGCAAACTCTGCTTACAGCTGGGAGATACAGAGCCTTTAGAGAGGAGCAAAGCAATCAAAGCACATTTAGGACCAAGCCTCCTGTCCAGCTGAGCTCAGAAATATGCTTGCTGGGACAGCTGCCAAAAGGGCTCCACCAGCTATGCTTTGTGTTGGCCCTGGGCACTTCCAAAGTCGGCAATATGCTTAGGAGAGAGATCTGTCTGCCCAGAAAGATCATAGAGTCAGAGAGACATGAGTCCTTGGGAGGAGAGGAGGGACTCCTGTCTTTGGAATGGGTGTGGGGCAGTCCTCTGGATGGGAGGAAGAAGCTGGACTTGCAGTTTCTACAGCAGCTCTTCCTGTGCATGTCCTAGTTTGGAGATTTTGAGGCGCTACTAAAGCCCAGGAGGAAGACCTGCATCTCGTTTTCTGCCAGCAGGTGATTACAGTGCATCCATTGCTTGTGACTCCCTCAGCTGTGCCCACAAACCTTCATTAGGAATCTCACTGTGTTCTTTGGCTGGATTTCCCCTGAGAATCCGATTTTAAGGCTTCCCGGTGATTGCTAATGTGTAAATACAGTGTGCTTCAGCATGGCAATGTGATTGCCTGAGTGGATTGGAGCTGTTAACTCTTCAGCAGCTGAGGGTCGTCCCTACATCTCCCTGTTGTGACAGACCTTCTTTCAAAGAGAGATGGTGTGTGGGAGCCCAGTCTGCCTCTGGGAGGCTTATGGACCAGTGGGGATGAAGGAACCTACAGGCCTCCTCGTTTTTCCATGGCGGGGAGGGGAAGAGGCAGGAGCAACCCAAGGAAAAGGCAAAAAAAGGGCCATTTGATGATTAAATGCTAGAGCACAGCGGCAGTGTAAAAATATACATATATCACAAGCCTTAATTAACACAAGCAAAGGGAAAAAGAGGAAAAAAAGCTACTTTTTAAAGGTTTCACAGAGACTATAAACTGTCAGCAGAGAAAAAAAAACATAATACATGCAAATTAATGGCATAAATTTAGGGTTACTTAACTTCACAAATGTTAACAAGCTCATATAAAAAAAAAAGTTATTCTTTCCCAGTTTCCTGTCGCTGTTTGTTTAATTCTCTTTCTCCTTTTTTTTTTCTTCTCTACTGAGAAGATTATGTTTTCAGTATATTCCTCCTAAATTAATTCTGGCTCTCCCTCTTCCTTCTCCCTCCCTCCTTCATCTCTGTCTCTTTCTCTGTGCTCGACTCTGTCTGTTTGCCTTCCTTTCCTGCCTATCTATCATATTCTTAATGTCCCCATCATCATAGCATCTAGTCTTGCATACAATACCATCTCATTTCTTTCTTCCTTTTTACTTGCCTGGCTCTTCCTGACTCCCACCCTGCCCTTATTCTCCCTAGCTCTCAGCCTTCTCCCCTCTTCTAGTTTTTTTGGGGTTTTTTTGTGTGTGTGGTTTTTTTTTCTTACAGAAGTCAGTATAACTCCAGCCTGGTAATGCTATACACAACACTGCCAATTACCAAGCGTGCATTTTTCCCTGCCACTGGCAGACAAAGAAGGCAAGGAGCAAATTAAGTGGTCTTCAGCTGAACTGCTCGTTTATCAGCGGTTGGAATGGCTGTTTGTTGCCGCAGTCTGTATAGCTGGAGGCAGAGGCAGGAGTGTGTGGGCAGGCTGCAGGGGGTGCGCCACAGTCCCGCTTTGGAACAGCTGTCTCAGTGCCCCCTACACCGTCCCCATTATTTGAGCCTCTGCCTCTGTACGATGTTGGATTATAAAGGGCACGGCAGCTCCTTGCTGAGCCCAGGAAGTCATGAGCCCCCGAGGTCACGATGTCTCTGCTTCCTGCGTGTTTCTTGCTTTGCTTACAGATAAAACTAAGTTTAGAAAACTCCCGGCAATTGCCAGTTTAGCTCTGCCAAAAACTCATTTCTCCGGAAAGAGGACAGGTGCCTTTTGTTCCGCTCCTTTTAAAGCCACCAAGGACATCCCAAGTTGCATTACTCATGACGTAACCCACCCTGTCCGTGATGCTATGGCATTCTGTTCTTAGGCTCTTGTTCTCCTTGCTTCAAGGGAGGATGGTTTAAAAAAAATAAAAATAAAAAAATCTCATTTTGACTTATGGACCAGACTGAGTCATAGGAAGACATCATTAAAAAAAGAGGGGGTGGATATCATGATTTTTGGCCACAAGCCATCCCTGGAGCTTTCAAAGTAGCCTGTAAATATTACTGCCAGCTCTGTTTTGGTATCAGAGACAGCAGTCCTGGCCAATAGCCCTTCTCCTCAATGGCCCCATTCGGTATTTCAGAATACTGGAGAGCAGAGGGGGAAGTCAGTGTTTTATTCAACACAGCAATGTCAGGAAAAGGGAGGTGAAATTACAAGCTGGAGTCCCCAGGCAGCAGTGAAGATAAGAAAATCCAGACAAGTAAAGGGAAAAAAAGGGCGAAGTCTAAATTTCTCAGAGCGAGAGAAAGGATGCTGGTGGGTGGGCAACAAAGAGGCTAGGAAGAGGAAGCACAGAAGGAGAATCTGTTCTGTTTGGAAGATGTGGGAACCATCAACACAGATGTTGCAGAAGAAAGCAATTGAGAAGCTGAATGGGACTTGCATAGGTTTACAGTTGGGTGCATGCTTAAGTATGTTGCTAAATGGAGACCTGAATGAGCGAGAAGAGAGCAAAAAATAATCATGCGGGAGTCCCCGTGCAGCATCAGTCTCTGTCCAGATTGACATCACAGGCTTTCCCACTGATTTAAATTGTTGCTTTTCCTGGGTAGGAAATGAGTCAGGGTGACTACAGAGCTTAGGGTTTGGCCTATGTAGATTAAGAGTAGTAGTAAGGAATAAATAAAATATGGCATGTGCAAGGGTGACTAAGGACTGGAAGAGAAGCAAAGAACAGTGTGGGGGAAGGAATAAGGGCTACGGTGAGGAATGAGGAGGAGCTGCCAGATGAATTACTTGCTGCAACTTCCTGATGAAGCTTCTGGAGAGAGATTTAGGGGAATGTGGCATCAGTCCCTGGTCCTGGAGTGTATATTACCTGTGTTAGTGGTTAAGACATTTACCTGCCCCTATTGGCTGAGTTATGCTCCTTTTTTTCTGTCCTTCCAGCTTGGAAATAGTCTGGAGCAAAGTTTGTTTCTCACTGAACATATTTACGGCACCTAGGAAACCAGGGGCCCAATATCAATTGCAGCATCCATGTACTCTGCTATAACAGCACTGAAAGAGGCCGAGCAGCAAAGAGGTGGGAAAAAAAAGACTGAAATCTGGACTGAACAAGAACAAAGGAAAGGGTGAGGTGTCTTTTAAATTAAGGTGTCCCCTATTTTTGATTGCTTCATAGCTTGAATTAGCTTTGGCCTACATAATTAAAATGGAGGATGAAAAGGTACCAGCAGAAACAATTATTTTTTTGGGTTATTTGCATAGATCATCTGTTTGCTGCATGGCTGATGTAGGATATGCAACACCAGGAGTAGACATATATAATTGTAGCAAGGGGGAATGAATAGACGTGTTTCAAAGAACAAGGAGAATTCTAAATGTCAGCAAAGGGGTATATGACTCACTCATTGGGAAAATACTATTATTGGCTATGTAAGTAGGACTGTACAAAGCACTCAGAGGAGGAATGCTACTAGAAAAAAGGAGAATTAATAAGGGAAAGTAGCATTTGGATAAGTGACAGTGAATGAATGAGGAGATGTGTACTAGCCAACACAGGGCCTGGAGTGGAAGCAAAGGGAGAATGCAGGGTGAGGGTGGCGAAGAATGAAAAGAGAGATCATGGGAGATGAGGAGGAATATTACTGGAGACTGCTGAAATACAATGGAACGGATGAGTGTTTGTTAAAAGACTCTACTTGGCTTTTGGCAGAATAATGGTGACAAAGTGTTTCTGTTCTACTGAGTCGGGATTAAGGAAATAAATGAGGTGGAACTTCATGGGAGGAGGGGAAACAGCTGAGCTAAGGAGGCAGGAGGAAGCCCAGGAGCTGTAGCCTCTGCAGAGGTGGGTTAGGCTGCAATGGAGGACTGGTGTGGAGGAATACCGCCCTGCTTTTCAAGGGGAAAAAGTCGTGTTTAATTGTAACAGGCGGTGTTGTATGGATTACAGACATGATTGAAATGAGCAGTGCAAGATTGAGGCATTTTGCATGAGTTGAAGCCAGGTGTAGAGAATAATTGACTAATGTTCCTGGTACATTCAACGACGAAGTTGCAGATTTCTCATGAGCAGAACACATTTAACTTGAAACCTTTCAGTTGCCAAATCCAGGGCAACATCCCCACAGACTCATTCCACATGTCTGGCTGGTCAGCCTTGCAGTCCAAAACCCTGTGTGCTTGCATATCTGCCCAAGTGGAGGCCAAGGAGTCCAGCCACTTTGGTGAATGGATCAGTCCAGTTTGTGGCAGGGGCCACATGATCTCCACTCCTGGAGGAGGAGATTCCCAGAGCCTTTAGTCCAGGTCCAGCTGGGAGCAACACCAGTTCTTATTTTGGTTTCAAAACCCAGAATTTCTAGCAAGCTGCTTTTTCCGCTGGCTTGGGTTGATTGAGTTGGTAGAGAGACAGATGTAGGTGGATAATGGGGAGAGGGGGTGGTGAAGTGGCAGAGCTATTGCCTTAGCAAGAGGGAAGGATGCCGTGTAAGTACTGCCAGTCCCCATTCAGTGAGCAAGTGGTGAGTCAGGGGCAGATACTGAGTCAGCAAGAAGGCGGACGGGCGGGTGGGTGGGTAGAGGACCCCGGTGAGCCCGATTCAAACCACTGAGCCACGCCGCTGCACTCAGCCTCCCCTGGGAAAGCTGCTGGCAGTGGTTCAGGATATTGCATCCCCGTTTCTCCCTTTCCCATGCAATTCCCTGGGCTACCTTTCTGAGAGGCTTCAGAGAGGGCCCCTGGCCACTGCTGCTGGTGGGCACATTTTTTTCCTGACATGTTTATAATCCTGCTTGCAAACAGTGCCTCTCTGCAAGGTGTAGTAGTAAAAGAAGAGGAATGAAAACAGCTAATGAAGGTAGAGAGAGCCCTTCAGCCTGTCTCACCCCAAAGATATTACTCATGAAGTCAGGGAGCTGGTGAAAGGTAGGAAGAGAGGGGAGAGAAAAGAAAGAAAAAAAAGAAATGAGCTAGAAACGAGAGTGAGAGAGAAAATATTTGAGAGATGAAAAGAAATTACCATACGGCAGGATCCTGTTATTCAACCTAATTTTCAAAGGACTGCAGCTGTCGCACTGAGATAATCTGTTAATTATAACAGTCATTGTGTTTTGGCAATGGAAGAAAAAAACAGGCTCTAAACAAGGCAAGGTAGTGAGGAAAAGAGAGGGGAGGCACGGCTGTGTCAAAATGCATGTCAGATGTTAGCTTGAAATATAGGTGGGCGAGCTGGCCGGGAGGAGGGTCCCTCCCCAGCGGCGCTGAGCTCTGCTATTGCCTGGCAGTGGAGGATGGAGGGAGGGTGGAAGCAGCCACCTGGAAACAATGTTCTGTCCAGCGTGGGGCTACTTGCTGGATCTGGGCATACATTGACCAGAGGAAGAGCTTTGGGCGGCTGAAATGTCCCCATTAGCCTGTGCTGCCACATTTCACTCTTGGGTCACCTGAAACAGCTTCTCCATGACCCCCAAACCTTTCCTCTGCTTCTGCCCCACATCAGATCAGGACTTCATCTGCCATATTTGAACCACCGTCTGTAACAGCTTCCGCTTCTGTTTGACTCTCCATTTGTGGGAAACCTGAGCACAGGGGCTGCCTCATCTTTTGACATCTTGCAGAATAATGACTTGGAGTAACAACACATGACTGTCTGAGACACCCTGGCTGGGAAGGCCATGCAAGGCCATCCCATTACTCTCACAGGAACGGTGGCTTGACCTCTGGAGTTGCTTGTCTTACTTGGAGAGAGGTCTCACTGGCGATGGAGGAACCTCTGAGGTGGCCACCCAGGGGAAGGTTGTCTGGAAGATGAGAGCATGTTGAAGGATGCTGGAATGCCAATGCTTGTGCCCTGCAGGAGTTTGCTGGTCTGGAGGTATCCTCCACAGGACAAGTGGCCACCAATGCATTTTGTGAAGTGATTGCTACCCTCAGCCAGGCCAGGACCTGTGTGATTCCTCAGGCTCCGAGTCCCTCCAGCAAGAGACAGTAGTGAGCTGTAACGCAAGGACTAACCCCTTCCATGGCCCTTCCCTGCCCTACCTGTAGGGCACCATGTTTGTGGGCATTCCAAACTGGCACTGCTGGGTTGCTGGGAATGTATTTAGCGTCCAGAAATACTGGAGGTATGCTTGTTTGAGTGAGGGAATCTATCAAATAGCTTGTGAACCTGCTGTTTCCAGCCAGCCTGGTGAAAGCCAGGAGGTGCTGTTGCAGGAAATAGGGCAGCAAGGCCAGCCCAGGACAGCAGAGGCATCATGGCGACCCTGAGGGGGTGGGTATCCTTGCAGAGACATCACATACAGCCCAAGATTTTCTCCTGGTCTCATGCTGGACATGCTGCCCTCCCCTGGAGCAACAGCCTGTGCACAGAGCCAGTGCTTTCACGGTGCTCCCTAGGGCAGCTCCCTCCATGCACCGAGAGCCCTCACTCCTGGACTGTTACCTGCAGCAGCTCCCACACATACTCACGCAGAGCTGCCACTCCTGTCCCTTTCCCCTGTCAGCTGGCAGAGAGCAGAGGTCATTCCCTGTCCCCTGCAGCAGCTCCCTTCCACATGCACAGGGACAGCCCTCACACCCTGCTCCCTGCAGTGATTCATGTTGTGGGATGCACGCAGGAGGAGTGTTCCCACCCCTTTGCCTACAGCCCTTCTCTCATACACACACTCACACAATTGTGGTGGTCTCCTGTGACCCACGCACACCCATGTGCAGCCCACACCCCCACCCCAATCCCTACAGCTCCTCGTGCAGCCAACACTCCCACCCCTTTTCGTGGTGACTGCCTCACATGAACACATGTGCACACACACAGACACTCACACCCAGCGTTTTGCCTGGTTCCCCATGGCAATTCCTGCCCCCCCCAGCAGCCAGCACTCATTCTCTGCCTCACAGAATGATTAACCCACATACACAACCACCCCATCACCTGCAGCAACTCCTCCACATATACTCCCCCACCGCCTCACACCCCCGGAGCCAGCACTGCCACCCTGTTCTGCACCATGACTCATGCTCGCGCACACCCATCCATGTGCACGGGCACAGCCAGTCTTGCTGTTGGTGCTCCCTATGGCAGGTCACTACAGACAGTCACACGGAGCCCACGTTCTCTCCCTATTGCCAACATTTCTAAGCCTTTACACTGCCTCATGTCTGGGCTCACGGGATGACACTAAGGGGGGTGATGTTTACCCAGCACCCATCTCACCTGGAGGGAAAGCCACGAAGGTGGCTTTATTGTTGTTTTTGGTTTTTGTTTTTGTTTTTTTTTTTTGTTTTGTTTTGTTTTGTTTTGTTTTGTTTTGTTTTAATGGAATCTGTACTCTATTGCCATCCTCTTTTGCTTGGAGAAGGCTGTTCCCCAAGCCTAGCCCCACGCACACACTCCTGTGTGTTACTGCCACGGGCTCTCTGGGTGGAGCTGGCTTGATGCAAATCCCCCTTAATCTTCAATAATCATATTAATATAAAAGGTAACCGTTTCACTTTGGAAAACAAAGGTTGCTCTCTGGCCTGCCAGGGAGCCACTGGCATATGAAAGACCTTTCTGCCAGTATTTATCACTCTAAAATAAGATTTACGCTTCTAAAGCTCTCTCTTTTCTTTCATGCTTCTGAGCCGCTTCATTTTTCTCCCCTGAGCTTTCCCATTCTCTCTTTCTTGCTGCCTAACAAATTAGGCATCTAATCGCTGTTGGGGAGGCACGATGGGAGAGCAGGGGTTTTATACACAGCATCGTGTTGTGGGGTTTTTTTTTTGTGTTTTTGTTGCTGTTGTCGTTGTTGTCTTTAAGCTGTTTGTCTCAGCTAAGGTTTGGAGTCCGTGGCTGTGCATTTGCTTGAGCCTGGGTGGATGGTAACTCCAGGTTAACACCTGAACTCTCCCTGTGCCCTGAACTGGCCAAAGGAGAGGACCACAGAGCAGAATGTCCTTGGGGCAGTCCTACAGCCTACACTTCAGCCTTCTGCCCTTCCTCTGTGCAGAGCCCCATCGTTGCTGGCTGGAATGTGAGTGCTGTGAGCATCCTTGCGGCAGTGACCTGTGTGAAGCAGATGAGCTCCTATGCGGTTTTGTGGCCTTCCTCACCGCAGTGTCATGCTGGGATCCAAGAGCTTTGGGCTTTCTCATGTCAGGGACAGCTGGAGTTTAGGATCTGCAAGCTTCTTCCCCACTCCTGGCAGGGCCAGACCAGCTTTCAGAGGGATGATTTTTCTCCCAGCAGCCACTGTGAGCTTGTATATGGTGAAATGAACCTGCCCAGAGTTGAACCACAAGATTTCTCCTGTGGCAGTACTCTGCCAAAACTCATAGAGCCACTAACGCTGGATGGCCACCCTTCAGCAGGACCCATCGATACCAGTTCAATCCCTGAAAGGGGTGAAAACCTTGTCTGGTTAGTGACATGAAGACACCTTTTGTTGCATAAGTTTCTAGGGTGACTCTACACTCTACAGCTTATTTTTTTTTTTTAGGTTTCTGTCTAAGCCATCTCATCTGTCTGCCAGATTTTTGAAGCTACAGGGCCAATTTCGAACAAATGTAACATTGGGATGGATCTCAGAGATGCTGGGATCTTATATGTTTCACGAAAATAGGGGCATAAATTAGAGAAGAGAGAAAGTGAGAGAGAAACCTTCACAGAGCCCCATTAAAGGAAAGAGTGCTGTGTGAGCTCAACTGTTGGTGGACATGAGAGAAGCTGCAGTAGAAGACATTCTCTCCCTCTCACACACCCCTGCACACAAATGTCTTCCATGTCACAAATTCACAGGTCACCAGGCTTCCTGCTCAATCTCGGTCCCAAACTTCTCAGGACTTCTGGAGCACCTCTGGGCATGGCCACAGTTTTTTTGCTGCATAACTTCATGGTAACACCTGCAATGAATGGGAGCACCCCTGGAAGCAGTAAGGCTGAGGGGGAAGGGGTGCTATTGTGTGTCACACCCATGCTGCAAGCTTCTCCCATGGCACTGTCCTTTCACTAAAGCCAGAGGCAAAAGCAAGGACCATCCCTGGTTGGTGATTTGAACCAGCTGCAGTGATGCTCAGACTGGTGTGCATTACAGAAACTATCCAGTAGGTGTGGAGGGTCCCTTCAAGTAAGGCACCAAGTGCCCCTGGGAGAGGCTTCTTTTTTGTAAAACGGTTAGAGAAATCATGGAAGGACCTTGAAGCCAAGATGGGGGAGACAAAGCCCCTCGGAGATGCCGTTTGTGCCCTGAGGCCAGCCAGGAGCGCATTAAGCTGGAAGCAGAGCTGATGCCCAGATGCAGCACAAAGCGTAAGGAAGCAGCAGGAGCTTTGGCCTGGTTTCGGGGTGTCCCCAGAGGAGCCAAGAGTGTTTGGCAGGTTTTTAATGCATGCATTTGTAATGGGAGGCTCTTAGCACCGTTTAAGCAATGGTAGAGTTAAGTGCTGGCTTTTCCAGTGCACTGGAGCCCAGGAGGACAAGGTTGACAAGGTCAGAATTTCAGCCAAAATTGCTACTGTGTGTGGCTTTTCTGGTTGCCTTTTTACACTGTGGTTCTTAGACCTTGTATCCGCTCTCAGTTGTGGTCCTTCTACCCTCTCAGGCCCCAGCTTGTCTCCGTCCCTCATATCGTGCCTATCTGCACTTTCAGGGGTTGTATTTTAACCTGCCCTCATACCTGGCCATCTAACTAGTGACAGTACTCTTATGTCACCACCTGTGCCACCTTGATACCTGAGCCAAAGGGTTGTCTGTGTCTATGATGACATCTAGCTCTGGACTCAGATTTGGGGGTCTCCTCCCTCCATTTCGTGCCCCTTGCTTTCTCTCATGAACAGGGCAACCATCCCTGAGGACTTTTGCTCTTCTCCAAATGCTCTAATGCAAAGAAGTGCCAATAACATTTAGGTATCCATGAGTAGGGAATAAACCAGAGGGAATTCATTGGGAGCTCAGAGCTCATGAGTTGACTTTGTGCTAACCAAGGAGGCTACAGCCATTCATGGGCACAATGCCACCGGTGTTCCTTGATGTTCTCACATACGTGAGGATGGCCAGGAGCCAAGGGCACATTGTAAGAGCCATCTGGGGTTACACTGAAGAGTGTTGGAACCCAACAGCCTGGTAGGCCAAGCACATGAGGGTGGTGACCTTGCACCTGCCCTATAGAACATAAACTGTGTCCCAAGTTTTCCTCTTGCCCATAACCACAGCCTTCCTCCAAAACAATCTCTCCACAAGTTGTGTGTCCCGCTTCCTTGGCTATCCTTGAGGCTGGAGTTGCTCATCCTTGCTCTTCCTGCCCACCCTCCATCTTTGCATCTTCTGGCTTTGTTGCCTGGGAAGCCAGTTCCACTGTCAGCACCTTTCAGGCCAGCAGAAAGGACACACTGCTGCTTCCTTGTGTTGTTGGATGCCAATGCTATTGGATTTATATTCATTTGGCTTTTGACAGTTGAGAGAGGCCATGGTGCTGGCCTCATCCCTGGCCTTCCCTTGCCTGTGAATTGCAGCTGCTCCCTAAAGGGCAGGGCACGGCTGTGGTGGAGCTGGAGGCCAGCTCCCCTACAGCATTGCTGCAGCAGGGACTGCTGGCACTGGGCTGAGCTGAAACAGGTTCCCAGGCCATGGCAGGGGTAGAGGAGGCCACAAATTGAGCTGGCCTCGGAGACCTTAAAACAAGTGCAATAGCAGGGACACAGGAGCCATTCAGGGAAGAATGGCAGGATCTGTGTATTTCTTGTGCATAACCACCTTGGGGACACAAGGGGAGCAATGAGTTTGGCTCAAGAAATGGCTTGGCCCTTCCTTTGGCTGTGGTTGAGGCAAGGTTGAACAGCCAGGGTGGGAGATGGACAGGAAGCCGATCTTCTCTGCATGGTCCTCTTGTTTTTGACACATAGCAAGGATAACCACCACCTTCATTTCCATCCACCTCCTAACCCATCCACCTCCCTCCTTTCCAGGCTGCTAGGATGTCTCCGCTTCCAAATCCTCTCTGTGCTGCCTGAGTACATCTCCCTGCGTGGGATGGGGTGGCCCTCAGCAATTGCTGGGGCTGTTGCAGCGGAACGTGGTCCAGGCCTCAGAGTTTCTCCCTGTGCACAAGCTACAGCAGGCAATCATGACTTCAGCACAGCATTTGGATCAGCCTGTCCTACCAGAAGGGGTCAAAGCAGGGGGGCTGGGTTATTCCTGTATGGAGCTGGATACTGTGCAGGGTATTTGGTGAGGTGAGACAGACAGGCCAAAGCATAATGTTCAAAGAAGGATGCTGGCTAAAATCCAGGCTAAGCTTTTCACGGCTTGTTCAGGGGCTGCCCTTGGCCTCTCCTGGGGTCACCATATTTTGTCCACCAAGGCGCAAAAAGCATGATAGTATCTGCCACTCTTATTCGGTGGAAGAAACTGGGCAAAGTGAAGGAACATTAGAGAAGAAGGTAAAGTGACAGAGATGGTGTGGGGGATTGGCTGAATCTCTGCATGGTGTCACCTCTGGAAAAGGTGGAATAAGGCAGATGACTGACTGTGAGGAATATCAGAGGCCTGTGGGTCCCAACCTGTGGAGAGCCAGATGTACCTCCTCTCTGATGCATCTGCAGAGACACTGTCAGGAAATTATTCCTCATTGGATTATAAGGCTGAGAAACAAAGCAACAGACTGTAAAAACCTCTGCCTTCTGCTTCAGTGCTGGCTGATGCAAAGCTGAGGCAGCAGCTGGAGGCCATCATATGACAGCCATAAATGACATGAGTTTGGCGGCCTCAGATGTTGAGCTGTGGGGAACAGAGGCTTTCTCTCTGTCTTTTCTATTGGTCTAGCTCTTTCCCCCCCCTCCCCTTTTCCATCTTGGCTTTACTTTTTGGATTATTGAATATTTAAGTGTTTCTCTGTGACACTATCTCTGATCCTTTAATCCAGCTGGCCTGGTAATTCCACAGACCCAAATCAGCTCAGATTTCTCCATAGAAGTAAGCCTTGTTCCTCAAGGGTTCGCTCCTCCTCCATTTATCTTCATTTTATTTCTGCCTTTTGTGTCTCTGTGCTAGAAATTGGTTCCATTTTTTTGGTAAAAGCTTTGGTGATATCTTTAGTTAGCAGCCTCCCCCCAAAATAAAAGGACCAATAGGAGATCTTTATTTTTCATTAACTAAGAATACTTTTATTTGCTTTTTATTGTTTTATTCCTCCTCAAAATTAAAAAAAAAAAAAAAGGGCAGAGCACCATGCCCACGTTTTATTTGCTGTATGAAATTATTTCCTCTGCGCCGCCTGAGGACACCCTTGCCAGTGTCCTGTTTCAGCACAGTGGGAGAAGGGTTGAAGCTGTAGCTGGAGGGCAGGTTGCTCCAGGGTACCCTTCCCAGTCAGGACCAGGAGCATGCCCAGAGCCCAGAAATACCTTGAAGCAAATGTCACTTTGCTGCTGATTCCTCCAAGGTGTCCTTTCCTGAAAAGGAACGATGTTCATAGCCCCCAAGGAGAGGTGGCAGAGTAGGAAGGCAGAAGCTGTGCACCCCTCTTTGGTTTGGGGGGGGGAATGTTCTCCAGCTCAGGACTGCTGGCATTGTGGGGGAGAGACTGGAGGCTGGTAAATACCATGCAAGACATGATGCCTGCACCCTGGGGCTGGTTCACCTCAACAGCCTTGTCCCTGCACCAAGAGGCAGGAATGATTTTTAGAGCGCAAGTGGTTACACGTAGCTTGAATTATTTATCCATCTTGTATCAAGGAAGGAAACAAACAAAAAGCATTGTTTTGTGTGTCTGGTTTTTTTTTTCCAGGGGTTGGGGGAGACTTGTCTCCATTTTCCCTGCTTTATGCATTCTGTGTACATGATTTGCAGGCAGATGAAAATCCCTGGCTTTGGCTGTGCTTGGGGCTTGCCTTTGTTTACACTGGGAGTTTTTAGCTGCTCACAAAAACAGCCATATGTTTCCCAGCCTCCCTCCCATACCCCTTTTTTCCCCCATGCTGCTGCCTTCCCCCAGCTCCCCGGCTGCCATCATGTTCCTCAAGCCAGCCCCGGTACCCTTCTGCACACCCCGATACGAGACGGTACGTCGTGAGGGTTCCCTTCTTGAAGGCTTATCAGCATGGCAGGCATTCCCACTCCTCCCTTGCTTGCACCCCCCCATAATGCTGTCTCTTCCCCATCATGTCCCTCTTCTCCTGAAACCTTGCTGTTTCTTATCTCGGAGACTCCCTCCAACTGATTCCTCTTCTTGTCTGCCATGTGCTTTCTTTTCCAGATTCCAGTGACAGATGGATCTCCCTCGTGCGCACTTGGTCTTTCCCTCTCTGTATTTTTGTTTTCGACATGTTTGATCTGAAGCTCTGAAGCTTCTCAGAGGGAACCCACAAGAGAAGGAAGAAAAGGAGGAGGAATCAAGGGAGTGTGAGCGACAGTGGAGGCAGCCCTACCTTGGTCTTCCAAATTACACTGTGGAGGGGCAGGGGAAGACTAGAGGGTGGGGAGGATTTGGATTTGTTTGGGGGTGGGTTTGCTGTGGGTGGGGTGTGGGTGGGGGGTGGGTGGGAGGGAGAAAAGTGGAAAAGGTGGACGAGTTGCTCATGAGCATCCAAGATTTGTTATTCTTGGTCTGAATTCTTGTTTAGAAAAGAAGCACAAGGTAGCTCCCTTCCAGACCAATCATCCATGGTCATCGCTTTTGGGAGTGCTGGAAGCAGATCGCACTTGTTCCCCCCACTCCATGCTCCTGGCTTGAACCAGAGGGCAAGAAGAAACAATGGTGGTAACACCCAGTAGGACTGGGGTGCTCATGCCCTTCCGCTGCTAAACCCCAGTTATTCCCCCTTTCTCTTCCCTCTGCTCCTTATTTTCCTTTTCCTGTGGTCCTGAAATTTGGGGTTGTTTTTCGTTGTGTTTTTTTTTTTTTTTTTTTTTCCCATCCTGATGAGGGCACCACTGAAGACCATGATGTGCCTGGGTTTGTGGGCAGCTGCCTTGCTCTGCTTGTTTTGCCCTGCCATCGTGCGAGGTGACTGCTGGCTGATTGAGGGGGACAAAGGTTACGTGTGGCTGGCCATCTGCAGCCAGAACCAGCCCCCGTATGAGACCATCCCCCAGCATATCAACAGCACGGTGCATGACTTGCGTCTGAACGAGAATAAGCTCAAAGTGGTGCTGTACTCCTCCCTCAACCGCTTTGGCAACCTGACTGATTTGAATCTGACCAAGAATGAGATCTCCTATATTGAGGATGGAGCTTTCATGGGCCAGTCAAACCTCCAGGTTTTACAGCTGGGCTACAACAAGCTCACCAACCTGACAGAGGGCATGTTGCGGGGCATGGCTCGTCTCCAGTTCCTCTTTGTGCAGCACAACCTAATTGAGCTGGTCACCCCTACCGCCTTCTCTGAGTGCCCCAGCTTGATTAGCATTGACCTGTCATCTAACCGTCTCAGCCGCCTGGAGGGGAACACTTTCACCAGCTTGAGCAATCTGATGGTGTGTGAGCTGGCTGGCAACCCCTTCAACTGTGACTGTAGCCTCTACAGCTTTCTTAACTGGCTGGCGATGTTCAACAATGTCACCAAGAACTACGACCGGCTCCAGTGTGAGAGTCCTCGGGAATTTGCTGGGTACCCGCTCCTGGTACCTCGACCTCACCACAACCGCAATGCCATCACCATCTTCCAGTCCATGTGTCGAGGTGGCACCATCCCCTCCCTTTCCAGAGTCAACCCCACCCCTTATACCCCTGACTCCCAGCGAGACCTGGATGAGGGCTCAGCCATCAGTCCTGGGGACTTCCTCTCGGTCAAGCCTCCAGCTTCCTCCACCACTGACTCCTCCTTCAGTCCCAGCATCAAGCTCCATGATGTCACCATCACCTCAGCCATCCTCATGGTAACCATTCCCATGCCCTACAGTAAGATGTACGTACTGGTCCAATACAACAACAGCTACGTTTCTGACATAGCAACACTGAAGAGCAAGAAGGAATACGTCACTGTCAACAAGCTGAAGGCTCACACTGATTATACTTTCTGTGTGGCCTCCATCCGCAACAACAGGCGCTACAACCACACTTGCCTGACCTTTGCAACCCGGAGCAAAGGCAGGGAAGACCCTATTTCTAGTACTTCCACCACCACACATTATATCATGACCACCCTGGGTTGCCTCTTTGGGATGGTCATTGTCCTAGGGGTGGTGTACTACTGCCTGCGGAAGCGGAGGATGCAGGAGGAGAAACAGAAGTCCCTCAATGTCAAAAAGACCATCCTGGAAATGCGTTATGGATCAGATATTGATACCAGTACCATGGTCCATCCTTCCCAGAAGCTGGGTGAGCCACCAGTCATCCCCGTCACACGGATGTCCTCCATCCCTTCCATGATTGGGGAGAAGTTGCCGCCACCAAAGTCGTTGGAGGCTGGGATGGAGACTCCTAAAGTCACCACTAAGGGTAACTACATTGAGGTGCGGACTGGTGGAGGGGATGGGCTGGAACGAACCCAGCGGGATGAGGACTTGAGGGAGCTTGACAATGGCCAAGGCTCAGCTGCTGAGATCTCTACTATAGCCAAGGAGGTAGACAAGGTCAACCAGATCATCAACAACTGCATTGATGCCCTCAAGCTGGACACAGCCTCTTTTCTGGGTGGTGGGACTGGTGTTGACTCAGACATGGCCTTTGAGTGCCAGTCCATCCCAGCCAGTTCCTCGAGTGGGCTAGAGCGGCCCAGCTTTCTTTCCCCACCCTACAAGGAAAGCTCCCACCACCCCTTGCAGCGCCAGCTCAGTGCTGATGCTGCTGTGGCCAGAAAGACCTGCAGTGTCTCCTCTAGTGGCTCCATCAAGAGCGCCAAGGTCTTCAGCTTGGATGTGCCTGACCACCCACCACTCAGCAAGTCTGACTCCAAATACATTGAGAAGGGCAGCCCACTCAACAGCCCTTTGGATCGTCTTCCCTTGGTGTCCCCGGGTGCCATCCACCACTTGGAGGTCAAGCCTTCTTACCATTGCAGTGAGCACCGTCACTCCTTCCCGGCCCTGTACTATGAGGAAAGTGCTGACACCTTGAGCCAGAGGGTGTCATTCCTCAAGCCACTCTCCCGGTCCAAGCGAGACTCCACATACTCCCAGCTCTCCCCAAGACACTACTTCTCGGGCTACTCCTCCAGCCCTGAGTACTCATCAGAGAGCACCCACAAGATCTGGGAGCGGTTCCGGCCTTACAAGAAGCACCACAGGGAGGAGGTTTACATGGCGGCTGGGCATGCCCTGCGGAAGAAAGTGCAGTTTGCCAAGGACGAGGATCTGCATGACATCCTGGATTACTGGAAAGGAGTCTCTGCTCAGCAGAAGCTGTGACTCTCCATTGCTCTTTCCAAGGAAACAATACAAAACAAGACTCACCCCCCCCCAACAAACAGAAAAAAATATGCCACTTGACTGTGAAAAATAAACCAACAACAAAATACTCCCGACAAATACAAAACTGACAAAATTGTTTCTTAAAGTTTACAACAACAACAGAAAACTCTCACACACACAGACACACACACACATGCCGAATTGTCTCTACTGTGTTATGGGGACCATTGTTCTGCCTGCAGATGGTTGGGAGCACCATCCTGCTCTGACACTGTGGTAACAACACTGGAGTGTGGGTGGAAATGGCCCGGGAGGGGGTGGCTGTGGTGGCAGGGAATGGGCAGGGATGGGCACTCACTGAGCATGAAACTCAGCTGTGAACTACTGCTCTTTCTGTTCCTGTTGAGGGATGAATTTTTTTCTTTTGGGTGGGAGGGGATGACTTTGGTTTAGAAAGCTTCTCTGCCCACCTGATATACCTACTTTTCCACATCTTCCATCACTGTTTTTTCCCCTATTTCCTTTGGCATTGGAGGCTTTTCTCTCTCTCTGGTCCTCTTCCAAGATACGTGGGATTTTTTTGGAAGAAGTTGTGTCACTTCTTTTGCTTTTCCTCTTCTCTACCCTTCTGTTAGGGGTCCCTAGGCTGGCACTTTCTGTCTAGATACTTCATGAACCTCCATTCTCCTCGGAGGAAGGAAAGGAGGTGCTAATGACTGAGGGAGGTAGAATTTGCCACACAACAGACTCTGTGAACTTGCTGCTCTTCCTCTTTCCCTTCTCCTGCCATGTCATTGCTGATGAACATCAGCAATTCTGGAGATGAGGATTCTCCAGGCCTGCTCAGAGCCAGTTTTCTACCAGTTGGTGGGGGCACATGAGTGTGTTCTTTGGCATGGCAAGCCAGGTCCTCAAGGAGTGGTGGAGGAAAAGGCAAGAAGGTTTGGTCTCTCAGAGGTGTAAAGAGTTCCTATCTCTCCATGAGTATCACAGGTCAGAGATCCTCCCAACTGTACACACCTGTGCTCAGGCTGCCCTTGTGCAGTATTTTTGATACTCCCCGCTCATGTCTCCCTTACTATGAGGAAAGAACCTGGAAAGGAGCTGAGCAGAACAAGTTCTACATGAAACTTCTGCAGCTCTTGCCAGCTTACTTGCACCATGGGGTATGGGTTGGGAGGCTGTGTATGAGAAGAGCATCACCCAACCTTGTAACTTGCAGGTGTTATGAAGAACAGGATTTCAGTTGCTTACCTCAGTGAGTTGACAGAAAAGCCAGCAAGTGACTTCCCTTTTAATAGGCCATGGACACTCTGTCATGGATAGGAGACAGCCTAGGGTAAAGGCAGGAGCACAGGAAACAAAAGGGATGTGAGAATGGGGCCTGGAAGTAGCCCAAGAGGGATGGCTCCAGGAGATGCTCTTTGTGTGTGTGTGCAGCCATATTGCGTATGCTGGGATAGAAGAGAATATCAGCTTCTGGATGGCAGTGTTCCTTTGAATATTTAGAGGCCCTCAGAGCAACTTATCACCTCCTAAATCCTCCACCTCCTCACGGTTGGCTGTGACAAACTTTTCTTAAGGATCCTATAATGTCTTGACAAAAACCTGGTTTCACTTGCTAGGTCCCAGCTTCTGTCCCTTGCATAGAAGAACTGCCACAGATCTGGGAAAGAACCTACTGCTGTCTCCATTTTGTCCCATTTCTGAGTAGCCCAACCAAGCACAATCTTGGCACCATCTCCCCCAAAGTTTTCTTGTCAGGCAGGGGTGCTCCCTGCTGAATGTGTCATTATGAAGCACAGTGGGCCTCCTCTCCATGTGCTGCACACCCCAATTCTCAATAATTGTTCACCTCTGTCAGGATGAGGGTGAGGCCCTGTGTTGTGTTGGGCTTTCCTAAGTGGCTATTTCCTTTCTGAGATGCTCCTCCACTGGTGTCCCAGTGTTTTGGGGGGCCCTAGGAGAATGATGAGGGTGTAGGATCTTCTCTAGGAAGGATTTACATGCTGTCTGCAGAGAACCTGCCCATTATCTGTCAGGCACCAGCACTGCCAGCTGTGAGAGCTGGGTTCTATGCCACAGGTGACATGATTTCACCTTCTGTAAGTGAGGAGCAGCAGTAGGCAGAGCCTGGTGTGCAAGAAAACAGAGAGGGGATCCCCAAGGTCGAAACATGTGAAGATCCTCAGGGTCTCTTCCTTGCAGAGATGCTGATGGTAACAGTTCTAAGCCAGGTCCTGATCCCATTGCCTCAGCCTCCTTCACTGTCAGCCTGCATCCCCACAGTTAAAGCATCATTTTGCGTTGAGTCCAGAGGTGTTCATGGGACTGACTCCACACCGTAAGAGCCAGTCCAGCCCAGAGAAAGGCATGTGTGTGCACACATGTGCACGTGTGTGTGCATGTGCAGGAGGATGAAGGGAAGACACATCACTGCTGCCATGAGTCCCTCCATGTTGGGACAATGCAGCAAATCAAGACAGGAAAATGCTGTGAGAGGTGCTTAGGCACAGCAGAGACCTTTCCAGCTACTAAATGGAGCAGGCCCAGCAGTCTTCCAGCACAGCAACCATCCAAGCAGGAAAAACTAATGGCTGGGGCACAGAACTGGACAGGAAGAGGGGGATGACAGGCACAGGGGGTTGGAGTCCTGTTCCTCTCCCCACCTCTTCCCTCCCTGTGCTTCTCTGCTGTATGGTCTTGTAATCAGTTCTGCTCAGTCTCTATTTTTGGGGGGAGCATTAACCTCTAATGGTTTCTGCTCCCTCTCCCCATCACTCCAACAAGGCAGAAAAGAAAGGTCAGGGATGCAGCTATCATCAGGCCCTTCTTTTGCCTGTGGTGGGGGTAAGGTTGGGTAGGAGGGACAAGCCATTTCTCTCCCAACAGTAGCCCCCCACTTCAAACCAGTGGGTGAAGTTTGCACAAGATGGACTGTTCTGTGGGAGGAAGAGGGCAAGGAAAGTGAACAAAGTATCCCACCTTCCTTCCTCCTTCCTTCTTCCTTGTCCTGCTGCCTATCCAGGGATGAGGGCTCGCAAAGTGATGCCAGCCCTGCTGGAGGAAAGCAGATTTAACGTTCTATTTGCATGATGATTTTACTGTATTTTTCTGAGCAAACACCTGTTGTGTATGTGCCAGTTTGTTGGAATTTAATCTCCTCCCCCAAAGTCTCTCCTGTCCTTGTCCCTGTTTTCCCTGCTCCTTTCATTCGTCCCTGATGTGATTTTTTGACAGACTCCTACCAGTTTGGGAGGGAACACATCCCAAAGAGAACCCAACCCAATCAGCCCTATAAAAAACATTCCTCCTTCTTTCCAGTGTCCCCCTCCTCTTGCCCCAAGTGTCGTCTCTCAGCTGCTTTTCAGGGTTGTGTGCGTGAAAGGGGGATGTGTTATATACCAAAGGCCTCCTCTTTCTAGTGGTCATAATTTCTCCCAATTATTTAGAAACAGGAGTGAGATCCATCAAGATAGATCTCATAAGAGAAATGGTCACTACCAACCCCACACCTTGGTTGTTCTTTCTCCAGATCAACAAGCAAGGTTATTCTTGAGGGAACAAGGAGTGCTTCAGCTGCAGGGAAAACCTCTGATACAGTGAAAGCTTGATGTGGAGCTGGTTACAATCACTAGAAGACCTCCCACCACCTTCCTCTCATTAATTGCAGGGAGCTTTGTATTAGGTCTGTCCTACCTCTCCTCTCCCATGGGTGGCCCTGGCAGAGGGCAGAGTGTGATTAAACCTTTAAGGCCTCTGTGGTGGGAAAAAGCAAGGAGAGACTTCCTGAAGTTTCTAAGCCCTCTGTGGATTGGCTTTGGCAAGAGTCCTTCACCCTTGCCTTCTCCCAGGGTAAAGTTGTTCCATGGGGCAGAACTAGGACCAGCCACTTTCACACTTTATTTCTGGGTTGATGACTCCTGGCAGGGCAAACAGGGATTTAGTTCACCTCACTGGAAAGTGTGGAGGGTGAGGAATGAGGTTGGGGGCTGACCTGCCCTCTTCTCCCAGGAAGAAGATCCGAGTGGAGGACCTGGGCTGGGTTCCTGCACCCAGAAGAGTGAAAGTGGGGCCCTAGGTGTGCTGTTCCCATGAGTCAGAGCTCATCCCCATCCTGCTGGTACCATGTTTTCCTCTCCTCCGCCCCACTCTTCCATGCTGAATAAATCCCTCCCGAGGCAGGTGTGAAATATTCATGACTGACAAATGAAGATTTATGTCGGGCTGAGGAGGCCTCTGTGTGTTTGCAATGCTAATCAGCCTGCCTTCCTGGAGGAGGATCTGCCAGGCAGGCTTGGGGGAGGGAGGGGGAGATGCAGGAGGGAAGGGGGAAAAGGAGCTGTGAAAGAGAGAGGAGGGGCGGACACAGAAGGGCTGAGGAAGGTGTGGTGGGACCAAGGAATAGGGAGGCAAAGGGGGATAGGGAGAGGGAAATGGAGAGGGTGGAGAAGAGGGACAGGCTGGAAAGACCAGGGGAAGAGATGGCTGCTCTGGGAAGAATGGGACAGTAAAGGGAGAAAGAGACCAGTAAGAGAAAGGGTTGAGTGAAGGGGTGGAGGCTCTCTGAGAGGAGGTGTGGAGTAAGTCAACAGTGCCTGAAGAAAAAAAGCTGGACAGACTTCATGATGAGCTGTGGCCCCTCTCTATAGGGCAGAGCTCAGCACTACAGGGTGGGCACCTGCCGCACGGGCAGGAGCTGGACCCAAGGCCCCGAAAGCACATTTGCCATGCTTGTTGCTGACTGGAAAGTTCGGCTGCATCTGGAAGGACACACCACCTCCAGGAGCCTGGAGAACAACCCTTCCACCACCACCACCACCACCAGCTCCTTCAGCACAAGCTGCATGCAAGAAGAGCTTCATGGAGGCGAGTCCTCTTGCTGGAGCCAGCCTGCTGCCGTCCCACCACCTGTGCAGGAGAGAGCGTCTTCAAGGTGTCTTGGTGTGAGACGACACTGAGTGCCACCCCGCCCCAGGCGACAGGGTTCTCTTGTAGGGCTTGTGGAGCCTGTCCCACCTCAGCTGCCCCCACCCACCCTGGCTGAGGCAGAAGTTTTTAGGTCTTTCCCTGAAGAAGGGGCAGAAGGGGGCATCTGTTGCCTCCCCCCTACACACGCACGCACTCCTGCACCCTGTCCCTCCAGCCACTTTGGCCTTGTACTGTGAGGGGCGTCCTTGGTCTGCCTCCCCTCGGCTTTCCCTGCCGTGCGCTGTGGAGAGACATCTCTGTGGAGAGACATCCCTGTGGAGAGACATCGTCTCCGTACCGCTCCCTGCGCAGCTCCACCAGGGCAGCTCTCCGCGGGGCCACCCCAATCCCCCACCCCCATCCCCAGGTGGAGAGAGGGCAATCTCTGCCCGGCTTCTCCTTCTCCCACTGGGTGGGCATCTCCTTTCCTCCTTGCCCTGCCAGGAGGCAAATCTCTCCTTCTCCCACTTATGGTCCCCCCCTCTGTCTGGCCCATCCTCGCGCGTTTGGCTTTGCCTCCCCCATGACTACCACCGCCACTGTGAGGCCTTGCTCTTGGGTGTCCTGCCCCCATCGCCTGCTCTCCACCTTCCCTGGGGGGAAGAGGAAGAGGCTGACTGGGCCAGGTCAGACCCTCCAGGGCTGGTTCTGCTGGTCCATCCACAAGCACAGCACCCGGGGCGAGGGGGTGGGAAGGGGCAGGCAGCTGCTGGGCACGGAGCCGGGGGTATCAGCCCTTGAATGTAAGGAAGGGCCTGGGAGGTAGCTGCTGGGACCGGCTCCTTGTGGCCTCTTTGGTGTTTCTCCTTCCGTAACAACCCTGTGACCCCCCCTGGTTGTGTATGGACAAATTTGAGTTGGAGTTATGTTATTTTCTTCTTCTTTTTTTTTTTTTTTCTTCTTCCTTTAGGTTTCTATTTCTTTCTCTTTCTTTTCTTTCCTTTTTTTCTCTTTCTTTCTCTTTTCTTTCTTTTCCTGTTTTAAAACTGAATGGCACGAAATTGTTTTTCCTCAACTCGGAGATTCCTGTATGGATAAAATCAATTTCTATATTTGCAATAAATTTCTTATTAAAAAAATAATTAAAAAAAAACAACAAAAAACCCAAAAACAACAAACAAAAAATATGAAAAGCTGCTTCTGAGTCCATTTGTTCCATTCTTTTCTTGCAGAAGAGGTGGGTGAGATGAGATGGGAGGGAATACAGTATGGGAGAAACTGAGAAAGCTGCGACAGGGCATGGGAGAAGGACTGTGGATTCTCCCAGGCACCCGGTGATCATCTGCTCCCCCCAAACACACTGTTTCTCTGCCCTTGGATATTGCCTTGTTTGGACATATCCCCATTTTTTACGGAGTCCTCAGCCCTGCTGTGATACTGATCCCCTACTGAACTGATCAACACCCAGCTCATGACCCATTCTGGGCATGCATGAAGCACTGCCTGGGTGTAGGGCAGCCCTTCCTTGCCCCTTACCTACACAACAAATCTTCAGCTGGTGGTGAGTAGTATTTTTTTCCCAATCTCCAAAGATCTCTGGAGGAAGGTAGTCCGAGCCAGGTGATGTGGGCATGAGTAATGACTGAACAATCTGTAGCCTAATCCACCAGCAGATATCCTGATCTCAGCTCTTCCTAAGCATCAATATTTAAAGTCAAGAATACAGGCAGCAAATCCGTGGCCATTGGTGCATTTATACACATAATTAGGCCAATTTGTGCACGGTGACATAGCATCCATTCCCCTGCATGTCTTGTCTCTTCTCCCCCTCCTGTTTTTTCTCATTTCTGGGTTCTCTGAGAGTGATTCTGCTGCTTGGCTCAGAGGGTTTCTTCTTGCACCTTTGCGCTTCCAGCTTTGATCAGGCAGATCTAACTGTGGCTTCTGAGCTTCCTTCTTGGGTGTGCTGAGCTCACAGCCTCTGCTCCTAGTGTAGGGAGAGGCAGGAATAAACGGCCTTGGGGGGCTGAGTATACGGAGACAACAGTGACTTTCAGCTCCTGGATAAATATGCCACAGTAGCTGATGACTCTTATTGACGCTTGAATTGATTTTAGAGCAGCCTTGGGGGCAGATGCTACTACAGGCAGATGCTTCACTGTCTGACGCATTCTTCCTTGGACTTGAGAAGAATGATTAACTGTGAGAAGCAATGGTGCTGGGCTCTGAGGGATGGACAGTGGTGCACAACAAAGAGAAGTTTTGCTTGTGTTAATGAGCTTCAGGTGCATGGTGGAAAGCTGGATCTTTGGGTCAAGGTGGTGTTCCTGGCATCTGCATCTCTGCAGTGCAGGGATATGGGTGTTCTGAGACAGGGAATCTCAAACCTTGGGAGGAATTAATGCATGAATTATAAAGAGGTGTAATCTAATCAGTAGAGTGCCCCCATGCTGTTTATTTTGTTGCTAAATTCAATTTTGTCTCCGCAGTCCCTGAATTTCATCTGGTTGCTCTGCCATAGGGATGAGAAAGGACAAGATGTATCTGCAAATGCTGCCTTGGGGGAGTGGAAGCTTTGGGATGGGAAGACTCTCAGGGCTGAAGTAATCACCAATGTCCTGAAACCATGTGGGGACTGTTGGGCTGGGAGGACACAGCGCCATCGTAGTCAGCCCTCTGGGCCAAAATGATCTGTGATGAAAGAGTTAATCAGTGCTCGTATTTAAGCAGCCTCTGGCTGATTCCAGAGACCTTGGGAGTCCTCTGCTTTGCACAGGGTCATGTGAACCAGTGTGTGCCTGGGGAAGGGATGAGGTGTGAGCTGCACCTGGGAGTCTGCGTTGTTCTCTCAAGTGCCTCTGAATATGACTGTGTCCAACTGATGCAGTCCCTGCAGCAAAACACATTGACCTCTGCCTCTAGAAAATGCTTGGAGGACCATGACAGCTGTGTCATGGAGAGGGAGGAAGGCCCAGCTCTGTGTTGTGAGCAGTGAAGTAGATGCAGCGGACAGGGTGAGAGAGGGGGTCACCTGGGAAGCTGGTGCGAACTGGCCTACTAAGCAAAACCATCATGGAGAACAGTGCAGCTTTGCATAGCCTCATGTTTTAGGCTGGCTGCAGACTCAGGAAGACCATTTTGTGTTGTCTTGTGGCTGGTTCATGCTGAGGTGGCTCTTTCTCACTTCCATGAAGTTCAGTGACTTATCCAAGCCATCATTTTCTGCAGCACAGGAAGAAATGACTTAGCCACAGAGCCTTTTGCTGGAAATAATATGGGACAGTTGAGGTCTCTTTGGGTATGTGTGTGTGCATGTGCATATGTGTTGTGAAACAGGCAGGCAAGTGGGCAACATTGCCCTCTTCTGGACTGACTGTCAGGACCGGAAGAGCATCTTTGGTGGAACTGCAGCCTGGCAGATGAATCCTGTTTCCACTGTAAAGGTACCATTCTTTCTGAGCCTTGATTTCCTATCCAAATCCTGGTGGCTTTTGCAATAGCCAGGTCAGATTAAGGGATACCACTGCTCTGTGGAGCTCCAGAGCCTGGGGATCCTGATCAATCATGACTCTTCAGGGTCAGGCCAAGCCCAAGAGAGCAAAGTGAGGAATCTCTCCCCTTCAGATAATGTTGGCTCCAATGGAGCCAGTAACCAGCAGCTCTGAAGACTGGTGAGGAAATGGATGAAGGTGTGAGGGTCACACTGCTGACATTTGTCCCAAGGGCTGTCCCTTAGGGAGGGCACAGCAGTGCAGGCTAAGGAATGGCCAGGCCAGCATCTTTCCCCAGGTCTTGGATGCTCTCTCAATTAAAACATGAAGGTGTGTGTCACACAGAGCTGGAGGACAGACTGAGATCTGCACAGAGCCCAGGGGGTCTGGGAGTGCAGGTGCACAGGCCTTGCCTGTCCTTATAAGGGGAGCAGAGGATGTCACTGAACAACCTGTACATCTCCCTTCTCATCTTTGGAGGAATCACAGAGTGAGAGAAGGCAAGCCTGAGCAGACTGAGTGAAAGATTCAGGAGTGAAAGGCTAAGAGAAATGGAAGGAAGACTCGAATACACAAGGAACAGGTTCACATGCACAGTTAAGATGATAGATTGATTAGTATCACTGGTGCTGCACTACACAGGCAAACTCAAGGTTCTGCAGCAGGTTTAGTGGGACTATGGCAGGGTGCAGAACTGCTCCATTTCTAGGTTTCCCAAAAATCCAACAGAAATCTGTGTCTTCCCTTCCTTCGTCAGGCTCCCTGCGACAGGATCTGTGTCTCACAATGCAGTTATATGATACCTCTTGCAGTGGGATCACCAGACTACTCAGGGATAGATGGTTAACTTGCCTCCTCAAAGGAAGAGGGAAAAACATCAAAAGTGTGTCCGAGGAGTTGTGTTCATGACTCCTACTAAGCAAGGCAGAAACAAGCAGGTGCCCAACTGATGTTACTGTGGAAAACGGATCAAAAGTCTCATCACTTTTTAAATAATAAACACTTTAAAAAAGAAAAACATTCAGCTCCTTCTCTCTGTATATGTCACCAGAAAGGGCGTCATTAAGAATTAATTGCAACTTCTGCACCCAATTTTCCGGCCCAGTGCCTTGTCCCGCTTTTCTTGCTCCAGCTCCAAAGACAGTGGAGGCTCTGCCATGAGTATTGAGGGACAAACGGAACCTGAATAACAAGATGGAGCTTGAAGAAAGGGTGGAGGGACCTGGGGACTCCTGACATGAGTTGGCTGTAGGAGGGAGAAGCACAGCCAGGGGGGAACATGAGGTAGAGCCAGTCTTGCCCACAAACTTGCGAGCAAATAGCAGAAACCTGCCCCAGCTGCCTGCTGTTACCTGCTCACACAGGCATGGAGATTTCCCTCTACTCTGCTCTTCACCTTCTTGAACATCTGGAGTTTATCCAGAGGTGGGTTTAAAGGTGGGGCTGACTGGGGCCTGTTCACTGTTGAACCAAGGTCCTGAGCTGCAGGACAGTGATGCAGCTAACAACAATGGCCAAGCCAAGCAAAACTACATTGTAGGGTGGATTCATCAGGACAAGGAGGTGCTAGGCCTAGCAGATTAAAGCTATAAAGGCTGAAGTGGCCGTACCTGTTGTGTATGAGTGCTTTCAGTCAAAGCAAACTGGCTGCTTAATGTCATGACACATGCTTGTCTGGAGAAAAAGGGTTTCATCCCGGGCTTTGCTCAGCTTGGGCGTTGGGCCAGAAGATACGTAAAATCCCAGCTTTTATCTCCTTCTGGTAAGGTGGGTAGAGAGCTGTTGCCTCTGTTGCCCTGCAATACAATTTCTGCCTCTGTCTTGTGTCACTATCATCCATCAGTCTTCCTGCCCATGACACCTGTTTCTCTTTCTCTCTGCTTCTCAAGTGGCAGCCAGGGAGATAATTGGTATTTTTGACACTGTCTGTTGAGCATTTTGTGGCAGGAGCTGCCAGGACAAAGCAGTGAATTAGATAATTAGGGTTAATTAGAGGCTTCTCAGGGCTATGTTACTATACTCCGTGAGGACTGTGCCCTCCTTTCAGGGCCACTGTAGGGAAGAATGCCTTTGGAGGAGAGACATAAGGAGGTGTCTATAGCATTGATGGTGGGTGTGGTGGCCAGGAAAAGGGTGTTCTGCCTCCTTAGTAGCATTGGAGGTGCTGAGTGCTCAGAAAAGTGAGAAGCAAGGCTGGATACAGACTGCAGTGGGACAGCAAGAAGAAATGACGGTGGAAAAGGTGTAACTGAGGGGAGAGAGCCAGTTCTCAGCACCAGCTAATGGGAGTTTGGCTTTTGCTACAGCAAAAGCAGTGGCTCTCTAAAACCCAAAAGGTAAAAAGAAGCCCTGAGAAGGCAGATCACCCTGAGCTGGTCCTGAGGTTTAATGAATGATGCAATGGAGGTGGAGGGTGTTTAAGCTGCCATGGAGCTGTGGTCTGATGCTGGAGGAGGAGTTGGGCAGCAGATCCCTCACTGGTACTCATTCCTCCCTCCACTGCTGCAGTGAGCTGAGCTGAAAGGTAGAACTTGCCAGGGCAACATCCATAGACACCGAGCAGCCAGTTGTCCAAAGCACTGTCGGAACAAGACATGGGTTCTCCTCTCACTTCCGCTTTGTCTTCTAGGCCATCACCTCTCTCCTCCTTTCCTGGATACAGTGTTTTCCTCACAGCTGACTCCCACTGCTCCCTTCACACTTCTCCTTTTTCTTGTTCTTGTTTTCTGTTCTCCACCTTACTTCACTGTCCCTCACCTCTCTGTTCCTTAGGGAATCATGACTTTCTCCATCTCTCTGCTCTTTCACTTTTCTGATGTTTTCACTCACCACCTAGCATCTGTTGTTCTTTTTCCCTTTCTCCACTTCTTTCCCTCCATTCAACCTTTTCCGTCTTCTCCCATATCCACATATTTTCCTCTCTCATATAATATCTGATATAATTCCTCACATCTTGAGTCATCAAAACCTGCAAGAAGTAGTTTCCCACAGGAAAACAGAATGTGATTTTTTTTTTTCAACAAAAATTAAATATTGACCATATGGGGTGGAAAAAACCCAACAAACTAGGCAAAAAAAAAAAAAAAAAAAAAAGAGCCAGCTCATTGCTCAGAAAGAAATGAAGAAAAACAAAACTTACCTGAGCAAGTATTCACCACTAAGTTTTGAGCATTTCTGCATTACTATGTTGCTAAAACTCCTGCTAAGATCCTCAGCCATCCATGCACTGAACTGAGGCCAACCTAGACTACACTGGCACTGACAGAAGGTCAAATCTGGGTTGCAGCTGACACACAATCAGTGTGTGAAACAAACTTACACACGCACAGACGCACACACACGGAGGAAAAGGAAAATGCAGCCCACCAAGCAGCTGAATATTCTCTGCTTCGGTCACTTTGGAGATGATGCCTCTGACCAAATCACCGCAGTTGTGAATCTTCCAGAAGTGGTCTTGATTGTGCTATAGTGAGGGCAGGGGTTGACCAATGCTATACCAGTGCCATACCATCAGAATTAGGAACATGATGAGCACTCAAAGCATCCTTGGAAAGTACTTCCATGAGGGATCAGGCACTTTCCCCTACAGATGGTCCTGTCAGGTCCACAAGTCCCTCTTGGTTCCTTACTGATTCTTTTAACTGTAACCAACTTCTCCCACACCTTGATCCCAGAGATGACCTACTGCAGTGTCTGGGCATCACCCACAAGCTGGAATTTCTTAAAAAAGACCATAGTACAAAGGAAGTCAAATAGATTTGGGATGGAGCATCACCTCAGGAATGACTGAAGCAGAGAAAGTAATATGTTCTTATAAGCAGGGGACAGACCCAGCACCATTGCTGGTTCTAAGCAGGGCAAAGAAGAATTTCACTCAACACATAATAGCTTAGTCAAAGAGTAGCTTTGTTGACCAGAGAAAGAAAATCTCAGTGAATTCCTCAGGCCTTTGTGTTGCAGTGATCTATTAAACAAACCATATCTCTGTGTACAGCCGGCACAGTTTTAATACCATGTGATTCCACTATTTTTAGCAGCTTTTTCATGGATAGGGTAACCAGAACTTTTTCTTGCTTCACTTGCAGGAGCCCTGAAGCCAGACTCCAAAGACTCCTAGTAAATAGGAAGATCTCAGGTGAAAATCAAGGTCTCTGAGTGCAGCAGTGAGAGACCCAAGATGTCCAATTAAAATAAAAATGTCTTGGGTTCTAGTTGAACCACCTGTTCTACAGCTGAGTCTTCAGCTAATTCACTGCACACCTCTGTTGGGATCCATTAAACTGAACAGAGGGTGGAGAGGGTGGCATCTGCTTTGCTAGTGGTCAACACAGCACTTCGTGTGATGGTGATGGGACAGTGTTCGACCTTGAGCAGAGAGAGGCTGCAAACTGACAGAAGATTGGGGAATGGACAGTGGCAGTGTGGTAAGAGTGAAGTGCGTCTTCAAGCAGAGACCTTGTGAGCTGCAGCAGGGCTGCTTTGGCGTGTGATGGGGAGCGTGCGCTCCATACCTGCTGTTATAAATGAAGAGGGTTGATGAGAAGGAAAAGATTCCCTTTATAGCTCAACTCCTCTCAGCTTCTGCTGACACCACCTGGAACAACCTGGCCAGAAGAGATTCCTTGCATCTGCACCAAAGTTCCTTGGACACCACACATCCAGGAGGCCCTTACCAGAAACAGTCTCTGCAGAAAGATGTCAGGGTTTCTCATCATCTCTGTATGATCATCACCAGATGACCACCAGGCAATGGGGCAAATTTATCTGCTCAAGGAACATGACCTTTCTTCCAAATTAAAGAAATATTTTGTGGAAGAGCAGCAGAAAAATTTCCATATCAGCATGAATCAAAGCTGCCTGTATCTTCTCCAATAAGGATCCTAAAATCACAAATGCTCTGAAGAATGCAAGCAGGGCAAAAATATTGACTATTCCTTGCAATGTGAGAACATCACATCCTTGAAATGATCAGGCATCATGTTTAAGAGAAAATCCAAGGAAACCTTATATCATAGCACAGAAATAACTTGTAAAACTCCTCGCCAAAATGTTTTAACCAAATCCACAGAAGTCATTAAACAGCTGATGGCTGGGATCAGGGAAAAGAAAACAGGGAGGGCTCAGCTAGCCAGATAGTCCTGGACATCATCAGAGAGAGAACACTGGGACAGATGGACCTTCATGCTGATCCAGTACTTCCATTCTTCTGCATTTTTGCACATCTTATTCAACCTCTGTCAGCCTTACACCAAGGTCTACACAGCAAGGCTGCTGCAGTGGTCGGAAATGTCAGGTAACACTTAGCCTGATGCTAAGATCATCTGACAGACCTGACAGGAAAACAGCTGCATCTGAAGCTTCCCAGCATTGCAGCAGTAAGTCTCACAGTTTCAGAACAGAGTTTCTGCAGCCGCTGTTGACGGTTCTCCCTGCACATAGCAAGTGATTCCGTAACATTCAGGCCTTGTAACTATTTGGCATGGACTGAAAGGGCAAGTAGGATGCTCAGGTACAAAAAAAGCTGAAATGCAAATAGCAGCAATCAGATGAATGAACAGGAGAGACAATTACACTTAGCTTGTGCTTATCATCAAATAAAACCATATAAGTGAAGACAGCCCAGGAGACAAGCTTGCCTTGGGCACCAGAGTCTTCACAATTACCCTGGTCAGCACCTTGGTAGGTGTTGTGGCTGAGGTCAGGCACACCAGATGATGTGAGAGAGGGAGAGCCATGGTACCAGGGCAGTAGAATCCTCCTAGTAGCAAAATCTTCCTCATTATAAGAATGCTGATCTCAGCGATTGCCGACACAGGGGCTTGTGTGTGGGGAATGGCAGTATAGAATAAATCAGGGGTTTATTGGTGAAAATACACAGGAAGAAGCTGAAACATATGGCTTCAAGACCTAAAGTCACTTCTGAACCAAGATAGGTCTTGAGCCAGAAACGTCCCTGTGGGATTGATCCTGGGAGACATAAGTCTGTGCTAGATGTGCTAATGACCTTGTTTGCAGTCAGCTTCACATCCTTTCTTGAGCAGATGGTAGGTACACTCTGAACTACTTGCCTGTGGGACATAGTGCTGAGCATTTCTGAGTAAGCTTCCAGGTGAGTTCCCCATGACTGTTCAGAACCTTAAAACTGACAAGAATGCAAAAGTATATAAGTGACAAAAGGAAGACTTAGGAAAATGTGGGCCCACTGCTAAATGGGTCAGGTGCCCTGGTGACAGAGGACATGGAAAAGACTGAAGTACTGATTGCCTTCTTCAGCTCAGTCTTTATTAGTGAGATTGGCCTTCGGAAATGCCATGTCCCAGAGACCAGGAGAAAATATGGAACAACTTAGCCTTGGTAGAAGAGGATCAGAGAATACTTAGGCAAACTGGGCGTATGTACGCCATGGCCCCTGATGGGATGCACCCAGCAGTGCTAAGGAAGCTGGCTGATGTCATTTCAAGGTCACTCTCAGTAATCTTTGAACAGTCATGGTGGGTGGAGAAGTGCCTCAGGACTGGAGGAATGTAAATGTCACCAACTGGTAAGGATGGAACTGAAATGCCTGTCTTCTTAGAGACATGTACCTCCAGGAGGGGTGATGCTTCTGTGAGAAATCTGTGCATTTCTGATTCCTGCAAAGTTGGAACAATGTTGGTGAGGCAAGGTTTATGGAGGGAGATAAACGTCTTTTTTTTTGGACAAGCCAAATTTAATGTTCTTGGGGCCTGCTGCATTTATCTCCTGCAGACCTGCTTCTGTGCCTGACACCCTGTTTGTTTCTTTCTGCTTGTATCGTAGCTGATCGTTCTCTACAAACCTTGCCACTCTTACAGTCTTCAGGCATCACACTTTGAATAGCACTGCTGTTAAAGTAGGAATTCTTATTTTCACAAAGATCTAAATGTAAAAACAACATACCCTACACTGATTGGTGAGCGGGGAAGAAAAGGAAGAAGAAGATGAAGGAACTGTTTGATGATCTAGTTGCATACCCACTGCGATAAAGTTCCTGGCATAAGGAAAATGAGGGTCAGCTGCTCTTCCATGTATTTGAACTGCAGTTCAACAGTTAGTGTATCAGAGCTGATCTTTACTACTGTATAGCTTGTTTTCACATTAAGCTCACCTGGTGTTCAGGTTGACTCATGTGAACCTGCCACATGCCAGAAGCATCACTTTCTGACAGGTAATACAGCTAAACAGAGCAGGATCTTAAGAAAAACCCTCATGCCCCTGCAAATGGAGGCACGTCTGCTGAATTTTAGGAAGTGGGACATGTTTCTTTCTTAGCCATAATGGTTTGAGCTTCTCCTTGAGGAAAGGGATCTGAGCCCTGAGAAAAGAAAATAGTAGTAATATAGAAAAAAAAGAGATAAGCAGGGACTGAGATCCTGTGAACAGAATGAATAAAACAGAGCCTTCTTCCCTGTGCCAGAAAGAGAAAGAGGCAGAAGAGGTGTATGCAAGCATGAGTGTGAGGGAGAGAGACAGTGTGTGTGAAACAGACACTGTGTGAGGGAGAGGGATCCTATACATGTACGAGAGACATGTATCCTATAGCCTTTGTGTTTGTGTTAGAGCTTGTGTGTGCTAGACAAACTGTGTGAGAGAGCCCCAGACAGCTACAGCCTGTGTGCGGGCGGGAGCGTGCGAGGCAGGCAGAAGGAGAGGGGTGAGCTGGAGCCGAGCCTCTCCAACCCCTCTCTGTGTGTGAGGACACTGGTGGCTTAGAGTTGTGGTGGGCTGGCACATTTCAGGTAGGCATGGGGAGTCCTAAGAGCCACGTGCTGAGTCACCTGGAGTACTGCATCCAGTTCTGGAGCCCTCAGTACAGGAAGGACATGGACCTGTTGAAGAGGGTGCAGAGGAGGCCACAAAACTGATCAGAGGGCTGGAACAGCTCTCCTGTGAGGACAGGCTGAGAGCTGGGGCTGTTTAGTCTGGAGAAGACAAGGCTCCTGGAAGACCTCATTATGGCCTTTCAGTACTTATAAGGGGCCTATGAGAAAGATGGGGACAGACTTTTTAACAGGATGTGTTGCCATAAGACAAGGGGTCCGGGTTTCAAACTAAAGGACGGGAGATTCAGGCTGGACATGAGGAAGAAATTTTTTACAATGAGGGTGGTGAAACCCTGGCAGTTTGAACAGAGAGGTGGTAGATGCCCCATCCCTGCAAACATCCAAGGCCAGGCTGGACAGGGCTCTGAGCAACCTGATCTAGTTGAAGATGTCCCTGCTCATTGCAGAGGGTTGGTCTAGATGACCCTTCCAACCCAAACTGTTCTATGATCCTATGACCTTTCTGGCTCATGTCAATGATGCCAGGATGAGCTGGGGAGTTGCAGCAACCTCCTGTCTGTATACAAGCTGTACCTGTTATGGTGCTTGTCCTCCATCCCCACCAAGTCCACACTACCACCTGGCTGATCTGGAGCCTGAGGATGGGAACAAGGGAAGATGGGGTGAATCAATAAATCTTTTCCCTTCTTTGTACACTGGGAAGCCAAAGAGAGCTTGTCCAAAGGTCCTGATGGACAGCAGCTGCTCTCCTGCTCAAAGAGCTGGTCCTGCTGCCTCTGTGTTCACATTGTTTGTGACTAGAGCAGGAAGCAGATGGCCTTCCTCTTTCTTGCAGGAGGCTGCTCTACGTAGCCAAATGGCCAGCACAACATAGCCAGGTCCTGCAGCTGGCCAGACCCAGCACTGTCTCACCACAAACTCCTAGTATCAGGGAGATGGGAACATCATGTCCCTTCCAAGCACCTGAATACACCAGCTCTCCTGCTGTCTCTGCAGAGAGGATCGTCTACCATCTGATGCTCAGAGACCCCTTAGTTTTGGACAGACCCCAATGACAGATCCTTTCCAAACCCCGCCAGGGTGAGGGAAAAAGAGGTGTGGTGGCAACACAAAGGTTCCTGCAGTGCTCGTGCACTATGAAATGTAGCTCAGCTCTCTGCCAGCTGGAGGGACAGCAGCATGAGCCAGGTGCTGGGAACAGCCCTCTGCATTCAAATGGCTGCTCTCAACAGGGAGGAAAGGCTGGAAGAAAAGTGTGGCAGGATGCAAACCCTCCTCTCTCCCCCTCCCTCCTTCATCATGGAAGGAGAAGACACATCTCCTTCTCTCTCTGCCATTTGAGGCTAACAGCTTCTTTTGTTTGGCCCCAGAGCACCCTGGCCAGGGCGGTTAGGAGAAGGGAGTGCCGAGGCGCCAGGCAGCCGCTGGGTGGCCACGGCCAATGTGGGGGATGTTTGGAGGCTTCAGGAGCACCCCCACAGCCAGGGTGGGGGTGCAGAGAAGCTTCTGGAATGCCTACAGTCAGATCTGATCGGGCTATAAAAACCGTGACTCTCATTGAGACTCCGCCCATTGTCACGGGTCTCTCAGAGCACGAGCGAGATGCTGCCACCAAGAGTCCCCCAGGGATGGAGACTCTGCTTGCCTTACCACCACATGTGTGAGTAAAATTTCTCCTCGCAGGATTGCGAGTGTATTTACTTTCCATGCACATATGCACGTGTAACTTTCCATGCTCAATATGAGCACATGTAAAATTAATCCTCGCATAATCGCGGGTGTATTTTCCTCCTGTGCTTCCACATAAGCAGTGTACCTTCCGTGCACATTTGCACGTGTAACTTTCCGTGCTCAATGCGAGCACATGTATAAATTATTTCCTCTCACAATCGCGAGTGTATTTTCCTCCCATGCTTCCACATAAGCACATGTAATATTCCGTGCACATTTGCACATGTATTAACCCTCACAGGATTGCGAGTGTATTATAAATTTACCCTTGCAGAATCGCAAGTGTACACTTTCCATACTCACTACGAGTACGTGTATCTCTTTAAAATAATCCCATGCCGTGTTCAGGAAAGTGTGTACTCCTCCCAAACTCAGAGACGGCTCCAGCATTGTTTAAGGTGAAGCCACGTGCATGCACTCTGTGGACCGCCTGTTATATTAGTTGCTGCCCCTTAATAATTTTCCTCAACTGATATCCAAACCTGTATTTAAGTCACTTTTGGAGTGCTAAAACCTTGTTTCTCACCGGTTTAATAAAAGTTGTTTTGCACCCTGTTGTCCCTTAAACTAACCCTGGGGTACCTCCGTGACAAAAAGCATCCCTGCAAGGCTCTGAAAGTGGGGGATGGCACCACTGCTGCAAGCCCTCAGGGATCTTAAGGGTGAGGTTCTGGTTCCCAGAGCCATCTTTGGTGTGCAGGAATATCCAAAACATTTACTCAGTGCTGGCAAATACCATACAGGACCAGTTGGAGATATTCTGGAGGAGAAGCTGAAGAAAGGTGAGTGACCTTGCACTGAAGAACAGTGTTTGGGCCTCTGACTCACACATTGACTGACATCATCAGTGCTAACCCTTAAAAGCAGGGACAGCATCAGCACTGCAGATTTTCAGAGGCACCATGTGACATCATCCAGCAGATCTCTTCAAAGACTGGATGTTGTCATCACTGCTAAGTCCTGGTGCATGGCTGACGAACCTGTTCTTTTCTGGGGAGAGAGCAGGTCTTTCCAAAGATCTGGTCACAAATTCACACATACCTTAGCACTGCACAGCAATAACACAAAGTGAGAACATCATGTGGATTTCAGTGTTGGTCGGGAATATGGCTTGCGAGCTGTATCTTTGATTTGAAATTGTGATGAGATATGCAGAGACCCTGGACTGTGCCAAGGGCACCTCTTGTGTTGGCCAAGTGCAAGCCTTTCAAGCATTCTAACTATCAGTGATTTGTCCCAGGCCCCTGAGGTCTTGCAGGCTATATCCAGCCTCTGGGCTTTAGGTCTTTCACCCTTACTTTAGACAAAACAATGAGATAATGTGTGACAGCCCTAAGGATGACTGCAAAGACAGGCAATTTGCATGAGCTTTCTAAGGAAATGAAAATATCATGCTTTCATTCTATATCAAGAGACCATAAGTAGCAACTTTTAATAAAAGGCAATAGTATCACCCATGTGAGCCTCTAGAGACACTGAACGATGTCACCAACTTGTGTAGCAGTCAATTGCAAGGTCAGTTCTAGAGGCAAAAGACTGGTAAACCACTTGAGCACAGTGTAATGCCCATCTGACCACTCCTAATAAGTAGCATGTCCCTGCAGGCACTAATGAACACTTGTGATTACTGAATCAGAGCTGGCTGGGGAATTTCAGCACATGGCTTCTTATTGTACTGCAGGGCAAGTGTCTGAATGAAGTTACCAGCAGGAGTGCCTCAGGAGAGAGTTACAATGCTAGATAAATGCCTGATTTCAAGCCTTCCAGAAATAGTTGGTCCATGTTAGAGCCACGTGGCTGTTGGTCAGACCCAGAGAGCCATACCTCTCTGGAATGATGCCTCTTCCATCCAAATGTGCATGTTGCCATTGTCTGTGAAGTGAAGGAGTCTTTCCTTATCACTGCTCCCACGAGAGAGAAAGCATATCCCTACCTGTCAGGCTGGGCTGTGGGTTTAATTCAGCTGGGTTGAGATCTTGATGAGCCTCTAGGGATGTGCAGATGTGTCTGGAGTGAAAGCTATGCCTGAATCATGTGAACAAAAAGCAGGCTAGCTGTCTATATTCGATTCTGCATAGCATGTACGTGTGCACAAGGACATGAAGTGCTACTCTCACTCCCACCAGGCTCCCCTCGAGCAGCCCAGCACTGCCCAGGGTTCTTGCTGTAATACTCTGCCTTTCACAGCAGCTCCCTCTCCTCAAGCCAGAAAGTGAGGCATGCCTTGAATGTTCCCCCTGTGCACTTGCTCTGTGGTGCCCTGCTCCACTACTTCTCCCTCAGTCCAATGCCTTCTCCTTGGTCACATTCCCATGCCCATGACCTCCATCAGTATTACCTGTCCATCCCCATCAGCCTCTGAGAACAGAGATACAAACTGACAGGCACGAGCCATTCCTGATGGGAGAGAGAAGATAGTCCCCACAGCTCTCTCATCAAGAGGCCCCTCTAAAACCATCCTAATGAGGTTCTCCTTAGGGCCCCTGTCAGCTCTGCCTTTCTTTGCAGGCTCCTTTGACAGACAGATGTCAGTTCAGGGAGAGCTGTTTCATGTTCTTCATCTTAATGAAACTGATCCTCAGGCAGGCGCTGTCTCCTTTGCCTCTAGGCACCTGTGGTCTAGCAGTGTCAGGCCACTCTGTGCCTTGTCATACCAGGTCCTAATTAGTGGCTGCCTCCCACTGCCTCTGAAGCCAACAGGGAAAACATCCCTCCGGCTGCAGTGGAGCAGGAGGTAGGGGATGGGAAAGTCAGTGTAAAGAGAAACGGCAAGGGTCCAGGTAAGCTCCTTCCCATCCTCTCTAAGTATTACTGTAAATTCCTCTCTTCCCTCTGCTCATCCAAAGACAGAGATGGATGTGTAGCCAGCTCTATCTCTGCTCCCTGACTACTCCTGACCTGTTGTGCACAGACAGGCTGCTTGTGGGGGAGAGAGAAAGAGTAGAGGTCCCTCTCCAGGATTCTCACTTGTGTGGAGGTAAGTATGGAGAAGGGGTGAAACTAATGGGAGATGTACTGTAGAGTGAAAAGAGGTGCATTACAGGATCCCTGCTCTAGACTTATGCCCAGGGACTGTCTTGAATCTTTTTTTATTCTAGTTGTTGGCCAAAGTTAAAGCTCCTGTTTTGGTTTTCCTTTAGGAGGTAAATTAATTATGGATCTAAGAAGTTCTCCAGGGACATCCTCTGTTTTCCAAGGAACTATAAAATGTTGCCTTGATAAGTCAAAAAGTAGGAGATAATTTCTTTGCTGACCCAATATCTTTCTTCAGGTTGTTCTTAGTGTTTTTTTACTTCCTGTCCATTATTTAATCCTTTTGTTGGACTACACTGCTTTCATTAGTCCTCTCTCAAACTCAGGTCTTCTCTCACATACCTTTTTGTTTTGGGAAGTGGTGTGTGTCAATGTGGAGGCAATGACCACTAATGTTGCATACAGGAGGTTAATTGTGTCCTGGAACCATTTTAAAGAAAGGCAGCAGCTAAATCCACCTGATTAAAGAACATTCGATCAGTTTGCAGCAGAACTTATTCAAAATCCAGTCAGATCCTCCATCCTTATCCATGAGCAAATGCAGGCTCCCTAGCAATCATTAAACCCGCAGCATCTTTTTTATTCATCCCTGTCAGACATGCACAACCCTGTCCTGGATTCCCCCTTGCTGTCCCCGTGGAGATGCGCGTGTGACTGTACAGTCCGGCATGTCTCTGTGCTTGTGTGCTGGAGCCCTTTGAAGTGATCGTTATGTTGCTAATGCAGCACAATGAATAAGTATTATCTTTCCACGGCTCTCACTCCGATTTCTCTGGGATAAATGACAAATCCTGGTCCCTTTACAGCTTTTGAGACGAGGTACAATGGGCTGCCTCACCCTGCTGCCCCATCTGTCAGGTCACTTTGGGCACATACAGGCTGCAAAAAGGCCAAATCTGACTATGTTTTGGGTACTGCTGGGCTGCTGTGGGTATTTCAGGGCAGCAATCTGGACCGCTGGAGGGCTTTGATAGCACTGCTCTATAAAAACCCCATTTTTCTAGAAGCTACTGGAAGGCACAGATGGGTAAACATCTTGTGAAGCATGTAACATCACAAATACACGGTATAATGGAAGGTCTTTGGGTTCATTCAACTGAGATATGGTTAGCATAATGAATTTGAAATGATAATTGGAATACTTGGTGGTTTTTGCCTTTGAGCTTTGTTTGTATATGGGCTTCTTATTGTCAAACTTTCATCAGCCACAACTTTTTATTTTAGAGAAACACATTGTCCTGGCTTCAATTGGGTAGAGTTAATTTTCTTCCTAGTGGCTGGTATAGTGCTGTGTTTTGAATTTAGTTTTAGAAGAATGATGATAATACACTGCTGGTTTGGTTGTTGTTAAACAATATTTATGCCAAGTCAAGGATTTTTTTCAGCCAGGAGGCTGGAGATGCACAAAAAGCTGGGGTGTGGCACAGCCAGGACAGCTGATCCAAACTGGTCAAAGGAATATTCCACACTATAAGACATCATGTTCAGTATATAAACTAGACAAAAGCTAGCTGGAGGACCGCTCCTCAGGAACTGGATGGGTATCAGTTGTTGGGTGTATTGTGCATCACTTGTTCATGTATATATATATATATATATATTTCCCCCTCTCTGACCTATTATAGAATCATAGGATCATTTCAGTTGGAAGAGACCCTCAGGATCATCAAGTCCAACCGTAACCTAACCTAACTGTAGCACTAAATTATTAAACTGTCTTTATCTTAACCCAAAAGGTTTAACTTTTTCTTTTTTTCAGATTCTCTCCCACATCTCACTGGGAGTCGAGGTGAGTGAATGGCTGTGTGTGGTGTTTGTCTGCCTGCCAGGTCAGACCACAACACACATATACTTGTAAACATAATTCTCGAGAACTCAGAATTGTTCCGTCTTCATCTGACACCAGTAATTGATTCTTTAAAGGAGAATAGTCATTGAGAGACCTGGAAGCAAATTGCTAAGCTTAGCAAGGATGCTAGAGAAGGAAATGGTAGAGGAGACTGCAAAACAATATCCATAGCTGCTATTTGGAGGAGATGGAGTGGTGTAGGGAGGGGGGTAGAGAGGAAAATGGTTGTCATTAAAGAAGCATCAAGTCGTGGAATAGGGAGCTGCTGGCCCCTTTCTGTGGGGGCTATGCTTGGCTGGGCACTTTATTAACTGAAATGGAGAGAAAATGGAGAAGATTCAGGGCACAACAGCAGATAGAGGGGCAAAGGAAGGCCTGACTGATGAGAGAAGATGAAGCAATAAATGTGTTTAGCTTTGCTAAGTGATGACTAAGAGGATGCTTGATAACCATCTTTCCATTTGAGAGGCATACATAACTGTGCGTGTCTATGTGAACATGCTTTACAGCAGTGATGGGGACAAGGCATTGCTGAAGGGCCAGACCCAGTGGTTACCTTGCCCCTGCACAGGCTCAAGGGCAGGCAGAGTCACCTTGCAGCACCAAAGAGAGACCAATTCTGCTGGGAGTCAGAGGAGATAAGGGTTGTGGGTTTGGATCAGGTGCAAGATGGGATGGAATGCAGAATAGGGAAATCTCACTGCTCCATCTCTAGATACAGTGATCTCTCTTACCTTGCTCCTCCATTTTGCATGTTATCTTTTACCCTTTTTTGTTTAGTTGTTCTGCCTCACTTAGCCTCTCCATTTCAGCCTCTTCACCTTCCCCCCTGTCCCTGACCTGTTTCTGTGTTCCTGTCTCCAGTCATGCTCACTTTGTTCCTGGTTTCTTCCTTCTGTTTCACATGCTCTTCTTCTCCTTGCTTTTCCTTTCTCTTGCCCTCTCTCTCCACACACCCCTCACCCATCTCTTTTCTCAGCAGGTAGATCTGCATCTGTGATTGAAGGTTCATTTCCCTTTCATTCTGTGGGTGATGAATTCTGACTTCGATAATCACTTGTGAAAAATCAAGAGAGAAACAAACAGCTCCAGTGGCACAGAAGCTGGCTGTGATGCTCATGAGGAACCAATTGCAGGCAGGATGAGGGGTGAGAGGGTGCTGTGCTCGGTAGGGAGTTCTTGTTTCATTCCTTTGCATGGGAGAGTGGAGAGAGTCAAAGGTGCCGAACAGATTTGGGGCAAATGCGAAATCTCTTCCTCAAGCAGTTTTGATAAAAGTGAGCGAAGTGGATGCATTTCCTGAGCTCTGGGCTCCCAGGGAAAACTGGAGTTCTGGAGCTTGACCTTCAGGTTCAGGGGGAAAGACGTTATACTAGTAGAGCCATATAGAGGTTTGACTGCATTGCAAAGTGTGCAACAGTCCATGTTTGCCCATATTGCTGGCCCTAGTCTGATTTAATATACCCACCATGTGCTTAGACAGAGGCCCATTTTGGTGTTGCTGGTCCACCATGTTGAAGCAAGCATTTGGACAGGCCCTGCTCCATCCAAACTGTGTGACCATGGGCCTGCTAAGTGTCCCATGCAGGTGACATCCCTTTCACAGAGCGCCGGCAACCTGTTAGCAACTGCATGAGTGGTTCTGATGTGGACAGTAAGTGAGTCTGGTTAGTGTTCATAGGACTGACTTTGGCAGGGTTACCCTTCCACAGAGCTCGTGTTTGTGCTTTCTAAGGAAATGGCTGTACAAACCTTCCTTCTACCTTGCAGGAGCTGAGTCAGTGCTGTTTACACAAAGGGGAAACTCTCTGTGTCTCCTGGCACGGTGGTGCTCACAAAAGCAGTCATGGCGATGACACAGGGACTCTCTGATGCCCCCTGCTCCCCAGGGAGAACTTCTGTCAGGCATCAGTGTCAGACAGACGATCTAGGTTTGGTGGTATAGCACACAGTGCCTCAGCAACATCAAATGGAAATACTTCTGTTTTGTTCCCTGTACATGTAGCCTATGTGGAGTCACCAGAAAGCCAGAAAGTTCTCAATGTGAATAAATCCACTGCAGCAAAGTGCTCTTGTTTCTCTCAGTGGCACCTCTTTTGCTTTTAGGCTCTGAAGCTTTCAAACACAGAGGTTCACCATCTTTCTCTTGGTGAACAGGAAGGGTAAGGACTGTGACATTAGGAGACCACAGCAGATACACATTGAAAGGGGACACCGATCCACTCATCTGTCTTTTTGTTCTCGGCAGCTCAGTCCTTGCAGTCTCCAACTCGCAGGCCCCAATGACGTGGCAATGCTTATACACTCAGCACTTATATTTCTGTCTGAGAAGACATTCCCCTATGCTCTGGAAATCTTCCTTCCTGGGACACAGGGGAATGAGCAGTGGGGACAGACAGATGGTAGGAAAAGGCAGACCTTGGGGCTAATTTGCACTGTTTTCTAAGGCTCCTCTCCAGTGCCATGAAATTCAGTGTATAGAGAGATGGGAGAAGAAGAAAAGAGTTAGATAAAGAGAAAGAATTTGGGAAGAGAGGGCAGCATGGCTAAATGAGGTAGATGAAGGCAGATCTGTTAGAGAAATTATGCATGCCCGCCACCATAACAGGGTTCAACTCTAGGTTTCTGCTGAATCAATAAGCCAAAAAGAGATTCTTCTGTAAAGTCCTTTTTATTAATAGTGCCACAGCTGCAGCTGGGTGCCTCCAAAGAGGGACCTCGAACAAATAAGTCCCTGGGCAATTATACCCTTACAATCTAAATCCTCCACCCCTCATGCGACAGTTCAGACCAGAAGTGATATTTGGATTTGAAGTCTTCCCATTCTTCACTGGGTCCTTTCCTTGTCTCTAGGTAGCTCCTTTCTTATCTCTAAAGCTGCAGCTTCTCTTGACGAATGTATCTTCCCTCTGGCTTGAACCAGCTTTGAGACCTTCTTCCACTTAACTAGGTAAAAGTTCAACATATCTAGGTGACAGTTCACAGCTTGCAGCCCAAGGCTTCAGCAAATTTAGCTACTAATGCTGAGCAAATTCTGCTAAGCAAGTTCTATATTACTATACAAAATCACACAACTTCTGATGGGGACTGAAGGTGACTGTAGGACTTGGGCTGGTAGGTACAGGGAGCCATGGCCAAGCAGAACACAGAATTAAATGAAACATGGCCATGAGGAAGCAATGGGAGCAAAAGCTAGAGAGGTTAGGGACCAGCTCATCCTGCAAGGGAGACCACAGTCCCCTTGGCTGAAGAGATCATGTTCTTGGCTCCCCTACCTCCCTCTCACCTTAACCAGTCTGCCTATAGCTGCTGGACAGGTGCTGCCCAACTCTTCCAAGAGCAGCACACTTAGTCGGGCCAAACCTCTCCAGCCCCTCTAGGATCAGACTAAGGGCAGGAATAACTACATTGTTAAGGAATACATGTGTGTGTTAGCACCTGGGGCTGTAAAAGCCCCATGTTTGATGGATTCCTGGAGCCCTAATGAGAAATACCAGAGCACAAAACAGATCCTGTAGGAGGCAGAGGCTGTGGGGACAGGGTTGGAAAGGAGGGCTAGCTGATTGCACAGGTACCACAGCTGTCCAGGCAGGGATCAGGGAAGAAGGAAGAGAGTGGGATAGAGGAAAAGGCAAGAAAGAAACAAAAAAAATGTCTGTGTGCCATTGTTCATTCTCCTTATTGACTTATTAATGACTAGTAGCCTAGTCCCCCCCTCCAGTTTGCTGTCTTGCCCTCTGCTTGGCAGCCTCCACTGGTGGAGTCCTGCTACTGAGGGTGCCTGAGCAGGTGCTGGAAGGGCTGCCCTAGCCATGTCGCTTTTCTTTGCTCCTCCAGCCTCCCTTTTTCATTCACCAATATGGTATTGATCTGGCTCAGTGAGAATTTCCATTTGTATTTCAACCCTGCCTGCGACACCGTTCCTGAGTCCCTGCAGCCCTGACGCATGCTTGCCTGCTCTCCCAAATGCTCTGCTTCCCTCAGCCCCTCCTTCTCCTCAGCCTCTTTGCCATTCCTCACCCACCCCCACACTATCCTCTCCCTCTCACTGTCCCCCCCATGTTGCCACTCTCGTCTGCGCTCTCAGTCACTCCATCTTTCCCTGACACATCTCGGCCCCTCTCCCTGTGCTCCCAATTAGCACAGTCGCCAGTTTTAGTCAGGCAGCTGGCACATCCAAGTCTGCACAGTGAAAAGATGGAGCCTTCTGCTTCAGAGCAAAGCTGCGTACAGGCTCTCTGGTACCTGGGGCTGCTCTCACAAATGCTCAGCCTTTGGTCTTGCCTCACAGTGAACAAGTCATGACCCAGGTTCCCAGGGATCACCAACAGGCAGAGTGACTCCCCACCTCCCTGTTCACAGCTCCCCGCAGCTCTCCTAGGCAGTGAGAAGCTGATGCGTTGGGCATCCCTTGCTTGGGCTGGCTGCGTAATCGGAGGAGCAGAGGATCCCATAGAGAGTGTAGATGTGGCATGTGTACTAAATCTGTGTTCCCCCAGATTAAATAGGCTGGGCAGACTTGAAGTGTGGGCTCTTTAAGTGCACAGGCTATGAAATAACCCCTGGAGGATTAGAATGACCATTAGATTCCTAACACCCAGAGAATGGGGGCCAGAGTTCTGCAAGTCCCCTGCACAAGCAAGCCCTGCTCCTGTTGCCAAGAGCGCTGTTGCAGTGGTTCACCTTCTGCACCCAACATTTTGATGGGCAAGCCACCCTCCAGTGGTGGCTCCCTGCTCTTCGGTCCTTTCACAGAGGTCCTGTTTCGCTTGCTGGGGAAGGATGCTCAGGGATTTAAACAAGGCTGGGAAGCAGGTGTTGCCCTCATTAGAAGAGAAAATGTAGCACACAGAAAAAGACAGGAGGAGAGAAAGGGGAAGGGAGGTGGAAGCCAAATGTTCTCACTGTTGATAGGGAAATGTATCTTGGTTTCGGGAAGGGGTAGGGCCCTGTCTCTCTCTTCAGCAAGATTAGAACAGTGAATGGTATAGGCAGGCAGACCCTTGAGATGAAGAGGAGTGAATCTGTGCCATCTGAGCACAGCACTGATACACATGGCCAAAGGGGATGGGGAGGCACCGAATTGGAAGGACACAGAGCTCCCACACACAGCAGTATATGAGAGGCCTTTATTTCACAGACCTCCTTTGAAACACCTGCAATGAAAGTTATATTCCAATGCTTCTCCCTCAACAACACATTAGGAGTCTCCCTATCACCCTCCTGTTTGCATTGCAAAAGGTGGTAAACTCTGCCTCTGTGTTGTCCCAAAAGAGCAGAAGAGGGAGCAGGAATGGCCACCCAGAGCTTCTGTTGCACAGGACAAGGCTGAGTCAGAGGCTGGAAGTTAAAGGAGAGAGGACTAGTGGTCATCTTGGGAGCTGAATACCTAAATCACAGTGGGCTTTGTTTTGAAAGCCTCAGCCAAAACATCTCTGTAACTCTGAAAGGGACAGGGAATTTACAGACCTCTCCCTGATCACTTTGTTTCCGAAGATATGGTAGTAACACAAAATTCCTGCTGTTCCACATGCAGAGTTCACCTGTCATCCTGCATTCTTACCCCAACTCCCTGATACCTGAGAGAAGGGTAACCATGAAAAATGCCAAAGATGCAGAGGGTGTTCTTGTGATGCAAATTGGAGAGTAGGTGACTGGTCACATATACTGGGCACTGGAGGCTGAAGCGGGGATGAGAGATCCCATCTGCAAACACCAAAACACAGTGAACCACCATTAGCTCAAAAGGCATGCAACTATCAGAGTTCCTGAACCTCTAGATTCCCTGTGCTCCCATGCTCCAAGGCTACTGTTGTACAAGGGAACTTGTGCCCACCCACTGCGAAAGAACAACAAAGCCAAAGGCGTGCTCAGCCACACAGGTCATAGCTGTCTAAACTAGGTATGCTGCTTTTCTAGCAATTGTTGGGTGGTTTTACTTTGGCTCAGTCCTCAATTAAAGCTTCGCTTGGTTGAGATTCCAGTGATCTTCCTGGCTGCCTGGGCTGAGATCTGCAGTGGGTGGCTATACACACCCCATTGCTGGGGTGCCCCCAAGGAGCTTCTGTCCCCAACCAGCACATGCCCATAAGAGGTGAGGAAGAAAACTTGACACTTCATGAGTAAACTTGGCACTTATTGAACCCTGTGCCTGCAGAAAAAATGACGTGAAGAACAGAAGGGGATTTCCCTGGGGAACATCAAGAGGAAAAATGCAGTGGGAGCAAACTGGAGAGAATATTGTGCCTGGCAGGGGAACCTGAGAAGGCTGGGAATGGAAGGTAAAGGCAGAAGGCCACCATTGAGGAGCAGTGGCAGAGTAGGGGATGGGGGTGTGGGATTGCAAGGAAAGGAGGATGGGGCAAATAGGAGGAATGGAAGAGAGAGGGTCAGAGTAACAGTGAGGGTGAAGTAACTCAGAGTTTTCATGCTTGGTGCTGTGCAGACACAGGTAACAAGGTAGAGTCTGAATGCCAAAAGGTCTGATCCCAGAATGGAAGTAAAAAATGGATTTTCAAAGGATTCCTGGCTATTCTGCCATGGTTTAGCACTTAGAACACCACAGGATAGGAAAGAACACCAAACCAAGCAGATATATTTAGAAACCCTTTCTCCTTTACATCAGCAAACTAGGCTGAGAAGGGATGAAACCAGGGAGTCACAGAAAAGCTCTGAGAAAGGGCTCACCTGATCTCATCACTGCGACCTCCAACACTGGCTGCAGCGAGGTCAGAGTCCTGTTTGGAATGATCTCCTGCCATCTGCACTGTGATGCAGGAGTCCCCTCCTCTCTCCTGGAGGAGAGAAGGTTATCATGCTGGGTTTTCTCTTTTTCTATTTTACTGGTGGCCTTTTCTGAGAACTGCTATACTCATTACTCTTCTGGCCAGCTCCAGCTTGGCATTGAGCTTCTCCAACAACTTGATAGGCTGTTGGCACCACTGACAACTGCGGAGGCACAACCATTCACATATGAACCCTCTGAGCCTCCTTGTCCTTTCCCTTCTTTTGTCCTCTTCCAATTGAAGAGGCTCCAAGCCAAGCATTGCTGCTTCTAGGTCTCCCTAAAGAGCGTGTCTGAACATTTCAGGCAGTAACCTGGAGAGCACTTGCCTTCTGATTAAAGAGATGAGGCTTCATTAGTGCAGAGAGGGAGCAGAATGTGAGAGTGGGAGCCTGCCATCAGCAGAGTCCCCGTTCAGCACTTTATACTGTCCCCTCTCTTGATGCCATTCATCAATTTAACCCAATACAATGTCGTGGTTTTAAGTGACTCCAGCATTAGAAACTCTGTCAGGTGTGAGATTTATGGAGTGATGTGCGACAAAGCTGCTTCCTCTGCCAAGTCACACATTGTGCTCTTTTTCTCTTACTCAATATCTGTGGAGCTAGAAAATTGGGTCCTCACTGGCTCCTCCAACTGGTTTGTGAGACTGGAGAAAGGACCAGCATTCCTGCACGGGACTGAAGGAAAAGAAGTAGGCCTGAAGACCTAGAAAAGTAGAAAAGACCCCTGCAGAGAAGAGGTCAGCATGGGGCATGAGGGATGTAGAAAGACTCAGAGCAGTCTCAGGATGGTTTTCAAGAGTAATCTAGAGCACTAGGTGTTCTGTGCTTGCTCTCAAGCCCTCCTCCCTATTACCTGTACCTATCTGCAAGGATGAATTTTATGCTGAGGCATCACCCTTTGGATCTCCTCAGTAGGCTCATAACTATTACTATTTTCTCCTTTATTCAAAGCATGTGGCTCATCAGTGCTGTCAAGAGCCTATTGGGAAGGAGAAACCAAGCAGTTTTCTGTGGTATCTGGCAACCTGCCTGGCACTGGGTCTCAGAGAGTGAGTAAGGCCAGGGGTGCTGAAGAAAGTGTCGCAACAGTCGGGGATGACTGTAGTTCTGCCTCAGATTTCTTTGCCAAAAGATATCCGAAGAGCCAGTCCCAGCCACACTGGATGTGTCAGCTTTCACAGTATCCTGACTGGGTGCTCAGTGGGGCCATGGGGGGAAAGTGCTTGGGAAAAGGCAAGAAGGATGAGGTGGAGGTGGGGAGGAAGAGCAATAGAAGATAGAAGGAAAGACAGGCCCTGAGAAGTAAGCATGTGAGGAATGTGTATCAGTAGCGCATGAACTAAGAAGCATGCAGCTCTTGAGTGCTTTGCTTTCCTGATGCTCTTCTGCTTAATGCACTCTGTGCTTGTCTTCTTAGATCCCATTTCTGTCAGATTTAGCAGCGGCCCTGTTAGCCTCACACTGGGTAACCAGTTTGTGGTGAAAACAGGAAGAGAGAAGCCCCCAACCACCCCTGGCAGAGCAGCTGTCACAACAGATCGCCTTCCAGCCCCTTGCCAGCTGCCCCCAGCACCGTCTGTCTGTGTGAGTTAAGAGCCTTCTCCTGAGCTGCTGAGAACTGCCACAGCTAGCCTGTATCATTCACAGCATCCACGAGCACAGAGCTGCTGTCCGGACATCGGGTGCCCTGCGGCTCCTTGGGCACTCAGCTGGTACAGAAGGGAAGCAGCACATAGTTGCGCACACGCGTGCGCACGCATGCACACACACTTAGCTGCACAACTGTGCAAGGCTTGCACCTCACAGGCATAAATCCAGGCTGCCACTTAAACTTTCACAGGCTCACATTGAGGAACTGGGTGCACAGGGTGGGTGGACATACCCACACACACACACCCTGGGCACATGGGCAACGAGAGGTTTGTATGTATAGAGATACATGGGCACAAAGCTGTGTGTGCACAGTGGACAAAGATGTGTTGGCTCATCACAAAGTGTCTTTCTCAACCCTCTCACCCAGTCGCTGTAAGTACAGCTTGTTTTCTGTTGTGTGACGTTGCATCTCCCCCTGCCACATCATGGTTTTTATCACCCACTCATTCAACTATATGAAGTTGGCTGATTTGGCTTTCTCACACCAAAAACCTCCTGCCACGTCTGTGTGCCCATGCACATGGCTTCATTCCCCTTCCATGCTCCCTGTCTCCCATTCTCTTGTCTTCAGCCAGGTGTGTGCCATGGATGTCAAGGCCTGGCTCCCCAGACCTGGAGCAGGCTTGTTCTCTATCAGCTAAATGCCCAATTCCTGAATTCATCTGAAAGAGTAAAGAATCCTTGCGTACTCCACTTACCTCCCTGCCACACGCCTCTGCATTTCTCACCACACCTCATGGGGCCCAGCTGCTGCTCTGGGCTTTAAAGACATTATTAACATTACAAAAAGGGCTGTCACTTCACAGCAGCCAGGTGAAAAACAAGAAGTCGCTGCAATTAGGAATTTGTTAGGGAAGCCAGGGGGAGGCAGCACCCATAGGGTGATGGAGAAGCAGTGGGATGCCCTTATCTCCCTGCCTTCCTTCCCCTCTCCCCTTCTCTCCTGCCCTCCCTTTTCTTCCACTTGTCTATCTACCCTCTCCTCTTTTCCTTCCCGGTCTGTTTGCCTCCCTGCTGATGTCCTGCCGTGGCACTACCTGCCACGGGCAGCATCGCTGCACATTAATTAGGTCCTGCATGGTTCTGTGGATGAATACCGCTGTCAGCTGGAGCACAGCTCCAGCCTCCCCCGCCTCCACACACACAGGCTCCTGCTTCCTCCCCAACCCCAGTAGTCAGAGCTGTCAGGAGATAATTTATCCATAATGGCCCTCTGTAGTAAGAAATTTTTGGTTATGGGGGCATCAAGGAGGAAAAGGCAACAAAAATGAAGGTGGCCCTGTGGTGGTAGAAATACCAGCTGTATACCACGTCGGGTGACGTCTGTAGAGAAGCCTGTTAGGGGAAAGAGCTTAAAAGTATGGGTGGGTGAAACACACAGAAGGCCCAAGGGTTGATATGCTGTGCTAAACCTTGACTGAATTTGCCAGGAAATGCAGCCTGGGAGGTGGGGGAAATCCAGTGTAAGTAGGAGGCAAAGGAAATTTCGGTCGTCACTAGATGAGAGGGACATATGGAGGGTTGTGCATGGGACCAGACATGAAAGGATCAGGGAACTCCTACTTCTCCCTGGTCTTTCAACCTGGCAGCTGGTGAGGATACTCAGCAACTGGATGACATTATGGTTAGTGTCTGGGGACAGTAGATGCAATAACGCATGGCCAGAACAATTTTTTGGGAAAAGGGTTATCCAATATGGAGAAACAGCCCCTCATCAGTGTTTTGGGAGAAAGAAGAGACTGAGAAAAACAGACAAAGGAGACAGTCACCTCCTGGAACTATGAGAAGGGATGCAGGAACTGGAGAGGAAGGAGGCAGAGAGGTTTCAAAGCCTGTCAGCTAAAAGTGTGTGAGACAAAGGGAGGGAAGAAATGCCCTGCACATGAAATAAGGCTTTCTTTCCCTCTTCTCTGGTTCTTCCGGCACCTGGGCCAAGACCATATATTGCTGGGTAATTCCATGATCTCTGGCTGCCCTGCCCTGACCTGGCATGGCAGAGCCAGGAGTGACCCACACGGGGCTCCCTGGACTGTGGCCATCCCTCCCTGTCCTGGCCCCAGCTGCAGACCTCCCAAGACTGCTGCAGCCCAAAGGAGGAGACAGACAGAGGGACCACGGTGCCTGGCGCAGGGGCAGCCCTGGGACACCCTGCCTACTTGGCAAGTGCTGGGGCAAAGCCAACGCCTCTCCCCGTCTTCGTCAAACGCCACAGACAGCTCCAGCAGCAGGTTCTGACAACAGTCTGCATGGTATTGTGGGTGCTTGTACTTGTTCACTGGGGAGACAGTCTGGGAGGAAGGATTTCAGCCCTCCTTCTCCTGTCACTTCCCCTTGCCTTGCGTTGTTTTGACCCAGATACATTACAGTATAACGAATCTGTGACTCCCCTCAGGATTTCACAGTTGTTGCTGTGCTGCATAGCACAACCGCTCACAATTTCATGGTGGTGGCAATGCTGGTGCTCATGTCCTCCTCCCTGGAAGGGCCCTTGGCAACAAGCAAAAAGCTCTTTTAGGTTACATTTGAGCTTCAGCACTCCAGGACATTTCTCAGCTATGCTCACTGCTCTGCAATATACCCCTGTCCAGTGCTCAGGCCGTGTGCAGTGAGACCACGTCACCTCTGCTTGCCTGATGTGGCAGGGCAGGATTGCATGTGGGCAGGGAGCTCTGACATGCTACATTCTCCCTGGCTTCATCAACGTAGGATGAGAAAACTGAGTTATGCTGCAGCCTGTCCTTGCAGCCCAGTTGCCTTTGCAGGAGCACTGCTGAGGTCTCACAGAGGAAACCTCAGGCCTTCGGCAGCGGCTGGTGATGCACAGATACACACAGCACGTTGGGAGGCAGGAGGGTCCCTGTCCCTGCCTTCATATTAAACCTTTCTGTCCTATAAGCTGGACACAGCATGGATTACTTCATTTAATGCAAGTGGGACTATAAGTATGATTCCTTAAGTACAACAAAGGTGGGTTAGTCAGAGCTAAGCATGACCTAGCATTATTATGCGGGAGCACAGATTCTCTTTAGGGTTAAGAGACCCTGCCCTGTGTCCTTCGCACTCCTTAGCCCCCATTCATCTCCCAGAAAGGAACAGTTTCTCTTTTCAACCTTTCCCTCCTTCCCTTGCCAGGGTCCCCACCTTATCCCACTGTCTGCCTGCCTGGACCACGTTTTTGACATGAAGCAATCTATACTTTGACAGCCTCCCATCCCCGCTGCCCTGGCCTGGATAGCCCTTCATCACGGGCTGAGGATGCCAGTCTCCAGAGCACAGGAGCACTTCCTTCTCATGAAATATTGACGCAACCCTTTGCCTTTCAGTATCCATCAACTCCCCACCCTTCTCCCGGCCTCTCCTCATGCTAGCTGTGTTTGTCATTTACCTCTTCATCTAGCTTTTCTTTTCAAAAATTCTTTTTCATCTTGCAGAAGCATTTTATGTTTTCTTCCCGGGGAGGGGAGCAGGGAGAGCTGGCATGTGGGGAGGGCACTACCTCAGCTGCTGCTAGAAATACAAAGGCAGCTTGTGCACGGGCACGGCTCCTAATTGGTTGCACTCTGGGACTTCGGGGTCCATCCTCAGCGATGAAACAGAGATGTGCAGTTCCCTCACAGTGGAGAGCGTTGCAAGGGCAGAGATTCCCATTTAAGGGGAGGATGGAAGGTTTGAGACAATTTGTCTAGAATGCACAGAGTGGCCCCAACCAAACCCAGCTTCCCTGCCCTCCTAGCGTGCTGGAGCCAGCTGTTTACCTTCCCGGGGCTTCCCCCCTCCCATGCCACGCATCTGGTGAGCTCTCCCAGGAGGCATCTTCATTAAGTTTCAGTGTGGGAATGAATATAAGAGCCACTAATTGGCTTGCTTGTATAAACAGCCTCGTTTGACCTGAGAGGGCACTTGGGATCCTGCATCTAGAGCGCCCAGCACTGAATTCTGGTGAAGTTGTGGGGGGAGTGGGTCTGTGAGGCCCTGTTCCAGATACATCACTAGAGGGAGTCAAAGACCTGCCTTCTGCTGCTGCTCAGCGTGACCCAGAAGCCTCTGGTGATGGACAGGAGGGCTCAGATGCTGATGTGTGGCAGGTATAGGGAGCCCCCAGCACCCGCAGTTGGCAGAGACCTGTGAAAGGGTAGGGTTAAAGACTCTCCCTTCCCTTGCCATAGGTCCTGGATGACACCAGCCTGGGTAATTGACCTGTGTATTTGGGAAAAGATATAGCTCCCACTTGGCTGTGATGTGGGTCATTCAGAAGATTATGACAGCTTCCTTCCTGCCTGTGAGAGACAGAGTTTCCTCACTCGTATGCATCCACCTCCTTATCTGCTACCCTGAATCCCAGTCAGGAATTCACTGTAGGAGCAAAGAAGCTACAACATACCCTCAACCTTTCCTTTTAGCAGAACATGCTACCTGATGGGTACTGTCCCTGCTGCCAGAAATCTGGCAGTTTCCCCATCCACCATGCAGTTTCCTCAAACTGTTAGCAAATGCTTTTCAGGGAGGTGACTCCAGCACACGATAAGAGACAAAGTGCTCTTTTGTGTCAGGTACACACCTGAAACAGGAAAAAAAAGAGCATTGTGAAGTACGAAGGATGCCTGCCAGCTGAGGACAAGAAGGAGACAAGTTGTGGGGGTATTGTCCCCCAGGGAAGATGAAGTTAATCTGTATGTGAAGGAAGGGGGTGTTGCAAATGGGAAAGTGTAGGGGGGGATGCCTCAGGAAGAGTTAGTGTGGATCTGTGAAAAAAAAAGGGTGCAAAAAGCAGGTGAGACTTCCCACCTCATGGGATCAAGGCTGGGGTGTTTGTATCATCCCATCTTGCCTGGATTTTATTCTGGTGGTGAACGTGTTCTGAAAACAAACAGAACATTGAGGAAGAAACTTGTGGAGCCAATGACTGCTTTTTTGGTTGCTAAGCCATCTGTTCTGCTCCAGCAGCTCGCTGAGGGCTCCGCCGTCGCTCTCGATCTGCATGTATGTGTTTTTGCGTGGGTGGCTGGCACTGGCTGGCGTGGCAGGAGGGAGTGTTGAGGCAAAGGGGAGAGTGTATGTATGCTGGGGAACTCAATCGCTTTTAGCAAATTTGCCTGGGAGGATAGGAGGAAAGTTGGCTGTGGCAGTGTATGTAAACATATGTGTCAGAGGCCAAGCCTGGGAGGGTGTGGATGGGGGGCTGTGCTGTTTTGTGTGCATGTGTCTAGGATCACACATATAGAGTGGGGTTTACATCAGGATAAAGGACCACAGCTCCACAGCTGCAGAACTGTGTGTGGCAAGGCTGGTTGGTGCATTGCAAACCCGCCTGCAGTTGAGGACAAAGATGTTTATGCGCGTCAAGGAGCAATAGTGAAATAACACTTGTGGAGACCATACGTAGGTGGGCAGCAGCAGTGTGAGGGAGGTGAGGTAGAGGTGAAAGCTGGTGGGAGAGGAGCACTGTGTGTAACATGCTGTGGGTGGTATGGCTGAAGTGCAGAGGGAGCTGGAGGCCATGCATGGGGAGTTTGTGTTCAGCCCATCAGTGTGCAGGAATGCAGCTTTCCCATCCTTATGCCTGTCCCTCCTACAGAAGTCTCCTCCTCCTGATCTTCAGCCATGCAACCCCTGCAGCCCTGTTGTGGTTTAACCCCAGCTGGCAACTAAGCACCATGCAGCCACTCACTCAACACACTCCCGGCTGAGTGGGGGAGAGAAGCAGAAGAGTAAAAGTGAGAAAATTAATGGGTTGAGATAAAGACAGTTTCACAGGTAATGCAAAAGCTGTGCATACACAAGCAGAGTAAAACAATGAATTAATTCACTGCTTCCCAGAGGCAGGCAGGTGTTCAGCCATCCTCAGGATAGCAGGGCTCCATCACACGTAATGGTTACTTGGAAAGACAAATACAATAATTTAAATCACCTTCCTCTTCCTTCTTCCCCCAGTTTTTATACTGAGCATGACATCACATGATATCAAATGACATCAAATATCCCTTTGGCCAGTTTGGGTCAGCTGTCCTGGCTGTGTCCCCTCCCAGCTTTGTGGATCTGACATGGTATGAGAAGCTGAAAAGTCCTTGACTACTTCGAAACAACCAAAACATCAGTATATTATCAACATTATTCTCATTTTCAATCCAAACCACACTACTATAACAGCTACTAGGAAGAAAATTAACTCCATCCCGACTGAAATCAGGACAAAGTTAAATCACACTGCAATGATGGTGAAGGCTAATGACCTCTGCATATTGATTACCTTGAACCGGGCCATGGAGATGATCTATCCTCACACCCTTTCCCTCCTTTGCCCTCACTCTCATCCTTCCTCACTCCTTGACAGACAAGGCAGGGTTTCCATAGCAGCTGACAACATATCTCTCAGAAGGACGGGCAGCAGCAGTAAAAAAGATGGGTTGTAGGAAGAAACCTATGGCCTGTTTGTGTCCTTGTCTCCAAGGAGCAGCAGCTGGGACTCCTTTGGTAACCTTCTGAGGCTTGGGGTGGTCACCTCAGAGCACCCAGGTGTCCTACTGAGGGAGAGTTCAAGTGTAGGAGCATGCATGGTGCTCCTCACCCATACTCAGTCTTGTCCAGCTGCTGGGCTGGATTCAGTGGTGCCCTTTCTGAAAGCTAAACTGTGCTATGGCAGCATTAAATAACAAAGCGGTCTCTTGGTGCTTCTGGAGACAGACAAGAAATAAGTGTAGTGTCTAGTGATAGCACATCAGTGCTCAAGGCTGGGCTAACCTCAGTGGTTAGTGACTCAAAAAGGTGAATGAAAACCCGGTATCTGGCCAAGAGTCCATGCAGGACAGCAGGCAGTTGGGTACAATCAACACAGTAATGGTAACAGCAACCACAGAATCTCCTGCAGCCCTTTCTACAGCTGCCCCAAGACTAGGTATTCTCTCCACTTCGAATGACCACAGAAGTTCTGCTTTCAGAGTGGAGGTACCTTTGCACAGCTGCATCACAAACATCTGGGCGTGGAACTGCAGCTGGTGTTGCAAGCAGAGCTGCCACTGGGAGAGGGGAAACCCTCACTTGAAGGCTAGCAGAGCTTCTTATTTTCATGTGTCAGGACAGAGAAAGGAGTCCCTGGGGAGGAGATCCATACCAGTTGTGAGCTATGTCACTCTTGGGAATGCAGGCAGAATAATAAGGAAGAGCACAAATCGATGATGTTAATAGGTGGCCTTGCTGACTTCACTACCAGAGATGGGAACATAGAATTAGATTTATGAGAAAGCAGAAGGGGAAGAAAATAAAGGGGCTCTCGTGACAGAGAGAGGAGGAGAAAATGGAAGACGACTTTAGAAGAAGGAAAGCCATGAGGAACAGAGGGAGGTGAGGCATGTGAGTGTGACGGATTCTTCGTTTAAATGGAAAGTGTGGTAATCTCCTCAGGTTTAGGTGGTGTCTGAGAGAACCTGATTGGGATTTATTAGAAAATAAAAATGCTTTAATTGAAAGTGAGTGGAGGCAATTTGTATTAATAATGGCAGAAAAAAAATCAAATAACAGAATTGTTTGAAATCTATTAGTTTGCTCCATGCAGTGAGAGGAAGGGGCTGATTATCTTGCAATAGAACATACTGAAAGAAGAGACCAACCTGCTGGTCCCCTATGCAGATTAAAGATGTAATTTATTGAAGCAATTTATTTTCTGTTGGGAAGAAGAGGGAAAAAATGGAAAAATATGATAAGAGCTGCAATCAAGTCTTGGATTCTTAATTTGAAGACCTACCTCTTATCTGCCTTCTTTCAATCATTAGAAAAAAATTACTCATTCCTTCATTGGGTTTAAAGCTGCGGGAGCAGACAGGGTGGTTGGGGAAAAAATTAGATCTCATGAGGAGGCTTGTTGCCTCTTAAGGTTTATATTATTGACAGCAATTGCTTCAGATCCAAGGCAAATCAACCTTGGGCTGCCTGGAGTGGCAGCAGGTAGAGCTTAGAGGTCAGCACTGAGGTGCTGTCTATCTAATAATTCCTGAGGACAAAAGGAACATGTTGCTAAACTGGAGATTAGTTCAGAGCTGCTTCATTCATTCGTTATATCTGTTTCTGTGTTAATCTGGCCCTTACAAACCACAATGAGGGAATGACAAAGGACTTGTATTCACACTTGCAGTTCCCATCTAATCAAGAGGAATTTAGGTATCTATATAGGAATTACACACCTGGTGGTGTGCCTGGTTCTGGAGCTCTTCCTTGTCCCAGGATCTGCCTGCCATGCCCACTGAAAAGGCCTTGCAGGCTGGTGTATTTGCTGTTCTTTGGTTTTCTCAGAAAAAGGCCTAGATCACTTCCTGCCCATTTTTTCCTGGCTCTGTTGTGAACTCCTGACCTAGTATCATCACAGGGGTCAGAGAGGCTCCACAAATCTTTCTGACTCCTCCTTTCTTGCATCACCTGCTCACACTCTTTGTGTTGCTGTATCCAGACCCTCTCACCCATCAACCTCACCTTGTACTTCCACACTGATCTTGGCTTGTAGATAATAGGGCATGAAGTCCTGCCAGTCTCAAGTAACCGCCAGCAATCGAGACCCAGCCATCCTTCCTCCAAACCTCACCATTAAAAGCTGTCAGAAGAGTGCCGTTATAAGGGATGGAGTGATAGAAGGGAACAATCAGAGAAAAGGAGATGGTTTCACAACAACCTCGGTACTGAAGACAAAACAAGAGGACAAAGAAGCCAGACAGTAACAGTCCTCACTCTACCCTCCGTCCTTCTCTGTCCTCTAGGTCTGATCTTACATGTTGCTCTTGAGCAGGCCATGGCTCAGTGGAGGGAAATTTCTGGTCTGTCCCAGAGGACTTGAGCACAATCATCTCCAGAAGAAGCAGTTCCTGTCTTTTTTCATTCCCAGGTATTTTTCTGCTTGGTGCTTGAACACTATGTGGATAGGAGACATTGCAAATACCAGTTCATTCTCCTAAGACAAATAGCTGGATTCTTCCTAGAAAAACAACAGAGTAAAATGAAAGCACCATATTACCATTTCAGATGTTTTAAGAAAACTATCTGAGAATCAAATATGAACTTAGTATTGCAAACACCATGGCTTAGAGTCCAGCCTATGAGAATCCACTACATCCTGTAAAAAGGATAAAAGATAAGGACTAGAAGTATGGTTGGAGGGGGTCTAAAACAGGAAAGCCAAACCAAAATGCATACTGTCAAGAGACCCAAGCTGAGAAGTTTGTGGCCTGGGCCAAAGGTGGGGTCTGAGTCCCAGCCTGTACCAGAAAGCAGGGTCAGGGTTCATTACAAGAGATAGCCCAGAGCTGCCATTGTATTGGGGCTGGGATGGAGCTGCTAAAGCATGCTATGTTCTGCCAAGAGATCTCTATATGAGATAATGACTTTTCATACCTATGCTTTGCTACAGAATTGTTTTTACATAGTAACACCTTTTATAGACTTTGTCTTTCTAGGTGTTTTGATTAATGCTTATCTCCTTTATTTGAGCTTCTAATCAATTCTTCTTCTGTGTCTGTGGTTCTTTCAGACTTCTGCTCATGCCACTGTGCCTTAGCACCTGTTGATTAGTTTTATTTCCCTGCCCTTCTTTCCTTTGCTCTGCATAGGGACAATGTGACAACATCATCTGCCTGTAGGGAAGAAACTTTTGTTTCCTTTTTCTCACTGTGAGAGTTGCCTTAGTATATCCTACTAAGGCAGATCCCAGAAAGTACCTCCCCACCTTCAAGAAAACCCAATCTGTGTTTTGGTTTGTTGGGTTTTGTTTTTTCCTCACTTTCTAGTGTAGCTACAAACTCTTTAACAAACTATCCAGTATCTTTGTAGACAGAAATCACTCAAGCACATTTGTGCATTCCATTACTTCTCCAGGTACAGCAATTCACAGACACCTTGATTCAAACTCAGTCAAATACAACAGTCCAGAGGCCAAGAAATTAAACAAACTTCAGGCTAAGGTTTGTCTTTCTGAAAAGATTTTCCCATCACTAATTTATCTAAACTGCAAGCAATAGCAAAGGTAAAAAGTAACTCACCCATACTTTTGAGATCAGACCAGGTCACTGGATGAATAGATGGAAGCAGCTTTATCAGCCACTTTTTTTTCCCCCCCCTTTGAATTCAGTAGCCCTACAGCTTCCTATCAGCATGCTGATAGATTATGCATACACAAACTTCTTCATCATAGGCACACACTATGCTATAACTGCATAACCGCTGCCAGCACTCCCCCTCCTCCTTAGTCACAACTGCAGTAACCAGCATATTCAAAGCATAGCACTCAGTGGTATTAATTAGTGTCAGGGTCCTGAGTGCACTAATGAGCCTTAACTGCCCTGACCAATCTCACCTGGGGATTCCACCAACACATCCTCTACCAATGGCTGCAGAGGTCTATTTAAGGTCAGGCCAAAACACCCCCTTTCAGTAATTCCCTTTCTTTACCTGGGTCACTTAAAACAACCTCTCCAGAAAGCCCTTCCTCTTACTTGTCCTCCTCTTCCCTTTTCTAAAAGATTCTTCAATGCCTAGAAGACTCTGAAGGCTGATGGGCCCAGCTCTTTGGGGTTACATCTATACTGAACCCATCCAGGGCAGTTTGAGCACAGTTCTCAGGCTGCCCACGCTGTGGTTGTTGGGCCACTCCTGAACATGGTTGTGGCTTGCAGAAATCAGCAGTCTCCTATATGAAGTTCATGCCTGGTTTGAGGGAGGGCCAATGCCAAGGGTCATTACATGGCCTCCTGTTTGGGTAGAGGAAGGTAGGGTTTAACTACCCGAGTATAAGCTGTTTCAGGTCACTTGGATTTGGCAAGTAGCATGTTGAGTCTGTGGCAGCTTTACCAGTGCACAGAGGGCCAGCTCCATCTTTTAACCAGGTCACAGACATCCAGCACAAATCCTACTCACTTTCCTCTGTAGAGGAGCACCAACTGTTCTGCTTTTTTGGATGCTCAGTAGTCCAAACTAGTGGAGGGATGGCAGGGATGGTTTTGACAACTCATTTGAACAGTGTGTCAAAAACAAATTTTGGCAGGGTATTCTGCTGACCCCTGCAATGCAGCCAAGTGGGAATGCCAGAATCTATATTTCAAACTTTCTCCTTCCTTTGCTCCACTTAGTAACTTCATATTCGTTTCTTGGAGGCAGAAGAAAGTCTCATCTTCCACCTTTTGCCAGGTATGTGTCTGGGTGAGTCCATGTGCAATTGTGTAGAGAGTCACTTTCCTCAAGATACAAAAATCCTTGAAGAGGAGTGGAGTGAAAGATGGCAATAACAGATTTGTTGAAGAGAGGGGTGGAGCTTGAGATAACTGATGTTTTCTGTACTGGGAACAGCCATTAGGCTGGGCTGGAGAGACAAAAAATGGATAGTAGGGGCTGGGACTAGAGATCAGGGAGGAAACAGTCTGTGTATCTCAGATAATGCTCTCTGGCAGAGTAGCAACACTAATGGATATTAAAAGTGTCAGCTTCAAGATTTAGCAAAATGGTACCTCTCCTGACGCATCTCATCCTGGCACGCAGAGCCCAGAGCAGAGGAGGAATTAGGGCCAGCAGACTGTACGTGCTGAGTACGGGGTTGCCCTTTCCTCTTGTCAGGGAGCTTACTCCAGTGACTTCGCATCTCATGATGACAATCTTGAGCAGTGCTGCTGGCTAACACCATGCCTGTTTCTAGGTGGGAAGCCATTCTCCAAAACATACACAGATCTGCTTTCCTTCTCTATGCCCAAGGATACCTTGTCTTTGAGAAGAATAAAGGGAGACATGTCCATCCCTCAAAGAGAAGGAGAAATCTTGAGTATGGAGCCATCTTCCCCTGGCCCACGGAGTGGAGTGAGGAGACATGGCAGAAGTGGCTGTCTGCTGGCTGGAGGCCTGTGAGTTGGGTCTTTCTAGCCTGTCCTGGTGGTAGTACCATTCTCAGTCAGGTATGACTTGCCTCTCCGCTCTGTGGCAGAGCACTGGTAAATGAGATATTTCCATTCCCCATTGGAAAGCCTCTGTGGAAAGATGGTGAAAGGAAGGGATTCACCTGCCTTTCCTCACTGGGCAGATGGGAGACTGCTGCCTTTGGGATGTCAAAAGGAAAACAGGAAACATTTAGGAAGAGGTAGAGTGATGTACCCTTTGCTACTTCCACCCACTCCCCTCAATCTGCTCTGCCCTCTCCTTGTATTTGTATTGCACTTTTTTTTGGCGAAACAGGGGTGATGATTGCTGTCTGATTTGTGGGCTGAGAGATAAGGCTAATGAGGCGTAAGTACGATGCCCCAGCCCTCTCCTGCTCACAGTGACACTAGGATTCACCCCTATCTATCCACACCTAGACCTCACCCTCCAGGGTGCCAAAGAAAAGACACAACTGAGTTTTGTCCTTCTGCTGCTAAGCAGCCACAGCCTGGCCTGTCAGAGTTGGACTCCATCTCCCTCCCAGGTTTTCCTTGGCTGTGTTATGATTTCATCCATATTTTCTCCAAGTGGCTGACTGCCACACTGCCAGCACTGGAGACGGATGCTCTTGTTACCCAGCCAGCTGGGGAGCATGGCCCTTGGGGCTCTGGCCAGTCTAGTTGTCAGTGACCTAAGCAATGCAGTTTTCCTTGCAAGCTGAAGAGCAAACCTTCAGGTACCTTCCTGGCTTCCTCTAGGCTGGAAGGAGCAGTGTGCACAGAAAGGTCACACACCTTCCTTGAGCTAGTGCCTACTGTGTCAGAGGTAGCCACCCCAAATATTCCAAATTACTAAATTATTGATGCTGACAAATCTTCCATTACTTTAAGTCACATTTATTTCACTCCCACTCTTGCTTATATTTTGGGTTGACAGGGCTGGAGAGGGAGGGAGACTAGCTCCAACTCTGTCACGATGGCCAAGCCCTGGCGTCAGATAACCCAAACCAGCGTGGCAGTTCCCTCCTATTCTCCCTGCCTACCTCCTCATTGCAGTGAAGGAGAATACATATTGGCCAAGAAAGAGCCAAGCACAATCCCACTGAGGAGCTCAGGAGAGAGGTAAGGAGTAATCATGGAAAGAGGGAGCGGGCAAAACCTTACAAGAGTTGAAAAACAAGGTGGAAATAGGAAGGAAAATATGCATAGGTAGGGGTCAGGTTCTCCAGAAAGTGATTTAAATTGTGATTGTGCTTATGATGAAGACGACATCTGTGAGTCTGTAGTCCATCCTCTCAGTTGTGTGTGTTAGGGATATTTCCAGTAGCCACAACAAGAATAACAGTGTCATTGCATTCAGGCACTGTGCAGCTGTAGCAACTACATTACCCCAAAGAACTTGCAGCTCGGTAGATGAGGCAACCCCTGGAGAAGCAAAAGGTTTACTCCAGTATAACATCCCATTTTATAGAGGCAACATAAGGAAAAAGTAAAGGTAAAATAGCTAACCCCCAGCAACACTGAGAGGTCTGAGCTTCAGCTCTCCACAGGTGAATTTATCACCTTCTAATTCAAGGTGAAGTCTTGGCCTTCAGGTGCTCAAGAGGTAAGGTGGTAAAAAAACCTTCTTGATTTTGAGGGTTTCTGAAGGGGCTGTTAGGTCTTAGTTCCTACTGTCAGTCAAAACCTCTCGGGATGATGAGGTGGTTTCCTCCTGCCTCATATTCTGTACTCTCATGAGTGGCCAACACATGTTTGGGCTAAAACGATCAGGCAAAGGAGGAGTCCACAGCAACATCGCTAAATAAATGTAAACACAGGTTGCCATGGTGGCTCCTTCTGTGAATCTGCCCTCTTTCTTCTCACTTTTTCCTTCATCTGTTCTTCCTTGCTAATCTTCTCTTTCAGTCCTAATCTTGTCCATACTCCTACTTTCCATCCCAGGCTTCCAACAGACCCATGCTCCAGGTTTAAGCAGCTTCCCCAACCCTTGAGCTGCACATCAGATTCAGCTCTGTGGGACAGAGACCACTCAAGTGCCTGAAGTGAAGAACTCCTGATCCAAAACACACTGAGAGAGTCAGGCAGGAACAGATGTACTAGCCAATCTTCTCAGTTCTGCAAGCCCTACCACCACTTCTCATCTCCCTGATGCACTGGCACCTCAGGCACTTGCCCATTATATATTCCTCCTGCTTCAAAATCTGGACCTCACTAGCAGATTTGGGTGTTTATGAGTTAACCAGCCCATGGGGTTTGGGAGGGAACCCCAGACCTTCCCTGCTCTCACCCCTTCCGGGCAGCTGCGGGGCTGGGCAGGTAGCGCCATCAGCTTCGGGTGATAGCACACAGCCTTGGAATCCCATGCAAGACAGAAGAAGGGTTCAATCTCGCATCCACCCTTACTTCTCATCTTGTTTTCTTCCTTTCATGTATGAGCCTGAACTGGATGGAGGGTGACAGGGTATGGTGGTGGTGTAGGGTCTCTGCAACTGTAGGGAAACAGCTTTGCTAAGCGTCTATCCCCCAGAAAGCATTTCACCTTCTCACCTTCCCCAGTGAAAATGATTTAACAAGATGAACTCTCTTAAATGGTTTGCAGAAGAGAGGCAGATCCAGTAGAGCAAATCCCATCTTCCTGTTTACAAACTGGCTTTCTCTAAGACAAATTAACCCTATGGGAAATAGTGCAGATATCCCCTCTAAATGCAACCCCACCTCGCACCTGCCCCTCTCCCCCACCCTGTGCTCCCCTTACCACAGACTGCAAACCTGTGTTCAGACCCAGTGCCTGGCCCTTTCACAGCCCCATCCTTTGGGTACCCTTCCTCCCAGACCCCTGTCCACACCCTCCTTATTCTGAAAGTATCCTCCCCCCCAGGCCATTCCCATCTCTTTCCCTCCTCATAGTTTTGCTCTATGCCCTTCCTTCATGTCCCATTTGTCATTTCACCTGTCTCTTCCCAAGCCTCCTTTCCACATACATCTGGCCCACCTCCCCAGGAACTCATTTTCTTGCTCCTTCTTCCTAGGAAGCAGTTCTGCCCTGTCCCCTTCACCACTGACATATTCCCACCTATCAGTGATGCTTATCACATTCCTAAAATGAGCAGAGGAAGAAGCCATCAAGCCTGTGGGAGGTAGATGGACCCAAGGGGTAAAGCCCCCCTTCCTCCTGTACAAATTGACATCCTCCTGAAGCCTTAGGGTTGAGACACACGTTGCAGGTTGGAGGTGAGGGACTGCAGCAAGAATGGGGTATTGAAAGCGTGCCTGATGAGGTGAGATGCTGAGCAGGTTTGGGTATTCTGGTCGCAGAAGCATGCAAAATCCCATTATGGCTTTACTATGCTGAGTTTAATGCACTGAACCCTTCATCGCTCCAGCTGCCCCTGTCAGGCATCTCTGAAATTCACAGCAACAGGTTTTCAATCTCTCAGCAATTCCCAGCTCACAGGAGCAGCCTGCCTGCTCAAGGGAGGGGAGAGGAAATATCCAGCAGCTCCCAAAACTGCCTAAAAGACAGGGGCTTTTGTTTTCTCCTTCCTCCCCCACAGCAAAGACCCCATGGTTTTGCTAAGAGTTACCAGAGCCCCATGGTTACACCTGCAGCTCTGGGTGTTCGCTGCTCAGGCCAACAATCCATGTTCTGAAGGTGGGAGAGTTGCCCAGAGCACAACAGTGTAGCTGGGCAGTGTCCTGCAGCTAAAGGGCCGGACATTTTTCAAAAGTGGGCTGAGCTGTGGGCTGTGCAAGCGTAGGGATTTGACATGAAAATGGTAGCCTTGCTTTCTTCTAATAAGACTGAATGACGTGTGATCTTTTAGCAGCACACTGAATGTTTTCTAGCACCTTCTGAGTTCCTGAGTGTCCTCAGAGTACATGCTATAGTTGCTTCCTTGGTCAATTTAGGAAACAGGGATGAGGAGGTATCACAGAGGAGTCTATTGCAAAGCCGGGAATCATGGAGGTGCCTGTGGGAAAGCTGGGAAGAGACTCTGTATCTTGTCCCTGTGGCAAGATAAACATTGGCCTTTCTGTAAAAAAAAAAAAATAGTATTTCAATAGTATTTCTGTGAATGATTGCAAAGGACTAAGCAGAGCTCCATAGCTGCATTAAGGTTTTTGTCAGGTGCTGAGGAACACAGGAGGGCAAGCAGTTAGGAGAAGATCTGAGTGTAAGAGCATGCCTTGCAGCAGGAGTACAGGTGTCTGATGGAGTCCATGGAAACGATGCAAACTCTCACCATTTTGTCCTAAGCATGATTATATTTACTATTTTCCTTAAAAACCCAGCACCTGGAGTCAGTGGGATCAAATGACAATTTTAATTTTCACACCAAATACAAAAAAGGAAGGAGGGGAGCACGTTTCTTTCTCTTCTCCAGAGGGACAAAATATCATCAAAATATAACTAGGCAAGTGTCCCTTGGACACTGAAATACAATCTTGTTATTTTTTTGAAGTCCAGTTTTATGTTTGAGGAAGTTGTGATATTTTGGCCTAGTTTGGCAAAGATGAGATGTGGACAAATAATAAATGGGTATAAGAAGGTCCTACAGGGGAAAAGAGATATGCGTGTGTGTGCGTGTATTCATAGAATCATAGAATGGTTTGGGTTGGAAGGCACTTTCAAAGATCATCTAGTTCAGCCCCATGCCATGGGCAGAGACATCTTCCACTAGACCAGGTTGCTCAAAGTTCCATCCAACTTGACCTTGAACACTTCCTTGTGGGGCATCCACAGCTTCTCTGGGCAACCAGTTCCAGTGTCCCACCACTCTCACAATAAAAAATTTCTTCCCTATATCCAGGCTAAATCTGCTCTCTTTTAATTTAAAATAGTTGCCCTTTGTCCTGTCGCTACAAATCCTGGCAACCCCTTTAAGTACTGAAAGGGTATAATAAGGACAGGGACACCTTTCATTAAGGGTAGTCTACACACACCAATGTGTTGTCTGCCATTACACAAATTCTCACTGTGTCGCAGAAAAGGCATCACTGTATGAGCATCAAACCGTGCAAGGTGAAGCTGTGCACGTCTGAGCTTTAGGATCAGCTGAAATTTCCAGGGACGTCTGGGTGCATTTCTTCCCTGCAGCATGTGGCTCTGAGCTGCTTGCTCCCCCTGCCCTTTCCCCTTGCCTCCCTGAAGTCCCTCTAGCCTCTTTGTGTGTGAAGGACACTTTCTCCTGCCAAATGACCTCTGGAGAGGAGGCCAAGCAACCCATTAGCTCCTGGATATTGAAATCACAGCTTCAGAGAACAGCAGTGCAGCTGTTGAGGCAAGTCAAGGGCTGCAGCAAGGAAAACAGCTCTGCAGAACAGAGCCCTTATATACTAAATAATGATTTCAGGCTTGCCAACCCTCCCAACCCTCCTCCCTTCTCTTCCTTCCCCTGATACCTTGTTGTTTTTTCAGGGCTGATTATTGGTTCCCATTTTTGTATTTTCCTGGTCCTGTGTTAGCTCAAGGCCAAGTATAGTCATGCAAGAGGAGGGGGATATCTGTGGTGAAAATTTAGAGGATCTTCTGTCACTCTGCCAGCAAAAGCCACAGATCCTGTCTGTGCAGAAAGTGAAAACATTGCCTTCGTTGTGTGAAGCTGTCTCTGTCCTTTTCTTTCCACTGAGGTCTGGTCCTGGAAGCCCTGCTGGAATCTGTGGTGTTTTTCCCAGTCAGAAGGCAGCAGGCAATAGGCAAATCACTGTTATCTGTGTCTTTTCCTTCTCAGGGAGGGCCGTGAATCTTTTTCATTTAGGTAATAACAGTCTTTTGGCAGTGCCTCCAGCACAAACCCAAGCTGCAGGTGAGCAGCAGGAGCTAAGGAGTTTGGCTCAGATTTAGTAACTCACTTTCCACTGAGAATAGGGGGTTTTCCCAGAGCTTTGCCAAGGCAGACTGAGCTCCCAGAACAGAGACCGTCTGGGGAGCAGGAGAGATGGCATCGCTTGTCCGGAGAAGGGAAGAGGAAGAATTTTTGAAGATTGTAGGACAGGCGTGAGTTTATAGAAAGGGATCAGTGAAGGCCAGTGGTATCCTGGGGTGCACCAGAAAAAGTGTGACCAGCAGGTGGAGGGAGGTTCTCCTTCCCCTCTGCTCTGCCCTGGTGAGGCTGCATCTGGAGTATTGTGTCCAGTTCTGGGCTCCCCAGTTTAAGAAGGATGAGGAATTACTGGAAGGAGTCCAGCGGAGGGCTATGAAGATGATTAGGGGTCTGGAGCATCTTTCTTATGAGGAAAGACTGAGAGAGCTGGGTCTGTTCAGCCTGGAGAAGAGAAGGCTGAGAGGGGATCTTATTTATGCTTATAAATATCTCAAGGGTGGGTGTCAAGAGGATGGGACCAGACTCTTCTCAGTGGTGCCCAGCAATAGGATGAGGAGCAATGGGCACAGACTGAAGCACAGGAGGTTCCATCTGAATATGAGGAAAAACTTCTTTACTTTGAGGGTGCCAGAGCCCTGGAACAGGCTGCCCAGAGAGGCTGTGGAGTCTCCTTCTCTGGAGACATTCAAAACCCACCTGGACACATTCCTGTGAAATCTGCTCTGGGTGAACCTGCTTTAGCAGATGGGTTGGACCAGATGATCTCCACAGGTCCCTTTCAACACCAACCATGCTGTGATTCTGTGAAGCACAGAGGGTAGAAGCACCGGGGAAAAGAGAGGTCAGGGACAGAGGTGAGGTGAAGGGATTAGAGCAGGGGGAAGTAAAGGTGGAGAATGGGAGATTCTGGAAAAGAGCATAAATATGGACAAAGTTGAGAAGCATCACAATTCTGATGATGACAGAAAGTCTAAATAGTAGTACTTATTGAGGAAACAAAATAATAGATTTCTGTATGCTTTATGCCATGTTGGAGGACAGGTCAATTACAAGCTCCAAGAAATTCCTATTACATGATTCTTCAAAAAGTTGCAGGAGTTTGTATTTCTTTCTCTTTTATTTTATCTCCCATGTTGCAACAAAAGATACATGCGAGAGCACAAATGAAAAAAAAAAAAAAAAAGAACAAGCTCAAACTCAGTCATGGGCTTTTTAATATATCAGACTATTTCATGGGGTCTCTCCCCCATCAGTCAATTTTAAAACCTCAGTTTTTCCTCCCCTGAAAAGAGATACATTTTTTTTTTTTCCCCAGTGGTTCCTATGCATCCCATGTGCAGCAGGATGCTTGTACCTTTTGGACTTTTTGCCCCAGTGGGAGGCCTGTGAACCCAAAAGGAGGCTGTTTGAAACGTGAATGTGATGCCACTCAGATAGGGCTTCACTGTCACTCAGGAGCTTGCTGACTAGCAATAAATATTCATAGAATTGATTAGACATTAATTGCACAAATCACCACCTCTTCAGCCAACCCCAGGAGTCCTGTTGCCACCCACCATAGTTAATGAGGCAGCAGAAAATGTCTTTTCAGTAGGTGCCTTAAGGTCAGCCTAGTACCTCAGAAGGAAGAGGGGACTGTTAAATGCCTCACCTTGCAATGTCCCTTAACATAGCCACCACAGTCCTTCCCTAGATTCTGTCTCAGGAGAAGGGCTGTGTTCCCATTAGTGTAGCCCCCATGAGACAGGAGTCCTATGGTCTCTGTAGACCTCACTGCAGTCTGTCCTGCCTCCCTGTCCACACATACTGGTTGCTATCCATCCTCACAAGGGCTGTTCTTCCCCTTTCCCCTGTGATCTCTTTTCTTCCCTTACAAGATGTTTTACTAAAGCACTTCTGCAAGAAGAGGCATTGGGCTGGGATGTGTGTGGACTGTGTGTGTACCTGTGTATGCACAGATGTGCTTGAGTATGTGTGACCATGAGCGGGCAGGACACAGCATGCTCATATGCACATCTGCACCTGTGCTTGTACTCACATGCAGAAAGGGACATGTAATCCCACTTACTCAGCAAGGTAGAGGAGCAAAGACATGCTGTTCTAGCAGTGCATATGGCCCTCTCCTTGCACATGCTGTGCCCTTGAGGGCCCGGATTTGGTGGCCGCCTTGCACCATCTCCACTCTTTCCCTGAAGTGTTGGACTGGCAGGTCTAAGTGACATTACTCTTCAACCCAATGGAAAGAGGAGAGCTGTTGAGATATGGAGTGCCCCTTGGTGGTGTGACACAGTGACTGCGATAAAGGTTGAAGGCTGCTCAAGGGAGGTCAAACCTTGTTCCTGACATTTGCAACCCCCCTGCTCTGGAGCTGAAGTGAAAGCCATATTCTTGTCACTGCAAGCCCTTCTTCATCAACTACCCGCACAAGACCCAGACTCCTCCATCCTCCCTGACTCTTTCCTTGTAGTGTCCTCTGTCCGACCACACACAGCCTCCTTGCAGTTAGCCCAATAGCACCAGCCTCCAGGAGCAAACTGATGTCTGTACACCAGCTCACACACACAGGAATGTGATAACCTGGGACAGGACACATTCATCTTCGTCACAGGGCTGCAGCAGGATTGGAAATGGCGTGGTGAGATGAGACTGCTGCATGCCTCTGTCGCAGGCACTTAGAGCAGAGCCACTGCAGATGTGACAGCAGTGATGCTCCTTGGAACCCTGATCAGGTCTCAGCCCTGGTCTGCCTGGGCTTCCTCCAATCCCCCAGACTGGTCCTTCATCAGGCTGGAAACCGAAAGTGAGCCAGAACAAGGTACAGCAGAGAGGACATGGTACCTTTGAGAGCCATCCTGCCCTTTAGCTTTGCGCTCTGGACTTTCTGTGTGAAACACGTTTTCAAAGACAGTTTTAAGAGGGAGAAACTGCAGCAAGGGGCACCCCACCCTCAGGTAACAAGTAGCTTTCCGGCCACCATACATAAGGGATGGGAGACAGGAAGAACTGCCGATGTTGACCCTGCAAATCTGACTGCACCATTCCAACCAACTCTAATACAACAGGGCTGGGCTCCTTTCCATACCAGTGACTGATCCCAGAGGATATGACAACTGGCTCCCATGTCTCTGAGACCCTTGTAACAGCCTTCTCTTCCTTCAGGTTTATGGGATAAGCTGGCAAACCTGTTGACCTCTCTTGGTGGCAATCCCTGCACTGGTGTGGAGGGGTGAGGTGTGGGAGCTGACACGGCATGTCACAAGGGGAGCTGAAAGGCTGGCAGTCCCATTCCAGGTAACCCTGTTTCACTAGTGGAAAAGAGGTGCTTGATTTTTCCCTTTGTGCTGAAGGGTGTGTGACACACAGCTGAGCAGCTTCAGGCCTGCCAGGAATCACAAATGGGTGCTCTCACCTCACCACTGAGCAGCACTGCTGGCTAATGTACTTGCAGAGTCCTGCCTTCCCACAGGCCTCCATTTGCTCATGAGCTCCCGTCACCAAGGTCATTCACCCCCTGGAAAAAGACAGGTTCAATTCCAGCCCTTTGATCGGCTCTGAATCTGTAATTCAATCCAGTCTGTCTCCATTCGCACACTGCCCTTCCCCTCCACCTCCCAGAGCTTTTCTCTACCCTTTGCTGGATACCTAAGCTGCACGGAATGAGCCTGCTGGCTCTCCTCACAGCTGCTCCGTCTCTGTCACTGCAAACAATTTCTAGAAAGCCTTTTTAAAATGCATTAGCCTTCCAAAAAGGCACTGATAAACATGGGACAGGAGGAAGGGAAGAAGGGGGGAGGAGGCAGGATGCAGTTAGGTGGTTTATTCCACTCATTCGCAGTATCCTCCTCCCAGCACGTTTGTTAAAATAGATGGACATTTATTATGAAAATGAATTACTGGGTGTGTGCAGGAGTCCTTAAGCAGGCAGGGAATGAGTGTCAGTCTTCTGCCTGTATTCTGTGTGAGCCACATATGCTGCCTATGATGAGAAAGAGAAACACATCTACCAGATCGCAGTCTGTCAGATTTAGTACCTGAAAGGCTTTGTGTGTGTCTGTGTGTCTGCATTCATGTGTGTGGTACTGCAGTTGCCTTCAACAAAGGGACCGTGTGATGGTGGCCAGCAACACATGCCCTGGTGGTGCAACTGTAGTTGCATGAGTTATTCCCATCATAAATCTGCAAGGGCTCCAAACATAGCTGTCAAAGCACACAGATATGAGTGGATGGTGAAGTTCTACAGACCTGTCCTGAGACACTCTGGCCAATACCAAACACATTGGTATTCAGCAGGCATGAGATCGGGTATACCACTTGGAGAGTCCATATGTTGCATTACTGGTGGGCAGCATCAAGTACCATTGTGTTCACGGTACTGAGGAGACTGGGACATGGTATAACAAGGAGTCTGGAAACGAATTTTTTGTGCGGGAGCCGAGGAAAGGCAATGGAAATTCAAACTTACCTCAGTCTCTAGGAGAAAAAAAAAACTGGTCCATCTGCTACTGACACTTGTGGTTAGTTGGATGGCTGGAAATCACACGATTTCCTGTCTCTACATTGTTTTGTCTCTCACAAGTTGTCCTTCTCACTCTGTTCCCACTAGGAATAATTCTGCTCTGCAGTGCATGGGTATTTGGCAGAAGAAGAGAGGGGAAATAACGTAGGCAACCTGAAGAGAATAGCAAGAACTTGGGGTGATGAAGGACTAGGAAGAGCTTGGATAGACCCTGCTGTCATAGGAATGATAGAGGTAAACCCTGGGGAGGGCTTAGCCTGGATTTCCTCACGCAAGACCAGATTGCGGATAGAAGAGAGAATCTGGGGTACATATTGATGGCTTTTGTCACACAAAACACAAGCCTGAGAGGCACCAGGACAGAAATTTCTCACCCAAATCCTAGGCTCTGGGGCATCCTTCACCAACCAAGTGCATATTTATATTTCTCTTACGTATGTTGGAGATGGTGCCAAGATAAGGGACCATATTCTGATTTATCTTCCCACCCTGGACACAACCCTGCCTCCCTGCATTGAGCCCCAGGCAAGAATGAATGTGTGTGTGAGCACACGTGCTCTAGAGCAGTGGGCAGCAAATTTGCTCCATATCACATCAGTGACAAAGAGATTCAACACAGGAGACATTTGCAGGCGTGAGCAGAAGAAAACCTTCACGTTCCTTCTTCGGGGTGAGCGCGTGCTTCAACTCCGAGATACACTCCCTGCCTCTTGAAATTAATTCAACATTCCTGTGGCTTGGGCAAAAATAACTAGAATGAATAATTGGGCTGCGCTGGCTCTGCTACAGATTGCCTGGTAGGTAGAGCCCTCTGCAGGAAGGAAAAGGGCAGGAGACTGAGACAGCACTAGTGTTAACTAGAAGAGACCTGAAAGGTAACAGATGAAATAGCAATACTTTACCATGTCCTCTGACCCTGCAGGTCTAATTGTCTCTAGCGAGTCCCTGGTATTTGCCTCTGTGGTGTTGCTGGCTCGCAGCTCCCTGTGCCTTTCCTCTTGTCCTGTTAACTTCTGCTCCCTCCCATGTTGCCTGCATGCCCGGTGCTCAGCTGCCTGCATTCTAGGTGCAGTGCAGAGCTGCAGTGGTGCTCAGGCTGCTGCGCCAGGCACAGGAAAACAACGCTTCTATCTTGCATCCTCTGCCTTTATCACTAAAACGATCACATTACCCTGAGTTTGGGGTTTGTTTCAAGCACTTTTATTTATTTCTTGACACAAGAGACAAAAAAAAAAAAAAAGACTCCAGATGAAACCAATGTCTGAAGATGGGAATGCCTCTGTGTGTGTGTGCTTGTCCATGTGGTGTGTATGCACCTCTAATTTTTCATGCCTTCTGGCTGCAGGCCTTTCAGATACAAAGCCCAGGCCTCTGGGATGGTACAAGGAAGCAACTTTTGTTGGGGGCCATCAGCCAGGAGGAGAGCTAGTGTTTGGGTTTCTTCCTTAGGGAAACCTGTGGTGGTCCCTGAGTCTCAAAACAGAGACACAAAAGATCCAGAGCTGCTTCCCTGATCCCATGGCCTCTCTGCACTCAGTTACACCTTATTTCCCTATCCAGCATCTTTAACTTTCTAAAACCTATGACTCAGTTACAGAGCAGGGACTTCCCAGGATTACAGCCCTGACAGCTGTAGGAAGAGGTAGTGAGGGTTCTCTTCTGAGCAGAGGGCTTCTTATCTTCTCTTGGCCTCTGGTTTCACAGTGAGGTGTTAAACGTCAGTGGCCCCTTCTCCACAACCACTACACAACTCTTCGTGGACGATAAACCACTGGGGCTTTTCTGCTCTGCAGCTGACTGGACCATGCTCAGCTGCTCTGAGAGCATCTATATGGTTCCTCACTGAAAAATACCCAGGCCTGGTTTGATAGCAAGAGAGGCTGGAGACATTCTGAAGACATTCTTTTCTCTCCTCAGATCCTGTCCTACATGCCTGGGGCTATATGGGAGAACCCAAAGACCAGTTGCTGTTGAGCCTTTGCATTCAGACATGGGAAATGCCATGCTCATATTTCTGACAGTCCTCAGTGGATTGTACCCTGCACCTCTGCCTTCAGTTTGTAAAAGGAAGAATCAAATCTGGCAAGTTGTTTTGTCAGTCATGTTCCTGCCAAGTGGGAGGCAGAGGGAACTAATTCTCCCAAATTTCTTGACTGGAAGAGCCCAGCATGGGAGGGAAGTTGTCCAACAATTACATCCCCCTGCTGTCAATGACCACATCAGGGCTCAGTTTTTGCTGGCAATCTTTTTCTTACGTGCAGACACCAGGTCATAGAAAGGATCCTGTGTGATGCTGGTCCTGGAAATAAGAGGAAATGGGAGCAAAAGTAAGTAAATTCTGGACAGCAGCACAGGCAGCCTAACTGAACTTGTACAGATAGACCACTCAACAAAAGGCAGGACTGGAGGTCTGCAGGCCCGCAGAAGAGGATTTAGCTGTGGCTGGAGACTCTCCAGAAGGGACCTCAAAACTCTTTGAAGTCAAGAGGTACCCCTGTTACTAGACTGCAGACATTTATTTCTACCCCCTTTTTCATGTTCTGGTAGCCACATACACTGCACGACCTCAGTCCCTGAGGCTGAACAAAGGCAAGCTCAGGCCTCCAGTTCTGGTCTCCTCACCGTATTGCCTCAATCCACCCATCACGTTCTGCTGGTGTGGCTGCTGAGATCTTGTAGGACTGATGCTTGCCTTCAACCACTTTCCCGTCCCCATCTGTTTTGCAGGCTTTGATCTTCTGCCCTTTGCAGTTGGGATTGAAGAGCTCAAAGCAGTTCTGTCAGAAATGGAATAAAATGGAGCAGAAGGGGAGGACAGGGTGGACCAAGGAGAACATGCTGCCTTCAACCATGGATGACAGGTTTCCAAAGGGGAAGGGAGCATTCTGTCTCTGAAATGCAACAGAGCCTTTCCTTCCCCACCCCAAGATATTACTTATGAATTAGATCTCCAGGCCACACCTATCATGTAAACACACTCCCCCTGTGAAGGTCTAGACACTAAACCAAGCTTTATGGAGAGATGGAATCACAGAGTCACACAGAATCACAGAATGTAAGGGATTGGAAGGGACCTCAAAAGATCAACCAGTCCAATCCCCCTGCCGGAGCAGGAACACCTAGATGAAGCTACACAGGAATGTGTCCAGGCGGGTTTTGAATGTCTCCAGAGTAGGAGACCCCACAACCTCCCTGGGCAGCCTGTTTCAGTGTTCTGTTACCCTTATTGAAGTTTCTTCTCAAATTTAAGTGGAACCTCTTGTGTTCCAGTTTGAATCCATTACCCTTTGTCCTACTTGGTTGTCACCGAGAAGAGCCTGGCTCCATCCTCGTGACACTCACCCTTTATATATTTGTAAACATTAATGAGGTTACCCCTCGGTCTCCTCCAAGCTAGAGCCCCAGCTCCCTCAGCCTTTCCTCATAAGGGAGATGCTCCACTCCCTTAATCATTTTCATTGCCCTGCGCTGGACTCTCTCCAGCGGAGCATCAACAGTTACCAGAAAACACCTTCTGGGATCTGTCACTCTGCTCCACTCATGAAGATCTCTTCCCCTTTTAAGTAGATGCAACATTCTCTCTTCTGCCTGTCACCACTCAGACAGAAGGCACTTCTGCCACATCAAAGAGTGGGTGTCCATAGAAGATATACAGACAGGGAGTGTTACTTCCTGGGCAAGTCTCCTAATAGCACAGCATTGTCTGCTGTACATGTGCTGTAACTCGTTATGGAGAGTCCCGGTGAGAGAAATTGAACTCACATCTCCTGGTGCAAAATGAGTGGTGAGTCAGCTGTGTGCACTCATCTCTGCCCCACTATACACGCACACATGTGCACACATACAATGAGCCAGCCAAAGGATAGCTTTCCCTTCACCAGATCTTCCCTGGTAAAATACAGTCATGTTTAGATACCATCATGTTTAGATGGGTGACTAGACAGTTTGGAAAGGCAACTTCCCTCTGAGAAGCATGGCAAAAGTAGCATGTGTGCACCCTGTCTACCCTCCGACTGCCTGTGTTGGCAGAGAACCAAGCAATGGAGACTTACTGGCTTTTTGGGATCATCCACTTTCCGGACTGATAGGTTCTCCAGGGGGATAATGCCCAGAGGCTCTTTGTCCTGAAAAAGAGGAAACGTGAATTAACACTCAGCACGCTCCCCCAAACTATGCCACTACTTGCAGCCTCTCTGATGTGAACATTTGGGGGGCTGACAAGAGCAGTGCATGCCTGGGGAGACCATCTCCATTTACACAATGGAGAGCTAAGTTAACAGGAGCTCACAGCAACATCTGTAGTGTCCGGCCTCTCTTCTCCTCAAGACTGGAGGCAAGGAAACACCACAGGAGAGAAGGGAGGTCTGATTTCAGTCTGGGAGCACAGGATTGAAAGGAAAAGTTGCCCTCTACCCTCTTCTCCTCCTTGGACCCTCAGAGGTTCATAACCACCCAGGACACAGTTTCTCAAATGGGACTTAAGCCTTTACCGTGGTATATTCAAAGTAGTACAGGCAGTTATCAGTCAGAATGAACCAACGGCGTTTCCAGGTTTTCACACGTCCTCCTAAAGGCAAAGAGGTTCAAAAGCCATTAGTCACATTCTCTGCCATCCTTCCCTTCCCCTTACAAGCTCCAGATGTGCACACACAGGCAAACCCTCCCATCTCTCCCTGGAGATCAGCCCCAAGGAAGCATCTATGGTGCTCACCACCGATGTGATGCCGTATGGTGGACACACACATGCAGGCAGCCAGTTTTGCTCTGATGGGGCTGGGAACAGGGAGGGGTGAGGGATTATCTTTCTGGGTTCCTTTTTGAGCAGTCAGAGCTTGCAGGAGTGGGCTGGCAGGAGAGAGCAGGTGGCTGGTTTCAACAGCAGGTGTCAGCCTCACCCCACTGCAGCAAACAGGAGGGAAGGACAGCGGAGATGCTGGTGGGTTCTTGTGGGTATTTGTGATGGGAGGCAGGCAGGCACAGAATTCAGAGGAGCTAGGGGAATCCTCCCCCTTACCTAGTTTCAGGAGCCAGCCCTCACGGTTAGGGTTAAAGAAAGTATGTGTGAGATCGTTCCCATCATCCTCTGGTATGGAGAATGGCTCATTCTTGATGCTCTCAAACAGATTCTGCCCCAGAGCATTGGTGATGGAAAGAGAGAAAGAAAGACTGATTTGTGACAAAGCTTGTACACAACTCTCCTAGGTCCATCTGGTTCATCACTCTGTTTCCACAGGAGCGGGAGGCTGAATAGAGAGGGCGACAGGCAGTGAGCACCGGGGGGTACAACAACCCTCAGTCTACACCTCAGGGTCTCACAGGGGGTCACCAGCTCTTCTGCGCACCCTGTGTCAAAAAAAGAGACCCAATTTGGAAAGCCACAGACACAAAAATGTGCAGCCATATCAACAGGGGCTGCAGTGACCAAAGCCAGCATGTCACAAAATGCTGCTGTGGGTAGTAAGGCACTGGGGGCGTCACAACACAGCAGAGACCACAGCCCCATTTAGGCCCTGGGTTGGTGGTACCAAATGCTCCACTGATAACTTGATATGTAGAGAGCAATGCACACATCTATATGACCACAAGGAGGCACATTTCGTAGAACCAAGGCTTTTGCACTGAGGGGCATAAAGGGTGACATTCGTAACAGCAGAGTGACAGGGAGGTAGGTTACCAGCTTTCAAGGGACACAAAAATGTCACTCATGTCATTGGATTTGTGAACATTTATTATACAAGTCCCAAGCCAAGAGAAAGAAAAAAAAAAGAAAAAGAAGAAACTACAGTCTCATGCAACATCCTTGAAATTGCTTGAGAGAAATGACACCCTGGAGAAAAATCTAAAGCCTGTACCCTGAGGGGATGCTGCTCAGAAAACCCAAGTGTGGCATGTAGGCTGTCTCTTTGACAGAAGACACCAGTAATTCTCCCCAGGATGGCTGGGTGAAGGTAAACACATGTAGGCAGGCTGCCCATGTCTACCTTGCCTCACAGGGCAGGTCCCATGCCTGATGAGCCTTTGGGAAAATGGTAGCTCCAGCTTTGCTAACGGATTCCTCCCCTGTCTCTGTCTCCCCAATTCTGCATCTTCATCTTCTGGGATGAGAGACACCATGGACTGGCTGAGAGCTTTACAGATGCTGGAAGAGACCCTGGTACTCAATTGAGGCTTATTGGTTCTACCCACTCAAAAATATATCCTGGTGTAAGAGAGGTCAGGCACTCGTGTCCTGGCTGACATGAACACTACAGCCAGCTGAGACATTCAGGCATGAGCAAGGGAAAAGGATTTGTAATCTGGGCCACAGTGACATTGTCTCACAGACACACAAGAAATACACAGGCCCCTAAGGGGCCAGGACTCCCAGAGATGGCAAAAAGATTCAGGTGCCCAGCTAGCTCCCACAGAGGTGCGTGCCCCATTCACACAGCCTCATACTTACACAACACACAGGCACCCGCAGCTCATGTCTACTTCTTTCGCATATTCACAGTATTGTTCCTCTCTCACACAGACACACTTTAAAACACGAACTTTATTTAACCGATACTGCTATTCCCTGAATGTCTCCAGCCTCTTTCTCTTGCTCCATGTCCTCACCAACAAGCACGTGTGCAGCCCCTCTCCAAAGCAGTTTCCACATTTTCCAGCTTTGCTTTTGTACATACTGCTCTCTTTCCTCACGCAGCTCTTCCCCTTGTATGGCAGAAGGTCAGTAGGCCTGTATTACACTGAGACCTGAGGACCTTTACTTCTCAGTGGACCCCAAGCCAGAGTGAGAAGAGGGAGTTAAGAGAAAATGGGAGGTCTTCTTACCTTTAAGAGCTCTTCTGGCAGGTCCCCTCCATTGTCAATGCCTCTGTTGATGGATACAAACCTTTCAAAGGGGGGTTTGTCTTTCACATTGGGGTTGTGCAGGCTGGTATTAAGCATGATGATAGAGAAGGAGAGTATATAACAGGTATCTGACAATGAGAAAGAAAACCAGGATGGGTGGTACTTATTTTAGAGGGCAGATCAATCTGGACCCTAACAGGTGGCTTAGTTTGCAGTCACTGGAGAACAGCCTCATCCCCTCCACTGTAGGAGGAAAAGGGAGATGTCCCCTCTGCTAGGAGTAAGAGGGACAGGCAGGTCTACAGGAGAGCTGATCTCCTGTGGTGGAGGTGATTCCATCCTCCCAAGGTAATGGGGCAGGTTGGGTAGATCTGGCCTGATAATGGCTTTGCCAGCAGGAAAGTTTCTACAGACCCGTGTCTCTTAGTGCTATCCTTGCTGTGATGAGGTATATCTCATGTGGGGCTGGGAGAACTTCTCAAGTCTATTGCCCATGGAGATGGGTTGGAGCATAGTAGCAAAAGGAGGACTAGAGGCCATCAGTCTATTGAAAAGCTTCACAGGAACCGGGCTGCCTCATTCAGCTTAAAGGGAAACATCCACACTTCCAAGTGATGCCCTCTGTGGTTTGTGAATGATAAAGTTCCTCTCTCTAGCAAAGAGTGGCGTTCGGCTTTACAGGGCTTCTTATACCCATAACTACCTGTTGACTGGAATACGCCTGGGTTGCACTTGCAGTACCAGTTGGCAAAGGCCTCCATCATCCGGTCAATCTTCTGTGCTTCCCCAGGCAGCCGGAAGCTCCATAGGAACTGTCTATCAGGAGGAGCACGACAGACAGTTAGTCAGATTGTGTGCAAGGAAATTTTATCCCTTCCCTCAACCCATGGGGCTCCATGAAAATAAAAGAAGACTTCCCATCATGCTGGGGAGAACACAGTGCATGAAGCAGGAGGTTTCCTCTTGCTAGAAATTGCCTGGGCTTATCAGTCTCAAACACACTTGAAGGAGGAAGCAGAACTAAGCATCCTGGAAATCACGGCTACTCTTTCCTAATGAGTGCCCTGCAAGGCAGCAGAGTCCTCAAGAGAAAGGGTCCTGCCAGGAGGCTGGTGTATAAAAAACCAAGATGCCCTAAACCAGAGTCATTTTGTCACTGACATAATGGGCTCTGTGGACAGACATGTTTCCTGGTGCAAAAAATAACTTGCCCTGTCCCCTCAGGCATCAAATCCATGATGATCCACCTTGCTTTCCCCATCTTCTCTGGACTTGCTTCTCTATGGCAAGTCCAGTCAAGGGGCCATGAAAGAGTTTCCCCAGGAAAGGCTGTTAACACCTCACAGGACAAGAGTCTTGGAGCCAACACATACAGCAGGGCCTTGGGAAGACCCATTTCCAACCAGCAGAGCTTCACAACCTTCCTGGGTGGTAAGACCCAGTGGCTGAGCAGGCATCTGTTCCATCTCCTGCATCCTGCATGCTCACTCACCTCAGCGCCTGCACCAGGTTGAGGTTGGCGAACTGGTGACATGCCACAAAGGCTTGGAGGATCTGAATATTTGTGGGGTCCCTGGGAGAGGATACAGAGAAAAGGTCAGAAGACAGCTCTGACCCTGCTCAGTTTGGATGCCCCTTGGTGTGATGATATACATCTGGCTCCATCTAAGCCTTCACTTCCCTCTGACCAACAAGACGCCAAGATGCATACTCTTATCTGGGAAGACTGACCCCATTACAAGCAGGGGGACAGGTATCCCATAGAGCCAGCCTTAGTCACACTCCAAAGCCCCACCCATGACGGAGTGTCCTGCCCACCCAGCCCACTGCAGTTTGAGGTATGTTCAGTCTTGGCACCTGACTGAGGTCTGCCAGGGGTCATCTAAATAGTAGTTGAAAGTGGTCAGGCAGGACTCCAAAGGGCTTCCTCATCCTGGCTGGGTTGCTCACCTACCACCCAGGTAATCCCCAATGGCGGTCTTGTTCAGGCCTTCACCCTTGTGGAGGAATTTGGCGATCTCCTGCAAGTCTGGGGACAACACTTCATGCTCAATCAAGTACTGGATCCCCTGGGGAAGGAGAAGCAAGACAGTGAAGTAAGACATCTCTGTGGGTTGATAAGAAAGTAGGACCCTAACACCCTTATGTCAGCCTTCCTTGGCTTTGATGATGCTACCTCCTCTGTTACTCCCCAGGACCTTAATGGGAGACCACAGCCATGTTCCCACCCTTAGTCCATCCCTTTTAATCTACCATAGTGCATCAGTCCCACTTCCATTTCATCCCTAGATTCAGATAAATGTTTCGCTGGGATGGAAACTCAAGCAAACAAAAAAGGACAATGTAGGTTAAAAGTCCAAAAGCCAGGTAGATTTAAGGCAAAGTCAAAATAGTTCATTTTAACATTTTCAATACAATATCTCAGTGTTCTCTCCCTAAATGTCTTCTCTTTTTTCTCAATTAACTTAACAAAAAAACCGAAATGTTTGAAAAAAAATGACAATAAAAATGTACTCAGCCAGAACTATGGGCTTGAGACAATTCAAAATTATTTTTCCTAAATTTTCATCTATGCCACAGAACAGAGAAGTCTGCAATCTTTTCAGCTCTATCCTCCCCAGCCAGTAAGAATGGAGTATTGTTTTTATGGAATACAGAGGGTTTGAGTTGGGCTGTAAAAAGAGTCGATATTCTATTTTAAAGGGAATTTCATGAATTTCAAAGTCACAGCTTTTGTTCTGATTCTTAGCAATATCTAAAACCACTGTGACTCTACAGACCACATTGCAATTCTCCTCACAAAATACAATACAAGAATGAAAATTGGTTTAGATCCATCAAAATGTTCTACTTCAACAGAATCAATTCACTTTGCCTTGTAATATATAAGAAACTATTTCTAAAATGCCCCAAAGAAAAAGCAGTTTCAAAAGAAGAAATTGAAATGTTTGTGAGATTTTTCCACACTATTTTCCTTTCTTTTTCCCCAGACGGAATTTCAGTAAAATCAATTTAATTTTGTAAAGCATCGCAGCGATGATGTGGCTCCATTTTACAGAAGAATATGTTTCTCCCAAAAGGTTCTGTTCAGCCAGATTCCTAATGCTTCCCTCCTCTAGCCTCAGGAACTTGCTCTCAGATCTTGAAGATAAGAACTCATTTAAAGTATCAGCATTGCATAGATGAAGTGTAACCTTAGCAAGGAGGGGCAAAGAAAGTTTCTTGCATTGCAGCACCTGTCAGCCTATGCAGCATGTAGCAAAAAGGAAGCAATAAACAGAGATCTGCATATGCCTATTCTAAAGTAAAAATAATATAGGCACATAGGATGACATTTCGACCAGGCTGATCAGCATTGAACTAACAAAGCTAAGCTAGTTTGAGGTCAGAACTAGTTCAGGTATTTCTGCACGGCATGGCTCAATGCCACAGCCAGATGCCTTTGAGGCCTTTGAGGTCAGACGGAAAGACAGAATGAAAGCTGCTCTCACACAGGCTGGAAGTGCTGATATCACTGCTCCGAGACAGCTCCCGGTGTCAGAGGGACATCCAGGGGGCTGGCAAGCACTCCAGCTATGGTGTGGACACTGGGGAAAACGCATCTTGAGGATCTCAGTGGGGCAGAGGAGGAGGCATGAAAAGTTGTCACTCAGACCAGTAGCCACCTCAGATGCTAGCTGTGGTGGTTAGCTGACGATGAGCAACCGTTCGATCGCAGCTTGTGGTTTTCCTTACAGAGCTCAAAAAAATGGCCCACCACTGAAGAGGAAGGAAGAGGGAACTGTCTTTCTCACATCTTCTCTACTTAATCATGACAATTTTAGAGCTTTTTGCAGAGAGCTGAAAGCTACGAAGGCTGGACCTTGCTGGTCAGAGTCCCAGAAAGTGGAAAACCTGGATTCACTCCAAAATCCAACCAGTACTACCAAAACAAAAACTATACCCCAAATGACAGAGACAGCTTGTCTTCTGCAGTTCTAAATGAGCCAAGGAACCTGACACACTCTCAAACATCTCAACTTCTTTTTACTTCATTCTCTTCTATCAGACTATGGCAAATTCTTAGCCTCTCACAGGCAAAAAGAGCTGGGCTGAAGGAGATTTGGCTCTCTTGACACACTGGCAGTATTAAACCATCCTCCCTTTTTTCTCTTAGTTTTGGATTGCATCTTACGGGATGGCCTATAGGCACATGATGGTGGGAGGCAACACAGCTTGATCATATCAGAAGACTTTATTCAGGGACAGAAAGGAGGGTGCTACTAACTGGAGCCTTAGTGCGGTAGGAAACCAGCCCCACAGTCCCATGCCATAGTTCCTTTGGCATGGGTAGCTGCAAGTGGACCAGTAGCCAACAGAAGTTCTTCCAGATTTCTCCTCATAGGTGGAATGAGCAAATCCTACCTTTGCAGGGTCCATGTTGAATTTCTTCCGGCCCAGGCACAGAAGCTTATCCCTCTGTGATAGTTTGCTGCAAACAAGAAGGAAAGTCAAGCTTAGACTAAAGGGCCATGTTTTGGTTACCTCACAAGGTAACTCAGGTATCTCAAGGACAGATGTCTTCCAGAACAGGAATTCCTATCCAGGAATAAAGAGAAATCCCAGAGGAGACGAGGGTATTCCTGGCCTATTTTCCATCTCCTTGTTGTGATCCAAATCCCATCAGTGCTTTTGTTTTCTCAAGATCAAGACAGAGACTTTGTAAACAAAGAAATACCCATCTCATCCCACTTGCCTGGTCTGCTCCCCAGGATTATTGTCTGCCTGTTGCCTCTCCTCTGCATTTTGGAAGCACTCAATCTCTGCAAACACTTCAGCAATCTCTTCCTTCAGCCTCTGCAAAAGAAATAGCAGAAGGATGAAGGCGATGTGGAGGAAAAAACAGCAGACGCATACAGAGTATGTCTTACTTCTTCCCTCAATCAGAGGAAAAGGACCGGTCAGATGGTCACAACCAATCAAGGATGTCTGTGAAATGGGCACTGCTCTGGGGTGACCCTGATGGATTCCAGATGAAAACAATGAGAGATAGGGGCAGAAGGATATTGTCATGTCTGTTGTCAATCAAGCTTAGCCAGTGTGGGGAGTCAGATAACTCTACCCCAGTGTTGATTTCAGTTCCTCAAACAATGCCAGATGTGAGGCTCCTTCCATCATGCCCATTTCCTTCCAGCTTTTACTTTGCATAGCTCTGCCACACATCCAGGAAAAGGGAAGTGGAACCAGGAACTGTGAGGTCAACATGAACCTGAAGTGGCTATGGTGTGAAACACAAGAGTTAACATATCTATCATTCAAATACCAGTGAGCAGATACCTGTCTTTAGGTGAAAAAGAGAGGATGAATAAAAGAGGAGTAATCATTGTCAAATTAAAAACAAAAATAAAACCAGAATTATTGTAGAATTCAGTTTCCTTTAGGCCCATGACAAGCCATGGCCTTCTTGGCTGGCTATTCTGTGTTATCAAGGAAATCAAGATGCCTGTAGCTCTTTGTTTCCATCCTGCAGTTATGGCCCCCTCAGAGCCAGACTGCATCACCGCTTTCTTCCAGGAATCACCCAAATTTTTCCCTGTGCAAACCAGAACAGGCAGGGGAAGCTGGGTTATTTTATGACAGATATTGCCTCAACAAGGAGTGAGGGTGTGGCCACAGTATGCACCCAGATAGCAAAACTGCGAAGTTTGTCAATATCCCATGATCTAATACACCTTTTGGATTTCACTTTTTCTCTGGCCTTCATTCTGTTGTGCTTCATCAGTCTGCCGAAGTTGTGAGTGTTCATTACTAAGCTTTAGGTATTGCACAAATGTAACAAAAATCTTAACCCTGGATTTCAAATGTTCATCAGTTTTGTTATTTTATTCACTGCTGTCTTCAGGCAGTATAACAGGAAAGTCTAGACCCATCCTCCCTCTCTCACCACCAGACATCCCCCCAAGTCTTTGTGTTAAAGGGTATTGATAGATACTTTCTGATGAAATCCACCTGGGAAAACAACTTTAGTTATAGGTACTCTTTCACCTAAACTCATTCTGCTCTGCTGGACAATGCATACCCCACTGGCTAATGGCTTTGAGATTTAGAGAATGGGTCTGTGTAGTCTAGCAGCTTTTCTCTGCCCCATGTGGGTAAAAAAAATGTAGTACTCCTATTCAAATATTCTGCCTTCTACAGTGCCCATTGCCTGTTCCAAAAACTGAAGAAATAAGAATCACACGCAAGCAAACCACAGAGAATCATGGAATGGTTTGGGCTGGAAAGGACATTAAACATCATCTAGTTGCAACCCCTCTGCCATGAGGAGGGACACCTTTCACTAGACCAGGCTGCTCAAAGCCCCATCCAGCTTGGCCTTGAACACCTCCAGGGAGGGGGCATCCACAGCTTCTCATGCACATATACATTGCATGCACCTTTTTTGCAAGGAAGGACAAGATACCATTCTGATTTTGTAGCAGAGATGGTGTATCTGGAGGCCTGAGAAGTTATAGGTAATTTGGCTTAAATCTTTACACAAGGAAATACTGTGCCTATTCCCCAGACATCCGGACATCTTCATGTTGTGGGAAAATCAGTGCAGGTTCAATGATTCAGCGCAACAAGCTCCCACAAATGGGAACCCCCATTCCATGGTGGTGAAGGCAGAACAGAATAGAAAGTGTACAGCACCACGCATGGCTGTGATGTGGTATTACTGACTGATTTTGAATCTGCCACTTTCAGACATTTTAGGAGTCAGTGGAGAAATGTTTGAGCTTGCTAAAAGGGAAGAAGAAAAGCAAGTTCAATCATAGAAATGTATGTGGAAAGTCCTGCCATGAAACCTCTCTGAAGAGACAGGATCCTTCATGGAGGAGTTGTTGGACATCCACAAACCAAATAAAATATTGAAAAACACAGGAGGATGCACCAGGTAACTAGGATTGACATGTCATTAGCAAGTAATCAGTAATTAAAAATAATCATAAATGTTAAGCCAGATCCCTGCCAGTACAGGTTACTCATACTCATTTCCTTAATCCTAAACATGCAATCCCAGCTCATCCCTGCTAATGAGCTGACCAGCCTTTCTCAAATATCCCATTACAGTAGCTGATGACTCCTGCAGCAGAGAGTACCATAGGCTGGATGCACACTGGTGGCAAATGTGCCAGGGCAGCCTGAAGGCCAGAATTCAAGTTGGATCATGCCAGATCAAGTGTCTCCTGTGCAGAAGCTTTTCTACATGGCCTGGACTGTTAAGTGAGGACACTCCTTGATGAAAACATTTTTGAGAAGGTTAAGCAGACGGAAGATACAAGATGGTCCTTACCTTAATGTCCTCCAAAAGCTCCTGTCTGTGCTGCCTGATTGTCTCTATTTCAGCCTCTTCAGCCTCAGTCAAGCCAGATGACCCTGGAAGAATGAAGAGATGCGTGTGAGAATAGTACTGGGGCCAACATATAACAGGAAAATCTGCCTCAGACACTCTCCTAGGGTCATGCCACAGCAACTCTGATTTCTGTGTTCCAGCATCTACGTTCCCTGCTGTTGCAACCACTGCATCTCAGTCTTGCCCTGCAAATGGTTCTCACTCCAGAGCGAGCAGCACAGACCCAGATACCCCTCTTAGCAGCCAGATGCTGTGCTGGTAGTCTCTGATCTAACCGTGCAGCATCCCACCCCGCCTACTCAACCAATTTTGCTTGCTACGAGCACAATGGAGAGATCTTACTAAATGCTCTGTGGCAGTTTCAATGTCAGGCACCTTTATGGACAATACCTTTACCTCTGTAAAGCTGTGACATAAATACTTCATCTACATTTAAAGCTCCCATGAAGAGCCATTGGCTCCATGGATTGATTCACTGCAGCTGGAGTCAGAAATGGATTAAGAGAGAGAATTGAGGTTTTTCAAGTCTGAAGGCAAGATTGGGGGGATGAAAGCCTTGCTGAAGAAGGAGCATCTGTGGGTGGCTGTTGTTATGTGGACTACAGACAATGCAGAAATATGAGTAGGCTTCCTTGTAATGTACGGGAACTCAAACAGATACCAGCAGAGCCAAAGTGACCACAAAATGATTCATAAGAGACCTAGAAGAATTAGGGTGACAGCACTGCTGCTAAATATAATCCAGGTGAGGCACAGCCTCTTCAGCAAGGAAAAGGAGGAGGCTGCAGCCCTAGGGAGACAAAGTAGATGGTAAGCTCCAGGAAAAACATCAGGGGGCATGTGAGCTGAGAGGACTGGAGCTCCTGGGAGGTCACCGCAGAGCTTGCAGTCAGGATACTTGCTGCACCTAAATACTATGAGACAAAGCTTCTCTGGAAAGGCAGGTCAGGTCGCTGGATGTCCTGCTCCACTGTTTCATAAGCCAAAATTCCCTGGGTGTCCTGTCTTCCTGGAAAAAGGGGAAGTGGCACCAGCTGCCTTGGAAATTCTCTTAGTGTGGATCTCACATGCAAAAAACTGCTATAAATATGAATGGGGAAAAAAGGGGAAGGAACCAGCTAAGACAGACAGAAGGAAAAGGGGACAAGGACAGTCATCCAGGAGTCCATGTGCCTCTTTCCTGTTACGACCACAAGAACTCAGAGAGACCTACCTTCCCCAATCCTAATTTTTCCTCCATCCTCCCAGCTGGTTGGGTTTCAATGTGCTAAGTCTGTCCTATTACTGCTCCAAGCAACCTCATCTAGTTGAAAATGTCCCTGCTCATTGCAGGGGGTTGGACTAGGTGATCTTTGAAGGTCCCTTCCAACCCAAACTATTCTATGATTCTGTGATTCTCAGGCTGCAGCCTCTCCCCATCACTCCTCCTGCTGTTTTCAGGCATTGCATTCCCTGGGGAGAGGCTGCTGAGCCTCTGGGAGAAAGCACTAGGCAAAGAGCCAACATGAAGCCTGGGCTGGGAAGGACCTGTGTCCGTCACCTCCCAGCTCTGCAAGCAGCCCTTGTGAAGAGCTGAAAGAAGCTGTTTGACAGCTGAAGCCAGTCAAGAGAGGAGGAAAACCTGTGCCATCCAGCAATTCACAACAGCCAAATCTGTATGTGAGGCCAAAACACACAAACAAACAAACAAGCAAGCAAACAAACAAACAGAAACAACAATAAACCCCTGTGTAGCTGCTTTGTGGCTTGTTAGGCAGGTTGCTGACTTCCCCTTGAATGTCAGCCCTGCATCTGTGAGTGCTGCCTGAGTCCTGTAGCTTATTTCATCTCTCCTGTGGTTTTGGCATCTGCAGGAGATGAGGCCAGCCTCTTGGCCTCCCCAGCTTTATCTCCCTCATCCCTATGGGAGCTGGTAATTGAAGAATCACTAGCATGATTTCTCAACAAATTATCACTAACACCTTTTGTCCTGTATTTCTTTCCACAAAAGCACCAGAGCAGGACATACTTGAGGAACCACCCTTTTCCCCTCCATTAGCAAAGTCTGTGGTGTGGCTGGTTGCTTTGCTTCAGTTGTTCTTTGTCTATTGAAGGAGCCTAAAGCATCTCAAAGAGACATGAGGCTCCCAGAGGACACCATCTCACCCACATGACCCCAAATAAGTCTGTAAATAACTCAGTATGCCTTCTTCCTGAATATCTGAAAACCTCAACTCCCAAGTGATGTACCTCTGCAGTGTGTCAGAACGAGAAAAGTGTGGGAAGGACTGTGTGTGGGGAGGGTGGGGGAGAAAAAGCATACAAGTCATAGAGAAGGGGCGGGAATCAAGGGATAAAAAACAAAGAAAGGGTGGAATTGGGAGGAAAAAACTGATGGATTAAACTTTCAGGGCAATTTAGTTTGAGCTGTAGAGAGGGTCCTTGTAAGGTTTCCGAGGTTTCCTAAACAGATTAAGTCCCTGATTGCCTTGGAAAATAATTCTGAGGTCAGTCCTTGCATGTTACTCTGCTTCCCTACCAGAAGGCCTAATGCTCTGCTCAAGGATCTTTTGAAGCTGTTCACCAATGTTATTGCACACATTGGGGTCTGCAGTGAGGGGTAGTGAACACAAACGGTTTGTTTGAGGAACCATCCACAGAAAGGCAGAGAAGGCAGCAGAGGCAGCTGAGCAAGCAGTGGACGAGATAGTGAGAAGTGGCTGCTTTGCCTTTCCATCCCTCTCCAAGATGAGAATGAGCCCAGCCAGCAGGAGAGGGACACTCCAAGTGACACATAGCCTGGCTCGCTCCAGATGCTTCCAATGGCCAAGTGAATTCAACCCTGCAGCAGGTGACTGAGGAATAGCTTCAGCCTTGCCAAAGTCCTCAGTACCACCAAGTTCCACTTCCCTCTAGGGCGAGGTCAGGACACAGATGAAGCATAGCCCTGGTCAGGGTTCTCTGCACAGGGGAAAATTTCACCCTGATGAAAACACCAGCAGGTTTCAGGGCGATGCTGTCAGCCAAACCAGCACTGGAGTCTTCCAGGTCACACACAACATAAAAAATGGCTAGCATCTTTTCCAAAGAGAACATAGAATTATAGAATCATAGAATCATTTTGGTTGGAAGAGACCCTCAGGATCATCAAGTTCAAACATAACCTAACTCTAGCACTAAACCGTGTCCCTAAGAACCGCGTCCATATGCCTTTTAAACCCCTCCAGGGATGGTGACTCCACCACTTCCCTGGGCAGCCTGTTCCAGTGCCTGACATTAAGTTGCTGTTGGAATTTATTTTCAGACACCAAAAATTGAAAGGAAAGCACATCAGCATCACATTTCTGGGGCTCACACCTGCTTTTGAGGTTGTTTCCCCACACTCAGGGCAGACCCACATGGAAAGACCTGCCAGTTCTTAATGAGGCTTGTATTTATAGTGCTGTCACTCAGAACACAGAGTTCGATTGCAGTTGTGGTGACTTACGCCCTCAGTCTGTACATCTGGAGGGTAGGTCGGAGTTACCCAAAAGTCTGGGTACTCACGTGGCCCGCAAAGGAGTAGAGCTGCAGGGGTGGACTGCTGAAACAGCATGGGAAGGTTATGAAGAACGACTGCTTCTGTAACACTGTCATGGACCATCCACATGCTACTCACCAACAGAATAACAGCAGAGGTTCAGCTGACCCATTTGCAAGGCAATGTAGGGCTCCAAGTGTGGCTGCTAAAGGGTTTGGCCAACTCCACCCATGACAACACACAAGCAGAGCAGCCTCATAGGCACCTTCTGCCTGGATAAGGTGCTCTGATGGAAGAATTCACCTGAAATTATTATTATTTTTTTAATATGGCGTCTGTGTAATTTCCAGCACAGACCATCAGCTCCCCGGGCAGGTACCAGGCTGGTACCAGGCAGAAAACAGGAAACCTTCCAGCTCCTGAGTTCCCTCCAGCCCAATCTTTCTCCCTCCTCCAGCCATTCCACAATTCTCTTCCATCTTGTTTCAGAAGAAATTCAACATGGACCTCACACAGGTTTTATATGCACATTCCAGCTATGGAGGGAAAAGTGTGAAGAAGAATTTATGTTTTGTCCTGGTCCTCTTATCCCACATGACAACTTACAGCAATCAGGATAGCTTGCAGCCACTTTTGCCTGTAGGTCTCACCCCACATGTTCTAGCACCTGATACCATGGAATCAGCCTGCTCTCCCATGTCTCACACACCCAGCTCACGGATTTGGCGTACTGGCTCTGTGGCATTACCCAGACAGTTGCTAGAGGATTCTGAAGGAAGCTGGAAAAGAATATCTACTGCAGGGAGAGCAGCCTCCCCATAGATACTGTTGTGTCAGACAGGTATCGAACAGGACCACTGCATCTCCAGGAAGCAGAAGCCCCAGGAAAAGGTGCAAATACGCCTTTGACCTTCAGGAAAATCATGCCAAACTGCAAGACTTGAAACACATCCAGTGCTCCAAAGCTCACTGTAAAGCTGCATTGGATTGGAGTAGATGATCTTGAGGGTCTCTTCCAACCAAAATGATTCTATGATCTCCAGAGATCCCTTCCAACCCCAACCATTCTGTGATTCTGTGTTCTGAGGGCAGCCTTGGCTCCCACGCTAGAGCAGATTCAAACAAGCCCACTTTCCCACCCAGGTGTAAAGTGACAGGTTGGGACTGAACAAAGACATAGGTCAGAACCAGTGTATCTCTCTAGGCATTGCCTGTCTTCAGGCTCTGCCTCTATGCAGAGCTGAGTAAACCCACATTGTCCTTGAGCAGGATCTCATCATGCTACTGCAGTGTGTAACTTTTAAGATATAATTAACTCAGTAACATGTAACTTGAGTGAATGACTGCATCAGACCTTCAGTTCTGAAAGCCTTAGTTTCTGTGGAATGGACACCCCAAAATAAGCAGCAAAACATGAGGTACCCCTTCTCCAGCCCAGCTTGTCCTGCAGACGGTCTATTCACAGTTGCTTTCAGGTGGTGAGGGCTGGGTGATCTGGAGAGGTCTGCCTTCACCAACATGCATAGCTAGATGCTGGTGAGAGCTCAGCTCCTACAGTTTCCATCAGTTTCACTGACTAGCAAGGCTGGCGCAGTTTGAGCGTGACCTTTCCTTGTCTACCCACCTAAGGAGCTAAAAAGTGCAGAACAGTTGCTGAAACTGGGCACTGATTTTTCCCTTCGCTCCGTGCTCTACATCCTCTATGCAAAAGCCTCCGAGGACAAAGTCAGACACAGCAGGGCCATTGCAAGATAATCCCTTTTCTTCCTGGCCCTTGTTCAGCCCATTCCTGTTCAGGTCTCACTGTTTACCACCTTTGATCAGACACATGCTCAAAGCTTCCTCAGCTAGAGGCTAGAAATGTTTGGTCTGGCAGTATGCCTTTCCCTGCTGAATCCCAACCTCTTTATCCACCACCTGCCAAAGTAGGAAATAAAACCTGAGCTGTCTTTCAGTTCCTCAGATGTGGCTTATCTCCCCCCACCCACATCTGCCTTTTGAGATTATTTCAGAAACAGGCAGGCCCACCTGCAGGTCACTTGGAGTTGATAGAACCCTAATATAGTATTTTACCTTTAACATGGACATAAGCAAAGGAGCCCCCAGTACCAAAAGCCTTGCAAGCATGTTGCACTGAGATACCCAACTGCATGAGAGGCCAACAAAGGCAAACCAGCTCCTGGGTGCTATAGGGAAATATCACTGAGAGGCTTGCAAGCCATGTCAGAGCTGCATGGAGAGAAGCCAAAGCTTATAGGTGCTCAATCCAAGTGTCATATATACCCTTGATACCCCTGAGTCAGCTTCCAGCTCAGCTCAGGATCACCAGCAATAGAAACTCTCAGCACAAAGGCCATTCAAATCAGCGGGAAAATTACTCCCGATGTGAAAGGAGTTTGCTTACAAGAGAGTAAGTAAAAAGGAAACCATGGCTAATGCTCAAGGCTGACAAGAATTAACTGCACCACCAGGGATCTTCCACCATCTCATTCTTCCAGCCACCAGCTGCAGCGCCCACTCTTGCTGCTGGGATTTTGTGGTGTGCTCTGCCCTGTCAAACTGAGCGCACAGCCCTCGCAGAAAACAAGGCACAAGAAGGTCAAGGCTTACCAGCAGCACAAAAATCCATCCTGAAGAGCGCGATGTATTTTCAACAGAAGTGGTGCTCCTCCTTGCCTTCTGCTTGCTCAGATGCTTCACAGAACTGAAACAACTTGGAGCCGGTGACCAAGATCGCAGCCGCACTGGGGGGCGGGTTGCCCCGTGACTCCGCCCTTCCTCTCCTCGTCCCTCCGACCACATCTCATCAGCTTGCATCAGTGAAGGAAACCTTGTGTGCATACTGCTGTCAGCTAACGCGGGCTCCTTGGCGGCTTCTGTAACGCAAATCCACAAATGCATTCCCATGCCAGCAGCTTTCGAACACACACGTGTCCGAGGGGACTGAAATGTGTAGTGAGAGGCTGATTGTACCTCGGGCTTTTGTCTGAGATACTCTGAGAGCCGGGGAGGAGGGGAGGGGGAACTTCTTGATTCAGAAAACCCATCCGATTCGGGAAGTGGTTTCATTTTAAAGGAAAGATTCTTCCTTTAAGTGGTGGGGGGGATGAACACTCCAAAACTGGAAGGTGGTTAATGGAGATGAGAAGACAGCCTTTTTCATCTTTTCCCTCCCCCACTGACCACTAACTGACTTGTACTCCTTTTTTTCCCCACTAACAAACTGTTTTTCTTGGGAAACCTCCTAAGTCTGAGGAGTGCTCTCTTGAGGCTTAGCAAAACTCCTGCCAGTGGGAGAGCTGGCATTAGCAGGACAGATTTGAAGGAACATGTGCTGCTCTGTTCATTTGTGAGGCAGAAGGGTGCTCTTTTTCCTCCATCTGCTCCACACAGCCCCAGAAGGCTGTACACTTCTCCTTGGATTAGTTGAATTTGGTCGACATGTGATTTATGTGGTAGATCCCTGATGTAGCCAATGTGGGGAAAAAAGGAGTGTGCAGAAGAGCACCAAGTCAGAGACAGAATAACTGTTGATGGTGAATAAATAGTTCAAGGTAAAATTCAAACCAAGTGTGATGCCCAAACAGGGTTCTTGCCTCCTCTAGCAGGACTAAAGCTATAGGGGAATGGCTCCTCTCTGTGCATGAACACCTACTTCTACATGCTTAGCTCCCCCACCTGTCGCTGTATTCACAGCAGGCCTTGAACAGGAAAGCAAAGCAGATCCAGACTTCTACCTACCATATTTTCATGAGACAGCATGGTAGAGTTTGCAAGGACATTACATGTGTAGAAAAATAAATGACTCTCTGACTTGTTACACAGTCAGAGCTATCTGTGTAACAGGTCAGAGCTAGCATCTATGTACACTTAGCACTGTTTAGAACAGGCTTCCCATTAACTCAGTCTGGTCTGAGATCCTCTGGAGAGAGTAACCCACCTGGATAGATTGGAAGAGCAGGCTAACAAGAACCTTATGAAGTTCAACAAGGACAAGTATAAGGTCTTGCACCTGGGAAAACATCATCCAGGAGTGCAGCACAGGCTTGGATCTACCCTGCTGTGGAGCAGCTCTGAGGAAAGGGACCTGGAGGTGCTGGTGGACAAGAAGCTCAATATGAGCGAACAGTGTGCTGCTGCTGTGGCAAAGGCAGTCAACAGGATGCCAGGCTGCATCAATAAGGGCATCACCAGCAAAGACAAAGGAGCCATTATTCTACTCTACTCAATACTCTGTTCAGTTTTGGTACTTGCTGTACAAAAAAGTTGTGGACAGGCTGGAGAGGGTCCAGAAAGTTGCGGACAGGCTGGAGAGGGTCCAGAGAAGAGCCACAAAGATGATCCAAGGACTGAGAAGCTGCCATACGAGAAAAGGTCGAGATAACTGGGCTTGTCCAGCCTTGAGAACAGAAGGCTTAGGGGAGACTTCATCACCAGGTTCCAGTCTTTAAAGGGTGGCTACAAAGAAGACAGAGACTCACTTTTTACAAGGAGGCACATGGTAAAGACAAGGGGTAATGGGTACAAGTGACTCCTGGAATATTCCAGTTGGACACAAGAGGGAAATTTTTCATTATGAGGACAATCAGTCATTAGAATAATCTCCCAAGGGAAGTGTGGGTTCTCCGACATTGGACACTTTCAAGATTCAGCTGGACAGGGTGCTGGGACATCTTGTCTAGACTGTGCTTTTGCCAAGAAAGGTTGGACCAGATGATTCTTGTGGTCCTTTCCAACCTGGTATGCTATGATTCTATGAACGACTGGCCCTTTAAAGGCTTGACATGTAAGGTAGGATGTGCCGCAGTACTCTGGCTAAAGTCCATTGCTCTAAGGCCATTCAGCCTCAGATAGAAAGACACAGATTGTCCTTGCTTCCTTTCAGTCTCTTGCACTTGCTGTTACCTGTGATTATGCTATATGTTCACTGCTGGTTTTGGAGGCAACAAGCACTCCAATAACCTCCAATGAAGAGAGTGAGATATCCCGACCTTAAAGGCATTGTGTCAAGGTGTGGCAGAAATCCAGAATGGATCTACACAGAGAGCTGTGGGCAGGGTCAGAAATCACCTGTGATCTTTAGGAAGAGACAGTGGCAAAGATTCAGCAGTCTCTTTCCATGGTCAGGGTCAACATTGTCAAAGAAGCAGCTAGGAGCTTATTTGGGAGGGATAAAAGGAAGGAGAAGACAGCACGACTGATTAATGCAAACTGATTCCAAACCATCACACCCATGTCTGCCTTGACCTTCAGCACATCCAACGTCCATTCTTAAAATTTATCGGATGCCTGCCTTTGGGTCACAGCTTCCCAAGAACTCACCCTTTGTAAACTCAATTTCTGTCCTCAGTTTCTGGGCCACACCAGAGGAGAATTCACTGCCCTAGGCTGGCCCAGTCTCCTAGTTCCTGCACTGGGACTGGGTCCAGCCTATCACCTGCAGTCCTTCCACCATTGCTTTCTACAAAAAGAAAAACAAAAAAGGTTGTTTCAGCAGTATTGCAGCTGACATTAAGCAGACACGTCAGCCTAAAACACATCCTTGAAAGACCTGATCTTGCTTGCCTAAAGGGTAGGAGACATATATAGGCAGCTTGATCAGGGTGATCCTTATACATGTATCTGTGGGCAGGTCAAACCACAAGCACCCTGCAGACACCAAAATGGATGTTTCTGTGCACTGCAGAAGTACTCTCAACCACCCCAACAAGCAGCAATGCAAAACCTGTACCTGTGTCTCTAATCCATACTTTCTTGATCTCTTTACTTCTTGATGCTTCCTTCTTCCCACAGCCTTTCTTTTGGAATCCCTGACTGTCCTGTTTTGGGACCTTACCTACTAATTCAGTTTAACTAATAACTCCTCTAGTTGCATTCTCCTAGTTCTGGTAGCCTTAGTTTTAACAGTGGTTGGTCTTGATGAACTTTACTTTCAGTTATTTCAACCAGAAGAGTCTATATGGGAAATACAGCATTAAAAAACTGCATAAGTCTATTTCATGTAAAAATGAAACACCTGTGAGATATTTTTTCATGAGGGTACACAAGAAGTGAGACAGGATCATATGACTAAACTAAGCCTAGAGCATCTCTCATGCTTTCCAAAGTGTAGGGTAAGTATATCTCCCTCTCCAAGTCCCTAGTCCCTCATTCATCCACATGGCACACAAACTAGTTTGGTTCTAGGCTTACCCTGGAGCAAAACAACCAGTTCCTCCCTTGAAGAAACCTAGACCATTATGAGACATGAGTTTGCTTGAGCAGCCCAGACAGACAATATAGAGTTGTCATGAACTCAGGCGGATATCAATACTATCTCAGCCAGCAATGCCTCTGGATATGCCCTTAAGGTAAGTAACACATGTTCTGCGGTCAGGGCATGAAAATTGTTGTCAATAAGGCCAGCGTGGATACGTTTTAGGTCAAATACAGACTAAGTAAAAAGAATTTGACATGCAGCAAAAGTCAACTTATGCTGGAAGATACCTACATTCAGGGGACTGACTCTTGTATTAGGCACTGGTTCTGGCATCTTCCTTCTTCTAGAGAAATCTGTGGTCTATATATTAAAAAACCCACTATGATGACTGCAGTAACATCTCGGAAAAGAACAACCCAGGTTAGATCAAGGCCATGTCTCATCAAGCAATGCACTCCTTGGAAAAGCAGGAGACTGGAGGAAGAACATTTTCTAGGTGATAAAGGTTATTTCAACAAAGCAAAGAGTAAAGATGAGAATGGCCAATCCTTGCTCCAAGACATTCCTGGCTCACAGGTGCAAACAAAGTTCTCTGAGCTGTGCAAGAAGAGTTGTCAACAAGGGAACAAGATGACTGGGTGGGAGTGGGCGTTGAGCGGCCTACATAATATCAGGGTAAGTGAAGCAGGCTGTGACAGGTCATATATGTCTTGGGTTGGATTGGGGTGGGATTTGGCTCTTTTTGTCCCTCACAGCACTCCTCTTCATATCCACCACCCCACAGGTACAGCAATTCTCCTGTACCTCCAGAACTGTTGGGACAGGAAGAACCAGATCCCTGGAAATCAGCATTTCTGATACAGAGTTAGATCCCATAATTGCTGCTGCCACTGCACATCCTTCCCAGCTGTGAGTAGCTCAGGCTGGGCAACAGGCGGGAGTGTGTGTAATGTGGGCACCCAGGCTGGACCACCAGTCCTCATCTCATCAAGCATGGCCAGATTGGGCAGACTGCTGCAGATCAGTACTCCAGGCTGCTCCCTGTGACTCCTCTCCCCTGTGACTCCTTTTTTTTTTCTCCAAGAATGCTCCCTGTCTGTAAACAGAGATTTAAATTGGACCTGAAAATATCTGTAGTTCTGCTGGTCACAAAGGAAAATATCAAACCAACACCATGGGTGCCCTTTTCTGCTAGTTGATATAGGCTTAAAATGATTGTGTAAATACAAAGGAAGTATAAGTATTTCCTACTACTTTCAAAGGGACAAAGCCAATGCCAAATATTTCTCAGTGCTGATCATGTCAACTGGGTTCCTATAACTATCCACAGAGAGACAAAGTTAAGGTTTGTACAAATTCAATAGCTCTTTCAGGAGGTTTCAGCTGCCATTCGTGTTGGTTTAGGGATTGCAGTATGTCCGGAGAGAGCGTAACACTTCTTGCACAATAATGTGGGGATTATGAGCTGCGCAGGCAGTATTTTGATGCAAGGTAGAACAGCAGTAGAGCAAATACAATAACAGAATTTTTCATGTAGCAATTAAAATAAAATAATCCTTGTCCAGTGTGAGGAGAAATACAGACTGCGACAGTCAAAGCAATAGCTCAGGGTGCAAACATGCAGGCAGTAAGTAATGCTATTGGTGCAGAGTACCTGGAATAGGCTATTTTCAGCTGCTTTTACTAATTCAAGGAACTGGATTTTATTTTAAACATAGAAAGATGGTGATTATAAAAGGCCACAACCAACAACAAAATAAACAAACAAGAAACCCCGCTGCTATAAAGATTACAGAAGAGCCACTCAGTGTCTGATAAACTTGAATGAAGAGCCAGAGGGATTTTTTTGTTGGACTCAGAAGTGCAGCAAGATCGAAACTTTATGCTTTTGGGAAAAAACAAACAAACAAACAAACACCCAAACCAAAACAACAACAAAAAGTTGCAAAATATTTTACTTTGGTAGTTCAGGAAATATTAGGCTTGTAAAACAAAGTAACTATAGATCATTTCCTCAGTACTCTAAACAGCTCTTTTCACTTCCCTGCTGCAGCCTTCCTAGAAGATACCACAGTTTACCAGGCAAAGATATGTATAAGATCTGCTTTTACAACACTTAGTATATCTAACATCTGATAATGTATGAATACTGCTGGCAGGTATGAGTGCCGAGTCAAGCAGTTGATACTCAATCTAGAATTTGCACATGTAATTTCTAGTCCCTGTTACCTCCATTCTACAATAGGCAGGTGAAAAATGTTGTTGAACCATCTGAGAACCTAGCAGGAAAGAATGCACAATCAGATATTGATCTGTATTTGTCACCATTAAGTAACAGACTGGTATCTGCAAGATGGGGTTTGTCGCTGACTGAGAACAAAATGTCTGTAAGAATGGAAACCGATATCAGAATCACTGGGGACTTGCAGAAGTACAGAGAAGAAGATAAGACCAAGCCATAAAAAACCAGTATGATTTAGAGCCTGTGAGTAACTTCTCATCTGAGGGAAGTGCAAGTGTGAATCAGCCATCACAAAAAACTTGATGTCCAAAGGCTTATGCCATGGTCTTCTGCTTACCTGTGTGCGTAGTGGAAAAGAGGTGCAAGAGGTAAACCTCTTTCAGTGCTCCAGATAGGAGGATGACAGTGGACCCATTATTTTGCCCCAAACTGGAAAGACTCAGAGCAACTACAGCCTGAAAATAGATGAACCTCCGTGGTACAATGTATTAGGAATGGACCACTTGCCCCTGATTGCAATAGGCCTGGTCTCTAGGTAAGCTCATGAGCCAGACAAGTCCAAGACTAAGTAAACACTAGTTGAGTTGAGTTGAGCTGAGTTGAGTTGAGTTGAGTTGAGTTGAGTAAAAGCAATTTGAGCTGCTTTTGAGTCATGTTGTAAATGTAGGTAGTTTCTGTTCAGTGAGGCTGGTTTGGAAACTTCATTTTTTTCCCAGCTTTTGCTTGACAGAGTAAATTTAGGCTAGAGAAGCCTTAGGTTGGCCATGTGAGAAAAAAGACCCTGTATGAAGCAACTCCACAACGTCTCTAACAGGGACTGCAGAACATCATGGCTTGAGGTGCATTGCCGCACTCCAGTTGTGATCTGAGGTCTGAATTCAGGGTGAGATTTTCAGCCAAGGGTGTCAGACAGCGAGAAACAACAGCAGTGAGGGGGAGAGTCACAGGGAGGGGTGGGAGTTTCGGAGAAGAGAAGCAGCAAAGTAAGAACTAAAAGCAGAGGGCAGATGGGACAAAGCTGTGTGAATGGGGAAGTGGAAAGAAACAAAAGGGGAATATAGCAAACAGGGACAGTTTGCAGCCCAGCCAGGCTGAAGCAAATTACTCTCTTCCCTGGTGGGAGCCCAGCACACACAAAGAAGTTCTCATGGCCACTCAGGACTGCCTGAGCAATAGCTCACATATAATAAATCCTGGCAGGGCCCAGGGTAATGAGAATACCAGATGTGGCCATGCACTGAGTGTGCGAAGAAATGAACCTCATGTTCCCTCCAGGAGAGGATTCCCCCTGCTACCTGATTGTGCTGAAGGACAAGCCTCCTGCTCAGCTCCTGCCCAGCTCCTGCCCCCCTGTGCAGGGCTGTGAAGTGCAAATATCGTTTCTCAAAGAGCCCCCTCACACTTTTCCCACCCTTCCTAAGGGAGCAGAACCTCACAGAAAGAGGGGGAGAGATGGAGTTACCCACATTCTTCACTGCTTTGGATTCTTGTGGGGGGAAAAATGGTATCACGTTTCCACCATTGCCCACTCTCCCACATGAGTGCTGTGCAAACCCAGCACAGATGGGTTACTTGGAGGTGACCCAGCCCAGGGCCCTGGAAGTCTCTCAGAGCAAAACTGTCTCACTGAGCAATTCTTTCCCATTAGTATCTTCCTTAAATTCAGCAAAGGGAACAAGAAACGCCCCCAGATGGGTGCCTGCCTTCCTCCAGCGCCACTACACATGCAGAAGGAAACTCATGTCAAGAGCACCTCTTGGTGGTGTGAGAGGACATCAAAGCAGCCACACTTCAGTATGTGCTCAGTTAAGGGTTATGGGCCTATTTCCTGCCGGTTCCTTCCTTTTCCTGCAGCATGCACAACCAAGAGGTTTTAATGTAGCAGGTGCCAGTTGTTCTTAAAGCGATTACAGTATGTGTTACTAGAACGTAATATCTGTAATATCCCATTTTTAATAATTTAAATATGATGGAAAGAAAACCCCTAAAGGCCTTTCTATAGATCCCTATCTTCCCTCTGCAGAAGTACTGGCAGAGAAGGAATGTTTATGGATTCACAGCACAGCCCACTGACTTGGACAAGAATTAACTATCCATAGCAGTAACAGGCAATTACCTTTCAAAAGTAACTTGCCCAGAAGGGAGATGAGATATATACCTCCTTGCCAGGAATTCCACAGGTCATTGTTGGCCATACAGAACTACAATGGCTTTGACATGGGGCTCACCTGGACATGGGGTCCCAACATCTGTAACTCCTCCCTGATTGATTTAACTTGTCTTCTTCCACATGCCCTTCCATGCTGCCAGTCTCACAAGACCATATGACAGACTACAAGGACAAAAGGATGCATTAGCATTCAGCAGGTCAGTGGTTCTTGTTCGTCCCTGCCACCATTTCCTACCAAGCCACCGGCCAGCTTTTCAACCAGTCTCCCTTAGTCTGAATCCCATCCCCAGCCCCAGTATCCTCACATGACTGTTACTTTGTCCCAGGTAAGACCCAATATATTCTCCATCTCTCTCCAGATCTTTTCTTATCATCCTCATCCTTCCCACCCTGGGTGTTCACTCTCTGGTTCTTCCTGCCCTGCATCTCCCCAGGCACATAAGGGTTATTGGAATCCTTCAGACAAAAGATCTGGTAAAAACAGAAATGTTCCTTTGGAGAGGTTGATTCCAAATGCAGTTTTACCAATGCCCAGAAAGGGGTTAGTTTCCTGTTTGCCTGTGCCAGGCTGGCTGCCCAACCTAGAGCTCCCTGAATCCCTCAGGACCCTGCCAGCTCCAGCTCCCTGGGCCCTCACTCATCACCCCCATGTCTACCACAGAGAGCTCTCAATGTGTCCGGTTGCCCAGGGAGCTGTAACATTTCTTCTCCGTCCACCAGTAGCATTCTCTAGACCCAGATAAACCTGCCTTCTCTTCCGAGTGAGTCCCTGCCTTCTGGTCCACTATATTTTGCACCTGACTGCCCTTTCCAGTTGCTGCTGCTGCTCTTCTGTTAGCAGCCTTGGTCACTCTCCCTTCTGTCCTTCTCTGACCTGTATTTCTATGGCCCATTCCTGCTCTTGCTTGCAGAGGAGCCAGTGGGTTTCCCTCCTCCCCCTTCCCTACCACCCATAGAGAGAACACCTAGTACAGCTGGTCCCTTTGTGCTTCTGAAATAGCTGCAAGACTTGGAAACACTCCACAGCTGAAGGTTTCTGGGTTGCAGCCAGTGCTGAGTGATGGATGGGAAAGCATCCTCCTGAGCAGGTCAGCTGCAACAGCCTCCCATGGCTGCATCAGTACAAAGGTCACTAACCTTTGGAGAAACACTTTCCCTTAAACTTCCTTCCTTCGGGAACATCCCAGCTGAAAACCCACTGTTGTTGGTCTAACTGGCCTCCTGACAAAGCTTGGAAATTCCAGTTAATTCTGTGTCACTACATCCCTTCTATAAAATGCATCTCTGGCCCATCTACTTATCAGTTCAGGCTGGGGCACACAGATGTGCACACCCATATGCACTTTTACAGGCTTAGCGTTGCATGGGAGGAGAAGGAAGAGGAGACAGACCCTCATTTTGAGTAGGGAAAGGAAGGAGTAGAGGCTCCTGGGATCTTTCTGCTCCTTGATTCTTCTTTCTTAGGGTCATTGCTTCCTTCTCCTTGCTACTTAGCTCTAAAACTCTTATCTTCTGAAGACAAGATGGAAGAGGTCTGGCAGCAGCTCTCACTGGCTACTTTTGCATAGAGGTAAGGGAGAGAGTGGACAGGGAGAAGCTGGTTTGCAGGGGCTCCTCCCATCCACTAGCCTTGGCTCTTATAGTGGAGAGAAAACCGTTCATTGCATCCCTCGATGGTGAACACACAGATTCCCACAATGCTTCTTGGTATAATACTGGTAATCTGAGCAAGTGGGGAAGTGTAGCAGGACATTATCACCACAAGAGAGGAGGGACAGAATGGGCCACGGGGTGGCTGCTGCTTCCCAGAGGCTGCTTAACTTCCTTGTTCAGCCTCCACATTGTTCCCTGTGACATTTTGTCATTGATGCTCAGGGGCACTGGGGAGACTTGAAAAATCTTCATTGCCATTCATCCCTCACCTCATCCCACTTCAGATACCCCTGCATGTTTACACCTCCTCCAAAGTTCGGATGATTAAGAAGGAAAGGGGTAACCTACCACTCCACTTCCTCACTCCCTTCTTCTAACCCTTATTCAGCTCCTTGTAAATGCAGTTTGGTGCCCCCAGCCATTCACTGGGATTGGATGGGAAGGGAGTGGGTGAAACACATGCAGAGAGAAATAAAAATAATTACAGCAGTCACTATCCCAACCGTGAAGTCATGCACGCCCCGCCTTCAGCTAACGGCCTGGCCGCAGAGCTGCTGCTGCGGTGGGAGGGGAGGAGGGACCGGAGGGTGGTTGTGTGACTGAAGTTCCCTCTTCCACTTCCTCCCTTCCTGTAACCTGCTGCTCACGGCAGCACGAGGACTGATACCCCAATTTGCCCATCTCTCCCCACTGTTTGCCTTGGCCTGACTTTCCTTTGCCCCAGGCGCTGTCCTCCACCACGGGTCCAGAGACATGCAAGCCATCAAGTGTGTCGTGGTGGGAGATGGGTAGGTACCCCGCTGCTTTGCTGTGGATGCGGGGAGGGATGGGTGGTGACAAGGGGTGAGAAAAAAGGTGGCTGCTTCAGGGAACGTGCCCAGCTTTGCTTCTAACCTTCTGCAGACTGTGTTCTTTTCCTCCCTTGCTCTTCTCTCCCCCGGGGGAGGGTGTGAAAGAGGGCATTTTGGAGGGCATCTGCAAAAGAGGCATGGAAAGTGGACCAGATCTGTCCCACGCACAGAAGGTGGTGGTGTTGCTGCCAGATTCAACCATGCAACCTGTAGGCAGGAGTTAGATTTAAAACACAAAAGGTGCGAGCACTCTCCTGCAGGTGAACGGCTCCTTGAAAGCCATCTGCTCACTAGAGCTGACTGAGAGAGGGCACAGCACTGTGATCCTGATGAGGTGTCCTCCAGCATCTCTGTGTTCAGCTTTTCTCGGCACATTTTCTCTGTACTGGCGTGTGGGGGACATTGTTTGGCAAGGGGTTTCCGTGGGCACAAGGAGGAGGAGCTCTTTCCACTGAGATAGGCACAAGTATATGCCAGTTTGGGAGCAGGGGGTAACACAACCTTGTTTTTACAATATGATGGCATCACTGCCCCTGTCCCATGATTCCTGGAAATGACCTGATCTAAACCATCAACAAGGAAGCAGCCAGTGCCGCTGGGGGCAGGAGGGATGGGGTAGACAAGGCCTCTTCTTGTCCTGTGGGATGAGTAGATGTAGGGAAGTGAGGGAAGGAGAGTCCACATTTGGCGTGGAGTAGGTTAATTCACTTCCCAGCTGGGATCTGGCCAGAATGTTATCTGGGGCAGCTATCAGGTAGCAGATGAAAAGACATTTGCAGCAGCCCTGCTCCCCACAGTCACTTCCTCCTTCAAAACTCGCCTGGGGAAGATGTCTGCAAACACAACAGTACATGTCAGACATATTCTCAGGGATGGGGAAAGGGACAAGGAAGGGCAGAGCCCCAAAATACCACTGTTACCTCTAAGAAAAGTCCCCTGGAAGCTGCAAGCTAGAGCTGGATGGACAACTTCACTGGGCATCTATCTGTTGCCTTGTTAACTCCCCCAGTTTTCCCCTCACACATTGCACCAACTCTGTAACCCTCCTTAAGGCAGCATTCCCCTCATATCGTGGCTTACCCCACAACACATCCTACTCTCAACCCCTCTGACTGCAACTCCTGTTAAATGTCCTCTGTCCTGTCATTTTGCTTCTCTGTACACTGAGCCTCCCCTCTCACCATCTTGCAACACAGTAGTGGTCCAGTCATTCCCCCATCACTTCAAGCTCTTGGTTTACCCCCCTTCACAACCCTCCCAGCCATATCAGCCATGTCACCCTCCCTCTGCTCGACCTTACTGACTACAGGACCTTCTGTTATTGCTCTGCTAAGCTCCTCGTGTTCCCCCATAGCCTCCTTCTGGTCCCATAGCCCTTCCCACCATGCATTGCTGACCTCTTAACACTCCCTGCATTCAGTCCCAGGAAACTCCTGGTGTCACTAACCTCACCACATCTTTCAACAGCTTTGCCATAACCTTAATTCCTTCACTGACCCTTAATGCTCCTCTCTATTAGCCACACTTATTCAGAACCACCCCTACTTCCATGACTAGCCACCCTGCAGCCCTGTAGATCTCCTGTAGAACTTCAGGGAGCCTCCACAGCCATCCCTCAACATCTCTATTATAAGAGGGAAGCAAGGGAGCTGGGGAAAGAGAAGGGACTGAGGAAGGAGGATCTAAGACAGAGAGGTGGCAGAAGGAAGAAACAAGTGTCAGAGTACACTGAAGAGCTCAGTTTCCTCCTCAGCTGCTCCACAGTGCGGTGACCGAGGCAGGTGCCTTGTGACCAGGGTGAAGACAGCTGAGATGGTCAGAATGTCCCCAGCAGCAGGATTCCAGCCTTCCCCCCAGGAAAGGTGTCTCCTTCACCCTGCCGCTGTGCTCATAGGCTGAGGCAGCAGGTTGCTCTCACCACCTCCATTACACACACACTGTAACAGAAGCATGGCCAGACCCTCCCAGGCCACACAGACCTGAGAAACAGCAGCCCAACAGGAGAAGTATTCTCCTTTCCACACCTGCCCTGGCTGCTTTGTCTTCTTCCAGTTTCTCTCTTCTTCTTCTTTCCCTCATCACAACTTTTGCCTTGCCCACGACACCTTCTCCTCCCCTTGATAGCCTGACTACCCCCTTTCCCACCTCCCTCACACCAATACTCCCCGCACCGTCTGGACTGTGCTGCTACCCTGGCTTATTTTTGCTCACCCTGGCTGCAGTATGGGTGTGGGGAAGACTGAGGAGAAAGGAAACACCAGCTTCTAGCTCAGAAACCCCACCAGCAGCCTCTGTCACCCATGGGGAGAGAAATCTTGCTGGTTGCATATGGCTCTCTCTGCAGATGCTGCTGCAGCTCACCACAGACAAGCAAGACTGGAAGGTGCTGTGGCTAAGTCCAGAAAAGGTGCTACCAGCCCCTGGCCGCAGGAGTGCTGGTGTTCAGGGGCTGTATCTGGCTGGGTTGCTTTGTCATGGCACCCGAATCAATACACCTACCCCGGCTGTGAGCCTACAGCACCATGCACACACCGGAAAATGGGTCCTCACCTCCATCTCAGAGTGGATGTGTTTTAGCTGAGTGATCTCTGTACCATACTGTAAAAACAAGCCTTTGTTCTCGACGAAAACAAACGCTTCTGGGTGACATCCTGTCTTTCTTCCTGCCAGTTGTCTAACTTATGGTTATGTGCTGTTTGGTCCTGTGAATGTGTTTCTGCTTCCAGGGGTCTCTTGACAGGGCTAGGTTAGAGGTGTGGAAGAATTACCCCATCCCCATCTCACCCTAGCAAGCCTACCTGCACTACCATGACTTCCTGCTATTTTTTATTTCTTTTCCAGAGCTGTGGGGAAAACCTGTCTCCTTATCAGCTACACCACCAATGCCTTCCCAGGAGAATACATCCCCACTGTGTGAGTGATACGTAAACAGGTGCTGGGGGGGGTGGGAGGCATGGAAAGCAGCATGCAAAGCCGTGCAGAAACCCCTTGTTGCGCACTCTGAAGGCAGGGTTTCAATTTCCATGCCAGCAGAGGAAGCCTTTGCCAGGTTTGGCAGAGGCTGCCAGACCATCAAAGGTGCCTCTACACTTTGGATCTGTCATCTTTCATCAGAAGCACAAGTGGCTTTATAAAACCCTGGTTAAAATGGGATATTTGGGAGACAGAAAACAAGCCAAGGGTCTATCTGCCAGCAAAGTTTGCAAACAGTAGATGGGGTCCTGCTAGGCAAAACAACCCAGCACCAGGCTACAAAAATCGGACCAGACCCTAGAGAAGACCATTGGCTGGACAGGAGTTCCCACTTCCTTCCTTGTCCAAGGCACCCACTGTCATTGGATTTGGTACCAATAACCCTGATGGTAAGAGTGCAAGATTCAGTTCAGTGCCACAGTAGAAGCACTATGGAATCCAGAACATGTATGCGTGAGGCTGGGAAAGACCTGCAAACTGTCGAAATAAGGAGGGAGCTTAGAGCTGCTTTAGTTTGAGTGGTCAGATGCACTTGTCTCCCTGCAGTGCATGGGGATATGTTTGGGGATGCACACTGCATGAACTCATACTACATCACTGTGCTGTGGAATACAACTACGTGCTCCCTAAGGTGGGAAAAGGAGCTGGGCACAGTGTGTCAGACTGCCAGCTCAGGTTCAGATTCCCTGGGAAGCACAGGTACAGGAAAACCCCAGAGCCTCACTTTTTTCTCCAAACCCATTTGCAATGCATGTTGCAAAAAAGATGGTTTCAGCAGCAGTAACCCACTTCTTCTCAGAAGCTGGTTTGTGGAAAGGCGCCATCCCTTCCTAGCATGTAGCAGTAAAATGGCCACCCATTTTGTGTGTCACACACCATTTCTCCTGTTTGAGACCTGTGTCCGGACATGTGAAAGGGAGGCCATTTTGTGGCCCTGGACTGCATGGCGTATCTTACAATGGCGGTGTATGCCATGAGCACATGCACAAGGTCTTTGCATTGGTTCCTTCCTATCGTTGGTTTCCCTCACCTTAGCCTGAAAAAAAAATACAAAAGCAACAGGAAAGGAAATTTTCTAGGATGAGAGGAGGAACATCTCTATTGATTTAATATCCTTATCTTCCTCTAAGTCTTTGCTCCCAAGCATGCGATCCTGACAGCTGTTCTCCAATATTTCATGCTGGTTGCGAAAGAGTAAGGGGACACACCTTGGCATATTGGCCTCCATTTCAGCAGGGGTGTTGAGGAGGGGTGTTGCAAGGCTCTGAGGGAGATACATAAACATAGCTTCTTCACTTTTAAGAAGAAAGCTGGTGTTTAGAGCACAAAAGAAAGAGGGGCAGGGCTAGAGCAGACACAGTTGTGGGAAGGATACTGTGGAAAGAAGTGGGAAACAAGGATTTATGGATCTGCACACAAGGTGGCAAAGGTGGAGCTGCAGCCAGGTACCTGTCCAGGACAGCTGGGTGATGGGGAGGAGGTTGATGTGGAGTGGGAACTCTGTAAGGTGGAGTTCCACAGGAAACCAGCATCACCCAGGTGAGCTGAGAAAAGGAATCACTTTGCTCTGGAGTGTACCTAGTGAATGTCCCCTACTCTGCTAGAAAGGCTCCCTCTTCTCCATTTTGAGCCATGGCTTGTCTCTGCATTTCAGGTTTGATAACTATTCTGCCAACGTGATGGTTGACAGCAAGCCTGTGAACCTGGGGCTGTGGGATACTGCTGGACAAGAGGACTATGACAGGCTGAGGCCACTCTCTTACCCGCAGACGGTCGGTCACTGTTCCTCCCTCAGATGTGCCTCCTTCCCTCACTGCAAAATCAACATTTGCCATAACACAGTGTCAGGGCTGTTCCCTCCTTTCTCTTTAGTTTACTGAGAATACCTTTGTTGGTATACCAGTGTGCTGAAACTCGAAAAGTAAAAGACATCTAAAGGTATTTTTGACCTCTACCTAAACTTTATTATGAGGATAACTTAGCAAGAAAACTGAGATCTTCGAAGATACTTATGAGCCCAGCTGACACTGATTCCAGTGTGGGACAGATGCATTACCTAGCCCTGGCAAAAAAACAAAAACCAGAAAACAAACAAACAAACAAAAACAACCCACACACCAAAAAACAAACAACCAAAACCCCCAAACACCCCCCCCCAACAACAACCAACCAAACGAAAAAAACAACCAAATAAAAAAGCAACCAACCAAACAAACAAACAAAAAAAACCCAACAAACAAAAAACCCCCCAGTCTCACGAAGCTAATGTGGCTCACGGAATTTAGGATCCACGGCAGGAGCTTCTCACATTTCTGTGAACCACACTATTCTGGCTTCTGCCTTTAAAAGAGATCTGATGTGTGGACACATATTTGATCTACTGATGCCTCAACTAAGCCCACACCTCTAGCAGAACAAGTGGATACCTCTCCTCAGATACTGTATTTACCACTTTTTCAACATGTTGATGAAGTGATTTCAGGGTTTCAAAATCACCTTTCCTAGCAGACGCTGTTCCAAGCAGGCTCTTGGCAAGCTCAGAAAGACTCTGCTGCCTCAGGTCTTGGTCTGAAGGTTGCCATTGCAAGCAAAAGGGCTGGGAACTGAGGATACTACTTGTTTCAGCTAGGTTCAGCCACCTAAGGGTCAGATACTTGGCACAGGCTGCTTGCCTAGGCTCCTTCTACAGTTCGTAACAAGCAGTCACATTTCTCAGCAACATGCTTGCACCCACTCTGGGGCACATACCAAGGATAGGTGGGGGAACTGTTTCCAAGGTACTTGGATGTAATCCAAGGTACTTGCCTCTGATAGTTGTAGAAGTATAGAAATCGATAGCTTGGGCCTGACACCCTTGTTTTAGCTGGGTGAAGTCAGATGAAATAAATGTAACGCTGAAGAGCTGGTTTGGTTTTTAATGGAGGTCTAAATTCTACCACGCCCAGGAGAATTGCTTATGTGGATAACCAAAACTCCACCTCATTTGCATCCTGCGTGTGCGCTTTTTGGGCTGAGCCCAGCTCTGTCTCAACACCAGGCAAAATTGTTCTGGCCTGATAGCTCCCTGGTGTTCTGTGAGAAATGAGCAGGATGCTGTCAGGCCATTTCCCATGAGGATGAGTGTGCCTACCACAAAAACCCCATACTCATAGTTAAACATTTGGCTCTTCTGATAATGGTGGCTATGGTTACCATGAGTCAGGGGAGCAAACATCCTTCTTTCCTCTAGAGGCAATTGGCAGCAGTCAGGACTGTGTTACACTGTGACAGACAGCTTTCCCCAGCATGACCCTCTGCTGCAGAGGGAAGATGCTGCTCAGCCAGCTATTCTCTCCCTTCCCTGCCTCCTGTCATGCAACCCCACACTCTCATCCTAACTCTGCACCACGGTTGTATGCCTACAGGACGTCTTCCTGATCTGCTTCTCCCTTGTCAGCCCGGCATCTTACGAAAACGTCCGTGCTAAGGTGAGACAGAGGTATCCTGGTCCTTAGAGGTTGAGGAGGGTGAGATTGATGGTGCTAGCTATCTTGCTGACATTTTTTCAGGGATGCCTCTTTGTTTCTCTCATGCATGCCCATATGTGTGACCCTTCCTCACATCTTTGCCATTTTGCTCTCTTGCTAGTGGTTCCCCGAGGTGCGGCACCACTGCCCTAGCACGCCCATCATCCTTGTGGGCACAAAGCTGGATCTTCGTGATGACAAGGACACCATTGAGAAGCTGAAGGAGAAGAAGCTGTCGCCCATTACATATCCTCAGGGCCTTGCACTGGCCAAGGAAATCGGTATGTGCTTGGGACAACATCTTGAACCTAGTGGAAGGCAAGAAGCATAAGATATGGTCTTCCCTTCAACCTAATGAGGCTTTCTTAGAGGTATCTCACAGTGAGGGACACAGGGAGACACTTCAAGATTTGTGGAACAAAGTGCACTTGAGGAGGGTCAGGAAGGAGACCTGTTCCTTGAGGAAGATTCAACCCCTCAAGCCTCTGTTTTCTTCCTCTCTTTGGCCACCATCCACCACATACGCACACACAAATATACGCTTGTATATTCCCCTTCCCTTTTACTCTGCTATTTCTATCTGGGCCAATACTCTTCTGTGAAAGCCGCAGCTGCTCTGTGGGCAGAGGCCTCTCCTCCACATCCGGAAAGAGGCGGAAGACTGAGTTTTCTAACATCTCTCAGGAAGAATTGCAACTGCAGCTTCCCGTCCTGCCTCTGACTGCTGGGGCTTGTACATGCAACCCTGGGTACTCATGTCTCACCCCACTATTCACCTCAGGGGCATCAGCTCCCTCCTGTATTGTGGGACAAGCACAAATGCCTGTTCCAGGTAATCTGTCTTCTCAGATGTAGCACACAGAGGCAGCAGAGGGGATGGGAAACACAGCCTGAGGGAAAAGTTTTCCATCAGGAATTCAGAGGAGAGGATGCCTGACCAGGGAACAAAGCCAGCCTCACACAATGGCTCTGCTCTAGCTACAAGGGTGGAGAACAGGTAAACCCTGGTCTCATACAGCTGGCAAGCTTTGCCCTGAAGTCAAGACTGCCTGGATGAGTGAAGTGTGTCCTGACAATGATCAACACCTGAGCCGTGTTTATTCAATTCAGGCAAATCCAAGTGCCTTGCTCTTCAGCACAAGGTTTCTGAGAATTTAGAGGTGCAGAGTCCCAAAAGGGAGGTGCCGCATGATTTGAGATGCCACCAAATGTGCTTGACACTCAAACCCTGAGAAGACACAAGACTTCATCTCAAGATGAGACTGAGGGAGTGTTTAGGTGGTGTGTATATGTTTCAGGACACTGTAAAACAGGCACTGGGGAAGGAGGGTGTTGTGGCTGTAAGATGATGTGAGCCAGAAACCTACCAGTGGTATAGGCACATGCATCTCTTCCTGCTTGATGTGATCTGTAGTATTCCTCCTGCGTGTGTCTCTTTTGAGGACCCTCTGCAGCAGACTCATGGGTACCCCAACTGCCTACCCCAGTTCCCTTCCTCCTCATTACACCACCTGCTTTCCTCCCAACAGACTCTGTGAAATACCTCGAATGCTCGGCTTTGACGCAGCGTGGCCTCAAGACAGTGTTTGACGAGGCCATCCGAGCAGTCCTCTGTCCACAGCCCACCCGGACAAAGAAACGAGTGTGCAGCCTCCTCTAAGCAAGTAAGTCTGAAAGGATCCTGGGGAGTGACACCAGTGGCCCTTTCCTGCTCCCGAAACGTCGCAGCCACTGGGTTCCTATGACCTGCTGTCTCTGGTGGGATGGATCAGCCTCAGAGAGGGAGAGGCAGCAGTCCTGCCTGGGGAAAGGACAGGACATGGTATGGTGGAGTATGTGGATCCCTGAACCATGTCCCCCTCCTTGCTGCCTGCCCATGGGCAGGTTTTCCCCTCACCTCCTGGTGCATGGTCACTCAGGATTTTCCACTTCTGCCCTCACAGAGAACTGTCTGTCACCTTCTGCCACAAAGGGAACTGTGTCCAAGCTGCCCTGGGGATGACCTGCTATGAGAGCTGTGAAGCCACAGCCCTTGTCTAAGGAAAAAGAAAAAAGGAAAAAAAAAAAAAGGGGGGGGGGAAAAAAAAAGCTGTTCCTTATTCATAGTAGTTGCCTAATGGCCCTTCCTCTTACCAGGCCCCCCTCACCTCCAGGGTGAGCTGTTCATTGGCAGGCACCAGCTTCTCCCCCAGGTTTCCTTTACTCCTCCTGTTGTACCCACCTGCCCTTCCCCTTCAACTCAAGGCAGGAGAGGGAGGAGAGATGCTTCAGGAGAGAGGCTTCAGGATGAGAGGCAAAGCTGGCCAGAACCTGATGAGAGAGTGGGAGCTTTCTAGCTGGGACCCTGCCCCTTCGTTCTCCCACTACCACCAGGACAGAGGGAGGGAGAGCAAGAAAATAGCCGAGATGTTTTCATGAGCTCTGTGATGTTTTTGGCTACAGATTCCGGCCCCATCCCGATGCCAGACTCTGCCCAGCACCCAGGAGAGCAATGGCTCCAGCATTCTGGAGCTCAGTACTTTGTGGCAGTCACCGCGCTTTTTACTTCTGCTGGCTTGAAAGACTCTTGTGGGTCTGTAGCACTGGTTTATCCGTTTGCACAACTTCCCCACACTCTCCCCACCCCAGCTGCCCCTTCCCTTCCCCACCAACCCCCCAGTTTACAACATAGTGAATAAGACCAAATAAACAGACCATATTCTTGCCATGTCTGTGATGTGTTACACCCTGGGGAGACACAGCCCTGAACAGTGAGCAACAGGACAGCTGGGTTGGAGGCACCTGCCAGCTGTGACAACCCAGACAGAGTTTGGTATCGGGAAGCCCCAACCACTATAAGATGAAGAGATGAGGCCTGATTCATGCACTGAGTTGCTATGTTCTCAGCTGAGTCCCCTGCAGTCCTCAGAAAGGTACAAATATCATGTGCCAGCCAAAGATACCTCAGCTTTTGCACTTCTCCCTTTCAGCCTCCATATGTTAGAAGGAGAAGTTGTCTCCCCTGGAGGACACACAGAGGATGAGATGCAGGCTTTGGGAGGGGACACACGGGCCCAGACTTCTCTCCCTGGGGACTGCCCCTGCAGATTGCTGGGGACACCTTTTCACCAAAACATTTCTGCATTAACGCTCCTAAGCTCACGTCACAGTCAGTCATAGCAGTACCAGCACTCACACTGCCAGGCACAGGCAGAGCGAGAATAGGAAGGGGGAGGGTGGGGAAAAAAAATAAAAGAGCAAGGAATGAGTCACCAGTCCAGACAAATTGCCTCTAAGTCACTAAAATTAAGCAGAAGAGAGTGGTCCCAGTGGTACTATGGATCTGGCAGCTGTGAGCACCTGCCTTCCTGATGCATTGCAGGGACTTGAGAGGAAGAAGTGTTACAGGGTGGCTGCTACTGACACAGCTCGTGGGTGGGAGGAGGGCTCAGGGTGTAATGATTGGCACCGAAAAATCCTGCAGTCCTAGAAGGGCATAAAGAAACTGTGAAGTTGAGCCAGCTTGCCACTCCCCGATGCAGCACCGCTTCTGAGTTTCAAAGGCTGCTTCCTGCACTGAGGAAGTGCATGGCTAGCATCAGCAACAACCCACAACAGTGAAGCCCCTCTCATAGCCTGCTGCCAGGGAAATTTCTGAAAATTCAGTTCACAGCAAGATCTGAGTAAGGCAGTTAATTCAGTGATGTGACATATTACCCACTGATAACATCCAGATCTACCCTGGAGGACATGCTGTGGTAGCGAGCTCCACAAATGTCTGCACTGCTGCTCGATGAATTGCCCAAGCCACATCCAAATATAATGTAAATTGTGTCAACCTAAGTCCAGAAGAACATATGTGAGCATATACCTGTAGAAGGGCAAGGGGCACAAAGCCCTTAAGACTGGGATCTAGCCTCCCTTAAACATATAAAACATTACTCAAACCAATTCATTTCCAGTGCATTATTACTTCCTTTCCAGTTTCCAAGTCTCAGCCTTTTCCTTCTCAGTATGCCCTGTCCTGTGTCACATACAGCAATGCAGAGAGGCTCACCACTTGCATAGAAGAAAATTCATATATCTGCTACCCGTGAAAGTGCACAGGCTGAGCTCTCCTTCCAACACAATTCAAACAGGTTGTGCAACCCTGTTGGAGCTGAGGCAGAGAATAGAGCTGGACTCTGAGCACTGAAGAAGTGAGCTGCAGTTGTGGCCCTATGACTGAGCTTACACCAACAAGTCCTGCAAGGTGCAAATGGCCCAGATAGAGCTCTGCTGTTGCATGGCTCTGTTACTTCTAAAATATGAGCTCAGGGACTCGTATGCTGCTGCTGCAGATACCTGTCCTGCTGTGACAAGGACAGCCACTGGGTGCTGCCCATGCCATTCCTTCTCCACTGACGCCTCATCTCTCCTGCGTATCTTCAGACATTGCTGTGGCTGAGATCTAGGCTGAGGTTTTCTGACAGCTTTGAAGCCCCATACTGCCTTCACCTGTTCACCTTTCGGCAGCACTGGCTGGACATAAAATTCCTGACAGGTTTGGAAGGCCAGGTTTTAGACCCTGGCTATGTTCTGCTCACAGAGATACTCCCTACTTCTTTTAAGTCTGGAATCGGTCCTAGGAGCTCAAATGCTCATAGCAGCAGTGCCAAATGTCAAGATCTGGGTGACTGCATAGCACAAGTAGTACCACTGATGCTGGCTGCAGGACAGGGAAGGGGATGAGGACCACAGGAAAGCCATTTGTCCAGGGAATGGGATGGGGAAATCCTAATTTCCTTCCTGGGAAAACTGCTCACACAAAGGAGCTTCATTTCTTGCCCTGCACATTTCTTCTGGGTCCACTCCTTGCAGCAGACAATAAATTTGGTAGGAGACTTTGGGGCTGTTAAACTGGAGCTTTTTTCCTAAAGGTGGTGCAAAAAACATGAGATTGTGTGTCGAGCCAGGAGAGAGAGTTGAGACAGACAGACCTCGTAATAGCCTATCTGCCTTTTGCACCATCCACGTGGAGGTGCTCATGGGGAAGAGCAGAAGGGAGAAGGGTTTGTGTGCTCAGTATCAATCCCGGTTTCTGAGCATCTTGACAGCCAGAAGGCTTTGCCGTGTCCCTGCAGCTCTGAGCAGCACCGGTCCTGCACGCAGGATCCTCGAAACACGGAGCCGGTGAGCCGAGCGGAGCACCACCCCCCGCCCCGCCACGCCGCTCTCCCACCGCACGGCTGCTCTCTGCATCCCTCTCTCCCTCTCCACTGTCCTCAGCCTCTTTTACCCCACTCCCCATCCTTCCATCCTCCGTTCCTCTACGCTCCCCGTCTTCTATTGCCCCTCTCCTGCACTCCCCCCCACCTCTTTTATTCTCCATCCCGTCACTCCCCCCGCTCCTCTCCCTTTTCCTGCCCTATCGTCCATCCCCCGCTTCTGCTTCTTCTGCCGGTGTTTCCGTGCGTGGCGGCGATTGGCTGCTGGTATCCGTGCCCCCCGGTAGCCACCGCTCTGCTCCGGTTGCCCCGGCCCGGCGGACGCGCCCCCTCTCCCTCAGATGGCGAGGGGACCGCGGGGCAGGGACCGGCCGGCCCGAGGGTGAGGGACCGCGCAGCCCCGGGCGGACGCCAGCCCGGCCACCGGCCACCTGCGGGGCACGGGAGTGGGCCCCAGTCCCACGCCAGTCACGGAGAAGGGGGCGATGGGCAGGTCAAGGAAGAAGGACTTGCGTCCCCGGTAGTGCGTGGCGGGACCTGCTCCCTCCTGGGACTGCTTTCCTCAATTGCTCTTAAAGAAAGGGGAAGGGGAAAAATATGACACGGATTCTCCTGGTGAATCAGAGGAAAATGTACATCCCAACGACACGTAAGTACCAGGCAGCTCTGCCTGCTCTTCCCAGATGTCTCCCGCGCGCATGAGTCCATGCAGAAGTTGACTCTGCAGTCCCAGAGAAGGAAATCTGCAGGGGCAGTCCTGAGCTAGGACAGGGCCATGGGAAACAAGGTGGACAGGAGGGGAGGGTGGCAAGAAGGTTGCAGGTTCCTGGACTCTCTGGTCCCTTGCAGCTTTTATTCCTGCTTTGTAAGCAGGTCTATATTCAGCTCTTAGCATCCACCTCCTCCTCTCATGCAATGCAGAAATATATACTTCTTTTTTTCTCCCCTAAAGAAACAGGGGCACCAACTTACCTTCTTCCCTCTGCTCTCCACATATAGGGACCAGGTATATTCTGGCAGCACCTGTTAGGGGATCTCAAGCACCTTGCAACAGGTGTTCTCCTCATCAATGGTAACAGACCCCAAGCAGATGCCAACACATTATAAAAGTCTGAGGCAAACCAATTCCTGCCTATGCACGCGCTGCCGAAGCAGCATCAGAGTGGATCCAATCCAGATGAAGCACTGGTGTCCAGTCGTCATTCTGTCAAACTAGCCAAAATATGTGATATGGTGTTTGAGTTGGTATATGGTACTTGACAAAGTTAAAATGGGACAGGCAGACCATGCCTGCTTAAAGATGAAGTTTCTTCACTACAGCTCTCTGAGCAGGAGAATGAGTTTATAGTGAAATAGTACTCTATTGCATGCCTTGGCATTTTTTATAGGGCTTTTGAAACCCTGAAGCTGGGTTTACTGTATTGCTAAGCCACAGCCTGAGCAATCATCTTTGAGGTCTAGACGCCAGATACTTCCCCATATGCTCTTCAACCCCAGCACGTATGTCCCCATCCATATTTGATTTTTGTGTAGTTCTCTGTCCAAATACTTCTTTTTTGGAAATTTGTTTGCATGCAGGAGGAACATCCAAAGTGATTCCTAACTATGTCCCCACCTTACAGAGGATCATCACTTTGTGAACATACTGTTCTGGTCTCTGCCACCCTTTGCAGCCAACTTTGTCCCCAGAGCAGCCATCACCCTCCCCTTTCCTCCAACAAGTGACTTTTGTCACTGGAACAACACTGGAAAAATACATCAGAGAAAAGATCCTTGAGTTTAGAAATAGAGTTTTGAATAACTTCCTACTCTGACCATTCATTGCAGCTACTCATGATGTGTGGGACAGCCCTGAGAGGTGGGCTTCTATCAGGACAGTATGTCACAGCCCAAGGCATTTGAAAATAAAGAGTCTAAACAATTCCAGTCCTTCAAAGTATATTTAACTATAACAGGAAACATTTATGCAATAACCTGTAGAAGTGGCCTTAAGACATAGTTGCCCAATTGTGGTTTTCGGGGTCTATCAGATGAGGTTCTTTCAGCATAAGATTTGATACACCTGTGGAATCTGCTGGATTTGCCTATCTGATGTCCAAGGAATCCATCCAAAGCTCAGATCTCCCCTAAGGTTTTCAGAAGCTGGAGTGACATTGTCGAGGGTTAAGATTGTGGGGTGACAATAAAACCCTGGCAGATGTATTGTTAACCCCCTCTCCCCCCCCACTTCCCCCTTTTTGCCCCTCCCTCTCCCCCCTTCCCACTAAGGACAGGCAATTGGGAGGAAAAGAAGGACAGAGAGAAGAGAGTTGGAAAAATTAACAATGTTTTACTAATGCTACTAATAAGAATAGAGAAAATAATACAAAATATACAAAACCCATCTTGAAAGTCTCAGCAACTGCAGAGCCGGCACCCAAAGTCCTGGATTGGACTCTGCAGCCAACCGGAGCTGGATTCAGTCTCTCACTAGGCCTCAGTTCGCAGGGACGACTAGCAAGGTCCTCTCCTAATGTCGGCCATAAGCAGCAGGGAAAAAGGGAAAAGGGCAAAAGGCAAAAAGGCAAAGGGAAAAAGGACGAGATCCTCGTGATCTCCCACATTTATATGAAGTATTCACGTGAACGGAATGTTATACACAGTTGGTCAGTTTCTTGGTCGCAGGTTTCTCGCCCCTCTCCCGAGATGTCCATCCATGCTTATCAATAAGTTTGCATTCCATTGCTAGGTTTACCAAAACATGTGTCTGGTTCTCCAGGAAAATGCAGTTAATATGAAGGCTTTAGCTGACAGGCAAATTCACTAAAAGAGAAACTTGTTTTTAACAAAACCGGGACAGACATCTACAAAAAAGAATAAATGCTGTAATATCAAGATGTGTGAACAAAGTTGTGGTGCTACAGAAAATTGCACCTGGGAGAAAAGTCTCTGGAGTGTTTCTGGCCTCCCAAAAGTAGTTAATATTGGGAGTCCTTTCTTTTGAGATCCTCAGGTTTTATTTCAATAACACAGAAGCTTCAGAGCCCTAAGAGGTTTGTTAGGATGGGTAAAAGAGAGCCTCAGGGTCCCTGGGCTCTTCCACCAAGTCATCCTCACTTCCGAGGAGCTAGTTCATCAAAAGAGTGACCCTGCCAGTCCATAATTCCAGAAAATTTTGCCATAGCCCAGCTGATCCTGAAAGCATCACAAACCTCCCCCACATAAGCTTTGCCAGGATGTCTCTGCTCTGCATTATATGCTGGACTCTGTCACACACATATCTGGAGCCCTGACAAAAAACAAAAGGCACATCCTTCCCTTTTCTGTCTCTTCTCTCCCTGCAGCTTCTCACCCAGTGTCAGCAGCGAGCTGTTGGAGAGTGGAAACCTTGTTTGTTCAAGGCTTTCTCTGAGTGAGCTGAGCACTGTTTCCATGCCAAACCCTGACGTGATGGGCAATTGGGCACCTCAGATTAGGAGGGCTGGGACACTGTTTTGGTATTGCAAACAGCTGGGGCGGGCAGAGCTTCTTACATTAGCAGTGTGTTGCAAGGTGCAGAAGGAGAGAGAAAAAAGAGAAAGAGACAAGAGAGAGATCTGGACTGGCCTCTTTTTGTGTACCCAGAATAATCTGGGTTTTCCTTTACTCTCAAACTGACATAACACAAACCAGCTGCCTTTCAGCTCAGGTGTTGAGCTCAGCCTCTGGGTTTGGATTGAGAGTGGAGGTGCTTTTGTTTCTGCTGGTGGGGCTAACAACCCCATAACCTGCCCAGTCCAAAAAGAGCTTCAGCAGTCAAGAGGATACTCAGTGAATGGGGGAGCCAGAGTTGAAATGGCATTTTGTCACTGGATGCTCTTCCCTCTTTTGTTTGTAAGGCACCTGCCATTCATAAATAAGAATCAGCCCCCTGGTGACTATGTCCTCAGTATTGGAGCCATTAGCAGAACATGAAAAATTTCCCTGTCCCTATCGTAGTCCGTGGTTCTTTACCCAGAGGATCTTTCACTAGGGGAGAGGATCCACTGGCCCACATTGAGCCACAACCATACTCACTGTGCCTCCCAGGTCTAGATGCAGTCAATATTGTCCTACATCTTTCAGGGCTGCCAGCATCTTCAAATTCACCGTGACTTCCCATGCCTGTCCATACCTACACACAATTAATGTGGAGATTTTACCTGTGACTTGTCCAGCTGACATGTCCCCAGTATCAATGGCTTTTTTTGTCTCTTCTTCTCACCTCCAGATTGGTAACTGATCCTGCAAGGACACTATCTCCCACCGTCTTCCCTGCCTTTGCTATGGACGCTTCTGCTTTCAGCCTCCCCACACCGGCAGTGTCAGAGGAGAAGAATGTCTCTGGCAGCTGGGCAGGCTTCACCACTCCCAATGGCTCCACCACCGCCAGCCCTGGTGTGGTTGTCAGCGGTGTCCTCATCCCCCTGGTCTACCTCGTTGTCTGCGTGGTGGGGCTGATTGGGAATTCTCTGGTCATTTATGTGGTCCTGCGTCACTCTGTGAGCGAGTCGGTGACTAATGTCTATATCTTGAATCTGGCTCTAGCTGATGAGCTTTTCATGCTGGGCCTGCCCTTTCTGGCTGCACAAAATGCCCTGTCCTACTGGCCATTTGGGTCTTTCATGTGCCGCTTGGTGATGGCTGTGGATGCCATCAACCAGTTCACCAGCATCTTCTGCCTGACAGTGATGAGTGTTGATCGCTACCTGGCCGTGGTCCACCCAGGGAAGTCCTCCAAATGGCGGACTGCACGGGTGGCCAAGGCTGTGAGTGCAACTGTGTGGGTGCTCTCTTCCGTGGTGGTACTGCCGGTGGTGGTCTTCTCAAATGTCCCCTTAGGGATGAGCACATGCCATATTCAGTGGCCAGAGCCTGCCTCAGTGTGGAGAGCTGGCTTCATTGTCTACACTGCCACCCTGGGGTTCTTTGGGCCACTGCTGGTGATTTGTCTCTGCTACCTTCTTATTGTTGTGAAGGTACGTTCCTCTGGCAGGCGGGTGAGGGCTCTGTCCTCCAAGCACAAGCTTTCAGAGCGCAGGGTGACTCGCATGGTGGTGGCTGTTGTGGCTGTCTTCGTCCTTTGCTGGCTCCCCTTCTATGTCCTCAACATAATCAATGTCGTCTGCCCACTGCCAGAGGAGCCATCCCTCTTTGGTGTCTACTTCCTCGTGGTGGTGCTGCCATACGCCAACAGCTGTGCCAATCCTATCATCTATGGCTTCCTCTCCTACCGCTTCAAGCAGGGCTTCCGCAGGGCCATCCTCAGGCCGTCCCGCCGAGTCCAGAGCCAGGAGGTACCAGCATGTCCCCCAGAGAAGACTGATGATGAAAGGGAAGAAGGTGAGATCAGCAAGATCACCCAGAATGGTAATGACAGGCAGGAACACCCTCTAAGCAGTAGGGAAGGAGAAAGCAATGAGCAAAAAACACTCCCCGAGGAGCCTGTGGGGTGTGAAAACAGCAACAACTTGCATGTCAGTTATTTATGATGAAAAGGATGGTGCAGGGGAAAGAGATATTGGGATCCCCTTCGCCCTCTGTGATTTACCACCTCAAAGGTGATGGGAGAGGTTGATACAAGAGAATATTCAAGGCCAAAACTCCGCTTAAAGATCAATAGGGCTCCATGAGCTTCGGAAATAAGCAAGGCACTGTTCTTGGCTTTGGAAGGGACACCTGCAGTTCGTGTGGTACCAGGTAAAGGAAGGACTGGATCCAGGGAGAGCTGAAGATATAATGGGCACTGAAGATATAATGAGAGCAAGGTGAGCCCTAGATTGCAGGATCCATCCTTAAATCATCCAGCTGCAGAGGGCATCAGCTGCCACCTGACTGTGGCACCTCAAGGAAGTCCTTAAAATGGCATATACGACATGTGCCATTGAAGATCTCGAATAGGCATCCCAGTGCTTTGGTTATCTTCCTTATAAACATGAGAAGCAGTTTACCCTAAAGGAAGAACAGGAAGAAAAATGTCTGGAGCTAAGACATGCCAGCTTCTCTCCAATAAGTCTTGGGGACAATTTCCCTATCCATGCTGGTCCTGGTTGGAGACCACTCTGACTGGTCAAAGCCTCCTCTTTCTTTCCAAGGCTTTCATGCACTCTGGGCAGGCTGATGAGACTTGCCTGGGAAAACAAATGGGACAATTCTTTCCTGAACCTCACACTCTTCAGGGTTTTCCTGGTGCCTCTGCACCCCGGTGGAAGGTGTAACAAGGGTAGAGAAGAAGACAATGAGGCATAGGTTGGAGGCAGGGTTTCTTACAAGCTGAAATGCCCTTCACCTTTTCCTCTCCCTAAGCCTTACTGTGAATAAAAAAAAGAGCCTTTGCACTTAAAAGGCCATCTGGGCAGAACCATTCTGTTTGTTTAGGGGAGGGAGGGTACCATAGATTTGGCTCTCCTGAGAAGACACAATGTCTTTGAGATGAGTTGGTCTTTGGACGGAGTAATGTTTAGCTGGTACAGGAGATCAAGGATGGGGGCAGAGAGCAGAGGGAGGTTGTGGGATCTCCAGTGTGTGAATTAATTTGTCTTATGGGAAATAATACGGTACTTGGCTCAGGATGGAGAAGAAATGATGTGTCTACATGTGTACAAAGGTGGCTGTATGCAAAGGTTGATCACTAGACTGTATGAATGGCTGAACATGGTCAGATGTGGAGGAGCCAGTGCTGATGGGAGTTGTGTGTGGGTTGGACACTGATGCCAATCTGTGTGTGGCTGTGGGATGTTCATAAATGTGTACAAATGTAGACAAGGGGGTATGTGTATGTATAAGCATATATGAATACAGACAAGGAAGTGTTTTTATGTAATTGTGGGACATCTAAGCATAGGTATGGTTGTGGCAGCACACAGGTACATATGGGAATATGTGCACGTGTGAGTGCTTGGGTAAGGATGTGTGTTGCTGTGAGTGGTGGATGAGTGTTGCTTCTGTGCATCGGTTGTTGGAGGGAAGTTGTAGGTGGGCCTGTCTGAGTGTGCAGGCTAGAGGAGCAGACACATATATTTGTGCTTCGACTTCATTCCTGCAGGCGCTACTAAATGACTGTCCCCACACCTTGAACTTCTCCGTGAATGCTGTTGCTAAGATACAGACACCAAGAAGACTCTCATATCAGAGCCCTTGGCTATATCTGGGCACTTTTCTCCACAAATAGTTTTGACAAATGGGAAGGCAGGATCCACCACGAGAATCCATGCCTCCCTGAGGTCAGGAGATGTTGGAGGAGGCAGTCCATGGAGGATCAGTGACAAGAGCTGGCTGGGTGATGGAAAGGTGTCTCACAGGTAACTTGAGAGAAGGTATAAGGTAGGAAGGGATGGCATGGGGCCAGGTGTGCTGGGACAGAAGAAAAAAGCCCTGGACTGGGAAGCAGAACAAGCTGCAGCAGCTGAGGATGATAGGGACAGAATCACTATATGAGGAAGCAACGTCACCAAAAGGTGGTAGGAGAAGATGTAAAGGCCTGGTAGCCATCAGGAACTGGAGAGCAGGACACCGGAGTTTGGAAAAAGACTGTAGCAGAGCATCAGGTGAGGAGACATGTTCTAGCCAGGCCAGAGGGCAGAGGAGGTGTGGGGAGGGACTACAAACATGACCAAGCAAAAGACATTCAGCTGTGCTCTCAGCCACTGGTATAGCCGTCACCTCCCTGACAGAGGTGACGGTTGTCCCTATGAATTCTCCATCCTCTTGGTTGGTCTTTGAGCCTGGGATGCTGGTGCCAAGCCATCCTTGCCTGTAGGCTTAGAATCTGAGCTACCAGCAATACCACACAGCTACTGCTTTGCTCCTCTTACAGAGTGTGCTTGCTCCTCTGAGTGCAAGCAGACACCCAGGAGTGCTGGCTCAACTCATGGGCAAAAGAAAGCGCTTGGTAGCAAGTTTCTATCCTCTGCTACCTCTTCACATCTCCTTCTTCCATCCCTGCACCAGCTGCCCACACTGTGGGCCTCAGTGAGAAAGCAGCCAAATTATTCATGGGTGTGGGATACACAGTCTGTTGGACTAAAGAAGTATCTTTTTTTTTTTTTTTCTCTTTTTTTTTTTTTCTTCCTCTTGGGGAGCTACCACATCCACTGGACAAAGAGCAGCCAAGGAATCCCAGAAGAATGAAGATGAACTGCCAAAGTTCCTGCCTCTATATGGGGCAACAAACACTAGGAAGATTAAAAGCTCTGGTTACCGAGTGGTTAACTAGATGGACAAGACAGTACTTTACATGGAGGTCTGTTTTGCTCCTCTTGCAGCGAGGAACAGGGCAAGGTGAATGCTGGGCACCACTGGCAGCGCAATCACTGCAGGACAGAGGAGAAATGGTACTAGCTGGGGAGCATGTAACACTGGTCATGGCTGATGACCAGATGCTGAAGAAGGTACGTGACAGTGAATGAGGATCTTGCAGGAGGCAGATCAGATGGGTGGGGGGCAGATATCAAAAGGGTTTTGTACTCCAGAGGGGCTGCCCAGCAGCCTGGAGGAGGTGGGGTAGTTCCCTGCCTGCCAACACACTATCAGAGACGTTCTCCTTCACCACTGAATTGAGCTGAGTCGTCACTTCGCACGCCTTTGCAGCTCCATCTGCTGCACATCACCACTCAAGAAACTCCACCAACTGGTTGGCTTCTTAAAATACCTACATCTCTGAAGAGCCCAAGCACTTCAATGCCAGTGCTGAGCAAACGTGCCAAGGAGACATCAGTGTGATACATGGAGTCTGAGCCCACTAGCAAGGCAGCTCTGCTGGGAAAAACCAAAATGTTTTCCAGGAAGACCTGCAGAAACTGAAGATCTTTCATTTAAACAGGAGTTAAAAGCATTGCAAGTATAATATTTTTTCTGTCTTGTGTTTTCTTCTCCTGCCCTACTCTGCACTCTATTCTTCAGTAATAAATTGGGGGAAAAAAATGGAGTTAAATAAGACTGGAGGAGGGAAAAGAAAAAGTTTGTTGTTTTTTTTTTTTGTCTGAAATTCAGGAGGAGAAAATAAGTGCTACAAAATTCTGCAAAGCATCATCATTGATTAAAAGGCTGTTTTTCAGAGGAACAGATGTTTGGAATCACAGACCTCCGACCCCTGCTGCTGTCCTCAGCTCTGTCTCCTTCCTGGTGCATCCCCAGGTTTCTCTGTGGTAATAGCATATTACTCTGACCGCCCTTGGGATCCCTCTCCTGTTGAAGGTGTGGATGACTCTGGGCAACCTGGAGGCCACCGGGATTGTGCACAGTGGCTAAGTGAAATTCTGGCTGATGTTCAGTGGGATTTGTTCCAGTCATATGTGGAAATGGATTTTTCTATTCTGGGTGCAGAAACACAGAGATAAGGGCTCCATCAAGCCCTGTACTGCATAAAAGGTTTTATTCCCATCACGTAGAGATGAGAGCTGCAGGACTAGAAAAGGCCGCAATGGTTTCAGCAGCATTGTGCAATGCCTCTTTCCAGCAAATGTTTGATCACAGACAGAATGTTAGAGACACTGAGAGCTCATTCTGCCAGCTGCTCAGATAGTTTGTATGCACATGTCAGAGTGCACAACAGCAGATATAGAGAGGTGTATGTATGTGATCTGTATGCGTGCATACAAATGAGTATTTATGTGATTGCATCTGTGTATGTGTGGGTACACGTGACTGTGTGAGTGTTTATAAATATATATACATATTCATGTCTGTGGGTGCTTTGATTCGAGTATATCTGTGTGTGCGTGAGACCATATGTGGCCACCCACACAGACGCATGCACACCTAGACATGCCTGTACCTCTTGGCCTAAACACGAACACAGGAACACAACACACACAGCCCACACATAAGCTAAAACTGGGTGATGAGAAACTGACCTTGCAAATGACCCTGCCCACACACGGACCCACCATACACGCAAACCCAAGCAAGTTCCTGACAGCCTAACAGTGGCCTGGGGGAGCTTTGGACCCACTCAGTGTGACCCTTCTGCTCTGTAATGGATCCTCAGGAGAGAAACTGGAAGGGCAGTGAGTGGCGACTGGGGAGGGGTTCCAGGGTGGAGAGGCAAGGGTACGATTCCGGCTGTTACTAACACAGCCCACACTTAATGTCATTTGAAGCTGTTGTTAGGGAGCTGCTGTATTTGTCGTCAGCAGGGGAACACCGCAGCTCAGCTCAGGCAACAGCAAAACTGTCCAGGACACATTCTGCTTCAGCTGCTACACAGGACGATGGAACAAGGGCATGTGGGGAGGGGGCAGGAAGCACTGAATCAGTTGTTGAAATTGTGGAGCTGTTAGGAAAAAGAGGCAGAGAGATACAAGAAAGGGAAACACTGCTGAGAAGATGATGTTCCTGGCTCTCCTGAGGATGCAACAGAGAATTGAAATGCTTTATCTGCTCGAACAAGTGGAAAATATGCAAATATTTGCTCATGAAAACTTGGTGTTCTTTGCCTTCCCAAGCATAAAATATGCAAACACCACACACAATGCAGCCGGCTCACTCAGCTCTCACTCTTACCACATCATGCACACACACATTCACACACACCCGGCACATCAATGCAGCCAGCTAAAGAGATGTGCCTGGGCTGCAGCATGTCCTTCTATATATGACAAACAGGACTGTATGGGAAGGAAATACATATGCTTTGACTGATGGCATGTCTCAGATTGCCCAGAGAGGTGGTAGATGCTAAATCCCTGGAAATATTCACAGCCAGGCTGGACAGGGCTCTGAGAAACCTGATCCAGCTGAAGATGTCCCTGCTCATTGCAGGGGGGTTGGACTAGCTGACCTTCGAAGGTACCTTCCAACCCAAACTATTCTATGATCCCATGAACTGTGAATGCACAGACGGTGCCCCATCACCTTTTCCTTCGACGGTCTTTAACCAGAGCAGCTGCTAAGCTGTGAGCGGGGGTTTGCAGAGAGGACAGAGGAACGTGAGCCCACCCAAGCCAGCAACCCGCCCTCGGTCACAAGTGCAGGACAAGCGGGCTGCCCGCCCTTTGCAGGCAGCCGGGCAGCGCCGGGGCCGGGAGCAGGCGGAGCGGGGCGCTGCGCCGCAGGTCCTGCAGGGGGCAGTCGGCAGCCGCCGGGCAGGCGGGAGTGGGGGGGCGGGGAGCTGGCGGGGGGGCGGCATCCGGCGGGGAAAACCGGGCGGGCGGGGAGCCGGGGGGGTGGGCAGCCGGACGGGCTGCGGCAGAGACCTGTCCGCTTGTCACACACCTGCCCTTTTCCCGGTTGGAAGTGTCTCGGGTTTGAGTCCCTGCCGTGCCCGGCAGGAATGTTGCACCAATGGTCCCAGCCACCTCTGCACACCTCAGTGTGCTGACTGCTGGAACAAGGGATGTTGTCGGGACTTTCGTTGGGACCCCTCTCTCCAACATCACTATCTTCTTGGAAATCTCACATATTCACCGTGGAGGTGCGTGGATGTGGAGATCCATGCAGAGCCCTCCGTTGGACCCTCAGGCATAACAAAAAGGCATCATACAGTTTCAGCAGAGATCTGTTGCTGTGGAAAGCATCGAGCTTTGCTGCACAGATATTGAACAACGACTGTGCCCCATGCCTTGAAGATGGAGTGATGAACATGATTGTACTGGATCAAATGGCCACAGAACATGGCAAGACTCTTGCCCTGTTGGCTGGTTTTAGGGCCAGACTCAGGACAGTGCAACCAAGTGACACTGGAACCTCTCTGCTTCAAACTGTCTCGGTGTCAGGGTGGTTCCCTCACTGGGAAGTACCTGTCACAGATCCAAGAGTTTCTGTGAGCTCCTAAACACCAGCTTCCCCTCCTTCTTGCCATGAAGTGCTTGTTTCTTTGGTGAGAAAGATCATGGACACCTGAAGAGAATTTCCTTTCCCTTACCACTGTCCACCTTTCTCAGCATTACTTGTGAGAGTTGAGGTGACCCCAGTAGTGACCTACTGCGGCTCAGGACAGGGCTGGGAGTATGTGGAGGAGATGGCAGCACAGGGGTAAAAGCTCCATAGAAGTCTCCATAGAAGTGGATGGGACAAGGAGGCATTCAGATGCAGAGAAGCAGAAGGCTCAGCCGAAGTTTATTTTTAAGAACTGTTTCAAACAGGCTGCAGTGTCACCTGGTATCTCCCACCCAGCCAAGCTGTTGGGTCTAGATGCTCACAAGGCAGCGAAGTCTTGCTGGTTGCAGTAGGATTAGCGCTCGTAGTCAGTTGGCAGAGTTTGGGGTGGATACTGGGGCAGCTTCTTGTCTCAGTGGTCTTGTAGGCAGGCTCACAAGGTGGGGTAGGAGGTGGGACACTCAAGTTGGCAAAGCAGCCTCTGGGGAGAGGGGCAGCCTGGGTGATGTGCCCTTAGCTGCAAGGTATCTCCAACTGACACAGCTTGTCAGTCAGTCTCTGATAGACCGTTCAGCTGTGTCTGGCAGACGTATGGTGTCAGACTAGCTGTGGGGGCAATGGGAAGTAGGACAAGTTCACGCTTTCATTCTCAGTGCTGGAGACTGCCAGGTCTAGCAACAGCTTTGCTCCAGCAATGAGTACAGGTGAACAGCTCTTCCAGCTGCTCCTCAGCCACGTGGCATTTCAGCAATGCAGAGCAAAAAAATGTAATGGCTTTGCCAGGCCTTGATCTCCTTGTGAGACAGTCCAGGCTGCCGAGCAGCCCACAGCAGAAATCCCTGCTGGCAAAAGTGCCCTCAGACTCAGCAGCAGCCTACATAAAGCCAGGGAATGTGTTGTTCCTGGTTGATCCTGGCCCCACATGGGCACAAGTTATGAGAGAAATGAGAGAAATGATGTCCAACAGGCCTGCCTGTCCTCAGAGACGTACAAGATATTCTAAGCCAGCAATTTCATACTGTGTTGGTGCTCTTGGGTAACAAGGGCTGGCTGTTACATAAGCCTCATTCACAGCCATGGAGCCCACAGGCTGGAAAAGATTTGTCTTCCCAACCCATTCTGCAGCCTGGTCAGAGATGATCAGTGATCCAAATATGGCTGAGGATCCACTGCTATTACAGGGTAACTTGGGGGCACCTGAAGCATAAAAGCTCACTGCCACCTTTCCATGTCTCAGGTGTCCCCCTTCCCACTTGCAGGTACTATGGAAGAGCAAGCTGAAGGAACCCGGCTGCGGTTGGGCAATGATGGAGAGGAAGTAAGTGGAGAGCAGTGCCGCCCATCACTTCCCAGCTCTTGAAACATGTGAGCTCTCTTTCCAAGGGTAGCAAAGGCAGTAGCCAAAAACCTGAACTTTGTTTCCAGAAGGAATCAGCTGTTTAGCTGAGCAAATCATGATGCTGTGTGGGGCGGATGGAAGGAGGGAGGGAGAGCCAAGCCTGACACGGGCCAGAGCAGCGGGGGGAGGCACTCACAAAGGCCTTGGAGGCAGGATAGAAAAGACAGTAATTACATAAGAGCACTTGGCGAACATCTGGCTGGAGTCAGCTGGACCCTGCCGGCCCTCCCTCCCCACGCTGCTACCCAGGAGCAGCTGAGGATACGGATAACCCAGCGTGGGACCCTCTGGAGGGGAGCGGAGGTAAGAGGTCCTCCGCTTCCCCTCCTGGCTTGCCATGCTCTTGGAGAGTGGGGCAGAAGGGTGGGGAAGGGGGGAAAGGGAAGGCAGCTGCAGTGGAGGAGAAGCAGCCAGGAAGGGGAAGAGAAGTGGCTGTTTCTCTGCCTTTTCTAGTGGAGAATACCTTTGCTTTGGAGGTTTTGGTGAGGGAGGATTCTTGGCGGGTGAGTGTGTGGGTGTTTGTGGGTGAGGCGAGTACATGTGGATGTGTAGTGGGGCAGGGGGTCCACATGTGCAGCAGAGGAGCTGAGCTGTACACAGGGGTGGAAAGGGGAGGAAATATCAAAGTCATTTCCTTCCCTCTGTACCCATGGTAGAGAGGGTTAATAAGATGGAGGCAGTCACTGAAGGACAGCCAGGCTTTATCCCCCTATTTTGCCCTGTGGAGGTGTTTGCAGGAGAAGGGTTGGAAGTGTAGAAGGAGGATAAAGCAGCTGCTTTTGAGCAGGGATTGTTGCAGTCCAATCTGGCCAGAGCTTCCCTGGGCTCCCTCCAAGGCAGAGTGTGCAATGAGGGAGAGGGAAGACTATTGGGCGCACAAGGTGCCTTCAGGATTGGGTTACACTTAAAAGCATGACTGGCACAGGGTTATTGGATAGCATTTTCAAAACTGCAGTCCTTGAGCACTCGGCCACACAAGCCAAAACCTCCTGCAAATGTGGCTGCCCTGGCAAAATGTTGATGGTACAGCCAGTTCCATTCAGGGAACTGGCAAAAGTGTCTTTTCTGGCATAAACTGCTGCCCAGCTGGGCAATGCCACCAGTCTTTGTCTGCTGGCTCCCTGTGGGAGCCAGACAAGACATTAAATATGAAGTCCCGCTCGTTGTCCACTGTAAGCTGTCCTTGCAGTCAGATGAGACAAAGGCAAAGGCCCCAGCTGGTGAGATCCTCCGTGAAGAATGCTTGCTTGGTTGTAAGCAACTCAGGAGTGCAGATGGAAACATGAGGAAGAAGATTAAGGGAGTGGAGCACCTCCCTTATGAAGAAAGGCTGAGGGAGCTGGGTCTCTTTAGTTTGGAGAAGAGGAGACTAAGGGGGGACCTTATTAATGTTTATAAATATATAAAGGGTGAGTGCCATGGGGATGGAGCCAGGCTCTTCTCGGTGGCAAACGATGATAGGACAAGGGGTAATGGGATCAAGCTGGAACACAAGAGGTTCCACTTAAATTTGAGAAGAAACTTCTTCTCAGTAAGGGTGACAGAGCACTGGAACAGGCTGCCCAGGGAAGTTGTGGAGTCTCCTTCTCTGGAGACATTCAAAACCCGCCTGGACATGTTCCTGTGAGACCTCACCTAAGTGTTCCTGCTCCAGCAGGGGGATTGGACTGGATGATCTTTTGAGGTCCCTTCCAATCACAAACATACTGTGATACTGTGATGAGATGGAAATAAGGACAACAGCCTCCCTGATACCTGTTCCCCTTGGAAAGGTGGAGGAGGCCAGACATAAGGGCGAGAGCTGCAAAAGGGGGTAATGTCATGCTTGGAAATAAGCCAGGCAGGAAAACCTGAGGGAGTGAGGCACTGTAATAGTGTTGATGTGACAGTGAGGAACTTTGTCTTCAATGTCAGCCTCTGAGTTTTCATGCACCCCAGAAAATTTATTTGCTTTCAATACTACTGTCAGCTGCCAAAATGCCCACTAGCAGCAGGCAGGAACAGACAATGCAACTGATCACAAAAAGCCACTTCTGTCAGCTGGCAAGGCTCCATTAGCAATGGGTGTTGCCCTAAATTTTCACCCCTCATTTTCCAAAAGCGGAAACTGAGGCTCAGGCCAGACACAGGAGACTTGCAATGAGTCTCATTGCATGTCAGTGCTGGAGCCCATCTAGGAACTCATGAGCACAGCAACAAATTTCTTGGTCCTCTTCACGTTCCGACTGGGAGTCATGTTCACTCCATGTTAATTGAGCTCCAGGCTGACAGACAGCCTGAGAATATCTCCAGGCCTCCCAGCCCCCCTTCTTCCCTTCCCCCCAGCTTGCAGCGCATATTTTCCCAGAGTTTCCTGCTTGCTTCTCCAGTGGTTCTGGGGTCCTGCCAAACGCCAGCCACTCTCTGGGAAGCAGGGCCTCCCATTCCCAAACCAAACAAATGGGAGAAAGAAAACAAAAAAAACAAGTCCAAGCACACGTAGGCACACATAAAACCCTTTCCCCTTTAGAAACCTTGGAGCCTTCAGCTTCTCTTAGAAACTGCAGGAGGCATAGTGCTGACTTGGCACTTTTGACCCCAAAGGAGAAAGTTATTGCCCATCCTTCCTTCAGCCTCTCAAAGGCACCCCCACCAGGTACAAGTTCACAAATCAGGTTTGCTGTAGGCTAAGACCCCCAAAATCGTCTCCCATCCCCTCTCCTTCTGCAGCATAAGGAAAGTCTCCTCTGTGTGTCCTCACACTCCTCCTCCCCACCAAAACACCCTCATTCTCAGGTTCTGTTGCAGCCACTTAGTGCTCATGCCAACAGTACAAGTGTGTCTGCTTGGTGCCAGGCTGAGGGCAAAGATCAGGGCCAGGGTTTGCTCCTGATCCTCAGCTTTGCTGGCAGGCACCTCCCCGCAGCGGGGCTGTGCTTCAGGCCAGGCACACCACTCATATGCAAACTGCTCGGCCAGGGACTTGACCAGGGACATGACCGGAGGATGACATACACGGAGTGCAAGGCTTGGGGCTCTGCCCAGGGAGAGGGGATGTCCAGAGAGGGAAAAAAATGATGCCTCTCCCAGTTGGCAGATGAGCCTGCTGGAAATATTGTGCCTGGGGTGACAGGCTGCAGTGACGTGCAGAAGAAACTATGCAGGAAAGAATGGAAGATGAAGAAGTTCGGGGACTAAGAGTGGGACCAGCACAGCTGAAGAGAGAGGAGCGCCAGATGGGTTAAAGGCTAATGCATGGGAGAAGGGACTAATGCCAAGGAGTGAGGGCAGAGTGCTGCACCATCCCACCTGAAGGAAAGCCTGTCTCTTGCACGGGTGCACCCCACCTTACCCACCCTGAGATGCTCAGGGTGGGACACTGGCCTGCTACCTACCCACCTTTTGCACAGGATACAGCAATCTGAGATGCCTGCATTTTGCTGACCAGGGTTAGGCTGTTTGGAAGTGAAAAGGCAGAGGAAAAAAAAAAATAAGGAAAAGGCGCTACCTAGGAAAGAGTTAAAGGCGCCGAAGCCCAAGACGGTTTGCAATGGAGAGCGCCCAAGGCCAGGGAGGGAAAGGGAGGGAGAAGAGCGAGTAGGGAGCAGGTCCAAGCCTAGCTTGCCTCGCAGCCAGCAGCAGCAGTGCCTGTGCCAAGAACCAGCTTTCTTAAAGCCATGGGCCCGGGGGCCGGCTTTGCAGGCGGAGGGGAGCCCTCGAGCAGGGGCTGGGAAGTGCAGAGGGGAGCCCTCATCCTCCAGGGTGAGCTGCCACGCTGTGCTGGGGTGCAGGCAGAGGGAAGGGGGGCTGGGAAAGGGGCTTTTTTAGCTCGCTTGCGTGTCTGTCTTTCGTAAGCATGCTTCTCTGCAGGCTGCCTGCTCTGAGCTTTGCTTCCTGCACCCTGTGCGGCGGAGCAGCTCCCCTCTGGTCTGTCTGCAAGGGCCTGGCGCTGCTGCCGCTCTCGGAGGAGCCAGCCATCCTTTCGGGAAGGTGCTGGGGTTTGGCTGAGAGCACAACTGAGCGCTGGTGGGAGGGACCTGAGGCACAGGGAGGGATGGGGTTTGGTGGGGGGAAGGAGGGGGCTGAAGTTCCCAGTCTGCAGGAGAAGGGGCCTCTGCAGAGAGATGTGGGTCAGACTCCAGCTGGGACAGGGGAGTTGTTTGGTTAGACTACCATAAAGAGTGGATACCGAGTGACTGGAGGACTGGAGAAGCTTCTTCAGCCCTCCCGTCAGATTCAGCAGCCTACCAGAGTATGGTTTTGCTAAAGGGGCGTGTGGTTTGCCATGTCTCCTTCCTCTAGCCAAGCCTGGGGACTGAATCTTCTAGTGTCTCCAATGGTTTGCCTAGTGACAGGGTTTGACGGTCAAATCATCTTCCAGGGTTACCACTAGTCTCCATTGGTCTGGGCAGAAGGGCATGAGGCATCCTCTTATGCCACGCGGTTGCTACTCAGATTGCAGCCTTGAACCTCTAGGGACCGCAAACATGTAAACTCCCTAGACAGGACAGTGGCATTTTGTCCCACCCTTGGCTCCAGCCATAGAAAGATATTCTGTGGTGATCTCTGCTCCATCCTCTGTGTGCTTCCCTTCTTATACCTTACCCTGATGCTTCCTCATTTCTTCCCAGGTCGCCATGGACATAATCTACCTGCGCACACCCGTGGCCTTCCTTCTTCTCCCTCTTGTTGTGCTTGGGGCACCCACTGATGAACCCAACCTCAGAGAACCAGCCCCTGGTGCTTGCAAGCGGTGTTGTGACCCACTGGACTCTTCCACAGATGACCCACCACTCCCTCCCAGCCACCACCACTTGCCCTACCCAATGCCGGAGGTCCGTCCCTATATCAACATCACCATACTGAAGGGTAAGTGCCCATCTTGGTCCTGGGATGCAAAGGCCTGCTTGGGGACAGGTGGCACTGCAGTGGAGGTGACAGTTGGACCACTGACATGCTGGTTAAGCTAACAGGCTGCTAGATGCCATCCTGAAGAGTGTGTGCCCACACACACTGTGTCTAGGGTCTAGATGTTTTGTGCTGTGATCAAGAGTAGCCTGGGGAAGAGGGAGTTCAGTGCATACCCGTGCTGTAACTATTGTGTCTCAGGATTTTGCCTGCTACCAGCTCTTCCTCCCTGCTAGCACAGGAGTAGCAGTGTCAGCCTCTCACCAAGCTAGGAGGACACCTTCCATGCCTCAAACTTCCAGAGTCCTGTAGTGTGTGAGGGAAGGAGCAGTCTCTACCCAGCTGCAAAATAAGCAGGTTTGGAGGGTAGTCGTTGGCACTCGGGGAACCTTCTTCAGTTCCATGGGTCACATGTATTTCAGAGGAGGGCAAGGGGAAGTAGCATCTATTTGCAAGCACCTCCAGGCTAACTGGCAGTGACCGCCAGCTTGTTCCACCCTGCTGTGGCTGGCTTGGCTTATGGGAAAAGGTTCCTTATTTTAGACCAGCTCCTCCCTTCAGGGCTCCCCTTTTAGCTTTTGCTGCGGGCAGCTGGATCCTGCTCCCACTCACTTATTGTTGCACTTTGGTTCCTCTGGACTAGCTGGGCAGATGTTGGCCTTTTCTTGACCAGCCTGAAAATATCTGCAATCCATAAAAGCTCAGAAGGTGTCCAGGGTAGACAGAAGCAGGGAGTTGCAGGTAGTGCAGACCTGTGCACCAGTAATTTTTCAAAACCACACAGGGAAAGGACAGGAGGAAATGAACAAGGCCCAAATTTGGGATGTTCTCACTTGTGCTGGAGGCTGCTCTGACCCCCATTTTCTTTCTATACACAAAGTACATTCTGGTGCTCATTCTGCCAAAACGATGCCAGTGTTGTCAAAATACCAGCCCTCTAACTTGGACTGCACCATCTGCCAAAACCAGGTTGGATCTTTCCCATCTGAACCAGCTCATTGTCCCTCTCTAGTCATATTCTCCCATGGGCATTAGCACTTCTGTCCTTCTCCAGCCTACAGGAAGAACATGGTTCATATTATGTGGATATTTGGGTCGTGGGAGAGGTGTGTAGGAGGGCAGGGACTGTGGTGGAGGTAAAGGAGTGTGGTGGAAGAAGAAAAGGTCAAGAGTCCCAGTGGTACTTTGCACTGCTGGGCTCTACCTCGGGCTGAAGTCTCCTAGGAACAGGTCCTAGTGCCTCCAGCAAGGCCATATCAGGTGGTGAGCAGGGTATTTATAAGAGACCCCCAGTCGCATGCAGAGCTGTGCTAGCTCCTGTCCCGTGAAACACAATGGTATTGTGACCCTCAGGAATGTTCCTTCTTCTGGCATTGCTCCATCCTTGAGCAATCCTCTGCCTCCTCACTGGCCTTTCTCACAGCCACTTCCGTCTCTCTGGTATCACACAGGAATTCTGTCTTATGCTGCTTCTTTTAGGAGAGAAAGGAGACCGAGGAGAGCCTGGGATGCCGGGAAAATGGGGCAAAGAAGGACCACGAGGCGAGAGGGGTGCCCAGGGCCCGAAAGGCAGTAAAGGACAGATGGGCACAGCAGGAGACCCCTGCAAGCACCAGTACGCTGCATTCTCCGTTGGTCGCAAGAAAGCACTGCATAGCAGTGAAGGCTACCAGGTCTTGATCTTTGACACTGTGTTTGTCAACCTCTACAGCCACTTCGACATGTTCAACGGCAAATTCTACTGCTATGTAGGTGGACTTTACTATTTCAGCCTCAATGTCCACACCTGGAACTTCAAGGAGACCTACATGCACATCATGCACAACGAAGAAGAGGCAGTCATCTTGTATGCCCAACCCAGTGACCGCAGCATTATGCAGAGCCAGAGCCTCATGCTGGAGCTCCAGGAAAATGATGAGATCTGGGTGAGGCTCTACAAGCGGGAGCGGGAGAATGCCATTTACAGCGATGATGTTGATGTGTACATCACCTTCAACGGGTACCTGGTCAAGCCCAGCCTTGACTAACTGCCTCCCCTCCTCCTTGGGGCCTCTTTGGCCTTTTCCTTCTTCCTCTCTCTCTCTTTACTGCCCGTAACCACTGCAAATCACTTAGAAATGGGCCTGTTAAGTCTCAGGCACTGAGTGTGAAACTTGCCACACTGGGTCTCTTGTAGCCAGGCCTATATCTGTCCACTTACAGCGTGACACTACCATCTCTCGCCCCCTCACCTCATGACCCCAACTTAGGTTATTGTCTTCTTCTAAATCTGCCAAAAAACTGTGCCTGGCATTTAGGGTCCTAGATCAGGAGGAAAGCTATAATGCTGTTCCTGGGGATGCGTCTCTTCTTGGGGTTTCATACACAAGAGCCTCCGGGAGAAAGGGTTAGAAAGTCCCTGCCACCCAGGTGCATCCTGGCTCCTCTCTGTTCCAACTAAACATGCCAGTTTTGCAGCCCACAACATGGCCCTGGTGTCACCTCTCACACCTGTAGTCTGGAGAGCAGACTGGGGTCTGATGGCTTCCTGTAGCACAAGTAAGATGTAGGAGCAGTGAGAGATGATACCATCTTTCCAAGAAAGAGGACAGTTGGCCTTCTGAAGTGTGTTCATTGACTTTCCTTAGACACCCTTCTGTTTGGCTATAAAATCTGGGCCTGGTGGGGTTGTCTGCTGTGCCAGCTCTAGTTCTTCAAAAAGAATAAGGGCCAGACACTCAGCCAGACCCTTCAGAGGCATCTGTCATTGAATCAGTAGAGCCCACCACTCTATTCCCACTACGGACCACAAGTACAGAATGAGAGAGAGAGCAACAACCCTACAAAACCTCCCTCCCAGACCTCGCATGCGGTGCTACTTGGTTGTGGTTCCCTGGCTGTGGGAAGCTAGTCCATACAGTGAACCCAAATCTGCTCTCTTTGGCAGGGGTGCATCCGTCCATGGGCATCAGCAGCCATCCCTAACACTCACTGATGTGAGGGGAGAGCCAGGGCTGGGCCCTGGCTCCCGTGTGCCATTGCACTGGTCCTCCTGAAGGCGGTTCTCCCATGCTGGTATTGAAGGACTGCTGTTGCAGGACCTGAGCCAGAGGCTGCAAGGGCAGTTGCAGTTAAATCAGATCCAAACCTGGGCAGGTTGGCTCCTTCCTACCTCTGTGATGGAAAAGAGAGAGAGGTGAGATTACAGCACCTTGGCACAGGGTTAAAAGCTTTCCTGCCACATGCTCTGTGCCCTTTTCTGGCAATCTCATCAGAGCAACTGAGAAAAGCATGTGGCTAAAACAAACCCTTGCTCTTCTTGTCAGGTTGGAGATGTCGCAGTGGGAAAGGAATGCCAGGGGTAGGATTTGTACTGGCCTCACGCTGCGCTCACTCACATCCCTCTGGGGTTGCTGCGGTCCTGGGGCAAGCAGATGAGGCTGACTCAGTACTTGGGAAACCTGCTTCCACATGTTGTGGTACTCCTGTAAACAGCAATGCCAAGAGTTGTCCCTTTTTTGAGTCTCAGGGCAGGACAAGCAGGGGAAACTGTGTTTCTCCTCTGCCCATCACTGATGATGAAGTCTTCTGCCTTACCTAGCTTCTGTGGTTTCATGATTAGCCACGGTCTCTGCCTATAGCACCTGGGACTACTAGAGCTCTCCCATAGGAGATACACATCAGATTATTATACGAGACTAGGTCCGGTACACTCAGCCCAGGATGGTGAAGGCACAGGGATCCAGGCTAGATATTAAATATGAGCTTGAGAGAATTGCAGGACATTTTCTCTCTTGCCCTGTTTACTTACCTTCCCTGCTTTGCTAAGGAAGCTGTACAGACTGGAATGAGTTTCAGGCACTTTCTGCCCTGGATCCTCCCCACCACGGTCACTGAGGCAATGAGTATAAAAACAAGGTTTCACTGAGGCAAAGCTGGATTTTTTCTCCTGGGAAACATGATGATGGGATCATGGGAACTAAAGGAGACTTGAGTTTTATCCCCTCTGATATCAGATCAAGTGTGTGGAATTGCTCAGAGAGGTTTTCAGGCAGTAGAGGTGATGCTCAGGACAGAATCTCTTTCTCCTTTTCTCAACAGGTTGCAAACCCAGATATTGTCTCTTTACAGTGTGTAGCACCCCTGTGTCTCCCTGATGAGAAGCAAGCCTCTTTCTCCAGAAACAAGCTCCCTTCTTCCTCCTTTTCTATTTGGTGTTTGAATGCCAGTGATAGTTCTCACGTGCAACCCATGAGCAGCCAGATGGTGCCTGATGAGTGTGAGAGGGGAGGGTAGGGGGACCAAAGGGTATGTTTAACAGGCTTCTTGGTGCTAAACAAGATGTCAATCCCTTGGTGCTAAACCAGATTTCAGGAGTATTGGATGCTTTCTGAAAGATGTAGTAGGCTGAGTTGTAATGTACTGTGGAATTAATGGTGCTTTATGTTACAAAACCAAACTCCAAAAACTTTTGTGTATATATATATATTTTTTTTTTTTCCAGTGGTATTAAACTTTTTTTCCCTAGTTGTTTTGCACTTAAGTCTGCTTTTACCTCCTAACCTATTCCTTCTAGCTCTGTTTATAATCAAATAGTGTCATGGAGAAGACAATGACCTGAAAGAGACAGGTACCAAGTCTAACTCAGCTCTGAAACTTCCCATGGCAGTCCTTGGCAATCTTCTGTCTGTTTCCTTTATGGAGAGCCATAACCTTAAATCTATGTACTACTTTGACACTTCTAATTATGACAACCCTCTTCTCCCTGCAGGGAAAATTTTACATAAATTCAAGGAAGGATTCTTCAGAAATTATCAAAACAAAAGAGGGCAAAACAGTACCTTGTAGAATTAGTTTTCAGGTACTTCGCTAAATCTATTGAGAAGGCTGGGCTAATGCTGGACTTCTTTTAAGAGGGATCAGACCCTTTATCTTGTGAAGTTTTGAGTACATCCTTATATCATGTAGTTAGTAAGCATGCGTGTTTTCCCTGTGGTGTTTCTATTTTCTCTGGCAAAGGATAAAAGCCAGGTAGTATGGATGTATAGGGACATCAGACTGTTGACTAGAAACTTTTGTTTGCTAACAAGGAGATGGGTGACAGTTCCAGAGTTAAGCTGGCCACAAATATTTGGAAGACCTGTGTGTGATGGGAAAGGTTTGAGGGTCAGGTCAGAGGTGGAACACAAGAGGAGATGCCCATATAGGACCTTCTGTTTTGAATTTAATTCGTCTTCACATAGCTTCCCCTGTGTTTTGATGTGTACCAGGCGCTACATTTGGCAAGGAGTAGAAAACATAATCATACACATCCTTACAGGCCACTTTGTGTTAGGCCCAGAGCTAGGGCTATATATACATACCCTAGTAAACGCGATACTCTGACAGGTCGGACCACAGCCTTCTTTGGGTTTTTTATTTACTTCTGAGGAACCAGGTAGAAACGTGTCCTCAGGAAGTGCAGGGGTTACGCTTGTGCGTGTTCTTGGCCCATTGAGGTGAGATGCTGGTAGATTGGAGGTACTTTTGTCACACTTACAAAAGGTGAGGAACGAGGGAGGAGCGGAAATGTGTAGCCCAGATCTTCTAGAAAAGTTTTCTGTGATACAATCCTTCAGCCTGCCTGCTTGGAGAGTAAAGTGTCACCTGAAGAGCGTCTTCAGCCAAATTTCTTGGGGCTAAGATGCATGTGTGACAAATGGAGTGTGTAGCCAGTGCCACCCATCACACCGTGGATGCCCAGCTGGGGAGTTGCCACAGGTGAGGCTCAGCTCAGGCAAGGTGAAGCCTGCAATGCTGTTGAAGAAATGAGGGCTAAACTGGCTCAGACCAGCCCTGCCGCCCAGCCAGTGGGTCCAGCCATGCTCTGACAGCCACAAGACCTCAAGTCACCTCATTCACCCAGGTTTGGGTCCTTTTCCATGCAGTGGGGCTGCCCTGTGTTATGTGAGCCTGGGGAGGTGACAAGCCAGAACCTCTCTCTTGGTCAAAGCAAGAAGCATGCCCTGGAGTGGGCAGATGCAGCAACTACCCTGAGGGCTGTGCGTGTCTTCCCCTGAAAGACAGGTCCAAGTTCTGCTGCAAAAGGGTCTGCAGCTGCATCTCAAGCTTGTTCAACGTATGTGCCAAGGGGTTGGCCCTCTAAACTGGCTTCCTGCGAGTTTCTGGTCTTGCAGGTATGAAAATGGGGCAGTTGGAGAGGAGGTAAAGGGCAGGATATGGTGCTGTCTCTGGGGAAAGAAGCATGTGTTGGGACCAGCTCAGAAGAAGCTGAAGGTCTTGAAATAGTTCCCTTCCCTGTGATAGATGTGGAAATGGAAAGAGAGAAGCAGAGCAAGAAAAGGGGTATAAAAAGAGACTTTTGACCCTGCTGTGGGCACTTGGACACAGGTGCACGTGCCTGCACCCAAAGCTGCATGAAGTGCAAGTGGTGCAGCATGGCAGGACCTGGCACTGCATCTCCATTGACCCTTTATCAAGGGTGGGCTTGGCAGATGCCAGCAGAGCCCCCACCTTGTTCCATCCTGTGCATCACAACTGGATGCCATCAATGGGCTGAACCTACCCCGGATCTTCTGTTGGTCACCTTTGCTTTCCCATTGCTGGCTGGGAGCTGCCATTGGGCCCAAAGGGCTGGATGAAGACTCTGCCCATGTCTGCATGGGTGATGGGACACAGCTGCATCACTGAGGACCATCGTTCCATCACCTCGTGTGACATGGCCCTCCTCTGACCGCAGTGGGAAAACAGGCATTTGCTAAGCCATGCCGGGCTTCAGAGGTCAGCTCGGTGCTATGACACCCACACATGTACACACAAACATACCAGCCCTGTATGGACATCTCTCACCTTCCTGCCAACGGAAACCGTTGCCCTTTGCAAGCCTGGCTTGCTCTGAAGATGCTATCAGGAGGTAGGTAGAGGGGGGCTGAGGCTCCAGGCCTCTTCAGTACGAGCACAGCTCCCTCATGTCATAACATGCCTCCCCCCTTCTGCAACAAGTCCTCTGTGATCTCCCTCCCCAAAGTTATACCACAGTGAGTGGCAGGGCAGAAGATTTAAATCAAAGGCTTCTGACAGTTTCTCAACCCATGGACCAGTCCCATCTCTTGAGTTTGTGTCACTTAACTCACAAATGAAATCTCACACCTTTCCCAGTCTGTATGCAATGACTAAAACGGGAAGGAGCAGAATGGAGAACTCTTGGGTTGGACAAGCTAAAGAGGACAGCAGGTCTCCTGTCTAACAGACACTGAGCCTGTAGACATCATTTTCACTGCTCTGGTCCCTTGCTCTAAAGTCCTGACCACTCTCAAGGTGTTTGACATAACAATGTCCTAATGTGAGACTTGCACAAACATCTTCCATGGGGTACCTGAGGCTCACTGCATCTTCCTGCTTGCCCCACACATGCTTTTATGGGCTCCTGGCATTCTCTCATTTGCCCCAACACACGTTTTTCCCCCATCACATGTACTGAAGTAGTGGAATGGAGCAGAGTACTAGAAAGGACATTCCAGGCAACCAAGCCCTGTCCCCTGCAGCCACAGGCAGGAATTCAGCAGATCTTTTGGGCCAAGGGCCCACAGAATTACCATTGCCTCAGTTCAGAACACCTCCCAAACCCTTGCTTTGCCCAGCTGCCACTTCTCTCCATGTGGTATGAGGGTGGCATTGTTTGACTCTCTAGATGACTTATGCAGGTTTTTACAATTGTACCATCTTAGAAGCTTGGTGCCACAAGGCTTTGAAATGTTTTTCATTTGTTGTTTTGTTTTGTTTTGTTTTTTTAATTCCATTTATTTGTGATAAGTGAGTCTGAAGCACTCCACTGACCCTAGAACAGGCTCACTTCTCCTCCCCCATCCCCAGCCCTGCCAGCTGTAGGGGCAGGACAGCTATGGCTTCATTGCAATGGCTAGACCATGCAGGCACCGTGGTGTGATGGCTCAGCCCATGGCTCTCTTGTCCAGCAGAGTGGCAACCTGAGCTCCAGGGAAATGGACACAGGATCACTGTATTGCTTTGTCTTTGCTGCAGTGCTTTTTCTTCTTTTTTCCACTCCCCCCACCCCCACCCCTTTAAACTCCTGTGACAACCCTGCTCAGCATTGCGAAGGGCTGTGCAGAGAGCTCTCTGAGTGCAAAGTGCAGGGGAAGCAGTGGGAGGGTCAGGTGAGGACCGAGAAGGGCGAGAGGAAAAGGTCACTGACGCAAGCCCAAAGCGATGGCTCTCAGCTGAGCTGCTCTGCTCTTTGTCCGTCCGCAGTGCACTATTTCTATTCGGCAACAATTCACACATCTGAGGACCACAGCTCCTTCCACCACCCACGCTCTTTCCTCCCCACTCACGGGGGCTGAGGCAGGGGAGGGGGGAAGGAGGGAGAGATACTGCATCAGGCTGCCAGCACCATCTCCAAGACCTAAGGGAAAAAAAAAACAAAACCAAAACCAAATAAGCAGTCCTTTTCAACAGCCACCTTCCCTTTGGGCACTGAGCATCTCTGATGAAGGAACCTGCTAGCAGAAAAGGAGTTGGGGAAACAGGAAGAGAGGGGGGGATCCTTCCTCTTGGGGTGCAGGGAATGTCAGCACTGGAGAACCATACTGACACTCTTGTCCTTGAAACATAAAAGCAACTGTGCTCATTTCCTCTTAGAAATAAGGTCTCACCTGGGTAGATCGTGGCTAAGGGATTGGACCCTGGTGCCTGCGGACACATGTCCTTGGCCTGTTCCCAAGGTAAGCATTCAAGTGGAGCCAAGTGCTTGATCCCCTCTGTGTTTCCCCACTGGGCTGCAGCTGTGCGTGCGTGTGTGTTTGTGTGTGCCAATGTGTGCACAGGTGCAGACAGAGGGCATTCCCCCCCCCCGACCTTCTCTACAGCCTGCTCCCAACTGTGTGGCACCGCACCCTCCTAAAATAGCCCTCCCTGCCCCGCTGCAATCATTCTTTTGAGCTGCAGGGACAGGGATCATGAAATTATGAAATGCTTCGGTGCTCTGTGCCCTTTTCTGCTGAGGGAGCAACATGGAATGGAGATATTCAAAAGGGTATTCTCCTCCTGTCCATGCATGCTGCTCTCAGGAACAGATGAGGAAGAACGTTACACACTGGTACTGTCTTACTCTCAGGAAACCAAATCCCATTTCCCCCAAGACCTCCACATCCCATTTCCCAAATACAGGTGCAGTCAATGGGACAGATGTGGTGAGCTTCAGCTTTGTGTTATAGCAACGAACCTGAAATGTATCATATGTAAAGGGCTCTGTGTCACATCTCTCAAGGAGCATCTTCAGGCTCCTCAGAGACCATAGTGGGGCAAACAGTAATTTCCACACTCTTTGTTTTTCCTCCAAGTGGTGGTCTTGCAGTGTTCATCAGGATCTGATGAGTAGTTACTGAGTCTCCAGTAACAAGCAGCCTTTCCTACTCTAGTTGCCATAGCCAGAAAATGGGCTCTTCAATTGCATACAGCCATACTCAAAAGCTTCACCAAGCCACAGAGCCACTCTGCTGCAGGCAGTTCACCTGTAGGGCTCCCTAGGAAGAAAAGCACTCAGAGGAGGGAGCCCACAGCTGAAACTCTGACAGAGGTGGGCTCTCAAGAGGGATGAGGAACCCTTTGGGTTGACCTGTTTCACAAGGCAGTACATCACTTGAGGGATTGAAGTGCTCTCAAGTCCTTGGGTCAGGTTGTGGACCTGGACTTCACCTTTCCCTGCCATTCCTTCCATCCAGGCATACTGATTGGGTCCATTGCCTTTCTCATCATATCCTCTGCCTTCTAAGAGTGGGGAAGAAAGAGTAAAGTGCTTATGAGCAGTGAGGTGAAGGGGCAAATGGGGAGGGCTGAACCTGAGAAACTACAGAGCAGGGGAAGAAATTTTCTCTCCTGATTGAGCCCAGGGGAGAGACAGGACTGCAATTCCTGAACATCAGTTTGTAGGGAGGGAGGCATCTGCCTCCAAACAAGTAATTTCTGTTGAGGCATTTTAATGACATGAAAAATAATAATTGCCATAGTCGCAAATAAGTAACACCCAGAAGAGCTTCAGGGGGAGCAGGGGATTGGCCTTTGGATAAGCGTGACATCATCAAGCATATTTTAAAACAAAATCAACGATCTAATTAACTCCCTTCTAGAAACTGTTCAGGCATAGAAATGAAGAAAATGGAGGAGCAAGGAGAGCTCTGAGCAGAGCGGGGGCGGTTGTTGTAATGGATTTTTCCTCTAGAGAAGGAAGGTAAATGTGATTAAATTGGGAGCGGGCTTTGCTAATCAGAGCACCTGAGGGTTTATTCCCAAGAATCTGCTTCTAGTATCATGTCTTGCCTTCAAGCACTTCTGAATGTACAATAATCTCAAAATTCTTCCCAATTTATTAGGTCCGGAAGCCATCATTGCTTCATATTAGGTTTGTCAAGCACTTTCATACAAGCCCCTCTAACTTTAAATAGAGAGAGATGTAACACATTGGCAGGCTGCAAAATAGAGCAGGGCTTTATCTTTCCAAGACTGCCCAGGGTAACAAGGTAATAATCTCCTTCAAGGACAAGAGCAGTCGCTGGTGCTGAATAGCAAATTGGCCAGTGTTCAGGTTATTAATTTGCTCGGACAGAGATTTGGTATAAGGTTGGTCTCCAAATCTGGTGCTGCCCTCCTTTAAATCATAACTTGCATAGGTACCCCCTCTTCAATACAGACCTGTGACCGAGTTCATGAGGCACACTGGCCATCCCTCTGCAGCATTCAATGCAAGGGAAACCCTCAAGGATATGTGTAGGCACATTTTAATACTAGAAGTCAATAATGTCCCCACAGACCTGGGCAGCAGACACCCATCTGCGATGCAGGATCAGGTGCCTCTTCTGCAAGTCTCAGTTCTTAAAGATGGGAAGATGTCCTTTATGCCTTTTTTTTTTTTTCTTTTCTTTTCTGCTGTGGAAACTGAGACACAGAGAGGATGTGAGAGCCGTACAAATACATCAACAGTCCCACGGGTACACCACCTTCCAGTTCACACTGGTGAGTTTTCCATTGCAGCTGTGCCAGGCTAAAGCCACCTGGGTCTGAGCAGCACTTGTGGCACCACAAGCACCCATTGAGGAGGTACACAGCCTCACTTGGGAGCTCTCTGAAGCCTTGAGTCTGCTGCGTGGGCTTTGAACTGGAGTCCTGACACTGTCTAGTTCTGTCCAAACATACTGAGGAACCGGGGTTCAGGTGCTGAGTAGGGACATCTCGTGACCGTCCTGTGCTCATGAGTTCGTAGCTGTGTGTTCACAGCCAGGCAGGCTAAGAGTGAAACTACTCAAAAGTGGCACGCTTCCCCCTCCCACCCTTGTTTCCCCGCTTCTCTGGGCCTGTGACCATCACCATCAGGGAGTGAAAGTGAACACCTCCTCCATCTCCTCCCACCTGTGGCCCCAGAGTTGCCACGAGGAGAGAGTGCCTGCAAATAAATGCCTCAGCTTCCTACCACTTTTATCCACGTTCTTCCATAGCTTGCAGGGCTAGGGAATCCCTACTTTTGAAAATTTTGTGTATTCATGTGTATATTTGATGTTTTCTACTTTTATCAGGCAGATCTAGCAGGACACTCTCTGTGGGACAGAAGCTGGAAGGGAAGAAATGCAAGGAACTCATTTGCTGTGTAGGTGGGCTTAACAGTTGCTGCCCGGAATGGTTACCCCATTGAAGTACCTGATCCCAGAACTCACACTCCATTGTTTAAATGTCTCTCCACTTAAACATGGTGATGGAGATCAACCCAAGGGCAGCATTTATCCTATATCAGGAATATCCCCAGGGATGATGGAGCAGGAGGGAAAATAAACCCCTTTAACATTGGCCCAAGGTTGCCATTTTGATACAAAGCAAAACCTCTGTTAAACTGGTAAAATGAAGAAATTCAATAAAGAGCTCACTGACACACTAAACAGTGGTTCCCCTGCAGGTACATTTTTACAGGCTTTTTCTCAGAGCAGAGCTACAATTTAAGAGGAAAATAACAACAGATGTAGAACGTCGTCTTAGTTTTGAGAAGTGCGCGTATACGAATGGCAGGAAATTCAATTTAAAGGTTATAGTTGAAATAACATTATTTGGAAAGTACCAAAAATAACCTACAGAGCGTCTAGAGATCTTCAGAGTGTATCCTGTCAGGAAGCGAACTTGGGTGGCCATCAGGGCATCTCCGCACTCGTCCCCTCACCTCCTGCTGGCTCTGCAGCCTTCCCGCTGCTGGACTCAGAGTCCCATGAGGACAAGACACCGAGATGGATCTACTGAGCCCTCCACTGAGTTCACCCCTGGTGAGCTGGGATGTTTGTAAACCACAGGCAAGGCATCCCAGTTAGCCTGGGACTCCAGTCCAGGAAAGGGAAGGGATGTGTCCAGCCTAACAACAGCTAATGAGTTGATGAATCATGGGATAATTTGACACCACACGAGACTTTTGCCCTTCACAGTTCTTCACGTTCTCTGTTCTCCTGTTCACCTCCGCTGTTCTGCGGAGACTCTCGGAGGACGCGCAATTGAAAATGAGAAGTTTCAGCAGCACTGCTCTTCTCTGATGGAAACAGAGTGCAGGAAGGGGGGAAAGATGAGCCTGTGCATAAGCACCTGCCCGAAATGAGAGGATTTTAAAAACTTACGTTACTTCTAAAACACCAATCTGGCCAAAACAACACCTTTAACCAAATCTCCAACACCACACTTTTACCTGCTGCTTTAACACTGAACAACATTGCTAATGACTGAGTTCATGACCCGTCTCAGTCACCATTATGGGGACAGGAAGGTAATCGCAAGAACACCTCACATGTGTTGCTGACAATGTGGTTTTGTTTGGCTTCTCACATTACAAATGGCACCATTCCCAACAATCTTGGTATAAAGGAGATTAAAAGTGCCAAATTGTCAGTAGCACAACATCCTGGGCAATTGAGTCTGTACACGGTGCTCACAGCAAATGTATTTATCTGTATCAGATGGAGTCTGGACACAATCATGGCATTGTGTCTGCGTAGGAAACACTTTCTTACTAATGCCATGCAGTTGTTGTTTTTAGCACATTTAAATTGTGTTTCCAATGGAAATTAAACATGCTGAGGCAGTCTGTGTCTCCATGCATCGGTATTTGACTGTCTGTTGGCTGATCTGTCAGACCATTACCTTTCCCTCCACAATTTTTGAAAAGTAAGTCAATTCCAGTCACACTTGACAAAGATGTACATCCCTTGCTAAAGTTAAGCAAAGGTGGGTGTCTCTCTGAGAGCTGTCTCTCTGTTAGGACCTTCATTGGGAAAGTCTTCAATATGACACCAGTCTTTACCAGGTATCAAAAAAATCTATATGAAAATCTATCACAGAGACCCAGTTCTAGAAAAAATTGTATCCAGTGAACTGGCTGACTAGGTAAATCCTTGTTTTCAACTGTAGGAGCTGCTCATCTTCTCCAGGGACTAACTACATGTTAATTTTTCCTCTTCCACTATTTCAGGTACTACAGTGTGCAACTCATCTGATTCTTACTACATTAAAAAAAAAAAAAAAGGAGTCGGTGCATTTTTTTTTCCCTGTGATAAGCTGAACAATAAATGGATGCTTTGTGTTCTTTCTTTCCCGAAGTGATCTTTGATCTGAAGGAAGATGCAGATTTCTCAGCTTGAAGGAAGAACATGGAAAATTATGGTTAACATAAAAACTGCCTTGCAGCCACAGAGCTGATAATACCAAGAAGTTACTCACAGAGCACTTCATTGTTTCAGTTGAGGACTTCTATGCCTGAGTATACTGCATTCATTTTAGGAGCTCCTGAGAAAGGTGGGCTGTGCCTTGAAGGTACATGCCATTGCAGATCCACCCTGGTGGGACCCTCCAAGCTGTAGATACCACAGTCAGTGGTTGCAGAACAGGAAAGCATACAGCCCATCCTCTAGAAGCTGGCTAGTCAGGTTCCCCAGTCGCCCTCACAAACGGTGGCCATAACAGGAGCCTTCAGATGACTGGCAAGAACATCCAAATGGCACCTCTCACACTCTTGATCCATGTCATGGGTGGTGAAGAAGAAGGTATTGTCAGACTGCTGGCTGAGTGCTTGATGCCTGAGTGGAGTTCGAACTGCAATGTTCTCTCAGAAATGGCCATGGGGATCCACTGTTACAAACTCCTTCAGAATGGCTCTACCCATGCCATCAAATCACTGTTTTGGTCCAACAGTCCAACAGTCTTTCTCTTTGAAGTCTAATATCTTCTGAGATCCAGTCTCTGGGCTCTGCTGCCTGTGACTGAAAACTCATCCTCCTCCTACACATGTTTTCCACTACCTGAAACCAAGATGCCTTTGTTGCTAAAGGAGGCTTAATCCTCCAGGTTTGTATAGTCCTCAAAAAGGAACTGTCTGGAGACTTGGGATTAGGCTCTGGCAACTTTTTGTCAGAAAAATGTGCTTGCTGGACCTGAGCTTGGCCTTGAGCTGCTCCAGGAGAGAAAGGTAAGAAGTGCAGAGCGTGGTGATCAGCGTGTGTATAAAAGCAGATTCTCATCATCTGGCCCCACATCAGTGGCCATCTTTGTGCAGCCCCGACCAAACAGGAAATATGATGTGCTGCACTTCAGAGAATTATATTTGTGTATGGAAAAAGAGAGGTGTGTGGGGACATGTGCATGTGTATGCCATCACACTGTGGATTTGCAGTTGTGTCTGTCTTGGCTTGGGATGTGAAGACAAAGTGTGCTGGGGAAGTTATCTGCCTGTGGCAAAAGGATCTTCTAAAACTAAATATGTCCTGCAGGGCCCCTGAGGCCTTATCTGTCTGTGAAGGTAAGGGCACATGAAGCTTTGGAAGAAGGTGGACATAGTTTTCACATCCCTGTGGGGCCTATTGAATGGACAAGCCATGCCAAGCAGTTATTGCAGGTACTGCGGGGCGGTGTTATCTGTCTGGACCAGCTGCAAGGCTCAGGTCAGAGGGGATGATTCTTCCTTCTGTGGAGTGACTGGGATGCTCAGCTGGGTAGGGAGGCCATGGGATGGGTGTTCCTGTGGTGCCACACCATCTGCAAGCGTGAGGGCTGTGCCTCAAGCTTGCTCACATTCAGGACTGCCCTCGTTCCACTCCCACTCTGACACAGGATGGGTCCTCTGAAACTGGGGCACTGGTGGGGAGGCTGGTTTTGTTCTGGTATTGCTTAGATCAGTGACTCAAGTAATTTTTCACAAAGTAGTCCGCGGTATTTCTACTGCCGATTGACTCCTATCCCCAGTTTCAAAGTGATCAGTGCACGTGCACAGACCCTGAGAGCGATATGAGTGATGTGTTTGGGTGTCTGAAAGAGGAAACTATGGATCTCTTGCCAGTGTCCCAATAGGACAGGTCCTTCTCTCTCTGTCTCTTTTGCTTCCCAGTAATAGTTATAAACTGGTCCCAGTATATCTGAGCACAGCAAGCTAACACCTGATCCCTCCACCCTTGTTTCTGCACCTATTGCTTTACCAGCAGGAAGTAGGACGTGGTTTGGGGCTTTTTATTCTCGGCCTCACTATCCTTTTCGATACTTCAGGGCCTTGTCTCAGTCTGACAAGGCAAGCAAGCAGCAGCTTCCTGTGAAAAGGTGAGACGAGAAGACGGAGAGACTGTGCATGTATGAGAAGAACAGTCCTGCAGCAGAACTTCTGGGCTGGAGGCACCTCTCCTCTCATGCCAGCAGCACTGGCTGACACCTGGACATGCACTGAGCTAGGATATCCCCCTCCATCCCTCTCCCTTTCCTCCCTACCTGTTCCCTTCACAGTTTGACGTCCAGCACCTGCATCTATCCAGCCCCGCAACCCGGTCTCTGGGGACTCCCTGCGTCTGGACCGCTGGGTTCCTGGAGCTGGAAGGTAAAGGGGACGATGCCAGCTCTCTCCCACACAGGGGTGGCTGATCTGAAAAGCGTCTTGGAAGGAGTTTCGGTCTGACAAACTGAATCTCGATGTTGGGGAGGGCTGAGCACTTATTTATCTCTCTGTCTCTCCACAGTCCTCTCAAATCATACTCCACATCTCACAACCACACCGCCTGCTTGCTTTCTCTCTCTTTCTCTCTCCTTTGTCTGTTAATCATTGCCGTCATGTTTTTCTTCCTCTGAACCTAATCTTTTATCGCAACGGGAATCGATGTTATGCCTCATGCCAGCCCTTTATAAACCCTCTCTTCCCGCTGCCCTGGCAGTCCCAGCAGGCTCCAGCGGGACTATGTCTTGTTTTGCCCAGCTCTGCCTGGGCTCCAGGCTTGCTGAGAGGTGAGGGTGATCACTTCTTCTGTGGGTAGAGGCAGATCTCGAGCTCCGGGTTTCCAGGGGTATGAGGAGGGTGGGACGCTTGGATGAGAAGCCCGTAAGCCCAGTCTGTCCAATATGGAACGTGGCTGTACAGGTTTTGTAAGACAAGGAGTCTCCCTGAGTGCCACAAGTAGATGAGGGGTGCTGCAAAGTTTCCTAGTTACAAAGCCCAAATTTTCTGCTACCCCTAAAAGCGCTGCTCCTTCCAAGGAAGTGCGGGGTCTACATGGTGAGGATGGTGCATGGTTTGTGCATGACTACGCAATATTTTCTGATACGGTAAAACCTTGACTTTCCAGAACTTGGTAAACTCCTTCTTCTGCCTGATTTTCATCCCTGTCCCAAACAAGCCATTCAAAATCTACCTCTTAAGCCACAAGTTCTGCAACTAACTTTTGTCATTTGCAGCCAGGGACCCCTCTTACTCAGCAAGCACCTAGTTATTTCAGCCCTTGGGCTTACCAAAAAAAGAAGCTCTTCAAGACGCAAGCCGTGCGCAACCAAGGCAGCACTCTCTACCTGAGTCAGCAAGCAGCCTGAAACAATACGAGCGGACGGTTGCACAGAGACACACATTTCCAGAAGGCTTTACTCCTGCAAACAGCCCACCTGTGTTGTACTACGAACAGTTTTAGTCCTGAGCAAAAGCACCCAAGGCAGGAAAACAATGAGGTGTTGAGGGAAAAGCACAGAATCCAGAGTGGAAAGGGTATGAGTTTGAGCCTGGAAGATTGGCACTGGCTTTGAGTTCTGCCTTGGAACAGTGGATGCCTCCTGTGAGATGACATCTTCCTAATTTGCATTGCTGAGCTATATTGGGGGGGCGTCTTCTCTCTTTCAGTGTGTCACCAGTACAGATGAAGCCCTCTTTGCTGCTTCTGTGTCACCTCTGGCTGTTCAGCCTCACACGTCTCTCATGGGCATCAGACTCAGCACAAGGTAGGAAGTGATTCCCTTAACCCGTGGCAGATAGGCGAATAGGGAGATGGATCAACTGGAGGAGCTTGTTTGCCATGGTGTGTTGCTGTGCAATGCTTGTTTTGTAACATACAGCCAGAGCGGGTTGCAATAGTTACAGGTTTCTTATGAGAACATAACCTCCAAGGACATTGCAAAGTGAGTGGCTCTGCCTTTGTTACCTGGAGACAGTTACCCAGCAGAGGAGCCAGTCTGTATTTTGGGATGGGGCAGAACTATCTGGGGTGATGGTTAATGCCAAACATCATTGCTAATTCAGCCACATTGCTGTCGATCTCTTCTCTGCGGGCAGGTGCCTCCAGCCTAACCTGTTGGTATGACTCACGGGCAGCTCTCTTCTGTGACTGGAACCCAGGAAGGGACCTGGTTGAAGCACCATGCCAGCTGGAGATTCTATCCAAGTTAGCTTTTTGTGACAGGTGAGTGACTGGAGAGGCTGAGTAAAGCCAATGTTTAGAATGAAAAGCGTCCTGGAAAGTTTAGCACTTAACAAAAATGTAAGTTCCGCCTCCCCAGGCCAGGTGTAGCGGAGTCACGTAGCAGAGGCGCTTTGTCTGGAACTCTGTCTCTAACCCTGTGTCGGCTGAGGTGCTGAGCATGGCTCAGTGTTTGTCATCTCACAATCCCAAACTGTGCTTCATTTCAGAAAAAGTTCCTCTTCCTTAATAGCCACTCTCTAGAGAGAAAGGCATTTTCAATGGAAAAGGAGGATGTATAGAGATGGTGGCAGAGGAGGTTTGAATTAAAGTTGTACAGGGGCCATTTGCTGTTGTCAGTATGAACTGGGATGTTGAACCCTGAGTAACAATAAATGAAGGAAAATATTGTTCCCCTTACCTCCCTTGGCTGTTTCATTTCTCCCAGTTCATGATGGTTTCCTCTCCCACATGTCTCCCAGCAGAGGGGTTGGTGTGTGGCCAGTACTGCAGTGGCAGCTGACTGAGTCTCTGTGATCTCCAAGTATAACATCTCCAGTCAAGAGACATGCCAGCTTACCCCATGGCTTCCCTGGGTTCTCATCATAAGGATAGCTCAGTGTGATTCTTGCAGTGGGTGCGTTGTTTGTGACTGTCATAGAGACAGTTCCAATGGGGGGACAAGGGAAAATATATTCTGGGGTCTGGTGAATGGACCTAGAAAGCCAAAACATTTATGTTGCTCCATGAGTGTGAATCACAGAGAGGGGGGATGGAATTTGAGGTGAATTTGGAATTGTGCCATTGCTTGACCACAGCCATAGGACATCACTTCTCCCCACAGTCAGCAAGTCCCGGGCTTGATCTGACCTTACAGATGGAGCAGGCATCTCAGTCTGATAACCCCTCAGCTGCCCCCAGATATTCTCTGCCCTGTCACCCTCTGTGCCATAGCTCAGCTCAGGCCACCCAGCCACACTTGTCAGAGCAGAAAAGAGGTCATGGTGTAGCACTGACAAGAGTGATGTACAGTTCTGGCTGACTGGGATGTGACCTGGTTCAGACAATCGGTATCTCAGTTGGTATCTGAGATCCTACAGGACTGTCAGTGGCTTGAAAGGAGACCTGTGAACTCTAGAGAGGCTGAAACAGATACCCGTCTTCCAGGGCCACATTGGTGCAGTTGTGGGCAGCAGGTGTGTTTGGGTTCCGTGTGCCCTCTGGTACCAACAGGAAGCAGAGCAGGTAGCCAGAGGTTTCTGTGAAGACTTGGAAACCAGAAACCTGCTGTTGTCTTTGGCTTGAAATAATTGGGATGCATTGACTCTCCATGTGCCAGCACATAAAATTTGGATGAGTGATGCAGTGGGGAGAGAAAGTGGAATTACATCCTTCCTGTAACCTGTTCAACAAAAATGGTAGGATGCAAAATGTTTGAAAGGCCTTTAGCATTACATAAATACAAAACAGCCTCCTTGGCTCACTGGAGTTCTCCTGCTTAAACCCCAGGTCATTTCCCTTACCTGAAAAATTCAAGGAGCACTGTGAATTACCCAAGGCAGAACACATGACAGGACTGAGGAGGTGCATCAAGACCTTCAGCAAAAACAGTAATGTGAGTAATTCATCTGGGATGTCCTGGCAAATGACAAGGTGGGAAGGATTTGTATGTGGATTTTGGGTGTATAAACAGTGTCTCACACAGAGGCGGTATAAAAAACCCAAACCTAATCCCTGACTCCAGTTCTGGTGCTTGGCTTGCTCTTGTGTGTTACTGATATGCACAGTCCCTGTGGGTTCCGCTGCAGGAAGGACTGGCTTCATTGTGAGCTGGGCCATGCTGTCCTGATACATGCAGAAGAGATGCAGGACAGACAGATCACGTACAGTTTCTCATGACCCAGTTACCTGGGTTTGGCCCTAATCCCTCTGAGGAGGGATGGACATCACCACCAGCTCTGAGGTCACCTCTTGACCTCATTTTTATTGAAGAGGTCAGTACCATCTTACAGATCATTAACTACAGTAAAGTCTGATTAGATGTGTCAAATACAAGGTGCAACAGCAGTATATCACTAGAGCTAATGGTGATGCAAATCCTTTGGCTGTTATTCTTTATTTAAATCAGTCTTTTTTAGACTCATATGTACTTCCTTCAGTGATATCCAGGATTACTGTATCCTTGTGTTTTCAGAAAAATAATTCACCCAAATATGAGCTGATTCTGATAATGATAGTCACAACCATTTCTAATGACAAACTGTCCTACATTTGTACATTACGTGCAAAGACAAATTGCAGAGTTGCTAGTTCAAAAATCTTCTCTTTCTAATCAAGTTAATTTTCATTTGTTAATTTAATACTACATGATGTATGTGGTCCTTTAGTATCATTGCATTTCAAGAGTAATATTTAATACTAATCTTGGCTCAATCTTACCAATGAACACAGAATGTTTTAGTAAAAATTTTTTTCCCAATAAATGTCACCCATAGAAAGTAACTTTTCTTCCTGCTTAGCACATACAGCAAGCCTAGCATGTCACAATATTTTGTGCCCTTCTCAGCAATGAACCAAAAAAATCCAGCTACATCAAGTATAAATCTTTGGTTATGCACTGACCACTGAGGCTTATGCGTTTCAGCCACAAATATAATCCATATTTATTGTCAAGTATTCCTAAACCTCTTATACATAGGCAATGCTTAGAAATACAAATGCTCATTGATGAGGCTTCAGTGTTACTAGTGGTAAATTTTCCTTTCAGACTCAATGCTTCACCACTGCAGACCGTCTTGCCATGTCCGTCCATTGCCAGATTGGAGAAAACAAGTCTATACCCGTGCAAATAGAAGATTTCAGTCCACTTGCAAATAGTGAGTACTCATCTGTCTTTTAGTCTCTGAAGTTTCCCCACAATAGCTAATTTCTCTTCCCCATCCACCCCTATGCAACAACCAATGTTGATTTTAGACTTGTCTCTTTTCCTTGTTGCCTACTATACCTAGCACAGATGAACCACTTGCACCTCTAATGTGCAATGTCATGCCAGCCACTTTGTGCCCTGTCCTGTGTCTGGGACACTGTTGAATGAGAGTGCTTTTCACTAGGAGTTCTGGCTTCAAACTGGCAATGACATCTCAGGTGACCTCCTGAAAAATGCATGCTGCAACAAGGAAGGAAAGTCCTACTGCTCTTCCCTTGCCCTTCTTACCAGTTATGTGCTACTACCCTCCTTTAAGACAGCTTTGCCATGCATCAGTCTTTGCTGAAAGGATTCAATTCACTAAACCAGCAGAAAAACATCTGCTTCAGTAATTTTTTTTTTGCTGGATGGCTGAGTGTGCCTTGCTCAAGGAGAGGTCCAACAGGGCTGCTGGAAGGTGAGGCATACGAAGGCATGGCTGGAGTCAGGCTTTGGGAAGGGTCAGCCCAGACAGTCTGTGTAACTCCATCCTCTGTGGCTGCAGCTGAAAAGCAGCTGCCACCCCAACCATGCTCCATTCCTCTCTGCATAACTGCCCTGTGGGTCACTCTTACAAGACAGAATGCGTGGCTATGTGGGATTGATTGCACTGACTGCAAGGGCCACTTTCATAGTCTCACAGGAGGAGCTGCTTTTAACCTAGTCCGGAGACAACAGGCCTTCTCCTGCAGTGACAGTGGGGAAGAAGAAGGAACAGAGAGGGGAGAACTCACTAACCATCTCACGTGGCTGTGGCTGGCTGGAGTCTGTGAGCACAGCTGAGTCACCAGCCCTGCTGCAATAGGGTATGCAGTGGAGCCCTGTCGCGGATAGACAATGCAGGGGCATCAGCCCTGCTCCTTCTCTCTTTCCAGTAAAGCTGAGGCCTCCAGGAAATCTTCAGCTGGTTAGAAAAACTGAAAACACCTACAACTTAACATGGAGCCTGAATATTTCCTCCCACTATTTGGATGGGGAGCGGGAATACCAAGTGCGGTACCGAACCACGAGTCAGTCCTGGGAGGTGAGTATGGAGTGGGGCACTTGGACCTGTTACCATATGAATCTTGGTCTTCTTTACATCACCCAGTGCTTGTTCCTGGGCCTCCCCTCAGGCCAAAGCGAGTTTTGGTGAAGCTGGAGAGCAGATGACAACTCCTGCCCTCTTATCTGTGTGACCTGCTGCCAGCGTTTGGTGATGACATGGAGGCAGACAGGAATCCTGTTTTACTTAGTGCTGTCTCAGACATACAGATAGGCCCAGGACAGACCTGAAAGGGATGAAAAAAGCAAAGTGAATAAGACTTGTCCTTCAGAGTGAACAAGCAGTGCACAAGGTGCAGGGATCTGAGATAGGTCCTCTCTGAGGGCCTTGGAAAAGATGAGTACATGAGGCTGTAAACCAGGGTGTTGATGATGCTCTAATTTTACCCTACTCACAGGAGGCCAGGAACTTCACCATTGTGCAGGACCAGATGTGGGTGGTGTTTGAGAGCCTCTCCCCTGACTTGAAATATGAGGCAGCTGTCCGTGCAAGGCCAGGTGCCTCAAGTACCTCCAAAGGCGTGTGGAGCGACTGGAGCGAGACGATACTGTGGAGGACACACGCTGACCGTAAGGATCAGAGTCAGGCAGTCTGGCTTGGAGGGGAAAAAGGGGACGCAGGGAAAACAAAGTAGAAGGGCCAAACTGGCTGAGAAGCTGGATGAAGATGGATAGGGAGGATTGTGTTAATCAAAGAGCAATAGAAAGGTCAGAAATGATCTGCCTCTCCTAATCTGTTAGGTCAGAATGGCTCAACAGGGCTTAAGGGCAAAGACCCCCTGACCCCAGTAGAGCCCCTCTGACTTCCAGAAGACAGTCAAAATCCACAAGACATAAATCAGGGACTGCTTGCCCAGAGCAGTAAGGCCAGATGTCTGACCTGCAGAAGCAGTGGCCAGGACTGGCATTTTCCCAGGTGCTCCTGTGACCTAGGAACATAAATCCAGCTTTCTAAAATTACCCACTTCATTGGAGCCATTGATCACTGAAATGCAGTGAAAGAGATCACTCAGCTCTTGAAGAAAAGGAGACCTGAGCCTAGGAAGCAAAGTCTCACAGAGAATGAAAGAGACTTACATACATGTAAGTCCCTTCCAAAAACATCTGCTGAGACTTGCATCAGTCATTTCCATGAATGACAGCATGGAGGACACCTCCAGCCTTGAAAGGCAGTGCCCTAAGCAAGTCTGTTTGGTGAGTCACTGGCTGTGGTCTCTGTCATTTCTTTTCCAAAAAATAAGCAGATAGAGGTTATTCCTTCTAATCTCACCCCCACTCTGCCCCTGCTCAGCCCCCACCCCCCCGTGTTGTGCCTGGTGCTGGTATAAACAGAGAAGCTATGTTTAGAAAGGGCGCTGTGTTGCTGTGGCGATCAAATTTTGACAGTGTGTGATGTCAATGAATAGGATACAGCCGCAACCAGTTGTCATAGCAACCAAGGCCCAAAGATAACCAGGGTACCAGAGACAGAGGAGACAAAGTGATCTGAGTAGCATGTCAAGGACAGGCAAAGAAAGAATGTCCTAAAAATGTCTCCTCCTTATTTTATTTTTCTCTGCTCCCTCACAACTACCCCAGAGGAGCTCTGCAGGCCCTGACCAAGGGGTAGTAGGGATGGAGGGGAATGTGAGTGGCAGGCAGAGGAGACAGGCACCAGAATAGTAAAACCAAACAAAAGTTCATTGGGGAGATGCGTGTGAAAAGAAAAGTATGAGATAATGCCAGACAAGCCTGAGGAGTGCTGGCAGCTCTGGCAATGTGGGAACTCAGTCTCTTTCTCCTAACCCCACAGTCCAAGTACCAAAATCATTATGTAGTGGAAAGCTGCAACATTCCTAGCCTCCTAAAGCTTTTCTACATGTCTTCAAAGAAATAAGTCAGCTCCCTGACCTCTAACCTTCTCCATCCTTGGTCGTCCTGCCTTCTCAAAGACCCATGAACCCCATGCCTCTATTTCCACCACTGACTGATAATGGTGTTTCAAGTGCCATGTTGATTTTAGGACTCCCAGCATTCCTTTGCAACAAAACAGACAGGTTGATGGACACTTCAACCAGTATATACTGTGGCACCTTGTCTGTGGAAACCCCCAGCTGTGGTGCTGCTATGAACAGGGATTTCAAACTGCTCAGCACAAATTTTCTAAGCCATGCTGAGTAGACTCTGAAACCCAACTCAGCTCAAAGGCATCCTACACAACACAGCAGAACTCATTTATCTGACTTGTATATTATAATTTTATATAATATTATATATTATACATTATTATAAAAAAGGCCCGCTTCGATCAGCTTGAACAGGCATAGAATTGATGCAGGTCCTACCTCCAGAATTCTGGCTAAATATTTACAGCAACTCTCTTGTTCTCTCTCATCTTGTAGAAACATCCCGGCCGGTCTTGCCAGCTCTTATAGTGAGCACTTGCATCTTCGTGATCATTGGGACTGCCTTCCTTATTAATCTACGGACCCTGAAATGGTAAATGAGAACCAAGTTTTCCTCTCTGTTCCTCTTCTGTATCTTGTGTCTTCTCAAAACCAGGATTATTTTTATGTGGCATTACTCAGGATAGGGAGTGACTTTAAAATATGGTTTGCATCCCAACGTTTTGAGGCTGACATTTGTCTGGGGAGACACATCGCCACTCAAGATGATGTGGTTTCAGCACCATCATTGTATTGTGCCACACTCCTGTGATCTGGTGCTATGCCCTGGCTAAATTAAAAATAGATGACTCAGCGCTCCTGTTGCCCATGGGTTAAAGTGCTGTTCCCTGGCAGGGACGCACAAAATTGCCTCTTAAAAATCAGGTCAGTGGGCTGAGCACTCCTTCAGTGGAGAGGACCAAGCAAGCCTAGGTACCGCTACCTTCTCACATACTCAAACACCCCAGCAAGAGCTCAGACAGGACGTAGGGACTTCTGGTCTATAGACAAAACTCCCAAGCGAGGAGTACAAGTCTTCCTCTCCGTGGTCTGTCCAGTCCTGGAGTATGCTGGTAAACATCTACATGATGCTTTAAAGACCTTTTTATCCTTGTTTCTAGCCAGACATTGCTTTTATTCGGGACTGAAAGTATTCACAAGGTTAGCCCATGGAATAATACAGAGGGTGACCTGTCAGCATGGTGAGGTTAGAAATGGCCTCAGGTTTTCTCATCTCAGGACAGGGACAGAGAAGTAGGGTGCTGATGTTCATGGCAGGGAGCAGGGAGAAATGTTCTCAGGGTTGAGGCAGCAGAGGTAGGGACGGCTTCTCTATAAGAAGAGAAGGAGAAGCATGTTGAAGGAAGTTGGATACTGAGAAAGTCACAAGTCACTGTGTTTTACCTTGAGTCATACCACAAAGGTGAGGAAATGTTAGCTGTATGGCACTGAGAGAGATAAAAGTGCCTCCTTCCTCCACAGAGTATAATTAACCTGGGAGAATTGGACAGAGGATAATGCTGAGGTAAGATCCAAGCAAGAATTAGACATGCATGAACAAAAATAGCTTCTGCAGTGATGTAAGTTAGTTTATATGCAAGAACTAGCAAATGATGCTTCAGAGAGCACACGGATTGCCTCCAGAGGTCAGGAGGGTCTTTCCTTAGAGCATCTCACAGCAAAGCTTCAGCAAAGAGTCGACATCTCTGAGAGACTGAGGAGCAGATTAGATCAATTCATGCTGCCTCAGGATGACAACACATTGGATCCAGTAAAGTAGAGGCCACTGGGTGGACACAAGGCATGCTCAGATGGATTGCACAGGCAGTGTGTCCTATAATAGCTATACCATGCAGTGTTGTACTAACAGGACAGACAGTTGTGGCACAGCTTTGCTAGCGGTAGTCCCATTCAGGCCATGTGGTCCTCTGAGTCATTTTGATGACAGCAAAGCAAAGAGGGGGCAACTCACAGCAGCTGGACCTTGGAAACAAGGGAGACCTTCCTATCTTGTCATCAGGGCAGGAGGGGAGGAGGGCAGGTGGAGAGGTCAAGGTGACCAGCCAAGGCAGGGAAGAAACCAGTGTACTGTTGATTGGTTGTGCTTCCCCAGGGAAAAGGCTGAGGGGAATGTATTTTCCAATGCTGGGTTTAACTGCCTGGTCTCCATATCTCTCATCCTTCAGCCTACTGTGTTTTAGGCCGCTCAAGAGCAAGGCAAGCCCTCAGACTTATTCTTACTTTATGTCTCCCTCACACCAGTGTAGTAGCCATGAGCTGTGCTGCTCTCTCCTACCCCCACCGCAATGCCAGATTGGTCAGAATCAGGCCCTGCTTCATTCTTCCTTCTCATTTTCTTTTCTCAAGGTTTAAGAAGATCCTGAAGATTCACATCCCAGACCCTGAGAAGTTCTTTCCCCCACTCGTTTCAGTTCATGGAGGTGACATTCAGGTATGGGACTTGGGATGGAGCAAGGGATTCTGATGGAGAAGTGAGGGAAAGGAGGGTCCAGCTGCACATGCCTGAGACAGACACTCCATTGTCGAATCTACATGTGCACACACAACACATGTGCCTGTAGCACCAGCTGCTGGGTTCTCCCCTCGAGTTTTGTTTTCTGACCTTCTAAAACCTGACACTCAGCTGAAGTGTCTCTACAGAACCGAGAAACAGCAAACCACTCAAACTTCATCACCCTCCTCCCCTAACAGGGAGCCTAAGAGACAACAAGGGACCTGCAGGAGGGAGCTTGGCCTCTCAGATCCCCTTGCACCCCACTTCAGTCCTTCCCTGCCTACCCCAGGCTGCTGAGCTCTTCCCCACTTTTCCTGTTGTGATCCCCACCTCCTGGCTGTGAGCCTTTCCTCTGCTCCTAATATGAATTGCCCTCACACTGGATGGCACTTAGCTGTTTTCTGCATTCCTGTTGTCTTTTTTTTTCTCTTCTTTCTCCACCCCTGCTTTCTCCTTTCCCATGATCTCTCTGTGAATATGGGCACCTGCAAGTAGGCAACTCCCATTCTGTGCAGTATTAAAGGATGTGTCAGATGTGAGACATTTCGGCAGGTGATCCCAAGAGGCATCTCGCTTTAAGAAGGGTGGGAACAAACTGCAGAGGTTCCAGAGGACAGCAAAGCTTTGGGAAAACCTAAGTGCAAAAAGCCCTAGTAAGCTTAAACTAGAGGGGAGGAGTACAGGGCTGAGAGGGGAGGGGGCAGGGGTGTTCAGCTGGCACCCACACTTCCTCCGTGCAGAAAACTAGAAGAATTGGCTTTACAGGCCATGAAGGCAATGAAGTTGGATGTTATCAAAACCAGTTTATTTTCAAGGATAATGATGAACTGCAGGATGTCACTCATGGTGAGTGTGGGAATCTAGGCACAAGGGTCTTGGAAGAGCACTTTAGATAAGAAATCTGCATAGAGCCATGTAGATGTATCAGAAACTGGTTCAGCACCTATGAATAGATCACATGAGACATGTCTTAGTTCTGCTTTTCTTTCTTCCACCTTCACTTATCTTATGGTCTTGCAATGTTTTTCCTTCCTATCATTTTAATCTTTCATTCTCCATCCCCCACTTCAGAAATCTCGAAACATAAACTTGCAAGATCTGGTCTTGATTTTGAAGTGACAGATATACTGTCTCTGAAAATCCTGCAGATGAGACATCGTGAATGTGAATTTCCCTCCCCACCACCTCCAGCAGCTCTTGCCTGGACAGACAAAATGTTACGTGATTGCTGTGGGTGCTCAGGAGAGGAAAACTTTGGTTCTTCACTGAGTGTTTGGATGTAACAGTCACTCTCCTGTGTTTCTTCCCTACCAGAAATGGCTTTCCTCTCCATTCTCCACATCTTCCTACTGTGTGAACAGCACAACCCCGGAGATCTCCATGCTGGAGGTGATGCAGAAGAATGACCAGGAATCCCAGTTCCTACTTTCCAAGGGAACAATGACTCCTGATCCACCTTTAGAAACCAGTGGGAACTCAGTATCCAGCTGCTTCACCAACCAAGGCTACTTCTTCTTCCACCTTCCCAACTCCTTTGAGATCGAGTCCTGTCAGGTCTACTTCACATATGAGCCTTTCACCCAGGAGGGCAGTAGCAGTGAGGACAGCGAGTCTTACCGTGCTCTCCCCTCCCCAGACCTCTGCACACTGGCAGAGGACATGCCCGTGTTGTCCCATAACTTCCTTCGCTGTATCAAGGCGACCCAAGGCTTCCAAAACAGCTCCTTCATGGGAGAGAGAGAAGGTGAAGCCCAAGGGGCCATGGTTATTTCTGGGGCTCTCCAGTCAAGGGAAAGCACCTCACCAACACCAGTTCTGAAACAGGATGAGAAGGTGATGGACAAAGCAGCTTTACAACCTGCTGAGGCCCCGTGCCAGCTGGACACTGACTTTTCTGACCCACCAGACCTTCATGACAGCAATACTATCGATATAATGGAGGGGAGTGAAAAGGCAGTCCCTTCAAATAACCCCTGTACACCAGCAGCACGTGCTACCTCCTCTTTCTCTCAGCCTCCACCTCTAAGGCAAACCCAGAATGAGGATTTGTGCAGAACAGCCTTCTCCACCCAGGACCTAAACACTGGTGCCTACCTTTCTCTGAGGGACCTCCAAAGCCAGTACAGCCATTGCTCTGTCTAGGATCTGCCTGGAGGAAACCCACAGGTGGGAAAGGCCTTCTCTTCATGGAAGGCTAGATGGACAGTTTTTCTATTCAAGAAATGAATGTAACTTCAGCATCAAACCCATTGGGACTGTTCTTTAATGAGTCTGGAGAACAAAGTTACTCCAGGGCTACAAAACCAGTAAAGGGATAGGATGGACAAGGTGTAAATTCATGGATGGCTACATAGGTAGAATTAGTTCTCAAGGTAAAGTGTTAGTGAAATAGACCACTGGAAATTAGAGGACTCTTTTTCTGGTGAACTGGGCTAGTGGACAGTGAAGCAACACATGGAGAATGATAAAGGCACATTAAGACTGTTCAGTGGCTACACAACTCATGGAAATGTAGAAGCCTGATTTTTAGGCATACAGGCCAGCAAGGACTCACCTTCACAACTGAACCTGTTTCTCAGCTATTACTGGATATAATGGCATAAAAACCCTTTCCCACACTGCTCAAGTGCCATCCCAAACTTCACCAGCTTGTTTCTTCCTTCCCAGCTCCCAGCAGGAGGCTGTGCCAGTGTATCCACACTCTGCATCTTCATCTAAATAACACTTAGCTTTGAGGCTGAGCAGGCACGTGGTCCATTTACCTCATCCCAGCCTAAAACCCTCTAATGGGAGGGAGAAATACCTGAAAAGGTGAATATGAAGTTTTATACAAGGAACAGTAGCACAGTGCTGAGGCTGATGATGAAATGGGTGAAGACAACTCCTGACCGACCAAAAGTCTAATTTTTAATGTGATGTCCGCACTTCAGGTTTTAATCAGACATTACCTCCTGAGCTACTCAGTCCAGTTTTAGACACAAATCTCTAAGGTCAACTCAGAGCCAGCTGTGTCAGCTGTGTAAGCAGGGCAGTGTAAAAGAAATCCCCATTATTGGGTTAAAAATACTGGGGAAATCCCCTCCCCCCTCCTTCTTTACCCCGGGTCTGATGATGGCAGTAAAAAGAGCGCACACATTTTCCCATTCTTGCTGCAATATTTTTCATGAAATCGAAAGCCTCTCTTGCCCTGTTGGCAAAACACGGTTATTTGACTATGATAAGCTGATTGCAGAATAGCTCATCCCACATCCTGTATTAGTGGAAAACATCGCAACCGTGCTGCCCATTCCTTCCATTGCTCAAGGGAAACCGTTACCTAATTAGCAGCAAAGATGTGGTGAATGAGCCCAGAAAACTAACACACAAATCAGCACCTTTGCTGAAAAAGAAACCTCAATCCACTCACGAAGAATGAGGATGGCAAAGGCAGATTTTTTTAATTTTTCCTCTGCATTTGCTGATCTTGGTTGAGAAAAAGCAGCACACCACTGAAGAAAAGTAGCAAGGCAAGGGTAGACATGCTGTTCCAGTTATATCCATCCCTGCATTCAACATCTCTACTGTCTGTCCACTTTCTTGCCATATTCCTGGACTATTCAGCAGCAGGAAAATACCAGCCCTGTGCTAAAGATATTTATTCTCAGAATTTTTATATCAAAAAGGTCAAGGATTTCAAACTTGTCGGTACTTCCGTCACCCCTGTGAGTATCACCCAGAACTAATTATTCCCTACCTCTGCTTGTACAATTGTGGAGTTTCCCCTTTGTCCTGGTCCCATACTGTTGCCTGACCTTGCATTGTGCAGCATGATTGTCATTATGAGTCCCAGCTATGAGGTCAGCCACTGGCTTGGATTTCACCTCAGAAGAGCTACTCCAAGGAGTTGAGCCTGCCTGCAGCTGAGAGGCTGGGAGAGATATACCTCTGCTCTCATCATCTTCTTCACTACCTGCATCAAGATATGGGCTGCTCTGTTGTCTCTAGGAGACAGCAGGTGAAGAAGACCCCACGGCTTCCCTGATAAGGAAGTACAAGGTGTGCTCAGCTGTTTGCTGTACTTTGAAAAACTTCCCAGATGGACTTCAAAAAGAGACAAAGAATCCCTTGCCCTTGATGGGCAATTTGCTATGTCACCTGGGCCAAGGATCCTAGCTGTACTGATAGTTATCCCGTTCCAATGTAGACCTTCATAAGCTTCTCAATTATTCTTGCTGCTAAGATGACCAGAAAAGAAAAACTTTGCCTCTTTGTGAATAAAATAAATATTAAGGAATCTATAATGTTCTTCTGTCCTTTGGGGTTGGGGGAAGGAATTAACAGCTTTCCTAAATAGGGGACTAGACAAAGCTTTGCTCAGACCCATATACCTTTAGCCTTCCTTCCCTCTCCCTTCCCCAAGGGATTCAGCCACCTAAACCAGAAAGCGGAGTTGGAAGTGATCCTGCTGCAAGCCCCAAGGGACCATTCTGCTGGCTGGGTACTTCTCCGCACCTTGTGAAAGTGCTGACAGCTTTCGAGCTGGCAATCTGTTAGCACTGCCTTCACAGGCACGCTGGGTGTGAATGTGTGACACACCACGGCAGGAAGTGCTCAACATCAGATCTGGTGATAACCGGACTTTTCTTCCAGGAAGACAAGGTCATGTGGTCTGCTGTGTGAGTAACCTGGGTTGTGAATACCAGAGGCATAACACTCTCAGTGATATGGGGACCTTTCTCTGCTGGGTCCCCAAGACCTCTTTTGGAAATGTCACATGGGGAGCGGTCCCCTTTCAAGATGATGTGAATGCACAGTGTGTGATTCACAAAACCACAGAAAGATGCTGCAATGGTGTCCATCAGTATCAGAGACAAACCAAAGCTGAATGCCAGCACTGTGTGGAAAATATTGAGCTAACCACCACAGACACAAGTCCTCTCTTTAACTTAAGCCCAGAGACAGCAAAGATAGCTGTCACATCTCTTATCTCCCTCTTTCCAACATACCTTGTTTGTAAATAGGCAACATCACCCTCAGCCTCCTCGCATACCCCTTCTTTTTTTTTTTTTTCCTGTGGAGAGGCAAAAAGTAAAAGGTACTTGCAGCAAAGGAATTCCTCTGAAGTCAAATCTGATCAAGGTTTTGGCTCCTTGGTTGATTCAAAAGCCTGCAGTGATAGATGTGGTGTCTTGCTTAGATAGATCAGATTGAGATTCTATGGGGTTTTTTCTGCTGAAAACAGCAGAGAAGGAGGATGCTTCTTTCCAGGAAAGATGGATACAAAAAGTGAGGTCTCTGGCATTGCAAAGTACCCTCAGCTGGGTTCTGACCCACTGTAGCAAGCCCTCATAATGTAAGTTTGGGAAAGCCATATACACACACATGTAGGCAAAAGATGCAGCTAGACCCCAGTTGTCTTGGGAAATTTTGGCTGAAAGTAACTTTTTAAAGTGAAATCTGGTCTCCTAAATCTCTCAGGCAATTCTGAAAGCATTTATTGTCATTGCATGCCTCAGTTCCCATATATACAGCAATGAGTTAGCCGTGATAACCACACTGACCCATTCCCAGTCAAACACTGAAGCTTTTAACTCACATGTAATGTTTATCTGCTAGAATCCACCACGAGGCAACTACAGCAATGGCTTTTGGTCCTCATGCAGTCTGAGACTAAACTGGAACCGGGGGCAGAGATGAAAACAGCCCAAATGAGCCCTGGCCCGAATGAGCTCAGCCCCAGGTCAATGACACTGGCTGGAGCCCAGCCCCAGGTCAATAGTTGTCTATGTTCCCATCCCTGCCCCCCAGGCTAACTGTATTTACTCTGCTCTAGCTGGGGCTTGGTTGCTTTTCATGATAAACAAAGGGGCACGTACAGAGCTGCAGGGCTGTAAGAAGAAGGTGGTACAGGCAAGGCAGGGGAGGACCTGGGGCTGGAAGAAAAGCAGATGCTGCAGGAAGGAGTGAGTTCTGGTGCCACGGAGTACAGGGAGCCCAGTGTCAGGAGACAGGGCAGCAAGAAGCACAAGAAGACCAGAGGGAGTCTTGCAGGTGAGGACTGAGAGACACTGTGCTTTGCTTTCATCTGCATGACCACTGTAGTAACCAGACCCACTGCCTACTGCCATCTTCCCTCCTTCAAGCAATCTACACCTGCCAGCCAGCGCCTGCTCCACCTCTGTGCCAGGGAGCAGACACCCTGCGTTTTGCCTCTCCCTCCAATGGGACCAAGGAGGGTATCTAAGAAATACGTCAGTTGCTCAGCAACTTCTTGTCCCCTGAGGAGGACATTGTAAGCTATCTGCACCAGCCTCCTGGGTTGTCCTTCTCTGCACAGCTGAAGGTGCTCCTACCCTGACTTTTTCAGGATCCCCCTGCTCTGCCTACAGATCTTGTCCCCCTGCAAGCCTCCAAAACCTCCATTTCAGAAAAGAAAAAAAAACACTGCATGGGGTGTGCTGACCCATTGCAGCAGGATGGTGCAGGACAAAGGCCAAGCTGAAGGGACATGGCATCAGATTATTGATCATTGAGGAGACCTTGAGCCCAGGTAAATAGATGTCCTCCTCTCCCTCCACTTCCATGCGTGCGTGAGCTGGCTTGCGTAGGGGGTGTGGGCCAGGCCTCACAGGCGGCAGCAGGTTTCAAAGGTAGGTCTGCAGCTCTGGGGGAAACCCCAGTGCCTACCATCAAATCTTCTAACAAAGAGGCTCTTCTATGGCTGCTTCCTGCCCTCCTTCCCCCACCCCTCTGTCTGCGGTTCTTTGCTTGTTCCTGCTGTTTCTGAAGGGATGCTGTGATAGTAGAGAAATGCGCTTGTTCTCTGGGACCACCCAACCTGGTTCCTGGGGAGGAGATAGTCCCCAGAGGTTACACAGAAAGGTGGCCCACAAGAACCAAGGGAGGGCAATCTGTGCTGGGCCTATTTGTAGCATGTGTCTCTCTGGAAGGGTGCACTACAGCAAGAAGGTGTGCAACTGCTTGTACAAGTGTCGGTGTTCACCAAGCTGTGTTTAACGTTTCAGAATGAGTTATCTGGTGTGAGCATGTTTTTGTGTTGAAAGGCAGCCTGGAGGGCTCAGGGCTCAGTAACAAGGGGAAAGCAAGGAGACTGAGAAGACCACTCACCTTTATCATGTGAACACTCCAGGCTATCCATGTGGGCTAAAACAGGTGCGAGGCCAACCATCTGCAACATGTCCTTCCTCTGCATTCATGCCTGCATGGTCACACACACCACTGAGCACAGAAACAACTCACAGACACATAGACATGGCATAGGCATTCCCTGAGACCTCTGTGTCCTCCCACACAGATGCCATGAGCCAAGCACGAGCCAACAGTGTGCCCTGGCAGCCAAGATGGTCAGCTGTGTCCTGGGGTGCATCAAGCACAGCATTGCCAGCCACTCAAGGGAGGTGATTGTCCCACTCTGCTCTGCACTGGTGTGGCATCACCTGGAGCACTGTGTGCAGTTCTGGATGCCACAGTGTAAAAAAAGTTATTAAGCTACTAGACAGTGTCCAGAAGAGGGCTACGAAGTTGGTGAAGAGTTTGGAGAGGAAGCCATATGAGGAGTGGATAAAGTCACTTGGTTTGTTCAGCCTGGAGAAGAGGAGACTGAGCTACAGCTCAGCTTCCTCACAAGGGGAGGAGGAAGGGCAGGTGCCAAACTCTTCTCTTTAGTGACCAATGACAGAGCCTGAGGGATTGACAGGAAGATGTGCCAGGGAAGGTTTAGGTTGGACATTAGGAGAAGATTCTTCACCTAGAGGGTGGTGGAGCACTGGAACAGGCTCTCCAGGGCTGTGTCACAGCCCCAAGCCTGGCAGTATTCAAGAAGAGACTGGACAACGTTCTCAGACACGTGTTGTGAACCGTGGGGTTGTCATATGTAGGGACAGGAGTTGGACTTGATGATCCTTGTGGAACCCTTCTAGAAGGGGTGCTGGTCAGGAGAAAGCAGAAGCATCAGCCTAGGGTATATGAGGGGCAAAGGAAGCCAGAAGGTGTCCCCTGGCACAAGCAGAGGGTGGTGGAGGGCTGAACATTGTTCAGGTGCTCTTTCATCACTAGCTCAGCTAGTGAGTCAGTGCCAGCATGGGCTTAGCCCTGGAACACATGGTCTGGTGGGAATGGCAAGGTTTGCTTACTTTTAGGGACCTAGAGCAAAATGGCACAGCAGGCAAAGTGCAACTTCAGGCTCCCAGGCTGGGCTGCTGTTTGCAACTTCTGTGTCCATTGGAGGTTATGGATTTTCTTTTGCATTGATTTCTAGGTCAATAAAATAGCAGTTTTAGAAACATTTCCAGCCTGAGAGGACAACACTTTTGTCTCTGGAGAAATTCATTTTGTACTCATTTGCGGTTTTGGCAGAAGCAAAAACCAGGGAATGCCTTTGAATATTGAGAGATTACCCAGGAGGCATAGACAGAACAGTGTCCTGGAAGCCTGTCTCCCACTGAACTAGGAATTTTACTCACATTTGCACTGAGCCAAGTCTTTGATGGCTAGCATACAGTTCTTTTGGGGCTACAGATCTTGGAAGAGGAGCACCTCCAGAGACAGATGTAAAGGGATACAGAAACCCCAGCCTGACCATGCTGTGCTGTGTCACCAGGTGCCCCCAATGGAGGCCGAGGAACAGGAGGAAGATGCCAGCTCCCTCTCAAAGGATGAATCAGAGATTAATTCACGGTACTCCCTCCGCTATGTGCTCCTCGGGATGATCTTTCTTTTGCTGGCTGGAGCTGCTGCAGCAACCTGGTATTTCCTAGGTAAAAATGCAACATGTTTTGTCCCCATGCAGGAGGTGTAGTCAAAGCAATGCTCAGCCCAAAGTGCATTAGTGACTCTGGGTGATCTTTACAGACTCATACGTAGGGGAAAATCCCTCTCCCCTATATATCATCAAGGTAATCCAGTAGTGTCTTCTGTTGGCAGACTACAGACCATGGCACCTGGAACCATCCGTCCTGCAGTTTTACTCTGGCAGCCTCCAGGTCCTCAATCGCCAGTACTCTCCAGACCTTGGGCAGGTGGAGTCCAGAGCCTTCTGGTTGGAGTCATCTAAGCTCCAGAAGATGGTGAGGGTAATTCCATGACCAGAGCTGGCCTTCAGGCAGTTCAGTGAGTAGAAAGAGGAAGGGGTCAGGTGACTCCGTCCAAGTGACAGACTTGGTGGGTCTGTACAGCAAGAGGGATGAAATATATGGTTGGCCAGAGGTCCTTTTCCACTGTAACATTGTGTGGTAGTTATCAGATTACATTCTCGTTGCAGCTGAAGGAACTGATTCGTGCCACAGAACTGGGTCGATATTACAACTCGAGCACAGTGTATGCCTTTGGGTGAGTAGCACCCAGAGTATTTTTGCTTGCTGATGTGTGAAAGCTTCCAGTCAATTGTACTCCAGTTTCACTGAAATTTGGCAATGATAAACTGCTTCAGTCCGCAACATGAGCTCTAGGTTAGGCTGGGCAGTCCAGATACAGAACAGTTCCAGCACAACAGAGCTAGGGATATTTTGATGTTCATGTTCACCCAAGGTCATGACGAAAAGCCAAAACTGAGAAATTTTTCAGAGAGGCAAAACTTCAAGAGAGTAAAAAAACTTACTGGAAAGAACTGAAAAAATATCTGGGCTTGGTATTCTCAGTAGAAACTGAGCAGCTGGAAATGAACTTCTGTAATTCAAGAAAGTAATTTTATGGCCTGATTGTGGGCACCAGAAGAGAGAGGCCAGAATGCACCATGGAAAAGATATTTCAGCCAAGAAACATGGTCTACCTAGGAATAGCTTAACAGTGGAATAGGAGAGATGTGGGACTACAGCTTTGCAGGTCATCACAGTAGATCAAAAAAGCTAAAGTTACTTCCATTCTGATGTATACATTTACTTCAGATTTTTTTCCCACAGAAATCTACAGCCCTAATTTGTCCTTAAGCTCAGGAAAATCACAGTTTTGATGCAACTCCATTTTCAACTGGGGAGAAAAAAGAAAAAAAGTTTCATTTTCAATTCTTCCTCTAGCCTTTTACTGAACAAAAGTTTGTTTCAACGTCTCTTGTCCCTCCTTCAGCCAATTTTCTCTGCTAGCTTGTTGAACAGAGCTTTCTCAGTCACAGTCTCCTGCAGCTTGAGCCTGCCCAGCATTAATGGCTTGTGGTGAGGTACTGAGTCATAAACCATCCACTTGTCACCACTGGGAGGTGAGACAATGAAGTCTTACGTGTTCCTTTTCAGTCTCTGGTCAGCAGTAACCAAAGGTCATTATTACCTGAAATGAGACTGCTCATTAGACCAGTCTTGATTAATTATCACATTAATTCGACTGTGTTCAGTCATCATTGAAGCCAGATGGCATAAGATGGCTTCCTACCCCAAAGGACTGAACATTAACTAGCACCATGGACATACTATAGCAAGTCTACTGCCCCACTCAGAGTGGTTCCTCTGGGTCACAGCAGTAAGCTGGAAAGTCCACACAGACATGTCTGATTTGTGGAAAAACAGCAGGGCATTAATCTCTGGGGTTTGCCCCTCCAGTGATTCTGGAGAGGAAGAGGGAGGATATTTAACATGCTATTTCTCTGTTAGGGAGGGGGCTCTGACCTTCTTCTTCTGGTTTGCCCTCCAAATCCCTGAGAGTCAGCAGAAGGAGATGACTGCTGAGAGAGTAAGCACAATGCTCCACCAAGAGCTCTCCACCAGCTCCAACAGCTCAGGCAGCCTGTCCTACCAGACGGAGTACAGGGTCAACCCAGACTCACTGATTCTGCTGGGTAAGTACCAGCTGCTCAGCTGTGGCCTGAGCAGTCAAGAATGCTGTAAGGTCTATAAGGTGCTGAAGGGCGGTTAGTAGAAGAGGCCAGAAGTCACTGCCGAGGGGGATAGGGGAAACCAGAAGATTATTAGAAAGAAGTGAGGATCAGGAGATACAATTACATGATTCTTCCTGATAAAGGAGAACCGAATTTTGATTTAAAAACCAAAGGAAAAAAAAAAAAAACACAAAACAACAATAACAACAACAAAAACATCTTTCCTTTGAAGGATTAAAGATTATTGGAAATACAGCTGACCATGACCAGCCAAGAAACAATTTTTTTCCTCCTTCTCCCATCAGTTTTAGCTTCTGTTGAGTGAGACCTTACATAGGTCATGATTTTGATCAGCTCGACTCAAAAATAGCAAGCAATTAAGTCTCCTACTTTCCTTTGGGAGATTATTACAGTCTACATGATTGAGGGAAGAATAAAGGCAATGTACACCTGAGTCACCACTAGTCTTATTCTCAGAAAAAAAATGTTGTTACCACTTCAATTCCTGACATACGATTTTAAGGATTATTTATCATTGTGCAAAGTGAAAATCACAGCCTGTTCAAAAAGCCACCTCTACAGGACTGTTCTAAAATATGTGTCAGATAAAGGACTAGGGGAATCTGTCTATACTAAATGCATCCAAGTCCAATGGAATTTGCATTTGGTCTTCATAATGAGGCTTAACTTCTCAGCCTGATCTCATCCCTTTTACAGAGCCCCAAACCTCACAGGTCTTAAAATACATTGTGTTTGTTCTCTCCCCTTAGGACTTTGATTTCCAAGTTTCCTTTTCCCATGAAATGCTACAGCTCCTTTTTTTTTTTTTTTTTTCCCCAGACACGTTATCTTTCATTTTTCTAAGGCTGATCTTATTTTAATATAACCCACCCGTATTTTCTTCAGCTTTTCCCTTCACAAATCAATTGTTTTAATTTGGGGGTCATTTTTTTTGGTGTCCCCGAAGAAAATTTGATTTCCTCAAAATTATTTTCATTCCCTCTTTCAGACTATTTTGTTAAGATCTTATTCTGAAGCTGCATTAGCATCTCATGAACAGCTCTCCTCCCTCAGTTACCATTAGTCACTTAGTTCTACTTATGATTTGTTTCCCCCATACAAGACCTTACGCTCAGCCAATTTAAATAAATTTTCATAAGAAAGATACCACAAGACAATACGTTAAATGCTTCCAGTTCAACCCATCTAGTATTTTCCCTTCATTTACTCACTCCATAATGTAATTTGTAAACAAATAAAAATGATGGTGCATTCTTCTAGTTGTTTCCAGTTCCCTCTTATTCCCTTTGCATCTGCTTCACTGTTTTATTCACTTCAGCAGAAGACACTTCTTTCTATTTTGAAATTAACACACCAGCCGTAGTTTCTCCAGCTCCTTCTGTTTTCCCTAGTCCTTTCCACTTCCCTCTCCAGTCAGAAGCACAGTCTGGCAACTAGGGCAAAGGCCAGAAACATCTTCTACTGCTGGGCCAAAGTGACCACAAGCCAGTGACTTAACCTCTGGCTTCATTTGCTCTGTAAAATTGGACTGAAAAAATAGCAATAGCTATATAGCAATAGCTAATAGCTAATAGCAAGTCATTAGCACTTCATTGCTTTCTGAGAGATTCATTTGCTGATCTGCTTAGCTCTAAACTTTAACTCTTGCCAGTGGCTGCCTTAAGACACAGAGCTGCAAACCATTGACTAGTGCAGGAAGCTCTCCAACCTCTCTGATGCTTTATTTTTACTAACAGCTACACTCACTCCAGGGCACTAGCCTCCTCTTTCCCTTAAAGAGTTTCTCCTTAAAGGAACTCAGTTTTATTACCTTCAGATAAAAGAGTAGTTAGTATCAGCTCCACATACATCCTTCCCTACAGCACATGAGCTTCTCCAGGAGCCTGCCTTATGCCTCCAGGATCATCTTTTCCACAACATCTGTTTTTGCCATGACAAAACCGCTCTCCCCACAGAATTGAAAGCTCTGGTTGGGAGCTACAAAAGACCGAAGCCCTGACCTAGGCAAGCCCCAACAGCAATTCTCACACCCAACTGACCTCACTGTGCCTTTGGTTTTGGCAATTATTCCCAGTAGCACCTGATCTATGGCCGCTCCCAGTTCAGCTGGGAGGCTGGAGCAAAGCCCAGCTGTCCTAAAAGTGTTATCCACCCTGTGGCTCTATTTAGCTCAGATTTATAGTCTTTGCTGGTGGCTTTCTCTGCATCTCCCTTCCCCAGATGTGGACTCTGTAAGGATGTTGGGTAGCTTATCAACCAGTGGTCTTCAAAAGAGACCTCCTTCTTCACTATGCATTTCAGTGAGAGATGTTTAAACTGGGAGAATGAGGGATGTGTAAGCATATGGTGAAGGCTCTGGGAAGTGGGTTTATACCCTGTGGTGGGGCTGACAGAAGAGGGGGTGGCTGCCTGAGGCAATGCCCAGCCCTTCTGGGAAGGAAAAGAAGTCCTGGAATAGCACACAAAAACAAGAAAGGAAAAAAGGCTGAGAAACCCATGGTGTGCTGGAAAGCATGAATTGGGACTGTTGTATCTGGGGCAGAGGTTAGAGAGATTTTGCAGACAGAGGGGGTAGGTAAGGCATGACTGAAACAGGTCCCCAAGAGCAGACAGAGAAGCTCCTGGAGCATGCCCAAAGCCAAGGTTTTAAGGGAGCCCTTTACATAGCAAGGGAGAGAGTCATTACCTACCATTCAGATACTGCTGGTTTATCTTTTTTTTTATCTTCCTTTATATATTTTCTTTCTAACAGAATCCAGTGTGAAAGATATAGTAGTGCTGAAATCCACGCTAGGTAGGCTATCTTTTGCTTTCTTTTTGAGTTTGTGACTTTGTGGGAGGGATTTTTTACAGGGGACAGAAAGTTTGTCGGCTTCCTGGAACTGTAAATCCTGGGAAGGGGAGGTGGGAACAGTAACAAGGGAGCATCAGTGCTGCTGCTTGGCCAGATCCAAACTACATGATGCAGCTATGTGCTGGACCACTCAGAGCACCCCAACATCTCTGCCCCAGTAGCACACCTCAGTGCAGAGACACCAGCTCCCAAGGGCAGTGCAGGCACCTTTGTCTTGTCCCTGTCCTGATGAGTCCTGTCAAATAGCTTGGTGTACTGGTACAACAGTGCAAATTCCAGGCCCTATGAAAACCTACTGAGTGGGGTGGGGATTTCCCTGTCTGGCTCCATACTGGATGTGCTGTCAGTCATTTAGGAGTCTGTTGTCTTAGCAAAATTTGAAGGTGCTTTTAGTAATTTCAGGCAGTGTCATAAGGGCTGTGACTGGCAGCTTGTGGTAGATATGCTATTAGAAACTCACCTTTAAGCCAACTTTTACTCAAAAATCCTGGTCTGGAAGCCTGCTGAAACCTGGAAATCAGATAAGGGGGATGTAAAACTGGGAAGAATATGGGGGTGAGAGAGAAAGAGGTGAAGCCAGCGGAAGATAACTGTGTCGTGCTGATATTTAATAAAGCCTGAGGCAGTATTAGCTTAACTAAGGGAGAGGGGACAGTTCTTACAGAGAAACTGGGGCAACAGTATGAGGGAGCCAATGCTACTGCAACAAATGTAGAAGTAAATTGAGATCACTGGAAGAAGTCAGCCATACCCCAACATAGGGCTCACACTGATATCCCAAGTGACAATCCCATGTCTTAATTTCCTTTACAACCATCCCTAAGCCCTCTTTGTCTCCATTTATATCACCCTGAGGTTTAAATCCCTCTATATTCCCCTTGGATTCAGGTTGCTACAGGTACAGCTATGTCCAGGATGATGATGTACTAAGGCTGGAGGGTCCTGACTACCTGGCCTCCAGTTGTCTTTGGCACCTCCATGGCCTTGAGGGCTACATGATTAAGCTACGCCTGGAGTGGACTCTCCCAGACTGCAGAGACCGCCTGGCTATGTATGACACAGCCGGGCCCCTGGAGAAACACCTCATCACCTCGTAGGTAGCTCCTGAGCAGGGTGAGCATGGCGGGGAAGCCGGGTAGGATGGCACAACACACCGCAGCAGGGGAAGGTGTTAGACTACATCAGAGGAAATTCTCTTTGATGCAGAACCTGCCTCTCACTGATCAGCCGAAGTCACTGATGTGGGATATCACAGAGGCAGCTGTTCAGTCTGAGATTGCAGCAGCATGAGTTGTCTCTCTGCTGGCCCTTTATTTGATTCAGCTAGTGCCTCACAGCAGGCATTTGCTGTGGATAACACAGACCTCCATAGTCTCTCTTTCTCCTCCTTCTTTTTCGTCTGTTTGTTGCTTGTTTCACTCCCATCCTTTTATCTCTTGGTCCTCAGAATCTATGGCTGCAGCCGGCAGGAGCCCGTTGTGGAAGTCCTTTCATCAGGCCCTGTCATGTCCATTGTGTGGAAGAAAGCCATGTACAGCTACTATGACCCCTTCATCCTCTCAGCACAGGCAGTGCCCCTCAAAGGTGAGAAAGGCTGGAGGAGGTTTGCCATAGCTACAGGTTGTATTCTACAAAATTACCACTCCTAGAGATGCTCTATCTGCATTAGAGGCAGAATTCACTCTAGATTGCAAGAAGAGGTGGTCAGTAAAGAGCAGGTTAGATTTTGCATCTTCACCTGGACTAACACATAGCGTTTGGCTTGAGTCTCTACATGCCAGGCTCTGGCAAGCAGGGCCTGAGTGATTGTGATACCTCAAGAGCAAGCCCAAGCTCTCAGGCATGGACAGACCAGATGTGGCTTGGACATCACATCTAGATGCATTTGCAGATAAATATCAATGCAATGCAAGAGTCGAAAACAGCAAATTACCCTTCCCTGAAAAAGAGAAGGAGACTGAGAGTCTTGCCAGGTAGAAATGTCCTCTTGAGGAGGGCTGGTGAAACATACAAGTCACCTTTAGCATCAGGCCTTACAGCCCCTTTTCTCCTCTCCTACGATGGGATAGGTAGCTAGTATGCCCAGGCTGTGGTTTAGCTGACAGCTATCAGGGCTTTGATGTCTGTATTTACAGCCTGTGAAGTGAATATAACTCTGCGGGAAGGCCTGGAGCTGCAGGGGAAGATTGGCACCCCACACTACCCCAGTTACTACTCACCCAACACCCAGTGCACCTGGCACATGACGGTAAGAGCCAGCTCCAGAAAGAGCATCCACCCCCTCCCTGAAACCCGCATGGCACTCCCCACATTAGGGGGTTACAGATAGCAGTATCACTCGGATCATCCTGAGAAGCAAGGAGAGGGTGACAGCCTGCCTAGCCTCCACATAACGTCTGTTTCTGAAGGGGAAAGAGTCTAATATTGATGCTGGCACAGAGATGCCATACCTGAGGAGTAATCTGAAATCTGGACTCCAGAGGAGTTCTTTATGCAGAATCAGATTGCTGGAAATTGCTAGGAATCACCATACTTCGAGACTAGCAGCAGAGCCACCCTAAGCTGTGGCATGCCCCCAGTTTAGATGGTGCTTCCTTCTGTCTTGCAATGTGCCAATTTGCAGCTCTCCCCTTCACATCTACCCTGCTTGTTTTTGTCATCTGGAGTGGGCTGCAGCACTCTTAGGAGCCATCTCCACTCTGCTCTGGACCCCCTTGCCTGCAGGTCCCATCCCTCGACTATGGGGTCAGCCTGTGGTTCGATGCCTACGCACTCAGCAGACAGAAGCACGAGCTGCCCTGTACCCAAGGCCAGTGGATAATTCAGAATAGAAGGTGTGTGCTGGGGTTCTGCTTTCTGTTCCTCACTTCCCACGTGGGATTAAACTGGGTTTACACCTCTGCAGGTTCCCTGCTCACTTCAGCCACCAGGTCGGAGGAAGGAGGGCCCAACACCACACTCAGCAGCCTCTATTTGTGCTGGTGCCTCTTGCCTGTCTACTCCTTTTTCAGCCTCTCCTGTTTGCAGGCTCTCCAGTGAGCACATTTCTTACAGATTTGCTTTGAGCTACCAGCCTGCCTTCTCTGTCTTGCTGTTTGCATCAGGCTTCCTAGTTTTCTCCTCTGTGTGTAACCTTGGAGTCCTCCCACGTCTCCTGTGTTTGCAAATCTGCCTGTCACCACCTCTGCAATATTATCTGTGTGCTATTACCTCTCATCCACCTCTGTACAAATCTTCCACCTAGCTCCACATCCTCCTGCTTTGACTTCAGCCATTTTCCCTTGCAGGACTTCCAAAAATCAGCATCCATATGCAGCTAGGGCTGCTGCCCACCACCACCCAGGTGCAAAGGACCAAGAGCTGCTGCGCTGCCACCTCCTCTAAGCAGGCCTGAGCTCAATGGCTTTTGCTTTCCCTTCCACTTACTGCAAAATTGCCACTTTCCCCCCAAAGCCTCCCCCAGCCCATCAACTTCCTTTCCACTGCTCCTGTGGAGGTAATTTCTTTTCTTCTGAGGGGTTTGATCCAGAAGCTACATTCCCCTGGCTTAGGATTTTCACTTTTTCTCTCCCTGTTCTCTTCTCTTAAACTGTCAGTGCCACAGTTTCTACAATATGGCTTCTTTCGGAAGATAAATGTAAGAAACTAATTGCTTTGTGTGGCCTGAATTCAGTACTTGCCTAGAAAGTGGGAAATGTCCAAAGATAGTAGGATCACTTTGGACTCACACATGGTCTGAGGTCAGAACTGGGTCACCACATCCACAGACTGGTTTTGTCCTGTTTATCAGGCCTAATTTTGGCCTGTTGTCCCCAGTTATTCAATGCTGAATATCACGGTTATTCCAGGTGTTTCCTCTCTCTCTGCATCAGTTCCCACCACAGCATTAATGTGTTGATGGTGTTTTCACTCCTGTTTATGTCTGGGACTTCCTCACATGTCTTCTTCAGCCATTTAGGGGGGAACACCTAGGTTAGTTATACTGTCTTGCATCCAGAAATGACCTCTTGTTTCACCAGGGTTAGTCCTTCTTCATTCTGTCCTTGCTCACTCAGCAAGATGTGACCAGGCAGAGCAAGATCCAGTGTCAGCTCTTCAGCATGGGTTTAAATCACACAATGGGAAACCATTGCTTCTTCATAATCTCATCATGTGTGAAGGCATTTTGCCTTCCTGGCTTCCCACACACCCCCAGTCTGTGTAGCCCCCTTCACACCCCATCCCCACCAAACTCCCTTGCCCCACTTTGTTGTCTTCTCCTCCCTCCCCGCCTGGGCCATCCTGCCTGTGTTTGCCCCTCAGGTTGTGTGGCCTGCGGACTCTGCAAGCCTACGCCGAGCGGATCCCAGTCACATCCTCAGTTGATATCACCATCACCTTCACCTCACAGATCTCCTTAACTGGCCCAGGCGTACAGGCTGCTTACAGCCTCTACAACCAATCTGACCGTAAGTTCTGCCTTCTTCCTGTTCCTTAGTGGGGTGGTGGCTACCAGCAGCCCCTGTGCACCTGGCTTGTCTTAGGAGAAACACAAGATACATCCCATGAGCCCCAGAGGCCATCTGTCCCTTGGGCACATGCTCACAAATTGGTTATGTACACACCACTGATCTCCCAAAAAGAAGAGGCATTTACGTGTGAAGCTGCTTCAGCACATGTGGCCCTGCCTCATGTTGCCAGAGCATCCATGCACCAGAGCCCAAGGTCAGAGAGTTGTCTTCAGTCTCAGCCCCATGCCCACATCATGGACTAGCCTTGGGGATTCAATGAGAGAGCATTTCCAGCTTGAAGTGACTTTTATTTCAATTATAAGAGCTCTTAGAGCTGTTTCCTGCTCACCTTGGAATCTGTGTAAGTGAGAGAAAAACAAAACCGCACACAAATACGCATACACACATGTTCAAATGCACGCCCACTATCTGCCTTTTCAAGGTTTCTCCGCCTTTCTCCTAAAGGGTGCCTGTAATGCATACTGGTCCCTGAATACGTGCACCTGGCAACATGTGTCTAACACTGACCCCTTCAATGCCCTGACCAAGTTTTAATAACAACTTCAAAGAACCTGTTCCAGCTTTCCTGTAGCATTCAGGAGTCATGAAGCAGCACAGAAGTATAGCATGCCAGGCATGTGGTTGCCTTGCCTCTTGGTACAATGAGAAGCAGGGAAAGAGCTTTCTTTCCCCTGTTGCATACCCTGTCTCTGTTTGCCCTTGTTCAGAGCAGATGACGTGGCAGATTCTGGGGAGTGCAGCGAGGGCCGCCTGCATGCCACGCAGCACATGTGTGGTCAGGAAGGTGTGCAGCTCCACGCTCCACTTTCAAGTCATGATGCTCTGCTGCAAGGAGGTTTCCAGTCACTGGGGACTAACTTCTCTCTGGTGGTTTCACAGCCTGTCCCGGGGAGTTCCTGTGTTCGGTGAATGGCTTGTGTGTTCCAGCCTGTGACGGAATCAAAGATTGCCCCAATGGGTTGGATGAGAGAAATTGTGGTGAGTGATTTCTTCTCCCCCACTGGACTCTGGTCTCAGCAGGACACAGCCCCTTGCTCCTCTAAAGATAGGGAGAGATGGGAAGGATTCAGTTGGCTTTGGCACAGCCTCACACGCCCCCCTCCAGGAGCTCAAACCTCTGCAGCATTAAAAGCCTCATCCCACTGCCCTGTGGCTTCAGTCTTCTTAAGAAGGAACAGCAACACTTCTTGCTCCTGTGCACAGCACAGTGGTCCTGGGAGAACCCCCTAATACCTGTGCACCAAGAGCTCCAGGCAACCTGAAATAAGGCCCCTGCCCGTGCTGTCCCCTACCTTGTCCTGCCTTCCCCATACCCAGGTCCAACAATCAACCTCAGCCCTGGCCTACAGCCCCCTCTGCTGTCATACCACTCAACATTCCCTGCCCAACCCTCCCACCTTGCCCAGACCTCCCCAAGCCCATCCACTGCCCTGCTCTCTCCCTTTCCCCCCAGGTCATTTGTGACACTTTATCTGTACAGATCCTCACCCATATATTGCACCCCAGCTTGGGAGCATCTAAGTCCTCAATCAACCGTCAATTCTTCTGCCAAAAGCAGTTAGTGCTGATGCAGACACAACCCCCAGCATCCCAGGACTCCTGAAAAGGCCCATTCTCATAGGAATAGCTATTTGCACTCAGGCTTGACACCTAATTCTTCTCTTCTCCCATCCCTGGTGTGAGTTGAGGGGTACATCACATTGCTACCACCACCAATTTTTCATTAGTTGATCCCTACAGCTGTTTTTCCACAGACAGAGAGATTCCTGAACCACTGGAGAGAGTGGTCAATTCTGAAAGATTATGGGGAAGGTATAGAAAAGTCTAAAGTAAAAGGAAGGAGAAATCTTTCTTAAGGAATCTTTAATTCAATGCTGGAAATGTGAGAGGTCTCACAAGATCACCAAGATTTGGTTCTATATTGCCTGCAGCCTTGCTGATGGTGCACTTTGTTCCATCATCCATCTGTCTGACATCAGGGCTTGCTTGCTTCCCTCATATAGACATGGATACATATGCATCCTTATGAATATCTAATGCTTTCTTGGATCCTGTTAGCTTCTTGGACCCCAGGATAACCTGTGTCATTCAGTTCACAGGTTAATACAGACCAAGACTGGAAGAAAAGATTATTTCTCAGTGTTCTCAAACATCCCTTTATATTTGAAAAAAAAATATATATATATTATTATTTCCTTCCTTTCTTATTCTCTTGCCACTGTCGCATGTCTGCTTGTTCACTCCATGTCTATATGGAACAGTCCCTGTTTTTAAAATCAGTGTTCACATTGCTTCAGATCTATGAAAGAACATATGAAGGTGCCTTTAGTCATCTGTAAGCCTCACGTTAATTACTGAAGAAATTGTAGTCATTGCAGTGAGAAAATGCCCTCGAGATACTGGCCCATCATGTTTGGTGTTGCACATATATACACACAAACACAGGACAAGTTCCTGCTATAAAAATGTAGGCACCCTAGATCCATCTCTATCCCCAGCAGCTATCAGAGCTCATGGACTTCGAGGAATCCTGAATTGTTGTTCAGAACTTACTTATCAGAGGGCAAGGGGAGCAGCTGCTCTGTAGGGGAAGGTGACCCATGAGCTGAGGGTCACAGCAACGCAGGAGGAACAGTGACCTCACCAGACAGTATGCAGTCCTGCAGAACCTGAACAACGCAAGCAGACCAGGTTTGGTGATGGTAACCTGGGGTCAACCAAGGTTGCAGTGATGGCAAAGCAAGGCCATAATGATGAGGAAGGTCTGAGACCAAGGCGAAAAGTCAAGGAAAGTTAAGTCAGCATCAGCAAAGTGTGAGAGAGGGTGCAGACATACCTACAACGTAGATCAGGCAAAGACTACACAGCTGCACTATATCAAAGCTGGGCTTAAGCACACCTTATGAGGTGGGGAAATAGGCTGCAGATCCTACGGGTTCACTTAGGACCCAGACCTCACACCTGATGCCTTGTCTTGTGTGTCTGATTCCTGGGTTCTCCCCTTCCATGCAGTGTGCCCTGCAAAGTTCCAGTGCCGTGAGGACAGCACTTGCATTGAGTTCAGCAGGATCTGCAATCAACAACGGGACTGCATCAACGGAAGCGATGAGGAGCAGTGCAGTGAAGGTAGGGAGGGGATGGCATGGGGCTGACAAATACCTTCCCCACACTCAAGCCAAGGCTGTCAGTAGCGTATTCCCATCTTGTGAGCTGAGGGCACCAGCTGGGAGTTAACATGCCCAACCTGCTCACAATGTTTGCTCTGTTGGTAGCTGACCAAGCTTGCTCAGGAAATTCCCTGTCATCATTTATGGAGTTCTCCCAAGCTCTCTGTTGCCTTTTTTCTTCCACTCAGAGGCCTTCAGGCTGTGTTTACAACCTGCTGCCCTCCCTCAGCCCTGGATCCCTTTCCTTTTTGCAGGGGTTCCCTGTGGTCCTTTCACCTACCGCTGTGAAGATGGGACCTGTGTGAAGAAACCCAACCCCCTGTGTGACACCATTGCAGACTGCAAGGACCTGTCTGACGAGAAGCGCTGTGGTGAGGAAATGCTCAGTGGCACATCAACCAGACAGGTTCAGGATGCCATGTAGCTGCAGGTCAACCCCTCTCCCGGCTGCCCTCCTTCCCTTGTTCCACCACCCTATCCCGGCCCCATGGCAGCAGTGCCATTGCTCCATCCTGCAGTGACAGCAGCAGCAGTGATGAGCCAGGACTCTGTGCTGTGTTGCCAGGAGGCATTGTCTGCTCTTTGGACAGCTGCTCTCCATCTCCTTCAGGCAGAGGCATCGGGCCAGATAGACTTGTCCCACAGACCAGGTCCTGCCCAGAGGCTGCCTGTTGGACCACTGTGCTGGCTTATGTGAAGTCACGCAACAAGGCTCCAGCCAGGAAAATCACCCGTGACTGCATGGTTACTGGCAGGGAGAAAGCTCATGTTTTGATTTCCCTCCTTGTTATTTCTGGAGCCTCCATGAGCAGCAAAAGGGAATGGCTACAGGGGTTCCCCAGCAGGTCAACATGTGGCACAGACAGCGTGCTGGCCCAAAGGCATCCCCAGGCTGCAGCTGGAGGTGGGGTAAGGCTGTGCAGGCATCTGCCAGGGCATGTGCTGAGAGAGAGCGCTCGCTAGGCCTGTCCTGGGCAGTACATAAAGCATCTGCTGACTAAGGCAAGGGAGCAGAGGTCCAACCCATCAGTCAGTTAAGTGGGAAAGGAAGGGCACGCACAGTGTATCATGTTTCCTTCCTTCCCTGAAGTACTTGCTGTCTCTCCTCCTCAGACTGTGGACTGCAAGCCCCTCTCAGCAGGATTGTGGGTGGTGCAAATTCTGTGGAAGGGGAATGGCCATGGCAGGCCAGCCTGCAAGTTCGGGGAAACCACATTTGTGGGGGAACACTCATTGCTGACCGCTGGGTGGTCTCAGCTGCCCACTGCTTCCAGGATGAGAGGTAAATGGAGAGGGGAGATTGCTGAACAGGAGAAGGATTTTCATTGCTTTCTATGTCATGCATGATGGGAGGATCATCCAGCTTGTGAAAATGTCACAGGGAAGCCACACCCCTTGTCTGGCACCTGTACCATGCTTCTCCATGGCTTGGAGCTGGAGAAAGGGGCATTGATACATTCACGAGTATGTGGGTGTGCGTGCAGGGGAAAAGGGGCCGTGCTGGGATTCACAAAGCAGCTTTGGGAGGGCAATGGTATTGGAAGAAGATACTTCACAGCTCCACGTTTGCTTTGGCTCTGGCTTGTCCCCATGCTGTTACAACCATGGAGGTGTCAGACTGTGCTAGGATGGGGCCAGGATAACATTACTTGTTGAGGATGCTGTTTGGGTCCCATGCTGTCCACCCCCAGGCCCTGCTCTTTCAGGAGGACGTACGGTATCTCACCCAGTTCCTTCCACCCAGTGTATGTACCACGACAGCAACAGTAACATACAGATCATGGGGTTTCACTCATTCTTTCAAACTGGAAAGAAGTGAGGAAGAGGAAGGCCCACAGCTGTGCTGGGCAACAGGTTTGGGTGGTGGAAGGAGTGTGCACCCTCAGACTTGGTCTTCAATTCCTCCAAACTCCCATTTTCCTCTATCAGTGAGACAGTGGGGATCCCCCAGCTCCCTAGCTACTACTGCTGCTGGACTTCCCCAGCTCCCCTTTCCCTCCTGATACTACGTGAGCTCGAGGAGGAGGAGATGCTGGTCATCCTCTGTATGGTGACACCAGCCTCGAGAGGACTAGGGCTACTTTGCAGTTGCACTTCTCACCTCACCCTACACCCACGCCTACACTCCAACCTGTGTCCTACAACCCTGCAAGGAAGACCACCAGCACTAGGAGCAGGCCTTTCAAGTGGCCCGTGCAGGCTGGACCTGGCTATTTTGGAGTGTCCCCATGCAGGATTGATGAAGCTAGCACAGTCCTGTTAGATGGCATATCTGTGTGCCTGTCAGGGAGAGAATTTAAATGGTGTGAGAGATAAAGAGTAAGGGAAACAAAGAGGAGCAGAACAGCAGCAGCCAGTGCAAGCAATAGGCTGGAGGTGAGTCCTGAAGGGGAGTTTGGAGCAAGAGAGACAGTCAAACCAAACCAGGGAGTTTTTCACACATGGGAGGGCAGTGTGGGCGAAAACAAGTAAGGCAAAAAGTGGACAGGACTCTGAGTCTAGACCCGGCCTTCTTCCTGCTTCCTCCTGCTCTGGTCCAGGGTAAGTTCCCCTCTGCTGCTCACCTCCTGCTGGAGACAGGGTTTCCCTTGGCTGTTAGCTCTTAGCTGTTCTGTTCTCAGAGGTGTCACCCTGTTAGCCTGTCCCCAGCTGTAGCCCCTGTTTCTGTAAAGGGCTGTCATAACTTTCAATCCCCTCACCTCTGAGCTCCTTTCCTCAGTTTACTCCCTCTTAGAAATTTCTCAGGGGTTGCTCCCCTTCTCCATGTCTCCTCTTTGCAGCTCTGCTTCACCAGCTCAACTCTTGCTCTCTGCCCTATCATAGTCACTTGCACATGACCAACCCACTTGCTTGCCTAACCTATGTACACATTTTAGCCTGCTTTGCTGAGGAAAATAAGCAAATATAAGCAAGTTACCTATGTGTATGAGTGCCTGCCCAAAGCTGGTCCCACTGTACAGGCATGTCAAGGCTTCAAAGAGGTGTCCCACCTAGTTTCCTGACATCAATAGCCAAATAAAAAAAGAGGCCCCTCTGAGGGAGATGATCATCCAGATCAGAGACTCCTCGAAAGACTGTGACAGAAGCAACCAGGCTATCCCCAGCCTTCTCTGTTCATGTGGTGAGTTATCTTCTCTGCTGCATCCTACAGACTGGCCTCTGCCTCCATCTGGACTGTTTACTTGGGCAAATATTTGCAAAATACCACCAGCCACATAGAGGTGTCCTTCAAGGTGAACCGACTCTTCCTCCACCCTTACTATGAGGAGGACAGCCATGATTATGATGTGGCACTGCTCCAGCTGGACCATCCTGTGATCATCTCACCTTTAATCCAGCCCATCTGCTTGCCTGCTCCCTCTCACCTCTTTGAGCCTGGCCTTCATTGCTGGATCACTGGCTGGGGAGCCCTCAAGGAAGGCGGTAGGTGCAAGGTCTTTGCTGGTGGACTACCATAGCAGAGCCAAGGCAGAAACATAGATTCAGATGTGGAGTAGGCAGAATAGACTTCTGTTCACCCCGAAGCATTATGCCTTCTTCACGCCCTTTGATTTTGGGTCACAGGTTGAACAAAATTACCTGCTGAGTGCCTTGAAACCTCATTCAGAGAGGCAGGCATGGGTCTATGTACAACATGTGTTCCTTCATCTGAAGACTAAAACAGCCCTTCAGAAATTAGGCATCTGTCTAGTGGCTATTCAGTCATGGTCACAGCATGGAGTAGCCCCAGTCTCAAAGCCCAGCCCCATGCTTACAAAGACATGTGGGATCCTGTTTGGTTGTTCCCCAGGGACAGTGCCTGACAGTTGAGATTAAAAACCTGCTCTTCATCAAATCAAGCCTGTCTCCTGGGCACACCATTTTGTGGCCTCTGCAGCAACATTTTCCCCACATCAAAGACTCTAGGACCTGGGTCCCCTCAGCAAAACCTGGCCTAGCAAATTCAATGGGAGCAGTGCAGAGTCCCCTGAAAATCACATAGTATAATTGTTAACGTGTGCCCTGGTATTATTTGACCATTTTGACCACAGAGAACCCACACACTGCTGGGGGACAGCATGGTCAAGACCTGTTCCCATGGGGTGATATGGATGTGTCCTTTCTGTTTTGTGAGGAAGAGTGTAGCTGTATGATCATGACCCCTTCATATTCCTTCCCCATAGGGAAAACAAACAAGCCCAGACTGTTTTCTAGTAGTGCCTGACACAGGAATGCTCACCTAGGTCAGCTTAGTGACTTCACTCACACTCACACACTTTCTCCAGTTGCTTCCCAAATGGAAACACTCAGAGGTCTATCCAAAGGTGGACAATCCTGGTTTGCATACTTAGGCAGAAGACCTTAATATCCATTTCAATGAGAGGCAAACCCAAAACTCTGATATCCGAGAGGTTTCACCAGACCAATATCCCCCTTGTCCCAAAAGCTGATGTGCCTACAGCATACCCCTGCAGGGAATGGTACTGCAGGGGAATGTTACTCCTTCCCTACAGATCAAGTACTCTACTGAGAGCCAGCGATCACAATGCCAGTGAAGAGCAGAACAATAATTCAGATGGCAGATTTCAGCATGCAGTGAGATGGGCATGGGTTGGGGGACCATGGTAAATGGCAGAAAGCTCCACCGTTGCTCACCTACATTGCTTTTGGTGCTCTACCCCACAGGACACATCAGTAATGTTCTGCAGAAGGTGGATGTGCAGCTCATCCAGCAGGACATCTGCAGCGAGGCCTATCACTACATGATTTCTCCCAGGATGCTATGTGCTGGGTACCACAAGGGCAAGAAAGATGCCTGCCAGGTGACAGAGAAATTGTGGGATCAGGGCTTACTACTGGAGGTCGGGTGTGTCCCAAGTCTCCCAAATGCACTCCATAGCCTGAGATGAGGGTGAAAGGCCATAAAATGCCTCACTCCCCCAACACTTCTTCTGATCTATGTGGCCAACAACAGCTCTCAAGACCACTTCTTCCCAGTACCTTTGTCTTAGACAGGATCCAAATATACTTAAATGTCTCATTTTCCATTTCAGCCCATGCTCTTTACCTCTCACTTTCAAGTCACATGTCTACATCAGTTTCTTACCTCCTCAGCCCCATTAGCATCTGTCATGCACAATACCTGTCCCTTCATTGCTACCAACCCCAAGGAATTCCTATGTCTCACATCCCTCTGGGTATCCAGTTAAATTCAACCAGCTTCTTCAGCTTCTTAGGACCAGCCTCAGGGGGAGGAATTTGCATGATGAAGGAATGCAACAATGGGTGGGATGTTTGCACTGGATACTGGTTTTGACATCTGCCTGAAATACAAGGGGTGTTGCAGATGTCCCAGGCATGAGTTGAGCAGATAAAGGAATCTGCATAGAGAGGGACTCAGAGCCAACATAACCATCCAGCAAGAGAAGCTGATGCCTGATCATCACCCCATTTTTCTTTCACTTTCTCTAGGGTGATTCTGGAGGTCCACTGGCCTGCAAGGAACCCAGTGGCAGGTGGTTTCTGGCTGGTTTGGTCAGCTGGGGAATGGGATGCGCACGTCCAAACCATTATGGAGTGTACACCAGGATCACTCAAGTGCTGGGCTGGCTGAATCAAACAATGAGCTGAGAAAAGTGCATCTCTGCCTTCTCCCCATCAGACCTACACTCACATGGCACTCATTCCTGATCTTGCTCACTTGCCTCTCAGAGAAAGAGACTTTCTGTGTAGGATGTTGTCAGACCCAAGATGCTCTTCTGAGCAGGGTAAAAAAAAAAAGCCTGCCATTGGGATTGTAGTGAAAAGCAGGCAGACCCTCCTCCTCCTCAGTGCTTCCCAGAGAGCATCCCAAGGTGTTTTTAGGCCATCCATCCAAAAGAGTCAGCTGGGGGATGTGGGGGCGAGGGGTGGCATGACACACAGCAACAGCCCCAAGTTGATGGTTAATGAGAAAAAGAATAGGGGGAGTTGAACTTTCCATGAACCATGTGATTTAGCCACAATCTTATGCTGGAACATTTGCTGAAAGGAAATGTGACTGATGTAGTTAGAGATTCCAGTAACTGTGAAATCAATCTGCCTCCCTCTTCCTTCCTGCTGCTTGTCCTTCTTCCCCCTTCCCCTCCCATCACTCCTCCTCTTCCATCTCCCTAATTGCTTCTTTTCTCAGCTGGCGTGTGCTGCTCAGTGTGCTGCTCAGCTCAGCCAGGCAACGCTTCATGTTTCACTGACTCCCAGGCACGAGTCCAGCATCACATCCCCAAGCGCGTGTCCTGCCTCCCTGCTGGAGCAGCACCCAGCCTCCATGGCTGGGCTTTCCTCCGGGAAAGACCCCGGCCCCCCAGTAAAAGCTCTGGAGCAGCCTCCCCTCTCCTTCCTTCAGCCCTTTTAATCACCTTTAACAAGAGGGCGTCTCAGCTGCTTCCATCTCCTAAAGCAGAAAATCCAGGAGGTGAAGGAGGTGGCTCAAGGACACAGTACTTTAACAGTGACTGCTATGGATTTAGGTTTTTTTACTAAAGATACACACAAATATATGTGTGTCCATATATGTATACAACAGGTCAAACTCTGGAATTAGAAATAAAATTAATTTGCAATGGTTTTTTTGGCTCTAGTTTGCCTTACTCTGTTAAAAATTATTTTGGGGTTTGTATCTTTTTGATCAAACCCCAATCCTGGCACTGACAAGTGACAAAAGTTTCCATATCCTTGTCCCTACCCCTTAGCTTCCCCCAGGCACAGTGAGGTCACTATGCTAGGTAGATAGGTGGTCCTCACTTATTGTTAGGATTTTAGGGTGCTGATGCCAATTAGCAAACCTGCTCTGTAGCCCAGCTGCCTGCAGTGGGGATGCAGCACAGATGCAGTGGGAAGAATCTCCAGCCCCCAGAAGAACAGCACAGCACAAGCAGCTTTTGGTGGCTCCAGATGATGAATCCAAGCTCCTCTTCTCCAGCTCCCACCTCCTTCTACCAGCACCAAATTTCTGCCACTTGAAATGAGATGCAACAAGGAGGAACAGACTGTGAATTTTATTCAGGAGTTACAATCTGGTGTCCTCAGATACAGCAGTGAGGAAAACACCCCGCTCCCCGAGGCAGGTATCTCCTGGGGCTGACACAACATCAGGTGCTAGTGTGTTCGCGGTACCTGGGCATCATGCCCATCTCCTCCTCATCCTGCCCACATGGAGCTGCTTTGGGGGACAGGGAGAGAGGCACCAAGGAGTGTGATACCCAGAACAGGGGCACCCCAAGAACAGTGTGGGTGTCTCTGAAAAGGGCAGTGGCTCTGCATTTGCCCACAATCCCAGACCAGCTGCCTGCAACAGCCAAAGGGTGAGGACTGGGCCTTCTGCAGTGGACACCACCCCGGGGCCCCAGTAGCATCCAGGGTGTTCAGGAAGAGACTGCCGGCCGCAGTGGCTGATGACTGATGTCCCCAGCAGGGGCCACTGTGACATTAAGAAAAGCCGGCCTGCCAGTGGGGGCCCGTGGGCTCCAGCCCCTACAGCAGCCCAGGGAGTCCTTGGAGCATCTGCCGTCCTCCAGGGCTGAGGCTGAGGACTCCAAGATGAGTTTGTAAAAAAGAATGGCTGCCTGTGAAGAGTGAAGGGGGCTGGGGAGTGTCACTGTGGGACAAGGAGCTGACGTGCACTGCAGTACAAAAATAAATATATAAACCAGAAAATAAAAGGCTGGATTGGAGAGTGAAGGTCACATCCTCAGACCTCTGGCTTGTAACAGCTAGGGAAGAAAAGAGAAAGAGAGAAACAAAATCAATGGCAGAAAAGAAGATGTCATTCAGCATGGAGGGGAGAGTGAGAAACGGGAGAACAGGAAAAGGGAAATGACAGAGGGCATAAGAACAGAAGAAAAAGAGAAGATGTGAGGAGTGAGGGTGAGAGAACAGAGAAAAAGGAAGGAAAAGCCCATGTGATTAACATACACTGACTTTTAGGAGAATAACACACAGGTCCCACAGCCATGGACAAGGAGGCTCTGAGAAGGATATCAGACAGCTAACAGGGGCTCTCCACCAGAACAAAGAGTAGCACTGAGCACCTCCAAGTTAACAACAGCCCCACAGATTTCCAGTATGAGAGGGGAACCCTCCTTGTAAAGCTTTCTGTACCCAGCCTCATGCACGCAGGGCAGGCAGCCTTCCTGAGCAGGAGGCTGAGCACAGAGGCTCATTTCACATACAGCTGTGAGAACATCTGGAGAAAGGACAAGCTGCTTCCGCTCTGCCTTTGCCACCCTCTCCCACTGTGCTCTCATCCTGGCAGAGGCAGCAGGAGAAAAGCCCAGGGAAGTGAGAACAGGGAGGGGAAAAATCACAGGCTACCTTCTGCAAACCACTCTGGGGCTGGCAGGCAAAGGAGCTGCGGCCGGCAGTCTGGAGAAGCGATCTGGCATGCGTGTCAGGCAGACACGTGGCAGTTTTTCCCCCCTCCCCGTGCCACCCCTGCCTGCTTTGCATTCATTTCCACCTCTCTTCATTTCTCCTAGCTGCGCTCTCCTTTCTGCTGCCAGAGCCTCTGGTCCACAGCCGTAGGGCCTGCTTGGTGGGTGAAGGCACACATAGGATGAGAATCAGAAAAGCCACCTCAGGTATGAGTCAACATCCCCTACCTGCTTTCCCTCCCCAAGCGCTACAAACCAGGGCCATACCCACAAGAGGGGAGTGAGTCACTCATGCAGAGCTCAGGCTGGCAGCAGCTGAGAGTGTGGACAGGTAACATACCTGCAGAGGAGGAAAAGTGAGGAGCAGAGAGAGACAGGGCCCCGGGCAGGGAGCACACTGAGCTCTGGGGGGCAAAGAGCACAGAGGGAAGGATGCCAGAGGCTGGGGAGTGGGGCAGGGTGGGAGGCAGGTGACAGTGCTGGGATGGCATAGAGGAGAGCAGGAGGGAGAGTCTGGAGGAAGAAAGATTATAGTGGAATCCCGAACAGATGGACAGTGTGCAAATAAAAATATAACTACAAATATATCAAACAGTTTAAAATACAAAACAGCAGCCATGGTAACAGTTCTCTCCTGTGAGCTTTATCTCCAGAGAGACTCCTGCTCCTGGAGAGGACTGCCCCTACACCCCACTCCTGTCCTAGTCCTTCCCTTCCGCTAGCTGTGAGTTCCCACCAGAAAGGTGGATGGGTCTATGCTTGGGGGGTTATTTTTATCATTTTCCTCAAGGATTTGTTGCACCTTTCTCCTCTGCTTCTGCTTCTGCCTCCTCCTCCACCTCCTGCTCTTCCTCCTCCAGGTCCTCCTCTGTGCTCTGTGGCCCAGCATGCAGGACAAAGGGAAGAAAGAGTGGAGATACTTGCAAGATGAGCCATGGCAGTTCCTTCTGACACACAAGAGAATAAAGCAATGGTCATGACACTGGAATAAAAAGAGACCTTTCCCCATGGCCAAGATGGCTCTGGATCAGGGAGCAAAGAGGCTTGTCTTCCTCTGGAGCATGAGGTCAGGGCTGTCTAACCCACTTAAAAGTGCTGTGTTCCCACTGTCCAACAACTGCCATCAGTCGCTAGTGCTCTTTCCTGTATCCTAGGTGCCTACAGGATGTCATGCACTGTCACACGTTTCTGTCCTTACCTCAAAAGGGGAGCAAGTGATCTGCCCCTTAGTCTGGGACTCAGCAAAAGGAAAGAGAACATTGCCAGACCTCCAGGGAAATCACACTCCAGCAGCAGAGTGACACACAGCATGGTCATGAGGAGGCATGAAGGGGATGTTAGAATAGCATGAGAAGTGCCAGGGTCACTCACGAAAGCAATTTGCCATACACAGCTAGACACCACCACTCTCAACACATGCGGTCCTCCTTTTGGGCCATGGGTGTAATGCCACGCTGCTGAACACCAGGACAAGCCACTGAGGTGCCCCACAGTCACAGTGGAGAGAAGAAAGAAAAGGGAGTAAACAAGAGTGAAGGGTGAGCAGAGCCGTAACGAAGTTGGTCTCACCTTGGCTTTGTGGCTGGGCTCAGAGCTTAGGCCATTGGATGAGTTGTACAGCTCTTTGGAGACCACACACAGGAACTCTGTCTGATCCTCATTGCCATAGTTATAGGATGAGCCAATGTTCACAAGCTAGAGAAGATGAGAACAAGAACCACAAGCACATGTAAGACAAAAAGCCAACCATGCAGCCTGGAGTACAATCCCTACCCCCAATAGAAAGGCCTCATAACTAAGCTGAGGAGGCAGCACAGAGAAGAAGGAGAGGAGTCAGTCAGGATGCGAAAGAGCTTAACCTCACACAGCATCCTCTGAACTTATAGAGAAGAGGCAAGATAGAGCCAGTGTGACAGCACCATCAATGACTGACCTAATATTCTCAGAAAGGGAAGGTGCCTTGCCTGGGGACTGTATGGTACCCATGATTTTTCCCCCAAAAGACAACTCCTGCTCAGCCTCCTCTGCCTTCTCCAAACCTGCTCAAAGCGCCATCCATCTGACATGGTGGAAACCATCTGAGTGAGCTCCTCTTCCTGGCACTGTAGCACACGGTAGACATGCTTAGGAGGCACCTGGCAGAAAAATTACAGAGCATGTTGACAACAATCAAATGCTAAAGGCTGTTGCACCCTGCAGAAGCAATTGGCAGTACCCTTCCTTGACAGACATGTCCTCTTCCCCATGTCCCAGGTTAAACAGGAATGCAAACCACAACCCAACTTTCTACTATGTTGTCATGGGGAGCAAGAACAATGGTATCTCTTCTGGAGAGGAGGGACTGAGCTGAGAGCTTCCTGCATTGTCCCCAGAAGATACTTGGCTCTTTCAACGGGGAGTTTGCATTTGTTATTACAAAGTCATTTATGCAAATGCCACAAATGCTGATGGGGTTTTGCAAGAACAAAATGACTGTTGCTGGAGGCTTACAACCTGAAGGCATACCTGATGAAGAGTGAGATGTCAGTCATCATTCCAAGAAGACAGATTTTTAAAGTTTATTGGCCAGTACAAAGTGTGATTGTGCCACAGGATTGCTTCCTTGTGCCTCATTTTCTGCATTTAACTCTTTCACAGACATCCCTTCATCTGTTCCCTCCAGGTTTCTCTGCAGGCCTCCCCATGCTCTCCACTGTGATTACACTTCCAGGACTCCCCACACCAGAGCCCTCCTCCCCATGACACCTCTGTTCTCCTCACAAACATCCTTCCATACCCCACAGCAACCAGCTGGCTGCTTCTTCTTGCTAGAGGAGATTAATTGGTTTCAGGAGCTACATCCAGCACTACCTCTGAGGCTGCAAAACAAGCCTGTTGCTTGTTTATTGTAACTGAAATACTGGTAGCCTGTCCCTAGCAAGCCTGTCTATGCAGACATTGGCACATAAACTCTAATTAGTTACTTCTTTCCCTTCCTTCCTGCTTTTCCCAACTCTGTTTCCCTTCTAGACATGCCTCTCCCTTTCCACATCCCCTCCTTCACCAGCCCCACTCTATCTTTCCTTGCCATTTCTCCCCGTACCTGAGTTACTGGGTAATCCTTCTCCTCTAGGCGATCTTTGATTATCCGGATTAAAGGACCAATATTATAGAACTCGGCTTCTTCTAGGACCCCTAAGAAAGACAGAAGGACCACAAAGACAGAAAATTAACAGCCTGTCTTTGGTTTTTGGCTTGAAAAAGTTCAGCTCTGAGCTTCCCGAGGTGCAGAGGGAGAAATGACACTCTAGCCTCACTTTTTAACAGGTTTCTGTCACCTGAAATTCTTACTGCAGAAAATTGAAACCTGGCTCTCTGCACTGCATTTCTAATGCTCACTCCAATTTCCTTATGATGCTTACAGAAACAGGCACAGACAGTGGAGGCTTGTGCCAAGGACTGCTAATACATTTCCCAAATTACTGGCCAAGGAGAATAAATGTAGGCTCCAGCCTCTCTCAATGACCAGTAGCTATCACCTTGTTCAGGCCACCTTCTTGACCACAAATCGTTCTGACCTTGTCACTAAAAGACCCTAGAAAATCCCAGTTTTCCTCTTGGGCCAGTTGGAGTTGCACCCATTTGCAGCCCTGTATGACTTCAGACAATCTTTCACTCGCTTCCCAGTGCTTCATCCCGAAGTAGGTAAACAGAGAAGCATTCAGTCTTTTTCCTCTGTACTGTCTGCATCCATCACCTCTCCTGAGACTCACTTGTTTGCTAACAGGCCTTCAGGGAAAGGGAGGTGGGTTCCCAGAAGGTCAGTCAGGGGAAGGAGGCTCAGAGCCAAAACACTCACATGTCCCCAGGACAGTACACAGACACTGCAGGGGTGGGCATTGATCCTTCTCTACCGGACACACTCAGATTCCTCCAGAGTCCCTCACTCAGCTGTGAATTGCCTAATGGGTTAGCTTCATGCCAGCCTGAGCCTTTGGGCAGGAATGAAAGGCAGCGTTAAATTGTGAATGGGACTCCAGTTTATGCCTCAGATTTGATGTTAAACCCTATAGGTGAATCCCATCCAACCTCAGGATTACCAGCAATGGCAAGTAGGAAACACTTCAGAATTGTGCTTATTACAATTCTGTACCATTGCTTAGATATATTTTTGGAATTATAACTCATAGGTCAATTCTGAAGAAAACTTTGTTCCATTAGATAAAAATATGTAAGGGGGGGGCAAGAAAACTAATGAACATGCAGAAACTGTGCTTGGCAAGGGCCAGACAGCACAGCCTGTCTTTGGAATTGGATGCTTGTTAGACTCTAGCATCCAAAAAATAACAAAACATTGGGGATTGCTGGCTGGTAACACCATGATGATGTTACTGAGTTATCTTGTTGGACCTCCTGTCAGCCTCATATGAAGGATTGCTTTGGCTGGCTTGTTCCACTGGAATTGCTGTAGTCCACAGCCCATCAGAGCAAAAGCAGCATACATTGTGTATCACTGATTAATGATGGTCTTTATTACAGTCAGTAGAAGAGATGAGCCTGGTCTTGTTTGGTCTTCTGGGTTTTCATTCCTAATTAGAAACAGTCATCAACAGAAAACTCAGTCACAAAGCCTGGTTAAAAGTGGATCAGGAACAAGGAATAAAACAGTGTATTGAGACTAAAAGATCTTGCCTACTTCTGTCTCGGTGACATGTCTGCTGAACTAACAGTTGTTAAGCCACAACATCTGTAGGATACTTCTCCCACATATTCTGAATCCCCTCAGTATCCATTCCAAGACCTGCAGGGATAGCCCTCTCAAATCCCCACACCAACCTCCAGAAGAACAAAGAAACAACAGGGTCAACAAAAAGTCCTGCTGTGTTCTGGCTCCAGTAGCAATGTTACATGGGAAGTTTCTGAGCTCCAAGACTTACCCTCTTCAGCCATATCTTTATCCAGAACCAGCTTCCCATGACGGAGAAAATTCAGAATGGGTCCGAAATAAGTGGGGTCCCGGTCTATTAGGTATGCACCAGTCTCATCCTAGCAACAGAGATAGACTATGAGGAGAAAAATCCCGTGGGAAACTTGTAACCAATCCTCAAATGCTCCAGACTACAAGAAAATACAAAGCCAAGCAAAAATTACTACTGTTTCTAAGATTACCTGGAAACTATGGGCCCTGCCCATGGTTCAGTTCCTCTATGGTACCATCACTTAGACCAGGGGTGTCAAACTCATTTCCACTGGGGGCCACATCAGCCTCGTGGTTGCCTCCAAAGGGCCAAATGTAATTTTAGGACTGTATAAATGTTACTATTGCTACATTTGTACAGTCCTAAATTACATTTGGCCCTTTGAAGGCAACCACGAGGCTGATGTGGTGAAAATGAGTTTGAAAACCCTGACTTAGACAGTGCATATAGCAAAGTTCTCCAGTGGAAGAAGATGCCACTGCCACTGCTTTGTGAGATTATCCAAAGGAAGATGATGAACCAAAGCATAAGGATCCCAAAGCACGTGTATGCACAAGGAGTTACACAGAATAAGAGCCACCCAGTGTGCAAGAGCACAGCCAGGGAGGGGGACACCTTGACCTGCACCCCTAGGTAAGGTGAAGAGCAGGCCTTTTTGCAAAGCACCATGAGGTTTTGGGGAAGGAACCACAGATTTTTTTTAAGTTTTGATTGAACTCTGACTTTATACAGGCTTCACCCCCCATGGAAAATGGCACCAAAATCTGCAATTTTCTCCTGGAATGGACAACAGAAAGCCTCTATCCAAGTCCAGCCAGCTTGGATTTTAACTCCTGTATTGTTATGCTCAGCATGCCTATCTCAGCGTGGACTAACACAGCAGAGAAAGCCAAAAAATAGGCCTCAGCCTCCTTCTGCAATTGTGCATACAGGCCTGACATGAGGGAGCAGAGTCCCCTTCTAGGGGACAAGGCTGAGTCAGGCAGATGCAGCTGGGACCCAGGGGATGTGGGGTGCTAGAGAGGCAGGAGAGCAGAGGTGGAGGGGACATGGCCTCTCTTTTCTTCAACTCCATAAGACAGGTGACATGCTACAACACAGCAAGGTGGGATCTGGCAGGGGGAAATCCTTCCCGGGAGAGGAAGGAGAAAGAGGAAGCATTTTTAGCTCAGTTACTCCTGCAGCTGCTGGGGTTTATCTCCATCCCTGCATCCCACCAGCCCTCCCCCTGCTCGGCCGGGCATGGTGCGGGAGGCAACCCAGCTGCCTTACCCGGTCCGACTGCAGCTCCTCACCCTGGCACAAGCGACACAGGAAAGATTTCTGCTCCCGGCAAAGGGTCTGCCTGGTAGTGAGGAAGATGGTGCCCCCCACATTGAGCCTCACCCACTTGGCCGCGGTGCCAGCGGGTAGTGGGGTGTCCCAGGTGGAGCGCAGCCCCACGGCGCCCTGCATCTCTTCCCCGCCTTCCATCCTCATCCTCATCCCCCCCCACCCTCGTCGTGCGGGGACTGCCGCAGGTGCTACCTGCCGGGGATGCCGGGATTTGTAGTTTATCTGCCTCTCCCTCCGCAGTAGCCGCGTTTCCTGAGGAGGAGGATCCTCCCTGGAACCGCTAAGAGAGTCCGGAGGAAAGGAAGGGTGCTCAGTGCTGAGGGATATCGCTACACCTATTAAGAGTAGGATAAACCACAGCTCCACGGCGCTGATGCTTCCTGAGTTTTCCTCTTTTCCCACTTCCACTAACTAAGGGTTGGCCAGAACTTTGGAGGCGCCGGGTGTTATGCAAAAATCGTCGGCATTGATTTCCACAGGCATCCTCTCTGGCTCATTAAAACGTTCTGGGAACTGTAGTTTGCAGGGACATGCATAAAAGGGTGCTGGGAGCTGTAGTTTTCCCGGTCTGCTGTCCCTGCAATGAGGATGCTGTAAAGAAAGGGCTGTGCTGTAGTACATCACACCAGCCCTGCGGCTTGTGGTTTGCCTGCTCCCAGTCCTGGGTCCCGCCTGCAAGCTTCCTCGGAGTCAGGGAGAACAACCTGCTCCCCAGCAGTCAGCAGATTAACTGGTCAGCACCATATTCCACGGCTTTCCCTTCAGGACCTCCATCACCCCAGGCTCGCAGCTCAGTGCTGCTTGAGATGCCACCCTGTTCCTGCTGCAAAATGTACAGACCGTTGCCTTCTTGCTAACGTATGTAGGGACACTTCTGGGAGCTGTATCCTGGATCTGCATGAAGTGCTGGCAGGAGGCAGGAATAATTCCTTTTCCAGAGGAGTTGCTGCCTCAGCAAACTCCCCGCCCAGTGCTGCCTGACTGGCACAAACCATGGCAGAGACCCTCTGCATCCTGCCATCCCTGTTTGTGTCTGGGCAACAGAGAGCTCAGATTTTAATTTAGCTCTGTATGGAGTTTTACCTCTGCCCTAGGCACATCTCACCCACCAAGGCCAATGTGCCAGTCCTGATGTACAAATCTCACCCTGCCTCTGCCAGGCTGAGCCTGGAGCTCAGCGGCTCCTGCCCCATGGGACTCTGTTCAGACATGCTCCTTGGCATGGGCACAACCTGAATGAGCTCTCTCCAGCAGCTCTGTTTTTCCCACTCCCATCTAAGCACAGCCATGCTTGCCAGCAGCTTATGCATATTAGGAACAGAAAGGAAAGGCTGATGTTTCACCTGAGCATGGCCCAAAGCCTTCCTCCCTAAGCAGCTTCCTGGGTCTTTCTTGCCAGGGCAATGCAGCACTGCAGAGACACCGTGTATTGTTCTTGCACTTAGATCTTTGTGTCTTTTGAGGTGATGGTTTATTAGAGGAAGAAGAGAGTGGATAATTTTTTACCCTTTTATTCCTTTTATTTTCATCCATCTCTTTTCTTTTACTTACAAATCACTCCATTTTCTCATTACAGGACATAAAGGCAGGACCACCCTTCCCCCAAATCACCAAGGACTTCCTTCAGAAAAACAGTGTAACTGTACTTTGCTCCTTCTGCAGAGGAGTGCAAAGGGGAGGAGGGGAAGAGAGGGTAACACAGTAAAAGTTCCAAGATTGCTGACCTCCAGCTAATTTAAGCACAGAAACAATTCAGCTGCTGCAGGTTGTAAATTCAAATAACTCTGCATCTTCTGGAATTTATGTCAGGAACCAGCTAGCACGAGAGTGACCAAAAATAGGGAGAAGATGAAAAATTATTTTTGCCTACCTCTATGGAGTAGACTTTGGCCCAAATTAGTGCCCAGCCCTTGGACGAGTCTCCATGGAGCAGTATGTGCATCAAAGATGCTCAGACTAACACTGACCTGAGCTGAAGCATCACTCAGTGCAGCACAGCTCTGGGCTGGAACTGTTGTCCTCCTACTTCTGCCTCTGAGTCAAACCATGGCAAATCTGAGAGCTCTTCCCTGCACTCTGGTGTGCAATGGGTGCAGGACCCTGTCTGTACTGGCCACAGCTCCAGCAGAGAATTAGGGCAAGGATTGTGGCTGTTTGATATGAACACAGAGGCTGGATGTGGCAGTGTATAACCCCTTATCTCCCCCTCCAATAAATCTGCCCTGCCTTTGTTTTCTTCCTTCTTCCACCAAGGGTTCACTCTGTCTCACTTTCTTCCTCTCACAGGCCATCAGCCTCTTGCTTCTTTTTAGGCCCAATCTTGTTTTCAACGCCTTCTTCCCTGGCCTCTCCCATGCAAATACTGCTCACAGGTCAGGGATAGTCTGTATTTAGAGCACACCTTCTTCCATCAACATCATCCTCCATCTGTGGCCAGCACTTCAAGTCTTGCTCACCCCAGGACCAGGTTAGTTAGTAAAACTAAAGACGTATACTACAAGTGAGTTAAGAGGTCAAGGTTCACCACTCCCATCCACAGAGCCTTCTTTTCCACAATATTTAGCAGAAACTTTGCTGGAAACCCCCAGGCCAGGGCACTCCCCATAGTACATTGAAATGCTCTTCAGGAAGAAGTCAGTCCCGGGTGAGTTGCCAGCTGAAATGCAGCTGATGAGTTGGTGGTATGGGCTAAATATAGGCTTGATTTGCACACCATCACCAACCATAGCTCTGAGATGCACCAGCATGTCCTTGTTAAGGTCCATTAAAATTAAGCAATAGAAGAGAGGAGAAATAAATTTAAATAATCCAATGGCTGTTCCTCCTGCTTTGATGATAACTATATATAAAACACATGCACAGAAACAGAGACAGCAGCAAGCAAGGGCTTACACAGGACAATGTGATTGTATAATACCATACAGACTCACTGAGCACCCAGTTAAACATGAGAACGATTGTGCAGATAGACTGAGGGCAGGAAATTCTGGACAGCCACGGGGTAGAGAGGTGATAGCAAGAGCTGAGGAAAACAGAGCAGGGGCAAAACTGAGTTTCTTGGCTGAGCAGGCAGCAGGCCTGCAGTGCAAACCTGCAGAAAGCTACGCACGCTGCAGCACTCTGTACATACATTGCAGCCTGACGAGTCAGCTGGGTGCACGGCTTAGGATGCAGCCTTGACATTGTGGAGCTGCTCTCAGGGGATTGTTGCATTGTGGAGCATCGGTGGGAGCAGGGATCACTGTGTGTGGGCACAGACAGTGTCAATATGTTGGCAGGCTGGGAACACACATCTGGGATTAAACCTGTGTGATCATTTAGTTAATTGACACATTGTGGTATGAGGCACCAGAGATGAAACATTTCCTCTCTCTTCTCTATAGGTAGTGGGAGAGGAGGAAAAGTAATGCTCTGATATTTGCCATTAAGCCAGCAGTGAACTGGGAAAAGTCACTATACTGAACCAGGGGGTTCACTTGTAGCCAACAGAGCCCAACCTGACTGCCAGCTGAGCCAGGCATATCGCAGCTGGAAGAAAAAGGTCCCAGAGTGGGCAGGTACACTGATCTTTCTCCAGTTCCTTGTGTTTCATGCAGTCTGTGAGCAACATACCTGCATTCAAAACAGTGTGTAAAGTCTGTGTGTGTATGTGCATCACTCTGCTGCAGGAGTGCTGGAAGGAGGAGAGAAAACAACCACATAGCACCCAGTTGTGAGCTGAAACCAGGAGGAAGAAGAAAAGCCCCTGCAGATAACAGCAATTACCATTGCTCATTAGTGGGAAGGGACAGCAGTGCTGGCAGAAGCACTGCTTTGGGATTTGGGAAATTTTGCAGGGGAACAAAAGGTTTACAGGGAAATGAAGTGTGAAAGAGTGCAAACTGACTGCCAGGCAGCAGTAGGGAAGGAAGGGGAAGGCAGGGAACAAAGACGACACATGAGGAACAAGGGACTGTGGGATTACTGTTGGAGAACCATTGACCAGACTTTTCACAGAGTCCAAAACTGCTCCAGGACAGAAGTATTGCAGACAATAAAATACACCAATAAAGAGTTTACATGTTGGCCTGGGATTTTCAAATTTATGGAGAGAGCTTTAAAAGCTCCAGTCTCAACTTAGCCACGGGTCAATGTGACCCTTTTCCTACATCAGGGCTGTTTTTTAGGCTACTTTTTGGTCACCATGAGACCTATCCCACTAAAGATATGCTATTCTCCTTTCCCTGTGGTAAATTTTCCACAGGAGGGTCGTGAACATTAGTGATTTGCATTCACATCCCTTTCTCCCCTTCCCAGTTTCCACAGAAAAAACACCCACTGAGTCAGGGACATAAAGATCTACAGAACATTTATAGTTGCAGTGCAAGTCCCCTCAGCTGTTCCATATGTCCAGTAGCATCTGTTATGGCTCAAAATAGGTTTTTGCAGTCTCCAGGCTTTGAAAACATTGTCTCAGTCTCCACAATGTTCCCAGTGCTTTGCCTGCAGCGTGAGAACAAATCTCAACAAAAAGGAGGGAGAATACCAGAAGACACTCTTGGACAGATTTTTTTGATATATGATGTAACAGGGCATAACCCAGAAACACAAAGTATCTTGTCGTGGGAAGTTCTCCATTGCTCCTCTTTGAGGGAAATCATGGCAAAGCTAAGCATCTGGTAAAAGAGTTACCAAAAGCTGGCAAACTGAAGAACTGCTGAGATTTTGTGGTTCAAAATGCAGCTGGGCAGTTCAGTACTGCCAACCTTGGCACACAGACACAAAATCTAGAGCAAGGGGAAAGGAAAATCTTTCTCATAGCTGGTGATCTCCAGGTGGATGGCTGGGCTGCACCAGACACCTGCCCGCGAAACACAGGACAGAGAAAAGCAGCTCAGTCTCAAGAGGAAGCAGAGAGATTCCCAACTGACCCCAGAAAATGCTGAGATCAGGGGGAAAAAAGAAACACAGTGCTTAAGCTGTATTGCCAAAAGCTCTGCAAGGACAAGAGCAAAAGCCAGCCCCCTGTGTCCACTGGAAATTATTAACAAAGTCTGAAAGAATGTGCCAATTTTCTCTAATAACTAAATTTTCCTGGAGAAACAGAGCAGGCACAGCATTCCTGTCTCTTTGTACATAAAGGCCTGGCCACATATCGACAACATCAGCCTCACCTCCCAGCCACACCCAGGGTGTTCTGCCTTCATGATCCAGCAAGGGAAAGGCACTTAGCCTGGCTGATGGTGGGGAAAGCTAGAAACCCTGACCTGAAAAGACATCACAAGCCAGATCCTGCTATAACATCCCACACTAGATAATGATGTCTGTACAGTTATCTTTAATTTGAAACATCTTAAAAAGCAGCAGCACCCCTGTTGCTCGGATTGGGGGGGGTCACAGTATCACAGTATGTTTGGGATTGGAAGGGACCTCAAAAGATCATCTAGTCCAATCCCCTTGCCGGAGCAGGAACGCCTAGGTGAGGTCGCACAGGAACATGTCCCGGCGGGTTTTGACATGTCCACAACCTCCCTGGGCAGCCTGTTCCAGTGCTCTGTCACCCTCACTGAGAAGAAGTTTTTTCTCAAAGTTAAGTGGAACCTCTTGTGTTCCAGCTTGATCCCATTACCCCTTGTCCTATCATTGTTTGCCACCGAGAAGAGCCTGGCTCCATCCTCGTGGCACTCACCCTTTATATATTTATAAAAATTAATAAGGTCACCCCTCAGTCTCCTCTTCTCCAAACTAAAGAGACCCAGCTCCCTCAGCCTTTCTTCATAAGGGAGATGCTCCACTCCCTTAATCATCTCGGTTGCCCTACGCTGGACCCTCTCCAGCAAAGAGTTTAACATCACTTGCTGTTCCCAGACAGCCACCTCAGCCAGTGCTCATCCTTTTATTTTCATGTCAACACCATAATTCAGCTTTAAAAGTTCTGGCACTTTTTTTTTTTTTTAAGTGCTCTCAAGTACAGGCTCCAATCACGTCCTGCTTGACCTGCTGCCTGGTTCTTCCCTTTCCCCTGCAGGAAACAGTTGCTACAAAATTACCCACTTAGGATACAGCAACGTGTTGCTACCAGCCTTTAAAAATACAGTGATTACTTGGGTGGGGAAATTCATAACGCATGGGGGTAGAAAACCTTTCCCTAGCAGGAAGGAGAAGAAAATTAATTAAACCATAAATTAGATCCAGAATTGGAAGCCTTAACAATTTGCAGGTCACACTGTAACCTGCAAAGGAAGCCCTTTTGGAAGTCTAAGCCCAAAGAACTAAATGGAAGTTGGCAAATATAAAGGTTTATTAGTTTATCCAGATCTGCATCTTATACTGCATACTAAAGGGTCACTCATTTCAGATCCCTGCACACTCTCTATGCTCAGCACTTGCTGAAATGCCAGTCCCAAGTCCCTGAAGAGCCAGGTTGTTTGGTTAGAAACAGGCAAACTGAATGCTTTCAGTCACTGGAAATGGCTGGAAAGAAAGGTCAGGCTATACGCATGTGGGGGGAGAACACAGGAATAAATCATCTGGACTGTTAAACTTTAGCTCTGCAAGAGGTGAGGAGAAAGGGGGCTTCTGTGCATGCAAGTCAAACCCAGAAGCCAGGACTGCAGCCAAGAGAGGCCAGAAAAAAATGCAATAAATAAACACTCTCTGATAGGAAAAGATACAGCCCTCATGTTCAGTGGCTACACAGGGACCCTGCAAATCTGTGACCATAAGCACCCATGGCATCCCCTAGAGGGGACGACCCCATCTTCCTCAGATGTCCACAAGTACCTGTTGCTGCAAGACCAAGAGCAGAACCCATCTAATTAACTTTCTAAATCACCAGTGGGTCAGAATAGGTGCAGGTTTTCGTTTGTTTTGTTTTTTTCAGAGGGGAAAAACCTGGAGAGAACAAATTCTTAGGCATTGTCAGGGATATCCTGAGGGATTTCACTCTCAAATATAAGGCAATGGTCTTGGGGAAAAATTGTGGCTATTTGTCTGTAGGTCTCAATTCCCCTAAGTTTTAGGCAAGAAAACAAATGGACAAGGAATGAAAGGAGGAAGATGTTAAGAAGTCCCAAGAGAGAGATGTGCCATTGTTCTTCCTGGGCCAAAGAGCTTGCTAAGGTTAAGAGTAGTAGTTCTACTCAAGGAGAGAAGGAAACATCTCATTTGAATCACCAAGACAAAAAATAAGAGTTCCTGAAAATAAATCATTCACATAAGTTCCATTCAGTAGAAAGTCCTTGAAACACATGTTTATTTACCCTTTTTCAATCCCATAATTTTTTTTTTCCCACCCCCCAAAGGGAATTTTGAACCATGGGGGTACCAAACAGGTTAAGTACACATGGCAGTTAGAGTCTGAGTGCAAGAAGAAATCCAAACCAAGTCTCTAACTCAAGTGCCCGCCTAAGAAGCCATATTTTCTCCTTTAAGAGCTATGTCTTTCCTCAAAGTTTTGCACTTAAAATAGCCATAAAGTGCACAGTTTCTAGGAGAGAGGCAGAGAGCTGGATCATGAGGCACAGTTATACCAGTCTGACCATCCTGTGAGTGAACGTGGTGGAACGTCCTGAGTCATGAGCTTGGCTTGACTCAATTACTTCCCTGTGCTGCCACCAGCACTCTCTCCCTTCCATCTGATACGGTAAAAAGATCACAGATTCACAGAATGGCTAAGGTTGGAAGTGACCTCGGGAAGTCATCTGAAAGGTTGTAGCATGGAGGGTGTTGGTCTCTTCTCCCAAGAAGCAAGTGGGAGGATGAGAAGAAATGGCCTCAAGTTGTGACAGAAAAGGTTCAGATTGGATATTAGGAAACATTTCTTCATGGAAAAGATGTGAAGCAGTGGAACAGGATGCCCAGGGAAGTGGTAGAGTCACCATCCCTGGAGGTATTTAAAAGACATATAGATGAGATTCTTAGGGACATGATTTAGTGCTGGATTTACATTATGGTTGGACTCGATCTTGAGGGTCTCTTCCAACCAAAATGATTCTATGATTCTATGATGTGGTTCACTCCACCTGCTCATGCACGATCATCTAGAGCTGGCTGCCCAGGTCATCTTTATGATCCTAAGCAGCAGCAGGAGTAAGGAGAAAGTGCTGAAGTACCATGTGCCCTTAGTTGTCATCCAACACCTTCACCTCACAACCCTTAACCAGGAATGCTAAATCCATCTTGTCCAAATCCTGTTTCAAGGCAAATTATCTGCACAGGTGGGAGACGAAGCAACTTATTACACCGTCTTCCCCTTTCCCTCAGAAATAATATTTTCAGGCTGCGCCCGCATGTACCATTCCACCCAAGCCCCATCATACACAGCAACATCTGGTTTGCCACAGAGGAATGCTCCCAGAGCCACGTGGCAGGCAGTGACCCCAGAGCCACATGTGGCTACCACTGGCTTTAAGAGGTCCACCTTCTTCTCCTGGAACAGGCTGCGGATCTGTTCAGGGGTCTTCTCTAAGCCAGACTCTGTGAGGAAATCAGTGAAGGGGATGTTCGTCGACCCAGGGACATGACCAGGCTCAATTCCTGGAGGAAAAGCAATACAGATAGGAATTAACCTCTACAGTCTAGGACAAATCCACTGCAAAACCTGCTCTGTTTCACTGGGAGGGATATTTATTATATAGTATAAGTTGTTAAAACAAATACATACATTTTTGTTAAACTCTGCTTTACTAGATTACTGATCACCCAGGAACAATGGCTCTAACCTTCAGGTTACCACATGGACACAATCCTGCCAAGTTCTGTTCCTCCTCTCAGTTGCCTCCACATCTCCCCTGCATCAGAGCAACCCACTCTGACAAGGCACTGACTGAAGCACCTGCACAGTCCCTTCTGAAGGAAAGGGTACACAAAGAGAGTAACTAATATCTTTGGGGTGTATGAAAGCTATGTTCCTCACCCCAGCCCCTCATGAGTAAAAAAAGATACACAGTTTCCCACTCCTGAATTTTCAAACAGCAGCACTTGCCAGGCAAAGGAGAGGATGACCGGTGGATACACTGTCTCAAGTCTCATCTCATAAAGGGCAACTATATTTCCCTTCATTACCTCTAGAGGAATCAAACTGATGGGCACCTTAAATGAAGCCCCTTTTTATTAGGCCAGTGTCTTACAAGGCACATTACCATCTCGGGGCTCTGGCTCTACTCCCTGGAACCGTCCTGCAGCGCGCGCATCCACTAGCTGGAAGCAGTGGGAATCCAAGTTATCTAAGACGTCCTCGTATGTTTTCACCAGCGACTTGTCCAAGGAGGCGTGGAACTCAGCGGGAGCTACCTGGCTCTTCCCAGAGCTCAGCGCATTCCCTTCTCGCTGCCAGTTCTTCAGGCCACCATCCAGAAGGGATACAGCTTCGTGTCCAAAGGCCCGGAACATCCACCATACCCGGGGCGCTGAGAAGAGACCTTGGTCGCTGCCGTCATACACCACAACATGGGAATCATTTCCCACACCAAGCTTCCCCACGTACTCAGCAAAGTCATCAGCCCTGGGCAGCATGTGATCGTAAGGTGAAGTACGGTCGCTGCACTGGTCAATGTCAAAGAAAACTGCACCAGGGATATGGCGCTCCTCAAATTCCCGCTTCGGGTCCCGCTTCATCTTCGGCAAATACCAGGATGCATCCACGATTCTCAAGGCCAGGCTGGGCTGCTGGGACTTGATGGCTTCTGAAAGCCATTTTGCAGACACTAGAGCACGGTAGAGGAGTTGTGACATCGCTCCCGAGTCCTGGCCAAGATTACCTGATTCCCAAGGTCTGCCTGAATCTACCTGACTGCAAAAGGAAGAAAACTGCAAATTAGTGACCAGCCTCACAGAAAACAACTGAACAAAGACGCACCTTGGGACAAAAGAGTTGTGTCTGCATGCAGGTGCTGCCTAAGCCTACCGTGAGGGGTTTGGCAGCTCCATCCGTGGGAATAAAAGGTTTCACAGAGCTCAACCCAAACGGTGTCCCGAGCGGGTCAGCCATGGCACAGTCCTGCCCCGGCCCCGCCGCCTCCCGCGGCCACAGGGCAGCGGGGTGGCCACAGGGACCCCGGGTGAGGGGACCGAGCGCCCCAGGCTGAGTCGCGGCCCCACGACAAGGTGCGGGCTCTGCCCCACCGCGCTCACCGCCGCGGAGCCCATCTCCAGCCGAGGCCTTACGGGGCCCTGGCGCCCCCACGCAGTCTGGGCTGCCACCGCCTCCCGCCCCGGACACCCCCAGCCCCGGCGGGGCCGCAGCTGCCTCCGCGCCGCAGCCGGGGAGGGAGCGGGGTCAGTCCACCTCGGCCCCCCGTACCTCTGTGGTAGGCCTCAGCCGAGCAGCACCCGCCCTCAGTCCCCGCCAGCCATGGCAGCCGCCGGGGGCGGGAGCCGAGACCCTCCCAGCGGGCCGGTCCCGGGCGGTGCGGCCCGCCCCGCACCGCCCCGCCGGGCCGCGCCCGCCAGCCGCGTCCCCCAGCCGCCGCCATTTTGTGTGTGTTGCCAGCGGCGGCGGCTCTTCCCGGCCCCGGCCCCCCGAGATGGCGCCGCAGGTGCTCGGCAGGGCGCTGGTTACCGCCAAGTGGCTCTCGGAGGCCGTGCGGGCCGGGCGAGTGGGGCCGAGCCTGCGGGTGCTGGACGCCTCTTGGTACCCGCCACAGGAGCGAAACGCCCGGCAGGAGTTCAAGGAGAGGCACATCCCCGGGGCCTCCTTCTTCGACATCGAGGAGTGCCGCGACAAGTCCTCCCCCTATGACTTCATGCTGCCCAGCCCATCCCACTTCGCTGACTACGTGGGGCGCTTGGGGGTCGGCAGTGACACCCATGTGGTGGTGTATGATGGGGACGAGCTGGGCACCTTCTACGCTCCCCGTGCCTGGTGGATGTTCCGGGTGTTCGGGCACAAGGAGGTGTCCGTGCTGAACGGCGGCTTCACGAACTGGGTGAAGGAGGGCCACCCCGTCACGGCCGAGGTCAGCCAGCCCGAGCCAGCTGTCTTTAAGGCCAGGCTGAACACAGTCCTGGTGAAGACCTTCGAGGAGATGGTACAGAACGTGGGGTCCCTGCGGTTCCAGGTGGTGGATTCACGCCCCGAGGGCCGGTTCCGGGGGACCGAGCTGGACCAAGGTAATGGAGGTGGGAATGGCACCTACCCCCTGCGCCAAAGCATTATGAGTGTCCATACTAGTCTGGGCCTGGCGACTCCTCCCAGTCAGCAAACATTTTCCTAATGCACAGGCATGCCTCAGCCTAACTCACTGATTCACCTTAAGGGATCCACAGTTGAGCATTTGGATCCCAGTGCCCTCACAAGTTGCTTTTCTTGTGGTTGGTTGTAAAGCTGCAAGAGGAAGCAGCAGAGAAGGTCTGCAGTCACTTGGCTCCAGCATCCCCCATCTCACAGCCTGCAGAAGTTAATCAGACAGAATGCAAATACCGGAGCTGAGAGCTCCCAGGGGTTTGTTCAGGGTCCTATCTAACGCTAGCAGACACGCGCAAACTATCAGTATTCATACAGGCGTCTCTCACCATAATGAATGCACCAGCAAAAGCGCAGGTTTTAGGCAATACAGTAACCCAAGGGACACTTTCCTTCTTGATCTGGTTCCCAGCAAAAAGAGAACTTGCTTGAGCTGATCTTTGTCCTTTTGCTCTCTGCCATTAAATCTAACAAGCTCAAGTAAGAAAAGACCCAAACCTCAAGCCTCTGGTCTGTCAACCTCTCTCTTTTCGATACCCAAAGTAGAAGAAACAAAAGCTGATTTTATAACAAAGGTCAAACACTGAACACACAAGCAGCAGGGGTGGGAGAAGTCCTGTTCAGTGGGGACAGCTGGTACAGCAATGTGCCTAGAATGAAATTCAAGTTGGTTGTTAAAGGAGGCCCTTACTGTGTAATTTAAGCCTTGGTATATCCCAGAATAACTTCTCCTCCGAGAAGGAGTCACAGAAACAGTTTAAAAAGAAATGCAGTTTCAAAACCAAAGCACAAAAAAGCTTAGCAACAGTTGTTGGGTCTGAGTCCAGCTCCATGCTGCAGGAGTGGGCATGTGGTGGTTCTGCGCTGCTGTCACATGGGCAGGTTGTCATTCTGTTCTGACTGTTCTCTTGTGTGTGTGCTGTTGTGCAGCCATTGAGCAGGACACTGCTTCCCATGTCCAAACTCCAGGGTATTTGGCTGTAAATGGCTCTGTACCTGTGGTTCTCGTAAGTGTCCGCAGTGAGGTCCTCCCAAACACATTCAACCTGTGCAAGACAACATGGAAGGTGAGAAAGGTAATGGGTGTGACAGAGGAGACTTGCAAGGGGAGAGGGGTAGTTGATATTATCATTTATTCTGTTCCTTGCCTACTGCAGCCCGTCAAAGTGAAGGTTGAATTTTAACCTCAAGATGTGAATAAAACGCTCCTTGCTGGGAGCTGGTGGACTTCACATCTGTTTCCCAAAGTGGGAGCTGTCACCAGGTGACAAATACCGCAGCCCCTGACAGAGTCTTGAAAGCAGATTTTTCCTTTGAAATGAGTCAGCATGGAACAGTTTATTTGTGGTGGTCCGTATTTGCTTCCCACAGCAGATCCAGCAGTATAACCACTCCAGCTGCAGCTGCTTGTTCCACAGGAGCCTGACAGCCTTCTGAATCAGGCCAGTCAGTAGCTGCACTACAGTCAGCAGTGGGTAAAATGCAGCACTTACACCTAAAAGAGCAATTTGAAATCAATGCTGATTAATTACAGGGGTCATCCAATCAGGGAGGAGAAACGTTGCCTGCAATTTAGAGAAGAAGAATGGTCTTGAGGTTAAGGAACTTGCTATGTTCTCAGGTGATTTCAGTTTAATTATTGCCTCAGCTCTTGATTTCCTAATTAAGTCAATTAATCTCTCCAGTTCCATGAACTCCATCTCTAGAAGAGGCTAATTTCAGCTGACTCTTTTACCTCTTCAGTTTTTCATTTCTTTATAGTACGAATTAGTTCTCCCTGTTTTATTTTTATGCAGCAGCTACCTTGCTGGGATTTTTAAGTACTGTACCATTTAAGGTAAGACATAATACATGGCTAATTTTTAGTTGCTGGGAGAGGTTTACCGAGGTTGCCAGGGTGGAGAAAAATAGATGTCATTTCTATTGGCCAGGTCTCATGGCTCTTAAATACAGCTATTGATTTGGATGGAAAAGCTTGGATGTTCATGCATGGTGTGAAGCGTAAGCCCATCAGATGTGCAGCCCTGACCCGTGCACTGGGTGACTAAAGGTGTCCCTGCACAGTGCTGTGTTTCTACCTGTGATCAGCAGTGGCTCAACCAGGTTCTGCCAGGGTGTCTGTACTCAGGTGCTGTAGGGTACAGAGCTATGGAACCAGCTTGAACTGAGATAATCCCAGGCAGTCCACGGGCAAGGGATAAAAATTAATACGTAATGGTTACCGGTGCTGACTCTCTTGCAGTACTGGGTTCTGAAAACTGAGGAACAAGAATTCTGGCTGAACAAATGCATACAGAAAAGTTGTGAAATTCTGAATTTTTTTGCAGACACCTGAGAGAAGAGGGAAAAGTTGCCAGACAAGAAATCTGTCATCCAAAAAAAAAAAAAAGCAAATCCAAAGTAATTTAATGAGCTTCCAACTATTTTTCTTCTCATTCTCAGCCCCTGAGTCATCCTTTTCTCCCTTGGGCATACACAAAGCTTAAGGTTTTGCCCATTTTCCCAGCTCTCAGTCCTCTCTGCCCCAAACATAAAGCTTTTGCTCAGCTTGAATGTTCAGTGGCAGTGAGTGTGAGAATGAAATGTTGCTGGTTCTTCTCCTCTCTTCTCCAAGTGGAATCTGCAGCTGAGAGTGGAACTGGCTCTACTTTGACCATAAAGTAATACTTAAAGCACAATGTGGAGAGTGAGAGAATTTATCCAAGTCTGTTTCAACTCACAGGAACCTACAATCCAAAGCTGAGGTTGACAAGCATCAGCTTCCAAGATTAGCACCATGGCCCTGCTGGTTCTTAAAGCTGACTCTTCTGGCTGTATATGCACACAGTATTTTGACATTGGTGGCAAAGGCTTATTCATTCGACTGCAAGGAATTCTCAAAGGGCTGGCCAGGATGAAGCTTAAAGTGTTCCTTCCAATGAGTTCATGGTAGGTTAGGTGAGATCACTAATGGTCCTTTCTGAGGCGTACAATTTGAATGGAAGAGCGAGATAAAAAAGGAGGCAACAGAGGAGGTGTTTGGAAAGGAGCAGCTATCAGCAGCCAGCCAGTTCCAAGACCATGGGGAGTTAAATGTGGACAAGGCACATCTTTTATCTTTTTGACATTCAGAAATCCCATCTGGAGCTTTCATCGCAAAGGGAAAGGCTAGAGAGAAGGCACTGTAGTCTTAGCTAGATAAATACCCAACAAAAAATATATATTTAAGCAGAGAATCTTAACAGATGTGGAAAAGAGGGTTAAGCTGTAGAAGATAACATGTAACAGGTCACAAATTGTGAGGGAGGGTTGCCAGAAGCCAAGCTGAGTGAGGCTTGGCAAAAGAAATTAAAACATAACAAAAACTGCTGGACCAAAGTGAATAAAAAGAGAACAAGGAAAGAAAGAGTAAATAGGGTTGCTATGCAGTTAAATGGGGTTCCAAATGAAAGATTATTTGGTACTGCCTCAGAATTATACTGAGGCTGTGCTGCCATTTGTTTTTTTCTTTTTTTTTTTTTTTTCCCTCCTGTGGATAAGTCTGCACAGTAGGGGGAGGGTTAACAAAAAAAAGAGAAGGGAGCAATGATAATTTCTAAAGAGGGAGTATAAACAAAAAATATTCATGTGCTTAAACTGGTGAGGCAGACAATCTCCATCCCAAATATGTGTCAGAAATCAGTCATGACATTGCAATCCCATGAGGCAAGAATTTAATAAATTTAATCAGAGCATGCCTAGGACAGAAACACTAGCAAAGTTTGTATTTGTATTTAGGGTAGGAGGTACAACACAACCTAGGCAGCTGTTGATCTGTTATCATAACATGGGTAGGCTGGAAGGCTTTCAAAAACAATTCAAGAAAAAAAATACTTGAAATTAAGGCAAAATTTAATAAAATACCTTGGTAGGCTTGCATTGCACCTAAGGGCTGTATTTCCTTGCCAACAGAATTGATGTGCCATATGAGAGAAATGGGAACATGTATGCCTGGAAGTTATGTCTGATCTTTTCTTCCAGCCACTGGAAGCACCTATCAGGTATACTTATTCCATTCAGACTTCATTAATACTTTGGACATAATATTAGAGAGGCAGTTATTAGTTCAATGTGAGAAGAGGGCAAATAGCACACGTACTGTTAGATTCCCAAAAAGCTGACGGGAAGGGAGATAAGGAGGATAAGAATAGCTTGTGCCGAAAGCAGATCTGTGGGGCTGGAAGTTGCCAGCATGGTCCCACCATTATGATTCTGTGTTGTATTTCATATTTTTCAGAATCATTGAGGCAAGAGGGAGTTGCTACTGAAATGTGCTGCTGGCACAGCCTGAGGAAGGTTTGATCACACGGGGAGTGTTATGTGAGGTACCACCTGCAGTGATGGAAGTACCAAGTATAATGCTACAGAGTGCAAGGCTGGATGCTTAGGAGCCTAAAACACTTAATTACTTGTGTTTCTCTTACAAGCCAAAGAGCCACATTTGGAGGCAGTAGAAGAGGATAAGACTTGGATGGATTAGTTTGGTGCAAGATCCTCAGATGTGATTTGACCTTGACAACAGCAATTATTATCTTTCTCTCTACCAATCAAGATACTAGGAAATGCCACTGCCTTATCCAGAAGCCTGGTGGTCACCTAGAACTGTTTCTAGGGTGTTCGAGGCAGTGAACAGTGTGTCTAATGAGTTCTTACTGGGTTTAGGCTGAGGGTCTGAGGCTGTTGGATGCGCTGAGCACTCGCTTCCAGTATGTTGGAGCAATAGCAGGAAGGGAGAAAACCTATTTCAGCCACAGGGCAATGTCAGCTCAAGGATAAATGCTGTATGGGCTGACTGTGACAAACTTAACAATGCAAATGCATATTCCTCCTCACATGAGCAACGAGGTGTCTCAGTGGGAAGTTTCACGGCATCAATCCAAACTGGGTCTGAGATGGATGCTTTTATGATAGGGAGCCTATGAGGTGATCCCTGTAGTAGCTGGGAGCCAGACTCTGTAATCCTGGGGTTCTTTCCTGGCGTTTCTGAGGGTGACTGCATGAATCTGGCAGGGAGTTTACTCTGTGTCATATAAGGCAGGAGCAGATGTATCATCTCCCCCATTCAGATCCCAGCTGCATCCAGCCTCGCCTTCCAGTCCCGTGTTTCTCTGCTCTTGTCCTAGCAGAGAGAGCTGATAAAACTTCCTCAACCACTCAAGAGCACTTCCTAGGCAGTCCAAGAGATTGTGATTGTGCAATGTCAGCTCCTTCTTTCAGCTGAACACTCACATACGTGAGCAAATGCAGTTGCTACAGAATTCCCCATCTTTTGCTGAGTGTAAGCACTGGTGTCCAGCTCCAACAGACTTTTGAATCTCTGCAGCAAGGAAAGTTTCCCTGTAGTTCAAAATCAAAAATACTCTAAAATGATACTGTTCTTTTCACATCTGCTCAGCTCCTAACTGAAGAGTTGTTTAAGGGTGGTGAGTGTCTGTCACAGCAGTTCCCAATAAGAGAAGGGTTACAAGCATACCTATTTTAAGATGTTTGAACAGTCTAGGAAAGCAATCATGACCATGGGGCCTGGGACACCTAAGAACTGTACTGGTGGCCCCACAAGCTTCTGTGAGCAAGAGCTGGCTCTTGCCACCCAGGACTTCTTGACCTCTGCACTTCCCAGTGCCCGGGGATGGTGTGAGAGCATTGTTCTGCAGCTCACAGACTTGTCTGCATTGGGGTGATCACCAGCACTGCAGCAGAGCCTTGCAGAAATCCCTTGCCAAATGACAGGGTCAGGACCATTCACTCTGGGAAAGTGGTAGCCTAACCCTGGCATGTAATTCTCCAGTAAGAAGATCTGCAGTCTAACTACAAACAAGGTTTTTTTGATACTCATTTTTTGGATTATTTTTATTTCCCCTCTGTCACACAGACACAATATTAATGAATGTAGGTTTTGCAGTTCCCTGTACTGGAGTGATGAACTGTTGTTTTCTGGAACTGGAAAAAATGTGGTGAAAGCATCAGTCCAAAACATTGTCTTATTTTTTATTTTCTTTTTAATGTTAGTCCCTCCAGAAGTCAGCAGTTTTTCTCGTGACTTCTCCCTGTAATGCTAAACACTGAAGAGTGCATGAGGTGACTAGTAGACAACAGTGTGAGATTTGTAAGATACTCGGGGAAGATGAATCAAGAGACAAAGAAGGTCCATCTGGAACAGGGAGAGATCTTATGAAGCTGACTCAGGGTAGCTTTGATTGTCTTTAGGTTCTCAGTCCTTGTCAAGCAGAGCAAAAATCCTCTCTTCAATACCCAACCAAAACCCTGTTTTCCCCTTGTGACATATCTCATCTTGTTGTGACATCACTTTACATGAGTGGTGAAACCACAGTATCATTATGATGTGTGATGTCAATCTCTGACTAGCTGTACTCCAATCACTTGACTATGACAAAGTTTCCCTGCCCCAATCCCTGAGATCAGTTGCCCTGATGACTTAGGCACATGCAAAGCTGTCAGTGAAAAAGATTATACTATTTATGTGGCTTTCCCAGGGCTGTCTTGTTAGAAGCTCAAACCTAGCAAGGAACCGTTCCCTAAAAAGCATTTTCAACGTAATATGTAATGTTTCCTGCTCCAAGGAGGCTTGATCCAAAGCCTCTCAAAGTCAGTGGAAAAGTTTCCAACGAATGTAATGGACTTTGATTAAGCCCACAGTGACAGTTTGAATTTGATTAAAATCTTATCCACCATAATTTTATATCTGCTTTTCTCAAAAGACCTTGTTCTTGAGATACAACTTTCAACTTGCCTGGAGTGGTCAGTAATGCCAGTAGAAAAACAGAATACCTGCTGATTTTGTCCATGGAGTGGATAAAAAGTGGTACAAAATCTAAATTCCCACTTCTCTGACCCCATTGCCCCAGGTTATCTGCCTCAGCAGTAATGTGGCTGACTTTAAGGTTGCATTACTTTTCTAAAATACAATTTTAAGGTGACACAGGAATTAACACTGATCGAATAGCTACTGTCACAAATGCCACATACAAGCCATACTTCCTGCTTCTGAAAACTGTGCCACTACACACTGCTGGCACACTTGAGGAAGGTCAGAAATGCACTGCTGCATTTTTCTTTACACAGAACCCCCTTAATGCCTTTCTTAGCTTCTTTTCTGTGGTGGTTCTTTGATTCTTGTCATATCTAGGGCTTCTTCAGATTCCTACCTCTCATTGCTTTCAGGGGAGAATAGTTTGCTAAATATTCTGGATGTTTTGACTTCAGCAAAGTTGAATAATCTTTGTCCTTCTCTTTTTAGCCCCATACTGCTTTGCATCCTCATCATTACCTGAAATAAATTAGTATTAATATCTTGGAGAGAGTGGAAGTATCTGCAGTGATGTCTCATTGATGTTTCTTCTGTAGGTGTCTTTCATCACTTATGTTAATGTCTCCTTGCTCATGTTTACTTTTCTTGTTCTCTCTTTCAGGGCTGGAATCTGGTCACATACCTGGCTCTGTGAACATACCCTTCCGCTCATTCCTAACAGAAACTGGCCACGAGAAGAGTATTGAGGAGATTCAACAAATATTCCGTGAGAAGGAAGTGGATCTCTCAAAGCCGCTGACAGCCACGTGCCGCAAAGGTGTCACAGCATGTCACATTGCCTTGGCAGCCTACCTGTGTGGCAAGCGTGATGTGGCTGTTTATGATGGTTCCTGGTCAGAGTGGTTCCACCGTGCCCCACCTCACTACAAGGTCTCTGAGTTGAAGCGCAACAAGGGCTAGAGGAGGAAGAGTTGTTCTTGGACAATGAGATCTACCAACTGTCTCCAGCCCAGGGTACAGGGAAAGGGAGGAGGTAGAAGTACAGAAAAAACATGCTAATTTATATTTTGTCAGTTTTTCTAGTAAGGATAATGAGATCTCTATCAATCTGTCGGTTTCTCATAGTGAATAAAATCTACTTCTAAGATGATGCATCTGGAATATTTCTAATTCTTCCTTGTTGCCTGTGATCTACTTGTGCGGGGTGGGAAAAGCAGCTTTGCAACATGGAGAGTTGCACTCTTCCCTGTAGACTTGCAGAGATTTTGGTGGCCTGGTGAGAGCAGAATGGATGAAAAGTCTGGGACTAAGATATAATGCTGGGTGCTGGACACAGGAGGCTCAAGCTGTGGTTCTGTCACTGACTCAATGGCAGATATTTTGCCAGCTCACCATCTCCCCTTTTCTGAAGTAGAAAACTGGAGCACCTTTCCCTGCATCTCTGATGTGGGTCAGTGAGCTCATGTGAAGCATTTGGAGGTGCTAGAAGATCCAGTTCTGCTGGATTATTGTGACTGTGTTACAAAAGTCTCCAAGAAATCCTGTGCATGTGATGAGAACTTCTGGGCACAGGAGTTTCATGAGACATGAGCCTTTTACTCTCTTCCATGCCTGTTTTTTTCAATCAGCCAGGATGGCCCCCATCTCTACCATGTTTCTTCTGGTTCCCGTGGAGACCACAGCTCATAGATAGAGGGAGGGTTGTTCCCTAGCAACCATCTCTCCTGTTCAGCCTTCATCCCACCTCTGTACCTGGACTGGACGTCAGCAGGACCTGCCTGCTTGTAAAAATCACTGTGGCACCACATCAGGGATCATGGACCAAGTGAGAGAGGTAGTTATGGAAGAGGTTTTGCCTTTTATTAAACCCTGGAGCTTTTATTTTTTTTTTTTTTCTTAAAAAAAAATCAAAAGATAAAAGATCTGGTGCCATTTTGACACCTATGCAGCTTCTCAGGTCTGGGGAGTCACTGAAATCTCATATTTTGGAGGCTCAACCAGATGTGGAAGGCCCATGAGACCTTTCTCGTGGCTGGTGAGAAAGGCATACCGATTCCTACACCTGGCTGAGGAGGTTAATTTTCTGCCTGGGAAGGACAGCTTGCTTCTTTCCTCCATAGCTGCATGTCAGGAAACTCAGAGTACTAGGCTATGCTAAACATACATTTTTAGGGTTTTTTGTGTTCTTTTTTTTTTCATTTCAAAAGAAAGATCAAGTTTAATAATTTTTAGCTCTTTGATCAAGATACGTCTTTTCTGGTGTGTCGTCTCTCACAGAACTGCCAGTCATGTCCTGCCCAGAGGTGTGAGTGAGGGGGAGAAATTGCTCAGGTTCATGGTCTGGAAAACAGTATACACAGTACTTAAGGTCCACAAACAAAAGGCTTTTATTTTACAGCTTGGCCCAAATGGTATATGATTTGATAGCAGAAGGATTTATGTTATTGTAGGTTCAACTGGTAAACATAAAAAGTTTGTGGCATATGCGGGACTGTAAATTTTACATTACTTTGTTACTTATACAAAAAGAAAGAAAAAAAAAAAAAAGTAGAAGTATGGGAAAGAAAAGAGAGAGAAAGATTTCACCATCCTTATGGCTCCTCTTTATGTGTGACGGAGTTTGCAGTCTCGGATCCAGTGATGCGCGGTGTCCTCCAGTGTCTTGTTCAGTTGATGCGGTGAGACTGGCGGGCAGAGTGGTCCTCAGGACGGTGGGTGGGGGCTGCCAGTGCTTGCACAAGGTGGGCCTTCATAGCCCTCTGGGTTGCCCACTTGTGTAATTTTTGGTCTTTTGTAGAGGTGTTATTGCAAAAGATAGAAAAGTCGGGAGGGGGGTGATTGCAAAAGATTGACAAACCTCCGGCCATCTTGAAGGGTCTCAGCTTTTCCCTATCTGCCATGCCAGGCGTACCAGAAGGTGTATCAGCCAGCCGGCCTGGTCTGTGGCTCGTTAGTTTGTCGTTGATATGTAAATCACAATTCACCTTATACTGAATGTACCATCTCCTGTGGCTGGATGAACTCATTTTGCCACAATGTTTGAGCCATTACCCTTATCAGTCTCTGACACTGCCTTAGCAGAGAAATAACTAGACGTAGTTGTGTGGTTTCTTTTATCCAGGATGACGGTAAAATGGCCTTCAAGTCCTTCTTGGCATTGACATGCAGGAGTCTCAGAGTGGTGTTTTGACTTTGGACCTTCAGGCTCAGAAGTAAAATGAACAATAAACAGTAACAGTAACATTATACACAATTACAAACTAGAAAGTAGAAACAGTTGCAGGATTCAGTATACTTTTGTCCAGGAGGAACTGGGGAAAGGAAAGTTATCAGTGAACAGAATTTGGGAAATGAGCACATTGCCTCATTACACAGAAATCCTGCTTTGTTGGAAGAAATGGGAGAGGAGAATTTTCTACAACAGCAGGCTGGAAAGTTCGTTCTGCTGAACATAGTAATAATAACAAACAGACATGTTTTTGTTTTACTTAAGGAGGAGGCCATTAACACAGTTTATTTAGCAACACAGATTCCTGCACTTTGGTCATGTGTACATGTTTGGCTTTTCTTTAAAAAGAATGAAAAATCATGCAGAGAAGAAACAGATCCCACCTTGTGAGCCACAACTGGTTTCCTCTCTTCATCTCTTGTGGCCCTGTTCTTTTTGTGGGAGAGGTTCTGTCTCTTAACACATTTGCAGAGCACATAGCACTGACTCCTGGAATCTGATTAATAGAGTAACTTCAGCGTTAAGATCCCAATGTTGTACCAGACATGCTGCTGTGAAGTGGCACAATGTAAAATACAAGCTGCTGGTTCAGGTCAGCCCTGGCGAGTTAACTTTGAAGCAATGGGCTTCCGGCCCCATCAGCAATCGTGTCTTACTTCCAAGAATTAGTCTCCAGAGCAGAAGGTAAGCATCTTATGTCATGCCATGACCTAATTTGGCAAATGCAAACATATATCCCTACCGGATCCAGATGCCATGTGTACCTTTGCTGGTGCCAGCAGGCTCACAATTACCATGTTCACCACTGTGGGCCATGGCTTCAGTTGTCACCTGTCACAGATCCTGCTGGACTGAGGAACACAGACCATCAGCAGGAGACAACTGAGGATTACACAGACATTCCCTCTGCAGGAAAGACTTGAGCTTCCTCCTAGTGCAGGAGGCAGTTTGCACAGGCTGAGTGTTGGATCAATCACATCAGCAGGACTAGCACAGCAAAACAGGATAGTCTGCCAGAATCAGGGAAGAAACTGTGTCTCCAGCCTGTTTCTCTTCCTTTGCCTAGACAGCATTGCACAGGCATTTTCTGTTTATCAACTCCTCTCCCAATTTTTTCTGGCACCAAAGGAAGGAACTGTTGTAACTGCACAGCACATGACAGATCTGATATCTCATAAGTGCTTCAAAATAAAAAATTACATTTTCACTGAGGTATTTTTCCATTTTGGCTTGTGTCTGCACCACTGCCTGTGAAAACTCTTGCAGCTCGGTATTCCTTAGAGGCACTGGTTGGCTGTGTTGTAGGCAGGCTGTCCCATGTGAGCTGTTAATGTGAAATCCTGCAGGACTTCTATGCTTTTTTAAGAGCATCATGGGTTGTAGGACCAACCAAGCAGGCAGGCAGGGACAGCTTGATCTTTATCTGGGGAGGTGTATAATGCATTTGTGTGAGAATAACCTATCTCATCTAAAGATGAGCAGGGCCACCATCCCCTTATTTCCTGTCTTTGAGCCTGATGCAGCCCTTGTTTCTCTTCCAAGGAGGTGCCAGAAGTTCCACCTTCCCATGCACCTGACATGGCAAAAAGTGACTCTGTGCTGACCAGCAGTACTTCAGGTAAGCGAGATGGCAGACAAAGCTGTCCCTCCTTCAGACCTTGCTTTGCAGCACAGTTTGTGAAGCCATGTGTCACTCCCTCTGTCCCTTCATGCAGATACCCCTGTGAGTGAAAACTACTTGGAGAGGGATCCCATGTGCCATGGGCTGATGGGTTAAAATCTCCCTGCCCCAAGTCCAGTGGAGGACTTGTCTTACTACCTCCCTGCACAAGCACAATAAGGCACTGACATGCTGTAAACTCATCAGCAAATACTGATGAGCCACAGAAACTATAACTGCATGTTCATGAGAGTGAATCATGGATTGGAAGGGGCCCTACACATAAGAAAATACAGACCTTTGCTTTTACTTCTATGCTTCTGTGCATGTTCATCTCACAAGAGCTTTTAAGACTCCTCAGAAACATTCACCTGGTTCAGCAAGACGATTGGTATAACACTGCTAGGTTGTTGGTTTTTTCTTTCCCTCTGAGACCTTTAATGTCTCTGTTTGACAATGACACAATGACATGTCGGGTTGTTTCCAGCTCCATTTACAGTACCAGCTATTATCAAAACAGTATCAAATTCATTGAGCTGTTATTTTTGTCTTTAAGTGAAACCTAAGGAAGTGAAAAAGGAGCTTCTTCCAAAAGGCTTACGTCCCAGCAGACAGAGAACATCCCAGAGGAGCTCCAGCAGAGCCTCCTGGAAGACCCCCAAGGACCCAGTGGCTCAAGGAAGAGCAAAGAATTCCACTTCTATTAAATCCCAGGCATCTCCTTCTGCAAAATGTGTTCAGACTGAAAACCAGAGCAAAGAGAGTCTCCAGGCTAAAACTCCCCCCACGCAGGGTCTTCATTCAAGAAGCCTTGAAGAGGAAAGAGAAGATACTTCTGCCACCAAAGACCCCATAGTGGTGCAGAAGCCAATACAGAGCAGCAGCACTTCCCATCTGTCTGCAATATCCAAGCAGACAGAGGCAGAAGACATCAAATCCATCTCAAATGCCCAAGAACTAGTAGCAGGCCAGCAGCAAACACTGAGGTCTAGAGGACATGGATCTTCCCAGAAGACTATCAAAGTCAGCTACAAAAAAGCCAAGGAGACCTGCAGCAGATTAAGTTCCAAAGAGTCCTTAGAGTCATCAGAGTCAGATATGAAACAAGAATGGAAGCAACTTCTGGAGAAGAGAAACAGCAAAGATAAATGTGCCAATGCAGATGAACTTACTAGCGACGAAGAGGTATTGGAGGAGGCCATTTCATGTATCCTTTGTGGCAGGTTGAAGGCTGTTTTTATGGTGTAGCAGGGGGCTGAGTGGGTGGGATATTAGCAGTATATTAGCAGTTTCTAGAAGACATGCAGCAGGATTTGAGCTTCACACTATGGAGCAGTGACACATTCTACAGCCTTTCCCACATCTTTTTAAATTTTGTTTTTCCATCCGCCTTTCATTTATACGGTTCCTGTAGCCAGTTCCATCTGAGCAAGGCAAAACAATGTGGTGCGAGGACCCAGACCAGAGCCCAAAACCATCATCCCATTCTAATTCTCTGCCTTTTTACCAGTCCTAGTTGTCCCATGCAATTACAATGCCTACAGAAGCTGCTGAGAGAGACTCGAGGACAGACCCAGATCCCAGGGACAAGTCATAGCTGAAAGACCTGTGCAGGGGTGGAAATGCCAGGAGTTTGCTGCACTTAGGGAATATGGACTGACAGTGTTTCCTTGTTACTTGTGTTTTCAGGAACGGCGAGCTCTGTGCATGGCAGCATTAATCATGGGACAGAAAAGACTCAGCGACCGTACTGAAATGCTGAAAGACCCCTTGAACTGTACACGTTTTGCTGATTACAACCAGCTGGGTTTTCACCTGAGGTCAAATATCTTCCAAGGTGAGGAACCATACATACCTGTGCCTGACCTTCAAGCTGATTCTGTCATCACTTTGCCTGGGCTCAGGGCAGCCACACTGCTTTGGGTAGCGATCTGACTGTAGGTGATCCTCACTTTCCCCTCGTATTCCTTCTGTCCACAGTCACTGCTTTTCCAAGCGGTGGTGCTTGAGGAAATGAAAGCTAGAGCCTCCCTTTCCATGTATTCTATCACTTTCTTTCCTTTCACTCTTCCTTTCCCGAGATGTGAAAAGCGCAGGTGTATCTTCACCCCTGTCCTCCATGTTCAGAGCTGTCCAAATCCACATCATTTGCTATTCAATGTTCCCTATCATCTCCAGTCTCAACTTACCTCTGGTTCCAATACCAACACTATTTCTTTTCAACACCTTTAGAGATGTGGGGCTCTGAGATGTCTTGCCCAAACCTCTGTTTCCATGGTCCCCAGGGATCCTTCCATCTAAACAAACATTGGGAACTATACTTTCATTCCATTATCATTACCACCAAATCCAAGAAACTCTGAAATAATTTTCTCTGACTCTAGTTTCTCATGTACCAGCATAAAACAGATTCCTTTTCCTTATACAGTATGTTCCATGACAAGACCTTGCTGGGTATTGAAGCCTGCATTGTCCTGGGTTTATGCAGTCACACAGAAAGGAAGGACATCTTTCCCCAGGGAGGTCAAAATAGTTATTATCAAGTATAAGGTACAATAAAAAGAAAGGTGAAGAGGAAAGGTTGAGGGATTAAAATAAAGCCCCCTCAAATGACTAAAAGTCAAGGGGGGATAAAAAGAGAAGTCACAGTTGAGCATTATTTGTAAGTATCATGGCAGAAAAAGGAACTCAAGAAGGCCTGGAGTGGTAAGATGGTACTTTTTGTGGAACTGTGCTGCTGAGTAGGAAGTTACTCACATGAATAAGGGGATTGAACGGGAGATAAGTGGGCACTTGAATGAAGAAAGGGCACTTGGATACAAATAAAGATGGTAACTTGTGGCACCCTCTGTGTGTGTCTCATACTTGAGGATGAAAAGCAGATAAATTGGCAAACACAAGCTCCCTCCTGATGATGATGAAGCTGTTATTCAGCACCTAGCCACACACTTGACCAAAGGTACTGCAGTCAACACACGCCTTTAGCCCCTGAAACTGCTGATGTTGTTCCCCTGCTTCAATTCCAGGACCGCAGTAGGGTGGTTTCTGCGTACAGTTCTTTATTTGCTCTTCCTTGCAGGTGGCCCACTGGAGAGCCGAAGCTTGATGAAAGATTCCTACACCCCTGATATAATTCAGAAGGCAATCAGGGATCCTAAGAATTGGCATGGAAGGAGGACCGATGAGCTAGGTATGGCTTCTGCCAGGAAAAGTGCATTGTTGGATTCCTGAGATGGGTGCTGCTCCTGTCAATGACAATGGATGGGTTTGGGCAAAGGTGCAGGGGGGCTAGAAATTGGCACTTTCACAAGAGAGAAGCTCTACAGTGAGAAAAATCCTTGAGAGATAATAACATTAGAAGGGAGGCTGTGACTGAACTGTGATTTGCCTTCTTTACAGGGAAATGGCATCAGAAAAATGCCCTAAATCTTAAACTACAGAAAGCACTGGAGGACAAATATGGGAAGAAAAAAGAGAAGCCTTAGAAGATGAAGGTTGAGGTTTGGAGGGCATTCGGCGAGTGATCTCTTTCCTCAGCCGTCTAATAAACCTCCACATAAAGCACAAGCTCATTACTTGCTAGTTGTCAACAGCGTATTTGTTGCTGGTGCTCTCTTCCCCTCTCAATTAGGATGCCCTTGGGGAGAAGAATGCAAGATAAATCTGAATATTAATACAAAAAGAAAAAAATCACTCTGTTGGTCACTAGTTAGGTGGTCTTGATTAGTGTGTGAGGCACACACCTTTGCAGAGGGATGTGGAGGTGACCAGCAGTCCAGAGAGAAGTAGAGGAGATGCACTGGGAATGAACCGGAGCTGCCCAAGGACCTGAATGCTGCTTACCTCTCCCCACCCTGAAGGCTGTAATACTGCCACACAGGGAAGCTTCAGAGCTCTGTGTACGTGGCAGCTGGACACACCAAGCAAAGACCCAGCTCCCTGTTGATGCTTCTGAGGTGAATTTGGACTCTCTGCCAGCAACGTACCAAATGGTGTCCACTCAATAGCCTGGACACAACTCCATATGATTGGCACCAGGTGCCTATCTGGGATAGGAAAGAAGGGCTCTCTGCCCACCACTCTAGTTTTGTTGTATTATCTGCCACTTGGAGGATTTCAGGGAAAACTCTTACCCTGGCAGGGAGCAGCATTAGCATGCAAAAACAGAAACTCACCTGAGGTACTCATTGGGGTATTCACTAAAGCCCACACTATTTGCAGGCCAAGCCAATGCAAAAGGTTTATCCCACCTAAAGGAAACAGGAAATCTGCAAGAACCCCCAGAGCTTTTCCAATCTGCAAATCACCCCACTATGAGAATGGACACTTAGAGAAGCTCTCATAAGCCATAGTCATCCCTGTCAGCTTTTTCCTTAACTCAAAGATAAATGTCTCTCAGAGGGAAGCATGTGCATTCACCATACAGTCTGCATAATCTGAAGTTCAGAGAGTATATCTGGACAGTAACCAAGGACCACCCAAAGGCTTGAATGATGCAGGACATGCAGGGTCTTTAGGGCTTCCTGATTTGTTTTTCTCGTAGTATTTAATGGCCCTTATTCCAGAATGCTGCCTTCCAGCTCCAAAGTGTAGCAGTTTGATGCAGCAATCACCAAGTACGTGTCTGGGAATAGCAATGCCCCGCACTTTCCCATCTGTTCCCAAGCTTTCACCATGTCAAAAGGTTGATGCTTTGCTCTCTGATATGAACCATTTTGGGGCAGAATTAGGATTGTTACTTCTCCCTTCACTGGTGGTGTATTAGATAACGATATGCTGACTTCATGAAAGTAGTGAAGGAGGTTAAAATGTAACTAATGATAATCAAGTGATAATCATTTTCCATCAACAATAATTAACCATTTGGAACTTAGATGTTTCCAGGCACACGTCCAAGTCTTTCAAATTAGGGAGACAGGCCAAATGGCAGCTTGTAGAAACCTCCCTGTGGGTTTTCCTTGTGCATCAGCACCACGTGGCTTCTGTCAGAGCACACACCAGCTGAACAGCACAGCTCTGTAGAACACCCTGTTCTCTGTGTTGCATCCAGCACTGATGACCAGCGTGACTCCAGGTACATAACAAATGCTGTCCTCTGAGACTGCAGCAAGCCCTAATCCAGAAAACACAGAGCTGAACAGAAGTCTACTGATGCTGTTTGGCATATTGGAAGCAGGCAGTTCAGGGCACAGTTAGCTAATGCACAAAACGTAACATGTGGGCTGAATCAGCACATAGGTTTACAGATCTATTTCTCATAGACATTAGAATTAAAGAGACATGAGGGCAGGCAGACTCCAGGATTATGGTACAGCTTGGAGCAAATGCCCTTTGCCACCCATGGAAGGCTCATGAAGAAACTACATCAGAAGGGAAACAGACTGAAAAGTCTTGTTGGTACACTGCTACGCTCTGCCACAAACTGTGTTTTTTGTCTCCTGCAGTGGAGTAAAGCCACTTTGTACACTGTTTACAAATGAAAATATTTTTATAAGCACATAAATAGTACAAAATAGTTGACATTTTATAATGCACTCAGATGGGTGACAGGTGTTTGGTGCCAGATGAACATATGTGTGGCAATCCCCCTTCATCTTCTTTGTTCTACCAAATGTTACAGCTCAGTCAGAGCAAGCACTTTCTGATGGGTGACACACTGCACAGATAACTGAGATGGCTTTCCATGAGGCAGCGCAGCCACTGGGAGCAATCAATACCTGCAGTCTCTGAGTGCTGAGCAGACTAATTTAGCCAAAACCTTGGCAAGGATCATTACCCCGTATGGCACTCTGTGTTGACCAGAATGCTTTGAGTATCCAAACATATGTAATTAAAGGCAGTTTTGGATCTCCAAGTAGCATGTCAGATGCAATGAGACAAGAACAGGGCTGAAATAAGTCCTCACATCCCCAAAATCTCCCCTCTAGCCATCCCTCTGCTCTCAGCAGTTCATTCCTTCTTGCTTGTTTGTGCTGGTGCTGACACACCTGCCTACAATCTGAACTGACTGAACTTGATAAACCAGCAGAAAATCAATACAGAAGAAAAAAAACCAAAGTTAACAAGTTAACAAATTAAATCTTCTAAGCAAAGGACATTGTTGCAGGTGAGGCAATGAGAATGATGGGGTATGTAAATGTTGAGAAAGAGTAATGGAAAGGGAGTGGAGAGGGAAATGGCCTTTCACTGCAGTGAGATATTAGTTGGTCTCTATATTTTCTCACTGAACTCAGCACTTGACAACATGGGCAGCCTGTACTTCAGTGATTTTGCGAGGTCTGATCATTGGGTGGCAGCTCTGAGCCAACGTTTCTATCTGGCAGGGCAGAACTTGGAGAAAAAAAATAGGTTATCTGGTGTAGCAAAACCTTCACCAATACAGCTATTTAAGAACTGTTTCAGTCATCTATGAACAGTCGATCCGTTTGAAATACAGATAATCATACTACAGCAATTTGAAGTAGAAGAGACCAAGTACATCTAAGTTTCTGCAGCTCTTTCCTCATACCTTCTATTATTTCTTGTAGTAAAGGGTATTTCCCAATTTAGGCTTATGAGTCCCTGCAGTTGAGGCACAGATCATTCTGCAGGGTATCACTTTTAATATTTCCTCTTCTCCAGCCAATCTCTTTTCATATATTCCCCTGACTTCTGCCTATCTCATGCTATGCTGAATGATTCCAACCTTTGGTATTTCCACTGCAAATGACTTTGAAAGGCTCATTAAAGAAACTGTAACAGCTGTAAGAACAGGAGATGACAATCACTGCAAGAACTCTTACCAGTGTCTTCAGCCTGCTCTTAAATTCAATCCTTTATTCTGTAAAGCTTACACTGAAAAAAAAAATTGAATTTGCAGCTACATCTATCTGGAGGTAAGCCTAGTATTCCTAAAAGAATGGAGTAGTTACTGCTGATCCTGCCCTTAATGGGATAAAAGAGAAATCCAGCACTGCTTGAAGTGGCTAGAGATCACAACAAAGAGGGAGCAACTGAACTGACTTCAGTGGATTCCATTCTTGGGCACCGTGGTTGAAATACAATTGTGTCTTAAGTTTAAAGGTATTTAAAACATCCATCAAGAGAGAATGGTGTTTTGAGGGCTAAGAATTACCTGTGGTGTTCCCCTTGGTAGTGGTAGAGCAAAGAAGCCATAGATCAAGCAAGTGAAAAAAAAAAAATAATAGTAATAATAATAGGTGTTTCCTCAGGGTTCTCTTTGGGTTTTGTTTGCCACAGACTCCTCTCTGAGGATCTGAAACGTTGAGGGGGCAGCGTGGGACTGTGGACAGAACCAAGGCTCCATGGGCTGAAGCTGCTAAGAGCAGTGACCCAGCATCAGAGGTGGGATCACTGCACTTGGCAACAGTAAGCGAGGTTTAGAAGCACCGTCTCCTCATGGACAATGGACTCTCTCAGATCTGGGCAAAACAGTGGAATGGGCCACATTACCAAGAAGCTTTCAGGCTGTACTGCTGATTTTAGTAAACAGGCCTACCAGTGTTTATGCTGAGCTGCCATTTTATTTATTTTCTTTTAAACACTTGGGCTCATTGGTCTTGAGCAGCAAAACTGATTATCCAGACCTATTATGTACCCCAGAAAAATAATTTTCTTTTCCTATAACCTAAGAGGCTTGAGCAGAAATTGATTACCTGTTTTTAGAAAGAAGCCCAAGCTAAATCTGTCTGCTTCCCCTGCCAATTGCACCTATCAGGGGAATATGAAGCAAGCCTATCTAAAGCAGGTACATGGCAATTATGTTGCAGAGCAGTTTTTACCCCTTCTTAAATACATTACCACAGAGGTGCTACCAACATCGCTGATGAGCTCAGCTTCGGCCAGTGGCAGGTCCATCTTGGAGCTGGCTGGAACTTTGCTGGACATGGGGGAAGCTTCTAACTTCACATGGGAGCCACCCCTGTAGCTTCCCTGCTGTCAAAAACTTGACTTGTAAACCAAATACACTTGGGAATCTTTCTGACTTGACTCCACCTTCTTACTGGGTTTCAGGTTGGGGACAGAGTAGCAATTGCCCATAGTGGAGGAAAATTTTATGGTGCTGGTAGGAATAAATTTATCTATGTTGTTCTCAGACACAGGTTCTTTGGGAACCTTGCCTTTTCAAGGAATATGTAAGGACATTTTTGTGGGTTCTGAAGGTCCATGGATACCTGAAGAGTCTTCAAACACATCCAGGTGCAATTCAGGAGAAGAGGCTGGTGCTTGACCTGAAACTGGGACCATGACACCAGTTTTCCCAGGAGAAAACTCAGGGCAGGAGTGGTCACTGGGGAGCTGGGGCTCCTGTGAGACAACAGGTGACTCTCCTGCAGTGACAAGTGGCAGATGGGTCGAGTCACTGGCTGATGGCAATAACAGGCTCTCTGTGGTGATGTACTCCAAGGAGCAGTGCTGAGGAGATGTGATACAGCTAAGAGCCTTTGGAGATTTCTGCTCTTCTGTTCTCATGTTTATGTCTTGCTTACAAGCTGGTGGGGCCAAAGGCACTTCTTTCTGATCGCTCAGGTGCTGCATCATTTCTTTCTGATCTGGGAAGGGCTGTGGAGCACCTGCTCCTGGCTGTTCTTGCCCCTGTGGAGCATGGGGACAGTCCTCCTTTGGGAGGGTCACATACTGAAGGGAAAGTGATTTCCCATGGAGTCCTGCTAGGTTCACTTGCAGGGTCTGATGCATCTCAGGCTGGGAGGACATCATTGAGCTGTACAAGTATGGACCATTGAAAGCAAAGCAAGTCTGGGAAGCAATACTTGCATGAGAAGCACTCCTGTGCGGTAGCCTGGCAAACTGGCAGGATGGACCAGCAGTCTGATTCAATGGCGAGATGAGCGCGGACGAGGAAAATGAGGTTTTATGTGGCACTCCAGAATTCTGGCAGGAGTTTTGTGGAGCCAGTGTATCATGGAAAGTCTGCACTGTCTTTGCCTCAGCTCCATGGAACTCTGCTGAGCTCTTAGTCATCCTGTTCAAGTGAAAAAACACAGGATTTTTAGCTGCTATTGACAGCTTTCTAATTGACAGCTCTTTAAGGTGGTAACTGCATATGAACAAGAGGTGCTCTAAGTGGGTACACTATCTTCCAGGAAATGAAAAGGAACCTTTGGCCACATCTCTTGTACCTTACTTAGAAGATGCAAGCCTCATCCTTTTCTGTGCCACAGCAAGAGATCAACTGTCTAGTGCCAACTTTTCTCAGTGCCAAGCACAAATCAGCTTTTGGGAAAACAGAGATAGGGACCATTCCTTGGCCCTCTGGTAAAATGGCATAGACTAGCTGTGTCCACACTGCATGGCCATGGCATCTTCTGGGCCTCCTGCAGTGTCTCTGCAGTCTAAAACACAGCTAAGGTTTTGTGTCTGTTCCTTTCAGTTCAAAGTGCATGGCATAGTGTGACCGCTGTGTTACAGCTGTATTCGTAGTGTAAAACAGGATGTGTGTTGCCCGGCCTGGGTGCACAGCCTGCTAGAATACTGTTGAAGGACACTGGACACAGCCTAACCCGGTACAATCATGTCCATGTTGCCTACTGGCAATAGTTGCTACCCTGTGCTATCTCCCAGACTGTGCCAGAGTGTCATCTTGGAGAGCACTAGTTGGCACAAGCCAAACCATGGCAGGGAGAGTGCTGACAACAAAGCAGGGCAAGCAGTTACAAGGCAGTGCTTGATACTACATCTTGGCCCTGACTTATTTAGCAGTTCAGACTCAGGCAGTATGACTGCTAGCATCAGCATTTATGCAGCTCGCAAGCTTTCAGTAATATTTTGCAGTTACTTCTTCAATATAAAGGGCCTCTGTCTCTTACAAGCACTGAATGTGAAGCTGGACAAGGGGATAAGACAGAGATTTCAAAGAAGTAACAAACATAATTCATTTTTCCTTCACATGGCTTACAAAAGTATATATTAAAAAGACCTGACACTCTCTCCTAAAAGGCAGACAATTATAATGAAACCCAAGAGTCAATTTAATTTGCGTCAACCTCCCTGGCTGCTCTGCAACCCAGGATAGCTGCGCACTGGGCAGGACCACTGCAGCTCTTCTTAGTTCACATTTCACTTTCAAGTTCAGACTTTCCTTCAAGGAGCAGAAAATATGTCAGTTCTAGGGGATGATGAGGTAAGGAAATATGTGTATTTTTGTGGGAGGGAATTTGTGGTCAGGTGGGCTGGGAGGAATTCAGCCAACAAGATTTCCACCCTGTTAAGTGGTTATTCAAACCTATTTCCGAAGGAAACACAGAGGGAGAAAGTAAGTAGTTTTTATCCTTGGACTTCCAGCCAAGAAAGTCAAGGTTTGCAGCCACAGCAATTACAGTTTCCATAGATGATTGGAAGGTGTACACAGACTTAGGAGATATACAGGTGAAAATGCTTTGTCCTCCCCATGGCAACGGTGATATCCATGCGGAGCCTGCTCTTACCCCATGGTTAACAAGGACCCTTTCAAGAAAGGAAGAGGGAATGAGCTGCCTACGTACCCATCCAGCACTTGAAGGCAGTTAATCGGCTCCAGCTCCTCAGAAGTGTTCTGTCTACATAAGCCCACCTGGCTGACTGGACATTGGCTGACAGCTTTCTGAAGAGAGAAAATAAAGATTGTGAGACTTCTAAGAAAAGAGATGTCATGTTAAGGCCAGGAAGAGCTGGGAGCCATGGACACAAGAATGCTAGTAGCACAATTGTGATAGTGCAAGAACGAGCTTCCAGGCATTCACATTTATCAGTTTATGAGCCTATGTTTTAGAAGTAATCTTTTCTAAATAACTTTTGTTCCAACAACCTTGATGTTCTCATTTTTAGGGCTGTGCTGTTTCCTCTCCTAAACACAGCAGTAACATTGCTACAGGCAATCTGTAATAGATTGATGCAGGTTTAAAAAACTGCCAGTCTGAGTGTATTCCTGGCACCTTCATACCACTTTGATTTGTTCCAACATCTATCAGCTTTCCCCTCCTTTGTCCTCACCCCAATCTGCAGATCTCGTCACATTTCATCCTTCATTATCCAGTCAGAAGAAGCTGAGCTTGATTTCTCTTCAATCTTCCAGTCACAATGGATGGTAATGTGGAAACAATCTGACAGCTGTGGCTACATAGTAATGTCCTGTCCTCCAGAAGACTATCCCTTCTCTTCTACATTGCCTACCCCGACCTATCTTTATGCAGCGTAGGAGTCAGTGGCTACTGCAGTTCCCACCACAAGAAACTTCAAAGCTGCTGTTTTGTGGAATGCCCGCTCTGATTCAGCAGCATATGAGGACGCTTTGGGCAACATTGCAGCTGTAGAGCTCAAAGGACTTTCCTGTGTTGTCTGACCAGAGAAACAAAATTGCTGGGATGTTTACAAAGTTTAGGATAAAGGAATTTGCTACAGGGATGAAAACGGTCAGAACCACATGACTAAGAACAGAGAGTGGATGGAGAGCTGCATATCAAGTAGCAACACTACTGTGATGCTTTTTAGAGTGGTGGATAACTTTGTAATAGTGTCGATTATTGTGTGTGGACAGAAAAATAAATTGATGATGTCTGCTGACAGCCAAATTAATCAGAACAAACAAATGATATGCAAGGGGAATTTATCAGAGCCTGCAAAACATGCAGATACACGTCATGTAGAGCAGCCTGGTGTAACACACTTCCCCTGAATCAGCTACTAACTGGATGCATGCCTGAGAGATGCTGCTTGCTGAATGAATGAGGGGCTGAGAAATATCAGTTTTCAAATGAACATTTAGCTGAGGACCATGACAGCCCACCATGCTCAGCACCTTCAAGAGCAAAGCTAAGATCAGGCACTCCACTTAAGGTGAAAATATAAATTGGGACAAAAGGACTTTCAAGGTAAAGGGTGAGGGTAACAGAGGAGAGAGGGGTGAAAAGCTAAAAGTGTTGCAATTGGATAAGTAACTTCTAAGTTAATCTTTGTAAAGGCCACTCTTCCCTGGAGTTGTGCATCACTTGCTTGCACTGCAGGGAGCCAGAGATGAGGTGGAAGTCATTTAGCTTAAGTAGAAGATAAAACATAGTGGCAAAAATAGCATGAGCTCTCTGTCTGTAGAATGGAGATTAGCAGCATTGCCTTAAGGAGATAGAGACGTTACAGATGTGAGATCAAATACAAATCAAATGGTTCCAGGGGAGAATTGCAAAGAGATAAGGCTGTGGAATTACAATACTGAGAAAACGAAACATGAAAGAGTCAGCTCCAGGAGGGAACCTAGCCACTCTTTTCATAAAGCTCCAAGTATAGCCCACGCAGTGCCTTGTGTTGATATGCACCTACTGGGTAATAATTGGTTTGGATCACAAGATCTGCATGACCCTTGGAGATGAAATCAGGAAATGGGTGAGGGAGAGGGCTGGAGTAAAAAATAAGCCACTTACATTTTAAAATGCCTTTAAAGATATGACTGTGTAAACTATAAATTTCCTTTTCTTTGCCCTCTCCTCTCTTGCATAGAAAAAAATGTCCATATCTGGGAACTATAGTGTGTAGTAGGAAATATATATCTCACAGTATAAAGTCAACCTCCAGCAACTGCAGAAGAGTATACAGGAAGGTAAAGATGCAAAGACTACAGAAGGCAGCACTAAAGAGAGTCAGGCAACATCCTGACCAGTAACAGAGAAAGGTCAAGAGTATCTAGGGGCAATGGGTTTCATGTATGAGGAGTTTGAGAGGCATTCTGGAGGAAAGAGATGGCAAACCTGACCAGATGTGTCAGGCAAAAGTTTGTTCTCTTTTTCAACTCTTAGGTGCTGTATACTAAGGAAGGAAAAGAGACAGAAGACCAAAGTCTGTAGTGAAGGGTTTCATGAGGCTCAGCCAGGGTCCATAATCCTCCTAGACAGGACGTCAGTTTGTCCAGTGGTAGTCCAGACCATGAGCTGGCATCTCCCCCTCAACCAGACATCCGAATACACTCCTCCCTTCTTTCTATTCAACCTGGAAAACTCCATGTTGTATTTCTGCAGGAGCACCCTGCAAGGTACCGTGTCCTCTTACCTCCAGGTAGCTCTGGATCAGGAGACTCTTACTGGGGTTCGGAATCTTTTCCTCCCACATTTGCTTCTTCCTGCAACAACAACACAGAGTTTTCAAGATTCGCTTCTCAATGTGGCTGCAACCAGACAAGACTGCACCCCGTACGCTGCGCTGCCCTGCAGTGTGAGGCACCACCAAAGCCCTGGCACACCACCTCCCGACTCGCAGACATGCACAAGGCTGCCCATCACACACTACGGCTCATCTCCACAGAGACCAGCCTCTCATGGGGACAAGAAGTGCCTCAGCCTTTATGCCAGACACATGGCCAAAACCCTGTTAAATCTGCTCACAATGGAAACCTACCTGAGAAAATACCTGTAGCTGCAATAAGCAATGATTAGCAAAGTGATGATGAGAACTGGGAGCATCACTGGGAGAACCACTGGTGGCAGAACTGAAACAGAGGAAAGAGAAATAGGAATCCGCCTGCAGAGTGGCTGCTTCCCACAATGTGTTTTTCACTCTGGTCACATGCAAGCAGATGAGGGCAATGCAGGTGGTCAAGGGACAGGATCATGAGGCCTTCAAACTGTTGAGATACCCCCTGAGGTGGAAAAGACCAGATATGGTCCTGACTAAACAAGTTGTTTCCTGTAATGATTCTTTTTTATTTTATTTTATTTTTACTGGCAACAGAGTAAAGAAATGATGCTAACAAAAAGATGGTTAGGTACCTCGCTCCACCATGAATAACACACATCTTCAGGCATCTGAGGTCTGCCTTAGTCTGTACAGTTCTGAAGAGATGGTGGTTTCAGGGATTTTCTAAGAAAGAGCTTCATCTGCTAGTGGCCACAGCTGATCATCAACAAGATTCCAAGTTCTTCCTGAGTACACGCATCAGAATTGCCTAAGCCACTGTCTTACCACTACACGCTTCCTCAGGACAAATCATGCGAGATCACATTACTTTGGACACAAAAGTCCAGATATAGCAAAAAACATGTAAAAGCTTGATCTCCAGTAGACTCTGTTGTGCATTTTATGCCACCCTATAGTCACTGTGCAAATTTTAAAATCTAATGGATTATATTGTGTCTTCTTGCAGTCTCGGGCTTTTTAGTCACTGAGAGCACAATGCACTACTGGCATTAGGAAACAAGGATGATCTTTGGGGCAGGATCTTCACTTGATTCTTCATGTGGAAACCATTATGGGTGGTTGCACACACCTTGTGAAGGGACGTAGGGAAGAAGTTTAAAGTCATTCCTGCTCTGCTCCCTCATTAGCATTGCTGCTGTACTGCAAGGATGCAGACAGGACAGCTCCATTGTGAAGTGACCCCAACTAGCTCATGACTGGACATAACCCCAGCTGAGAGAATGTATTTTTTTATAGAGGCACTTGAACCAGTAACAGTCCACAAAACCTTACAGAAGTAGCCCCCATGAGCAGTACCATTCTCAGTCTTCCAGGTGAACTCCTCACTCCATTCGCTCCAAGGTCCCTCATAATCCAGAGGCGTATTCACCCTTGCACGCATTTTCCCCCTATATTCTGTAGATGATGCCAGCATCTGTGGGTTGAAGATGAAAGGAGGTTCATCGTTGTTGATATTTAACTTCTGGAGAGTCTGGAGAGAAGACAGAAGCACAAATGACAGAGATGAGAGGAACTGTCTTACTCATTTGGCCAACAAAGAGAAATCCAGAACTCCTGCACTTTCTAAGGCTCACCTTTTCATATTGGTTGTTTTTCCAGTATTTGACTTCATATCTCTGTTTTATGAAGCCATATGCCAAAGTATGTTTTATCCACCTCAGTTCATACTCTTGGTTCTCTGTCACTGTTACTGACACATTGGTAGGTGGCATCACCTTAACTGGAACACACAAGAATGTCTCAGACTGTTCATCAACATACTGGTCCAGCACTTCCTTTCACCACTGTGACTATTAATAGTTTGCAGACACTGAGAACAATGTTGTTGTATGCAATGTAAGTAGTCTCAGCTTTTTAACATTTATTAAATCCCCACATCTTAATTTTCTTGCCAAAAACAATAAAGCAATAGAGACATGAAATAACAGAAAATCCATACCCATTAATATTGACAGCACTCCCTGTGTACAGAAAAGCAGGTAAGCAATATTTGAAACATCTGTACTGGTATTTTCACTCACTGCAGGAGCTCTCCCAGTGTTAGTGTGTGAAAAGTTGCACCAATACCTCCAGATACATGCAGGCAGAGATGATCCACCTGGCACACCTCACTCAGCAGACAAGTCCTGACCCATCCAGTGCTCCAGCAGCCACCGCACAATCCCACAACACGCCACTGGCTTCTTAAGAAATCATATAGTGACACACTCCCCACAATCCCTGTCACCACAGCTCCCTGAAACCTGTGGCACCCATGAAGGTCAATCAGAGAGAAGTTGTCAGGGTGACAACCACTCACCAAGAAGCTCTGGGTCACAACCCGAATTTCTGCAGAGCAGCATCCACTGATGCCACCTTCCTCAGAGTAACAAATGCCACTGAGGAACTCCACACCTACAAACCACCTCTCCCAGATCTCTGACCTGAGACAATGTCCTGTTACTTTCTGCATGCATCCAAGTCTCTTCCTCTTCCCACCCACTTTTCCTCACCACCACTGCCCTCTGCCACATTTGTGCAGTCAGGCATCTCTCCAGGAAACAACCAGAAGAAACAAGGCAACACAGCAACTCACTGTTTTTGCGGGCATTGATCAGCTTTTCTTCTTTCTTGGCCCGGACAGACATGTGGTACTGGCTCTGACTGCTGGAGTTACTGACAGGGATCTCACAGCTCTGGACCACATATGGGACATGGGGCAAAGACTTCTCCTGCACAGGAGAACACTCCTCTTCTCTGAGGGAACAAAAAGAGGTTGAGCTGAGATCAGGGGGAATGAAACAGAGCAGAAACTCCATGGGAGAGTCACAGGCATGCTGCCATGGACAGAGAACGTACGCTGATGCTGGAGTGGCCCTGAAGAACAAGCCAAAGATGACAGAGGTGATGATCGCTTTCTTCACTTCCCAGCTGCATGTCAGACGATCTGCACCATTGAAGAGGCAGCGAAGGTTCCTGGGCTGAAGGCCACCTTCAGAGCAGAGGAGAGTGAGCTAAGTCACAGGAAAGGTCTGGCTTCCCAGCCAGAGCTTCCACCCCTGCACATCCCCACTCAGTCCCACGCTACCTTCAGGGGTCTCCCACGACACCTCCGTGCTCCACTCACTGAACTGCCCAGAGAATCCACTGGATCGCCCCGGTCTGTCTCGCACACGGGCGACGTAGCTGCTCCCTGGGACAAGGTCCTTGCAGCTGAGGTGGCAACGTGTGGTGTTGGAGAGCAAAAGTGAGACAGCTTTCTGTTGTTGGGGGAAAGGAGGGAGAACAGGAGGGAGGTAATTGGGGAGTTAGGGATATGCACACTTCAAAAATTAAAAAAAAAAAAAAAAATAGTGCCTCCTCCTGGAAGGGGAGGCAGCTTCAAATGTATTTTGCCGTTTTCCCACACGAACCCACAGGCTCCTGTTTGAACATGCTTTAATTCCATTTGGGAGGGATTCAGGGCAAAATCAATTCCAACTCAAAATCAAGTGTGATGCTTTTTTTTTTCCAGTGAAGGACAGATCTTTACATTTAATCCAGGACAGATGGTGTTTCACTGGGCAAATCACTTGCAAACAGAAAGAGAGCCCCTTCCTCCTGACCTGAAACAACATGTGTTGCATCTCCTCACAGTGCCTGAGAAGGGGAAGGGCATTCATTTGCACAGCTTGTTCCACAAGCTCTTAGCCAGTCACAAGGGTGCAGCCCAAACCAGGGCAGCCCAGCTCCTCCTCTCTTACCTCCCAGGACTCCCAGTCCCGCTTGTAAGTGACTTCGTGCTCCAGGGCATTGCCCAGCCCTTGGCTTCCATCAGCTGCTTTCCAGCTCAGCAAGAAGTCTCCTGATGTCATCAAGCTGACTGAGAGGTTTTGAGGTGGGAGGGTCTGAACTGGAAGGTGAAGGTACAACCCATGAGAGGAGGTAGTGAGGACGGGGATGTGAAGAGAGGAAGCAAATCTCTTGCGGATGTTCTCTGAATGACAGAATCTGGATATTTAACAATTTTCCTGGATTGCTACAAATAGTCCATGATTCTTGTTCACTGTAAAGTGCAAACTCTACAAGACCTGGGAAATGTATTCATTATTGGAAGAGGAAAGTTGAGAGAGCGGTGCCATTCTGCAGTGTTATAGTAATTTTATGAAATAATATACCACAGTGCATGTAGAGCATGGTGCTGAAATGGAAGGCTTTTTTGATATCTTCCTCCAGTCCCAGTCAAGACACTGGTTTGCTGGCAGGACTGCCCCCATTTTTTTCCATTGTAGTCATTGAAGACAGACTATTTTGCATATCCCAAATAAATGTGAGGGTACTAATGTGGCCTTGTAGCCATTTAACTCCAATTTTTCTTACATTTCAGGTTAAGGGCTGACCTAAGCGGGTTTTTTTAGGGTTAGATATTCAATATGTTACTCTGAAAAACTCTTAAATATTCAAGAATAGAGACAAGACTTAGTGGTTTATCTTTACCATTCTGAAACAAGTAGACATCTAGCTCTGCCTGCAATGTCAGGTCAAATTCAAAGTTGTAGTTTTCTTCATCACATGCATGGATGTCACACACCCAATGCATTGTGAAGTTCTGGCAGTCAGCGTGGTTTTCACCTTCGTGAGACCTGCATGTCATTTCTTTGCTCCTAGTTATACAGAGAGAAAAAAAAAAAAGAAAAGAAAAAAAAAAAACACGACTGTCTGAATAGGATGCGGCTAAGTGGCCCAAAGTGTGGTGTTTGAAACCTTCCTCACGTGCTATTTTGTCCTGTTTCTAGATCAATGTCTACCACTGAATTATGGTGGCAGACTCCTGTAGTTCATTAAGTGACATAAATAAATTCTCTAATATCAAGCACACCTGCTTTACTGTCTCTTCCTTTCTTCCAAGGGAGATGAACTCACAATAACTGTCTCAGGTTGGTAGGTGTCTGTGCCCTGAGCACAAGCTCTTTCACTGCCCCCCCCAGTAAGGGGTTTGGCTTCCCCTGCTCAAGGCTGTCTAAGCTGCAATTAGCCTGAGTGCCTCCCCACCTTCACTCAGAATCTACTTTTGATTTCAGGCCCTTGTGTTTGGTCTTTGCCTGGGCTGTGAGGCAGCCATGTCTGTGCCTGGTGATACACATTGCTGCTTGTGACCGGTGGAATTTACTTCCTACCTTGACCTGAAGCTTGCATGCTGGATAGAGACCTCCTTGGGGATCTGGACTGATGGCTGATCCTAGCTACTCTCACTGCTCTGCTTTTCTTGTTACTGTGGGTTTATGCCATTATCAATGATGTTAATGCCTCACTGTCACTGTCTACTCATAGTTCACCTTCCCTTAGCCAACAAAACTTGCTGTTTCTGTAACAGTAGCGTTGGCAGTTGACATGTGTACATATGTATGTTATGCTACCCTAGACACTAGAGAAGTTAAAAAAGGTAAGCCATAGAAAAGCAGCTCGCAGTTGGGACAGAAGTTTTGTGAGGACTGTGGTTCTGCAGTCCTCCTACCAAAAACAAAAACAAAAAATCCATGCAGACTGCGGAGTCCTTTGTGCCACAGGAACACTTCTGTATTTGTAGACTTCAGTCCACAGCAATACTGTAGAGACTGTAAAGAGCACCTTTTCCATTGATTTCAACAGATGTCAGGTGAATTAGTGAATGAATCCTAGAGCTCTTTCTCAAAAATAAAAAACAAAATAACTTCTTCCTATTGTTATGTCATGTTTTCTTCCCACCCTCCAATCTCTCTGCTGTTTACTCCTCCACTTCCTGCTTCTATTATTCTTTTTCCCCTTCCCCTCTCTTCTGTCTTCTCTTGCATTATCTTTTTGCTCTTTCTTCTCCCTCATTCTCTCAAGTTTGACTGTTCTCTATTTTTTTCTTGAAAGGAAGCAGAAGGAGCAAAAAGATAATGCAAGACATAGCCTAGTATCTCTGAGAGGAAACCAAGTAAGTCAAACAAACATGTACAACTTCTGTTTTTCTCACAGTTTCTTTTGCAGAGATTATTTCAACATAGCTATTGCTCTTGCTGGCATAAGGAAGAAGAAGCCTTCTTTGCCATTCTGATTAGTTATTATCACCACTGCATCTAGTGTGACACATCCCTCTCCACTCAGGTGCAACAATTAACATGGCTTGGCATATTTTGTGCATGTGCTCTCACAGCAAAAGCAGGGGAGACTGAATGAAAACATAATGAAAAAACTTGATTAGTATTAATATTCTCTTCTTCCTGTTCTTCTTCATCCTGTACAGATGCAACTTTCTCCCAGGCCTGGACATAACACTGGTGTCTGCAAGCTGGGTACTGTTCTGACTGCAAGCCCAGTCCACTGTCCTTTGGCCCAGCTCCACCTCTTAGGTTCAGTAGCCGAGCCCCTGTAGACCCTTCACAGAACACCAGTCAGGCACTTACTTTTCACAGCCGTGGTTCAGAGTCACATTCAGGAGTTGATGAGCCTCTGAACACTCCATCCATGTGCAAGTTGTAAGAGACATGTAGTCATTATAACACTGTAGGGTATGCCTTGGGATGCTCACTGAAAAAAGGAAACAATCAGAAGAGAGATGGGGCTAAAGGAGGTAGTAAGAAATGGTAAAATGAACACAAGGTCTGCTACTGTGCTGGAGAAGGCAGAGACAACAAAGCGAGGACCTGAGTGATGAGACCTCCTGGGAATATCCCCTATGTTGTTCAGCTCATATTGTGTGGATTCTACAAATAAAATTTGGTCCTTCATGGGAAATCCTGAAGGTAAGAAGTCTCCAACAGCAGCTGCTGCTCTTAGAGCAGGCTGGACTGTCATTAAGTTGCCATTTATTAGAATTTTACTGTGAGTCTTTGGACAGAGAAATACTCATCTTTTTTACTCTGTTTGTTTGTAAATCAGAATGGTCATGCAAGAAAATTAAGATTCTGGTCTACAACCTGTGAAGAAAAGCTGGAATTGTTTTGTAATAGGTAAAATTAATTTTCAAGAAATATTCTAATTCAAAAGATAAGTCCAAAGGGTTAAGCTTAGTGTTTTTAAGCCTCATTGGCCTTCATATCTTTGAAGAAAAAGGGCCTCATTACACTGGCTAAAACCTCAAACTACATCTTCCCCTTTCCACTCCCTGCACCTAGAAAGGAATCACGGCCATTCTGATACAATGAACTATGATCTAAGACTTCAGATTGAATGTCTTTTTCTCTTCCCGAACTGCAGAGGCCTGATGCTCCATGAAATTCCAATGCAGATGGAAAGCTGGTCAAGCAAGTGTGAGTATAACACAGAGAGCCTAAAAGAGCAGCTCTCCCTGATAAGAAGCTTGTTTTCTCCTATGAATGATGTTTTGACATTCCCAGTAGGAGGAAATGAGAGTACCAAGACCAACTAGGCAATCCTGAATGGGGATTTATTCAGCTGACCACTCACATCAGCATCAGTGTCTCAATATCAGCATGATTTTGAGTCCTGGTAAACCTCTGCATAGTTTTGTAATAAACAAGGGTCCAAGTTGAATGGGAGGATGTTCAGGACCAAAGTAGTGTCGTGTTGACCTTTGCACTCCTTAACAAAAAAAAAGAATCTGGGACACATTTATAAAAACAACTTCCAAGAACATGTTTATAGATTTCAAGAATCCAAACAAATGCTCTCACCAATTCGCTGCTCTTCTCGTAGTCCAGGGATATCTCAGTAGAAAGGTGGTAAGTGCAGGATATGAGTGAGTGATTTATTGTTTAAGGCAAAAAAAAAAACCAACAGATGCCTCATTAAGCAGGACATTCAGTTTTGCCTTTGTGGGTTGTTGTCATGGTGGTGAATACATTCATGTGCCCACCGAATAAGCCCACTCGCCTTAGCAAGAGTTATGCCTCTAAGACGTCAAATGCGAAAGTGAGAGACACCCACTCTGATTAGCTCCAATGACATTTAAGTCACAGAAAGGAGAAAGCTTCCTGGCAAGAAAAACGTATTTTAAAAATCCAACAGCGGAAAAATTTGTGTCACTCTATCAGCAACAAGCATGCCTCACAGGTGGATTTGCAGAGAACCTTTTTCTTTGTGAAAGGCTCTGTGCAAGGAGGAGCTGTGTCTGTGTTGAGGAAAGGTTACTGTTAACCTGGGAAAATGAATGTGCCTTTCCCTGAGAATTCAAACTCCAACAGCAGGCACTGGAGTTGTCCCTTCTATGATGGGAACTATGGACCGAGGGTCAGCTTGGTTGAGAGCTCTTTTTTTCAGAAACAGCAGACCAGAAATGACAAGGAATGATTCTGCATTCCCAGCAGGCCTAGGGCAGCTGATGTCTAATCATGCAAGAAACAACAGTGCCCAAGCCAAGTCACTTTCAGGTAGAAAAGGTGAAATATGCTGCGAAGACAAGGTTGTTTTAGTCATCATAGGACTAATGTTTGAGAGATCACAGAGTTCATGACATTCAGTACTGTGAATCAAGTTAGGCAAGGGAGCATAATCCTCCCAAGTAGCAGAGACGTGTCTGTCTCTGGAAAGACAGGTGTGCAATGGGTATGTTTTTCAGTACCTTTTATTTCAATACCTTTTATTCAATACCTCAGAGCCTTCAACACATAAGTAATGACTAAATTCCTCACTCGCACAGGTGCTGTGCCTCTGCTCTGCCAGCTGTGTTATCAACCTGCTTTCAGATCCCTGTCTCTTAGGAAGCAGCCAGCTCTCTAAAGAAAAGGGAGCTATCACTTGAAGGCAGGACATGTCAATAGATGTAATAAGGAGACAGCTATTTTTGAGGAAAAAAAGGCAAGTTGGGAAAAATATTTTGCTATAAACCAAAGCAATATCTAACAATGGGACAGGTGAAGTCACTGCTCATACTGGTAATAGTCAGGCATACTCAGATGTGAAACTTAATGGCTAGTCAATTTAAGTAAAAATACTAACAGACCTTGAACATTGTCTAGCTCACGAAGTTTGGGGTCTTGCTAAAATACCACTCACAAGTATCCATTGACATACATCTGGAGTGTTTTATATAACCCTGGTTACTACCCACGTGTACACTCACCAAATCCTCTGCTATTTCTGTCACCAAGATGAAAGTAGAAAATAAAGGGAGGATGGAGAAATATCAGGCTAAAAGAAAAGGAACTATAGTAGAAAAGAAAGGAGGAAAACATAGAGGTAAAGAGTCAGACACTCACCTCGAGTAGTTCCAACCCCCAAAACCAAACATGGAGCCAGAAGAAGACTGATGAGCTCTCTCATCTTTCCACATCTACACACAAGCATCACCTTATGTCAGGCAACAAGTTCCTGCATCACTGGCTATTTTTCTTCAAATGCATGTGGAACATGCACAACAGCCACCGTTCTTCCTTCTTGGGCACCAGTTGTACCTGAAAGCAAAACTCATGTGGTTATTTTGGAGAGTCTTGGGCCTTCTGTTGGCCCCAAACCACCTCTTCCATCAACACTAACATGATCTCTCAGAGTAGCTTCATATGAAGATAATTTATTAATTGGGAAAGCTTTCTGCCTCTTCCCCAGGGGACGAGGACAAAGCTTGCTGTTTGGAACTAATGATAGGATTTTCCACCTCCTTCCTTCACCTCAAGAGTAAGTAATAACCCCTAAGTTATAAGAAGGAATTAATTATCCATGCTGATTTACCCATCTGATCCAAACAAAGCACATCCTGCTGTTCCATTGAATCATGAACCTGTCAAAAAATAAACACCTCCTTGCCTCTCTTACCACTCCTACTCACAAAAATGTACTTCTGACAAATTGAGAGATCCAGTCCTTCCATTTCTTCACTTTATAACCTGTTTCATGGGGCTTTTAAGTCCTTGCTTGTTTGAGGAGATAGGGCTCCTTGCCAATTCCTTCCCCACAGTAACAACTTTACCTGAATGCTGAGTAATCTTTAAGGCCAGTGCTTCACGGCAAGTGGTTGAGTTTCTCATTTATCACTCACATAGCGTCGATGCAAATGCAGCTACTGGGGACACCCACAGCCCCACCCCTTCCAATGAGCTGGTGCTTTATTTCCCTTTCAGTTGTGCAGTTGAAGTTTTCAGCACCAGAGACATGTTTGACTTGATCTCTCTGCCCTTCCTCTTTATAGCAACTAGGTTCCTAACCAGATGTCATGCAATTATGAGGAAGAGGGAAGTATTTTCCACTGTTACATTTTGCTTAAACAATTTCCAAGAAATGTGACTAACTTTTCCGCAAATAAGATGCAGTGATCTGTTAACAGAGGCTGAACGTTTCTGCTTTTTCTCTTTTCTGTTGATCTGCACTCAAAATCTGTCTTTTCAATCATCATTCTCCTTGTGTGCAATGTTTTCTGAAAGGAAAGTTAATTGACATAAAGCTAAATGGTCAATAAATAAAACATTCATTTACATTGTGAATGTTGTCTTAAAGATACATTGTTGTTGCTAAGCCTGACCTGTATAAAACAGTCTCCATCCAAATAGTAGCACTAGAAGTGTCGATTCAGCTTTAACCCAACCCACACTGTTAAGGGATTAAAATTCAATCCATGCTCTGATTACATATTTTAATTTAAGTCATAATATCACTCTGCATCAGTAGAAGTGAGGAAAACACACTCAAATTGAGAAAGTGTAATTTAACATATATTTGATCTTATTTTTCATCTCAGGAAACAAAGGAAGGGGAGTGGTGGCATCTAAAGAAGTGAGAGGTGGTGAAGTTTCTTATTGCTTTCTCTAACATAGACTGCAGTCTCTGTGAAGAGACTACTATAGTTTTAGGCAATACCTTTATCAATTGCAAGTAACACCGTTCAAGCAACTTTGGATTACATCCTCTGCAGCATACACAATTTCTCATGAATCAGTGGCTTCTGGAAGTGCATTGGAAACATTTTTAAAACCTAAAAGAAAAGCAGAGTAGGCCAAAGAGAGGAAGATGTAATGAAAAATACTTGGCAATAATTTTCAGGATAAGCTGTGAAAGTGAACATTGCACACAGTGCATGGACATGAGCCTGAGAATGAAGAGTTTTTGTCTTCACAGTCCCCAAAGGGGACACATGGACTCTCCTTCTGTTCATGCTTCTTTCACAGAACAAACAAACAAACAAAACAACAACAAGATGTGTAAGCTTATCCCTTCAGTTTCTTCTTAACAGGCAGAAGAATTATTCCACTTACATGCAGAGACCTCAGTGGAAAAAAATGAGAATTGTTAGTGAATACCCATGCATCATGTCTCTTGAAACTTCAGTCATTCATAAGTAATTGCTTTTTCTTCTTTTCATGCTTGTTAAGCACCCTCACACTGTGTGTGATTCCAAGCAATACTGTGTTACTCCTCTCATTTAATTTACTCCAATTAGGTATTGGCATCCCAAGACACAAATGATCTACCTATCAGATGCAGTACTTCTGCAGTAGAGCAATGCTTGGTGAATGTCAGATTAAAATTCCATTGGATGGAATGGAGGCATTGCCTCTCCAGCGAAGCTGCTACCGATACTTGAGCTTGCATGGAGTGTGTCTGAATCAGTGACAGTAAATTCACTGTGCTTGTCTCATGGCAGGGTCTGACACCTTGTTAGTTTGCACAGAAGTCACTGTGCCAAGACATATATATGCTACGAAGGCCTGAAGAGCTCTGGCTTCAGAAAGTTGAAAGGCAACTTCCTCTATATAATCAGATTGTGAAGTAATGCCTTTCTTTTTAAACGCCTCACAAAGGGAGTTAACTGGCATGTTAATTCCCTTTCTAAGGTGAAATCCAGTAAAAAACTTTAGCAGCAACTTAGGGAAGAGGTTCAAGAAAACTCTTGTGATACGAAGACCAGGTAGGAGGGATGACTCTAAATCCCTGGATTTCTCTTGCTTTGTTTGCTGAGCCGTAGTGGAAGCAACTTTCAAGGGTATATATAAAAAGGAGTGAGCAGATTGTCATAAATTCAGTGGTAATCTCTTCAGGACTACTAGGATGGGCTCTTTGACCAGAAAGACTTTAATTAATCCTTTCAGAAAACATAGAAACATGAACTGACAATACACCAAAAGGCCATTTGTTGGTCAGTTAACCCAAAGTGAGATATAACTTGACTGAGTGGATGGACATTTCAAGACTTTCAGCTCCAACACAGGACGTGAGGATGAAACCAAACCATCCTTTAGACACTGTCTGGGTCTTGTCATATCTGTATAGGCCATCCATAGTCTCTCTTGCACTCAGTGAAAGTTTGATCTGGCATGTGATGTCACAGACTGATATCACAGTAGCCAGGTATCCCTGGTAGGGCCGAGTGGACCTCATCTGCTGGATCTGGTCTTCACCTCCAGGAGGAGGTCACCTCCCAAAAAGTGGTCCTGGATGACATGAACACTAGCCAATGCTGTTCCATGAGTTACTCAACAGATACCAAGTGCAACAAAGGCTGACAGGTGTCTTTAGTAGGATGAGCTCGCTTCAGAAGCAGAAAAAGGAAAATATCTCCTTTGTTTCTAATAAAATTAAGATCATGACCAAGTAAATAAAAATATGGACAAACATTTTACTAGAGAAGATGTGTGCAGTTAAAAAGATGGCACATACCACGAGGAATCTAGACAATCTCTTAGTGAGTCCTAAAAAAGACCCAATAGCTATGGCTTATATGCACATCACCAACAAACAAGCAGCAGGCAAGAGGTCCTGAAAGCAAAGTTTAAACCAGGAGGCTAAAAACGCTGTCCTACATAGAAGCATTCTTCATTGGTCCTGGTTTTATGCACTGTTTCAGATAACAGAGGCTCAGTGTATGATTGATTAAACTGTGTAGGCAAAAGGGGATTATATTTATTAGTATCTGGTAAATTTTTGAAGCAGATGAAATTTATATGAGACAGGTTACACCTAATCAAAACAGAATCAGTGCTGCTGACATTCAAGATTGAAAATGCTATGAGGCAATTTTAAAATAAAAATCAAGGAAATCATGCCAGCTGTGGAAAGCAAATTTTTCAGATTGATATATCTGTGTAGTGTGAAAAAACAGAAAGCCTATGACTTAGAAAAATAGATAGAAGGTAAGTGGGGAAAAAAAAAAAAAAGAGAAAAAAGAGAAAAAAAGAAAAAATATCATAGGTAAGTAGAGCATATAATAATATGCAGCTAGGTCAAGACGATAGAACAAATATATCTATACAAATACTTCTATTTTAAAATATGGTTTAAATGGCAGAACAATTGGCAAAAGCATTTAAAAAAAATGTAAAAGGCATTATGGCAGTTTGACAAAAAGAAGATATTCAGTGGAACACTAATACATTTTGTACAAGGAGTGTAGTTTGCATTTACATGTTAAAGACAGTAAAGTGTCAAAGAGGGTATGTGTCAACAGTTGTGTTGCACCACAGAATTTCCATGGCTGCAGAATTTCATTTCACACTAGAAGGAGCAGGATGCTGTTAGTGCTGCCCTATCAATCACCTCACCAAAATGAGGGGACTGAAATGCTGGAGACAAACAGGGAGCCTGAAGGGCAGACAGGCAGTAAAAATGGGACAGTCCAGTCCCACTAGACCAGGTAAATGTCACTGTGAACCATGATGAGTCTGCACTAGTAGGCTAAACCAGGATAAGGCAAAGGTTTGAGTTCTGGAATGACATCATAGACTGTGATCAATAGTTAGTGAACTCTTTTACATGGCTTTTGTCCATGTCAATGAGCAAGCCAGGGACAGTTTCCAATACACAGAGTGAAACAGGCTACTTTCTACTGTTGGGGAGAGAGCTTGAATGCATGGATCTTCCTTGACTGCTCCACATCAACTTGCTTTGACAGCCAGAAATGGACCTTGGTCTACTTTATTTGCTAGTATGGATCTAGTCACAGATTCTGGTTTTTTTAGTCACTATAAATGATTGCTTCTCAGAGTTATTCGTGAAAACACCCACAGCAAAATAAACAAACTGATTTAGTCCTGGATAACATGCAAGACTTAGTATAAGTTGAAAAAAACAAAAGACACAAGTTTACTACAATAATGTTTTAAGGGAATACATAAAAATAACAAGACTGGCAAAAAATAAGCCCAAGAAGTTGTTAAAAGGGTCAAATGTTTGCAGTGCCAAAGGGACTGTCAAAAGTATCTTTTAAAAACTCAAAAGTGAACTTACACCTTTTGTAAGTCTAGCCAAGCTATAAAGGCAGGGTTATTGTAGCCTTAATGTTCTGAAAAAAGTAAATGAGGCAAGACATATAGAGAAAAATTATAATTTCCAATGATCTTTTTCAACTAAGTATTTCATTTTAATATAATTACTTTCCTTACAAGCCTTGCATAACCTACATTCTTACGCAATTGCTTTCTTGCAATAAAATCTGCAAAGGAACTTAAAAATTCAATTGCTGAACTAGTCATTGTAGTAAATAATCCAAGGCTTTAATGGGTCTCACCATGAGAGAAAAGAAGTACCAAATGCAAGTTTTTGACAAGTACTCAGAGAAGAATCCAGTGAACTACTGACCAATCAGGCTGGCTTTTGTACAGGATCTGTGATATAAATGATAATGAAAAATAGAAATAGCAGAGAGAAATGTTCTGGGGAAGAGTTAACATAGTTTTGTAGAGAGTAGTCATGCCTCGTAAAACTGGTAGAGTTCTTGGAAGAACTCCAGGAGCAAACAGATACAGGGTTATCCAACTAGTGTATTATACCTAGATGTCTATAAATCTTGATGAAGTCCCTCAAAAATGTGGTTCCAACAAACTAAGAGATAAAAGGAAAGTTATCATTCAGGTTAAAGTCTGTTTAAGACAGAAAACAAGTGAGAGAAATTAATGGTTAGGTTTTCTGTTGCAGGAGAGCTTTAAGTGAGTTGTTCCAGGAACTTATAATCTTCAACAAGTGATCATTTTAAATGATCTCTCAGAGGAGAGATGTGGGTGACTGAGAAAGACAAAATTTTATCTAGGGTGCTCCGATCTAATGATGCTGGAGAAAACACTAAGTTATTAGGTATAAATGGTGTATGAAATTAGAATCACAGAACCATAGAATAGTTTGCGTTAGAAGGCTCCAACTCCTCTGCAATGAGTAGGGATATCTTTCACTAGATCAGCTTGCTCAAAGCCCCCTGCAACCTGACTTTGAATACTTTCAATGATGGGACATCCACAGCTTCCCTGGGCAACAGGTTTCCATGTCTTGCCACCCTCATCATCAAAATTCCTTTCAATCTAAATCCTCTTTCAGTTTGAAACCATTGTCCCTTGTCCTGCTACTACAGGACCTGGCAAGAAGTCTTTCCCCATCTTTCTTATAAGCCCCCTTTGTAGGTCACAATAAGGTCTCCCTGGAGTTTTCTTCTCCAACAACCCCAAGTCTTTCAGCCTTTCTTCATAGGAGAGGTGCTCCAGCCCTCTGATAGTTTTCATGGCCCTTCTCTGGACCCTCTCCATCAGGTCCATGATTTGCTTGTACTGGGGACCCCAGAGCTGGATGCAGGACTCCAGATGGGGTCTCACCAGAGCAGAGGGGTAGAGTCACCTCCCTTGACCTGCTGGCCGTGCTCCTTTTGATGCAGCCCAGGATACCATCAGCTTTCTGGTCTGCAAGCTCACGTTGCTTGCTCATGTCTAATTTTTCATCCTCCACTATACCAATGTCCTTCTCTGCAGGGCTGCTCTCAATCAATTAATCAATTCAGTGTTAATAAATACATAGAAATTCATGTGACAAAAAATAATTCTAACTATACAACAAGATCAAAGAACCTGTCAGAGTAGACAATAGCAATGGGAGAGTCCAGTTATCCCAGACTGGCTAAATAACACGTTTCTTGAATACCACATTCGGTTCTTGTCATCTCCTGTCTGAAAGAATACTATAGAATACACTGTAAAAACAGGAAAGGCACAGCAATGTTATCAGAAATATGGGATCTGTGGGAAGGTAGACTAATTACTATGGAATTCTTCAGCTTGGAAAAAGAAATAACTGAGACATGATTTGACAGAAGTTTGTAGCATCTCATCTCATCAAACAGGAGACAGTGAATAAGGAATGATGGTTTATCAATTCTTCTAGAACAAGAACAAAGGATTAACTTACCATGCAATTAGCACAAAATGAGTCCAGGAAAATATGGGTGCTTTTTAAAAAATGTTTTTATTTATAAACAAATTTGTTAATGCTTTACTATCAGACACAAGGAAGTCAAAAGTTAAGTGGTTTTAGAAAGGGATCAGTTAAATCTCTAAAGGCTAGAGCTAAGTACATGTTAGCTACAACAGCTTAGATGTCACCTCCAACTCACATAGGCTCTGGGACAGATACCATGTAAATATATTACCTAAGGATTTAATTATTTACTGTGTATTTCTCCATGTTTACTACAGCCTGGCTTTCATTATCTGGTGTAAATATTGGCAGAGACACAATAGTGGGCAAGATGGAATGACTGCTTATAGCCAGTGTGTTAGTCTTATCTTCCTGTATGACAGTCTCTGCTGCAAGTAGAAGGGGAGAAAAGAGTGTCTGTAGGTGCTGAAACAGCATGAATCCATCAATCTGCAGTGAATAAAACAAACTAAAAATGTGTGTAAACATCCCATGTACTTCTGAGTACAGCAGAAAGACTAAGAGGTTAGAAGTACACTACAAGGCTCCAGCAGATGCAAAAATACTCATCTCAAAAGTGTGCAATGTATGTGCACAGTGTGAACAAGGAGCTGGAAAATGTTTTAAAGGACAACAGGAAAATTCATTCAATTGCTTTACATTTCCTTTTCTGGACAAACAAATTAGCCTTCAACAACAAGAACAATATGCTCCTCTACCAAAAAACTGGAAAGCACACAATGAATCTACAAATCTTTTGACCTAAAGCTGGCTCATGTTGAGTAAGTTTGCAGTCTGGGTCTACCCACCTAACGGCATGGTGAAACATCCATCAGGTAGTATGAGGAGTTCTTAGGGTCAAGGCTGGACCGTACAGAATCCTGGCAGCCACTTGTAAGGACAAAAAAAGGGCCAAAAGAGGCAGGAAGTCATTGTGCAACTTGTTCCCCCTGTACAGAAGATGCCATGTGAGGTTTCTTTTCATGGAAATTTCAGCTCTGTAGTGAGAGCAGAGGGAGTTGTATGGGAATTACATTGTGTGTACAAATGTGTTTGACTGAATGAACAAGACACTACATAGGGACTGGCAGGATGGGTTGGGTTTGTTTTCCTTTATCCCGCAGGCATACAGGATTCTAAGAAATTCTCCAGCTATTGTTCCCTGAGACCTTGGAGGGCTTTCCTTTTCTGGCAAGCCATTCAGCCTCATTTTCCTTCCTTACATAAAAGACGTCCCCAGGCTAGCAGAAACAGAACAACAGACTAGTTCAGCATGGATCTTAATTAGAATTATTGAGGTCACAATATACTTACTACCCTAATCTCATGCAAATTCAGGTAATATATTTCTGGCTGAGGAAGATTATGATAAGGGAATAATAAACTGATTACCTCGGAGCAATGAAAATAGCTTGCTGTTAAAACACAGGCAGAATCTTTGATTTTTGAGCATACAGTAAGGAAAGGGTTGCAGAGATTTCATAACTATATATTCAGCGTAAACAGAGATTTGTAAAATACAATTACCAGTATTAATTGAGTCGCCTACCTCTCCTTTTTGACTACCTAGGAAACACTGGTGAATCATCACTCAGATATACAGGCTGAGGGGCTGGAACTACTTAGTAGGAAGCCCCACAGAGAAGAGCATGTCATAAGCTCCTGAATCATCAGAAAAATGATTCCTCTCCTACATATCAATACATAGCACGGGGAAAAGTAGCAGCCACCTCCTTTTGCACAGTAACTTTGTGGCTCAAGCTAATCATCAGGAAGCTGAAGACAGGGAACTCACAACAGTTCCTAAGTCCTGACTCAACAGGCTACAGGGTTGTAAAATGCTTTTTACCACCCCCACTGCAGCTGGACCTCATGCAGAAGGGAATGGAAGATTTATAGGATCAGCAACAGCCAAAGTTTATGGAAGGTTTGATTCTGTAACCCAATAAGAAGTGGATTCCTCTGGCACAGCAAAGCTGTAGGTTGTGACCCCTGCTTCCAATGCTCATTACATATTTTATTTAATGATGCTTAAGTGGATATTGATCAAGTCCCTGGAGCAGAAACTCACTCTGCCCTAAAACAATTGTTATAGTTGCAAAAGAAAACCACTGTCAACTCCCCTAGCCTGACAATGGCGTGTTACTCTTCAAGTTCCAGGTTTCTGAAGTAACCTTCAGGTCATAATATCTGCTCTGTGGGATCATATCCAATGTTCTTCTACCTACAAATTCTATCTCCAAAAACAGCCTTTGCAAATTCTCAATCAAATGCAGAAGGACAGGAGGAATAGACAGCTCTTAGAATACTGATGACAATGCAAATGGGCTTCACCCAAAAGCAACCAAAAGCTCTCCCACTCACTATTCTTCTTGGCAATTAAATCCATAGCAATTCAAGGCCCAGCAAGGTGGCATATCTAAGATGGAAATCCAGATACCAAATTTGCATAGGAATTTGAACATCTACTTTTAACAAATGACTAGATAGAGCACAATCATACAATCTGGAAGAAACTGTGTCTGCTACTCATAAAAGGTCAAAGAAGAGACTAACGAAAAAATCCATGGATTAGGAAAGGAGTAAATTGAAAATCCCTCAAAGTGTTCCTCAGTATTCTCTATCAGAGGCTGCAACTGCCTGCCTTTTGCTGTCAAGAACACCAAATTAAATTTGCACACCTTTCAAATTTTAAATTGTATTTATAAAGATTTAAATTCTGAAAAAAAAAAATACGTTGCATTTCACTGCAATTTCTGAATCAGCACTGTCCCATTAACCCAGCAGGAGGAATCGGCTGGCACAAACACAAAACCGCTTCCCATTATCTCTGTCAAATAATATAGCAAAGTCAAGAGAAAACATCCTACTTCACAGGTGACATAGCTGAACCTACAGAATTTTTCAAGGCCTGTTCAGACGAGCTAATAGTAATGTCATTGCAACCATAATGCTCTTAACATATGAAAAGAAAGATTTATAGGAAGAAATAATATTTTTATTAGTACAAGGCTTATATTTGAAAAAATAAATGTGGTTTTTTGTAATGCAAGCCCACCTACCCATCTGAAACTGATGCCTTTTTCTGATCACAGAGTGGCAGCTCTGAACAAATACTTTTACTTTGCAGCACTTTCTTTACAACAGAACTGAGAAAAAACAGCTCCTTTTTCTCAACAAAGCTTATTGCTCAGAAAAAAATTAAAAAAAAAAAAAGAATAAATTACATAGTTAAGATTAATTATACAATGCAGAAACAGCCAATGAACATATATAGTGCTTGAATACTTAGAAAAACCTCAGCAGATACAGGCTTGTGCACATTCACAGCCTGTCATTTTCTGTTACCATCCACACTCCCTTCGTCTCATTGCACCTTACAAGTCCTTGAGTTTTCTTTCTGTAATGTATCTTCTCCCCATGGTTCTCTGCAGTCTGCCTTATGTATCCCAGTAATGTTTGCTTCTTGCCCTTAGAATATGCTGTGATACACTGCGCTTGAGAATGGTTTACCCTTCTATTAATATTTGTGGTTTTTCAACTTAGACAATACCTATTTAGTGCCAGTAGTGGAATGGTAGAGATATAAAGCACCCTGGTGACTCTTAGATCTATTATACCAAAGTTCAACAAAATTTCTCTTAAGAATACAAGTTCTCTTTCCCAAGTTTCCAAGCCTGTCTTCTTCTGATAGCATTTTGTGGTGTTAAGTCTACATTTGCTGCCATGAGGTTTGCCCCAGTCAATCTGGTATTATTGCAAGATGACTGTGATCTGTCACAGAATCATGAGGAGGCTGAACTGTTCATTATGGATAAGCCAAAAAGTTTGAAAACCACCAAAGGGTGACATTTGGATTGTCTTTCATGCCAGATCTGTGAAGATCATTGAGAAGGATATTGAGCTACTTCGAGTCTTTCAACATGTTAGGTGGGAAGCTGGAAAAAGGAATTGGCATTTATTTTTTCCTAGGTTTGAAGGTTCATTTTCATCAGACAGTTGCAAACTCTTTCAGTTACCTGTAGCTTTGGTATTCGTCAATATTTGCCCATTTAACAGATTTATGTGATCCTTAAAGACTGCTGCCAGGAAAAGTAATCATCTGATTTCAGGTTTTTGAAAAGCTGAATAGCCTGCATTTTTGATAGATCCTTTTCCTTGCCAGTGATGGATTCATCATCAGACACAGGCTTCCCAGGCACTGTCTTGCCTTTGGAAGGTTTCTTGAGTTGGTGGTCTTCCTGAGTAATATCCATCTTCACACTGGACTTGAGGCTGTGGAAGCAATAGTCACCAACCTGGCAAAGGAAAACTGGCTCAGTGCTGTCAGGGTTTAACACCACCAAGTTACTCTCTGACAATGTCTGCTTTCTAGGAAGATCATTTCCCTTCTGTAAGACAGGCAAAGACATTTGTGGTGGTTCTGAAAGTCCATGGAGACCTAAAGGGACAGTAAGGTAGTCTCCAAAGACATCCAGGTGCAATTCAGGAGAAGAGGTTGGTGCTTGACCTGAAACTGGGACCATGACACCAGTTTTCCCAGGAGAAAACTCAGGGCAGGAGTGGTCACTGGGGAGCTGGGGCTCCTGTGAGACACCAGGTGACTCCCCTGCAGTGATAGGTGGCAGATGGGTCGAGTCACTGGCTGATGGCAATAACAGGCTCTCTGTGGTGATGTACTCCAAGGGGCAGTGCTGAGGAGATGTGATACAGCTAAGAGCCTTTGGAGATTTCTGCTCTTCTGTTCTCATGTTTGCATCTTGCCCACAAGCTGGTGGGGCCAAAGGCACTTCTTTCTGATCGCTCAGGTGCTGCATCATTTCTTTCTGATCTGGGAAGGGCTGTGGAGGACCTGCTCCTGGCTGTTCTTGCCCCTGTGGAGCGTGGGGACAGTCCTCCTTTGGGAGGGTCACATACTGAAGGGAAAGTGATTTCCCATGGAGTCCTGCTAGGTTCACTTGCAGGGTCTGATGCATATCAGGCTGGGAGGACATCATTGAGCTGTACAAGTATGGACCATTGAAAGCAAAGCAAGGGATTGCCATCTGGGAAGCAATACTTGCGTCAGCACTGTTTCTCCTTGAAACAGAAAAGGAATGGCCAGCAATCTGACTTGAGCAGATAACTGGGGCATGCTCTGACTCATTTAAAGCATGGTATGAGTTCTGTAGGTCCAGTGCAACAGGGGAAACATCTGTCTTTTTAGCCTGCCCTTCAGGGGATTCTGCCAAACTCTTCATCTGCCTGAATGGGAGAAAGTTAAAAGTTGCTCGTGAGAGATATTATTTTGGTAAACATTAAATATAAAACAAGCTGAGTTGAAAACAAACATAGCTACACATAGGGTTAGAAAAAAATCTTTCTTGGGGAAACAGGCTAACCTAGATAGAAAAAAAAACTGTATCCCTTCCTCAAAAGCAACTTGTATAGGCATTTTAATGACAGAACATGTGATTATATCCTGCCATGACTTATGGAGCTCTTTGAGACTATCAGTCACCCACAGAGTCACTATAATGTGCTGTTCACTCACCTGTCCACAACTTGAAGGAAGCTAGCCTGCTCCATCTTCTCTGAAACGTTATATTTGTTGAAGTCCAGTTGGCTGCTTGTTGGCCAGTTTCCTACATGTACTTTCTGAAAACAAAAAGGCAGATATGAGAAGAGAGCAGTGTCTCACTGGCAGTAGAACCAAGAACGATACATTCCTGTCCTAGTTTCAGCTGGGGTAGAGCTAATTTTCTTCCTAGTAGCTACTATAGTGCTGTACTTTTGATTTAGTATGATAATAATGTTGATAACACATCAATGTTTTAGTTGTTGCTGAGCAGTCAAGGACTTTTAGCTTTTCATGCTGGCCTGCCAGTGAGATGGTGGGGAGTGTACAAGAGGTTGGGAGGGGACACAGCTGGGACAGCTGACCCCAAGTGACCAAAGGGATATTCTGTACCATATGACATCATGTTCAGTGTATAAATATGCGAGAAGAAGAAGGAAGGGAGGTATGTTCAGAGTGATGGTGTTTGTCTTCCCAAGTAACTGCTGTGTGTGACAGAGCCCTGCTTTCCTGCAGATGGCTGAACACCTGTCTGCTACTGCAAAGTAGTGAACAAATCCCTTGTTTTGTTTTGCCCTTATGATTCCGTCCTACATCCCATGCTGGTGGAATGAGCAAGCGGCTGGGTGATGCTTAGCTGCTGGCTGGGGGTTAAACTGCAACAATTACTCATGGACAAATAGAAAAAATAGGAGAGCCTACAGCAACTAGCAACAGGGATACAACTTCACAAATGACTAGAAGGTGTGTTCTGTTCTCCAGAAGATGGTTATTTCAAACTCATTTTGACCTCCACTGACCTAACTACAAGTACTCAGTGAGCCAGCTAGGAAAGATGCCCTCTTCGTGAATTGAGGACTCATTGGATATGTGATAGTAGATGGTTATCTTGGCCACAGTGATCACAACATGGTTGAGTTTTAAATTTTCAGAGTAATGAGTGAAAAGGACAGCAGAGTTGCTACCCTGGATATCAAGAAAGCAAGCTTTAAGCTATTCAGGGTGCTACTCAGTAGTGTCCCCTGGGAATCTGCTTTTGAGGGTTTGGGAGTCCATGAGTGCTGGTCAGTTTTTCAGAGCTACCTTTCAAAAGCACAGGAGCAGGCAATGCCATTGTGGCGTAAGTCAAACAAGAGGGGAAGAAGACCAGCTTGGCTGAATAGGGAACTCCTAGGGGAGCTCAAGATGAAAAGGAAACTATACTATCTCTGGAAGCAAGGTGAGGCTTTGCAGAAGCTGTGGTTCATATATGCAGGGAGAAGACAACAAAAGGCTAAAGCTCAATTAGGTTGAGGCTCACCAGTATTGTACCAGACAACAAGAAGGGCTTTTTTAAGTACGTTAAGCAAGAGGAGGTCTAAAGAAAACACTGGACCAATACTTGTTGATCATAGTCACCTGACTAATAGGGATGAAGAAAAAGTAGGGGCATTTGATGCTTTTTTTGCCTCAGTCTTTAATAATACTAATAGAGGTTGGGCTGCCCAGTCCCCCGAATCAGAGGACTGTGAGTATGGGAACAGTGACTTTCCATTTGCAGGCACTGAAATTGCAAGGGACCTGCTGTATCAGCTGAGTGTTCACAAGTCCATGGGGACTGACAGGATTCATCCCAGAGTACTGAAGTAGCTAGTGGACGTTACAGCAGGACACCTCTCAATCATCTACCAAAAGTCTTGGGACTATGCAAAAGTCCGTGCAGACTGGAAGCTTGCCAGTATCATTCTAATTTGGGAGAAGGGCACAAGGGAACACCCAGGAAACTACAGACCTGTTAGTCTAACCTCAGTTCCTGGAAAAACTACTGTAAGTGCTTACTCACTTCACACAAAGGCCATGTTGTAAATTATACTAATTGGATTGCCACAAATCTAAACTTATAGTGACCCATCCCTCATGAACATAGAATAGAATCAACTGTTATACAAAAGTATGTTTCTGTGTGTATGTGTGTGTTGGGCTGGGCATGTTATTGAATAAGCTATGCTTGCAAGACTCTAAAACTTTTACCACTAAAATCTAGAGATGCATATACCACATTTCCAGATGTTGGGTTTTTTTGGAAGGGAGGAAGGAGGGGTGTTCTATTTACATAGCTTTGACCAAATGCTGTCTAAGTGTGTTGCTTTATTTCCAATATAGAATGATTGTCCTGCTAACAGACAAGCATGTTGTAACCTTTATTCCAGAAAATCCAGTTCCTTAAAATAAAAGTTTCTCTACTAGGGCTACCATCATATTCTAAAAAGCTCTGAATTAGTGTTGATTACTATTTGGAGATGAACAAAAGCACCAGCTGATGAACATTGCCAATGGCACTAGATTATTTCAGTCGGTTAAAATTCTGAAGTACTGAATACTTTCTAGCTGGATTTTAAATCACAGCAATGCTGACAAGCACAACACAAAGAAGTATACTAGCACCAAAATAAGAACACAGTTATGTTAGGTATTACCAGAACTTTTCTGAAATATTAGGCATAGATTAAAGAAGATATCTGTTCATTGTGGACTAGGGGACAAGAAATGCTCTTAGGATTATTTGAAGTCCTGAAAAAGACAGAAATAATGAACCCTTCAAGGTACAGTGCCCTCTTACCTCCAGGTAGCTCTGGATCAGGAGACTCTTGCTGGGGTTGGGAATCTTTTCCTCCCACATTTGCTTCTTCCTGCAACAACAACACAGAGTTTTCAAGATTCGCTTCTCAATGTGGCTGCAACCAGACAAGACTGCACCCCGTACGCTGCGCTGCCCTGCAGTGTGAGGCACCACCAAAGCCCTGGCACACCACCTCCCGACTCGCAGACATGCACAAGGCTGCCCATCACACACTACGGCTCATCTCCACAGAGACCAGCCTCTCATGGGGACAAGAAGTGCCTCAGCCTTTATGCCACACACACAGCCAACACGCTGCTAAATCTGCTCACAATGGAAACCTACCTGAGGAAATATCTGTAGCTGCAATAAGCAATGATTAGCAAAGTGATGATGAGAACTGGGAGCATCACTGGGAGAACCACTGGTGGCAGAACTGAAACAGAGGAAAGAGAAATAGGAATCCACCTGCAGAGTGGCTGCTTCCCACAATGTGTTTTTCACTCTGGTCACATACAAGCAGATGAGGGCAATGCAGGTGGTCAGGGACAGGATCATGAGGCCTTCAAACAGCTGGGATACCCACCGAGGTGTAAGAGACCAAAAGTGCCCTGAACAGCTTCCTGACTGAAGGAGTTAATAGTTTCCTGTGCTGAGTTTTGGTAGGGTTTGTTTTGTTTTGTTTTAGTTTTTTTGTTTGTTTTGGATTTTTTTTGTTTTGTGTTTGTTTGATTGTTTGCTTGTTTGTTTTTTACTGGTGACAGAGTAAAGAAATGATGCTAACAAACAGATGGTTAGGTACCTCCCTCCACCATGAATAACACACATCTTCAGGCGTCTGAGGTCTGCCTTAGTCTGTACAGTTCTGAAGAGATGGTGGTTTCAGGGATTTTCTAAGAAAGAGCTTCATCTGCTAGTGGCCACAGCTGATCATCAACAAGATTCCAAGTTCTTCCTGAGTACACTCATCAGAATTGCCTAAGCCACTGTCTTACCACTACACACTTCCTCAGGACAAATCATGCGAGATCACAGTACTTTGGACACAAAAGTCCAGATATAGCAAAAAACATGTAAAAGCTTGATCTCCAGTAGACTCTGTTGTGCATTTTATGCCACCCTATAGTCACTGTGCAAATTTTAAAATCTGATAGATTATATTGTGTCTTCTTGCAGTCTCGGGCTCTTCAGTCATTGAGAGCACAAGGCACTACTGGCATTAGGAAACAAGGATGATCCTTGGGGCAGGATCTTCACTTGATTCTTCATGTGAAAACCATTATGACTGGTTGCACACACCTTGTGAATGGACATAGGGAAGAAGTTTAAAGTCATTCCTGCTCTGCTCCCTCATTAGCATTGCTGCTGTACTGCAAGGATGCAGACAGCACAGCTCCATTGTGAAGTGACCCCAACTAGCTCATGGCTGGACATAACCCCAGCTGAGAGAATGTATTTTTTAATAGAGGCACTTGAACCATTAACAGTCCACAAAACCTTACAGAAGTAGCCCCCATGAGCAGTACCATTTTCAGTCTTCCAGGTGAACTCCTCACTCCATTCACTCCAAGGTCCCTCATAATCCAGAGGCGTATTCACCCTTGCACGCATTTTCCCCCTATATTCTGTAGATGATGCCAGCATCTGCGGGGTGAAGGTGAAAGGAGGTTCATCGTTGCTGATATTTAACTTCTGGAGAGTCTGGAGAGAAGACAGAAGCACAAATGACAGAGATAAGAGGAACTGTCTTACCCATTTGGCCAACAAAGAGAAATCCAGGACTCCTGCACTTTCTAAGGCTCACCTTTTCATATTGGTTGTTTTTCCAGTATTTGACTTCATATCTCTGTTTTATGAAGCCATATGCCAAAGTATGTTTTATCCACCTCAGTTCATACTCTTGGTTCTCTGTCACTGTTACTGACACATTGGTAGGTGGCATCACCTTAACTGGAACACACAAGAATGTCTCAGACTGTTCATCAACATACTGGTCCAGCACTTCCTTTCACCACTGTGACTATTAATAGTTTGCAGACACTGAGAACAATGTTGTTGTATGCAATGTAAGTAGTCTCAGCTTTTTAACATTTATTAAATCCCCACATCTTAATTTTCTTGTCAAAAACAATAAAGCAATAGAGACATGAAATAACAGAAAATCCATACCCGTTAATATTGACAGCACTCCCTGTGTACAGAAAAGCAGGAAAGCAATATTTGAAACATCTATACTGGTATTTTCACTCACTGCAGGAGCTCTCCCAGTGTTAGTGTGTGAAAAGTTGCACCAGTACCTCCAGATACATGCAGGCAGAGATGATCCACCTGGCACACCTCACTCAGCAGACAAGTCCTGACCCATCCAGTGCTCCAGCAGCCACCGCACAATCCCACAACACGCCACTGGCTTCTTAAGAAATCACATCGTGACACACTCCCCACAATCCCTGTCACCACAGCTCCCTGAAACCTGTGGCACCCATGAAGGTCAGTCAGAGAGAAGTCATCAGGGTGACAACCACTCACCAGGAAGCTCTGGGTCACAACCCGAATTTCTGCAGAGCAGCATCCACTGATGCCACCTTCCTCAGAGTAACAAATGCCACTGAGGAACTCCACACCTACAAACGACTTCTCCCAGGCCTCTGACTTGACACAAAGTCCAGTTCCTCTCTTCATCAGTCCAGCTCACTTCATCTTTCATCTTTCCTCAGCACCACTGACCTCAGCCACAACCACACAGCCAGGTGTCTCTCCAAGAAACAACCAGGAGAAACAAGACAACGCAGCAACTCACTGTGCTTGTAGGCTTCAATCAGCTTCTCTTCTGTCTTGACCTGGACAGACACATGGTACTGGCTCTGACTGCTGGCGTTGCTGACAAGGATCTCACAGCTCTGGACCACATATGGGACATGGGGCAAAGACTTCTCCTGCACAGGAGAACACTCCTCTTCTCTGAGGGAACAAAAAGAGGTTGAGCTGAGATCAGGGGGAATGAAACAGAGCAGAAACTCCATGGGAGGGTCACAGGCATGCTGCCATGGACAGAGAACGTACGCTGATGCTGGAGTGGCCCTGAAGAACAAGCCAAAGATGACAGAGGTGATGATCGCTTTCTTCACTTCCCAGCTGCATGTCAGACGATCTGCACCATTGAAGAGGCAGTGAAGGTTCCTGGGCTGAAGGCCACCTTCAGAGCAGAGGAGAGTGAGCTAAGTCACAGGAAAGGTCTGGCTTCCCAGCCAGAGCTTCCACCCCTGCACATCCCCGCTCTGTCCTACGCTACCTTCAGGGGTCTCCCACGACACCTCCGTGCTCCACTCACTGAACTGCCCAGAGAATCCACTGGATCGCCCCGGTCTGGCTCGCACACGGGCGACGTAGCTGCTCCCTGGGACAAGGTCCTTGCAGCTGAGGTGGCAACGTGTGGTGTTGGAGAGCAAAAGTGAGACAGCTTTCTGTTGTTGGGGGAAAGGAGGGAGGAAATTGGGGAGTTGGGAAATGGAGAAGAGGGGTAGAAGACAGGGAAGAAGTGAGAGGAGGTGACTGCCAGGCTGCATCTCCCAGCAGTCCCATGCATGATATGGTACATGTACATGCTGTCATGCAGTGTTCCTAGCTCCCATACTAGAGGGTCTTCAGTGAGCCCACACAGTGCAGGCAGGGTGAGGTACAGGCAAGCACTGTTGGGCAAAATATGCTCCAGCAGCTGGGCCAGCTCCCACAGCTTGCAGAGCCCTGGTTGTCTTCAACACCAGCTATACAAGTTCACAACACTGTTCAGTGCAGAACTTTGTGGGAATCTGGACAAGATACTTCTCTTAAAAACTAAAGATCAGGCTGACAGGTACACAACAGGCATATCTAGGGAAACAACAGGGCAAAAGATATGGAGTCCTAAAAACTGAAAAAAAAAAAAAATAGACATAACATATCCTCCTGGAAGGTGAAGCAGCCTCAAATGGATTTTGCCATTTCCCCACATGAACCCACAGGCTCCTACCGAATATCCTTTAATTACATTTGGGAGGGATTCAGGGCAAAACCAATTCCAACTCAAAACCAATTGCAGGGGGCTTTTTTTTTTTTTTTTCAGTGAAGGACAGATCTTTACATTCAATTCAGGATAAATGGTATTTCACTGGGCAAGTCACTTGCAAGCAGAAAGAGAGCCCCTTCCTCCTGACCTGAAACAACGTGTTGCAGCTCCTCACAGTGCCTGAGAAGGGGAAGGGCATTCATTTGCACAGCTTGTTCCACAAGCTCTCAGCCGGCCACAAGGGTGCAGCCCAAACCAGGGCAGCCCAGCTCCTCCTCTCTTACCTCCCAGGACTCCCAGTCCCGCTTGTAAGTGACTTCGTGCTCCAGGGCATTGCCCAGCCCTTGGCTTCCATCAGCTGCTTTCCAGGTCAGCAAGAAGTCTCCTGATGTCATCAAGCTGACTGAGAGGTTTTGAGGTGGGAGGGTCTGAACTGGAAGGTGAAGGTACAACCCATGAGAGGAGGTAGTGAGGACAGAGACATGAGGAGGACAGGAAAATGCCTAGTTAAATTTCCCCATTTCGAGATTATTTTATCCCTGCCACACGAATTAGCTCCTGCTTGATTCTCCCTTCCAGGTCCAGCTGCTCCCAGAAACTTGGCCTCTCCCCTCCCTGCCCTATCCTCTCAATGTTGAACTCTTTGGCAATTTTCAGAATAGAAGTGGAATTCACTTCCTGGCTGAACAGCAAATACATTCTCAGAGATACCTAATATTAATTGGGAAATGATAATTTGCATTTAATCCTTACCATTTTGGAAAAGGTCAACATTTAGTTCTGCTTGAAGCATCTTGTCAGGTCTGAAGCTGTAAATATCTTCTACGCCTATTCCAACATTGTCTGTAGCGTTGAGACAAACCCAGTGCACATAGGAGTCTGGAGCCTCATGTAAGTCATTTTCTGTCTGGCGTTTGCAGAACATCTCCTTGTTCTCCCTGTGTATAGAGAAAGTGATCTATAAAGATCTGATTTGGAGCCCTATAGTTAATGCAAAATTATATGTCTGAAACCAATTCCACCCCATTCTGTTGTTATAATTCCCTTAGGCATTTATATCCTCACTGAACCTATTAGTCCTGTTTTGCTTCACTTAATAGGACAAACATTTTTAACACTAGGATTTTTGTCAAATGCCTTCCCATTTCAAAGTTATGCAGCAGTATATTTTGCTACCAGCCTATTTTCATTAGTTTTTAGCCTAACTCTATGCAATCTCATACTTTTAATGTGAGAAATGGCGTGATGAAAAATAATGTCATGGAAATATACCTTTTACTCAGAGTAAAAGACAGTTTCTGATGATCCTTAGCTTCTTGAAGACATTAATTTTGCAGTCACAGAAAGACACTTAAAAATAATTCTCCTACTAAAACGTACTTAGTAGTTCTGTTCTGTCAAGGGACCTTATGTATTCATTGAAGATTTTATTCAGGATGTTAATCATCCTTTCAGATAGCCTTTCTCCAGGCCAAGGAGCATCATGAAAATTAAAAAGATATTTTAAATTAGACAGGAGAGGATACTGTTTGTGTGCCTGCAGTAGCCTGAGCTGCTGGAGACATGTGTTGCTTCTTTTTGTACCCTCAGGAATTTTGTTTGTGTTTATGGTTTCATACCCAGTATATTACATTGTTCCAGTTCAGATGAGGAATATTAAGTTGTGAATATCTAAGGCCAAATACTGTCTTCCAGGATAGGATGGAGTCTCCTGGCCAACTTTATGTCAGCAAGCATTATTCAGCACTATTGTTATTTTTAAAAGTTGTGTATTAGCAAGAAAAACAGAGATATTCTTAAGTATGGCTGGCATTGACAATACATGTGCATACCCTTAAACAGAAGAGTCAGTCAAAGGGTTGTGAAGTCCTGAAGATATTTCTGTCTGTTCACTAGAATTACCTTACAGTTTGGGATTTAGTCAACTATTCTTCATCTATGAGCTGAGCTAGTTTAACCATTGGCCACTTTAATTTCATCTGCATGACTGTCCACACTTAATACCTGCTTGTCTGATTAGTTCACTTCTGTCATGTTTCTGCTGTGATCCACACACTCTATCATGTAAAGATGTCACAGACAATCTTCCAAAGGTCCAAGTAATTTTATACCATCTTTTCCCAGAAGCATTAGCTTCAAGGTTCTGTTCCAAAGACCTTCCGCTGATTTCACCTGCTTTTAGGTCTATTAATTCTCTCCTCTTTAGAATAAAATCAAGAGTTCTTTCTCTTTCCTTTCTTTCCTGTATCCCCAGACTCTAATTCATTTTCTTCTCAGCTTTCCATCTTTGTCTTCCTCTCTCCCCTGACTATTTCTTTCTTATCCTCACAATCGATCCAGTCTGGTGATTCAGTTCCCTTTTCATAACGAAATATGTAACAGAGAGATACTGTCAGAAACAGACCAGTATCTCTGGGAGGAAAACTGATAGCACAGATGAACTTAACAGCCTTCTCTATCTCACAAACACACAGTTTATACATGTTCCTCAGTAGTGATCAAAACCACACTCAGTGATGCTCCTAAATAGGCAAAATAACGGGGGAATTTCTACTCCCTTTTGGGTTCATAAACAATACTCAGGTTCACAGTTGTACTAACATCGTCTTCTTCACCTCACTAATAGCGACCTATATGCCCCATCATACTTCATATCTATGATCCCACAACAAAATTATGGGAAAACAACTGTAAAAGTGATAAAAATAACTCCACTAGCTCACCTTATTCATTCCTCCCTTCCTAGAAGAGGCCTCAGAGGCTGGCACAACCTTTATTTTAACCCGATGACAGGAGGAGGTGGCCATGCTTTCTGAAAACCTGACTGCAGGTCCTTGCGATTGTGGCCAATTTCCCTTTGGACTTTTATGCAGCACAGCACATTTCAGGTACTCACATTATAATATTATCTCTTTGGTAAAGAGTCATACCGACGAGGGCATGAGCCTCAGAATGCTCCATCCATGTGCAGGTCACCTGTGAGTTGTAGTCATTGTAGCAGCTCAAGCTCTTCATAGGGATGCTCTCTGAGAAAGGAATTCAGGAAAAAAAATGCAGTGATTGCAAATGTAAATAGTGAGAGATTCTGCCAGAAGGATGGGGAAGGCACTGATAACAGTACTTTCCTCATGGCACCAGAAAATGATTCTTGGTGAAAATACGTACAGAATTGTGGCCATTCTGCACATCTTCACAACAGGCAAGTGTCCAACCCAAGCTACAAGTAACAACAATGAAGTGAGACCTCTGTGCCTGCAAAGTACTTAATTCTATCCAAGGTATCATTTTTCAAACACTGAATGCTTCCAAGGATTAGTAGATGCCACTGTCAGCAGGCATATAGTGATCATTTAATCTTTGTGTGTTCCTGCATGGGACTTCTTTGCCACTAACCTCCTAGCAAAGGTTATGACACTAGAAAGGTGTATTTAAAAGTGAGATACTCTGAGAATAATCTTGCTATGACTCAGAAGAATGCCCAGACTAATTTGTTGGAACTAGATTTATGACTCAGAAATGGCCACACCTCTCGCCAGGGATAACTTTTTTTCCTAACCTCACAACGGTGAAGTGGAAAAATAGATGCCTCCTCTGGTACATGCACTATAAAGCAAGTTGCTTTCTTCTACTTCTTTATTTTCTCTGAAGGTAATACCTGTGGTACACTATTGGGATATGACCTTCAGATGAGAGAGATGTCAGCATGCAAACATGAGTGTGCTCTCTAAATTTTTCTTGACGAGAACTACTATCGGTTTGGTTAAGGGGCTGTTGGTAGCCCCCACACACTCCTCCCCATCTTGTGTCTCTCCTCTACACTGTCTCTACTCCTGTACACTACCTGGATCACACACTCAGCCCTTTGTTTTCCTGTGTTTTAACTTTCAGGCTCTATTCCTCCTTCCTGTTCACCGATTGACCAGTTAACTTGTTCATCTCATCCATTTTTCCAGTATTTCACCTGCCCATACCACCAGCCTACAAGTGGTTTGTCTGCACGTGCATCTGCTACACACTGGTTTTGACCAAGTTGTCTGTTCTCCTACAGTATAGAAGATGGTGTCAGAAAAAAGCAAAAAAGCAAGCACAAAATGAGGAAGAGCATTAGCTGAAAGAAGGAGATAAAAAAGGAAAGGCAATAATGGAAAGATAAAAGAGAGCATAAATTTGAAACTCACCTCGAATGGCTTGAACACCAAAGACCAAATACAGATTCAGCAGAAGGATGAAAATCTCTCTCATGTTCACACTGTCCTTTGCGCACAAGTTCGATCCTAGTTCAGAAGACAATTGTTTTCATTTCTCACTGGCTACTCTCTTGCTCTGTTTATGGTGGGGCTTCTTGTTTCCACTTCACACAAAGAGAAGTAAAACTGAATTAGGGAACTTCTTTAGGTTTTGTGTTGGAGTGACATTCAGAAAGAACTTCTCCCAAGTGCTTATTGTAGGACGAAATCTGTGTTTTCATACTGTCTGAGCTTACAATATGAGCAAAGAATGAAGAAGTAAATGCACATTTCTAAGGAAGTGCAGAGAGTCTTTCAGTTGAGTGGCAACAAGAAACAATCCTAATCTGAAGAGAACTCAGCTTTCAAATTCATTCATTCTTCTGCTCTTCATGCTCAAAGCCCTCCTAATGAACCACAATGGTGTTGTTTTTTACCTTTCCTTAAAAATATGATCTCCAACTACACAGCTCCTGGGAGCTACAGGGCTTGAATTTCTGTATTCATTCACCTTCAGATTTCTCTTCAACATGCTACTTTTCTAGTTACTCCTCAATCAAGTTGCAAATTGCAGAAATAATAACAAATAAACTCTTTTCTTAAATTATTATTATTATTATTGAGACTGAGAGTAGATTGAGTGGTCCAAAGACCAGGGATCACATTGTTCAATACTGGAATTCAAGTCCTATTGGCCATCTGTCATTGCTCTCTCAAAAGTTTAATAAACTCACCTACTCAGGTATGTCACAGAGCTGAGACTCTTTTCTACTTTAGGGGAGCATGGAAATAGGTGCTTTTAAATTCCTATTGATTTTCAGATTCCTGAATGCCAGAAACAGCTGGCTGAGCCCTTGAATAATCACTACAGCTAGAATTACTAGAATTACTTACAAGCCCTTGTATGAGAGCAGACTCTCTGCCGCTTTGCTTTCCCCACAGATGACGCAGTTCCCTTACCTGGATCCAGAGCTGTCTGTGAGGCAGATGATTCAACCTGACGGGTGACTCTCCCTGTCCAGCCTCCCCCCACAGCATCAGAATCCTCTGATGCAGAAACCAGCAAAACCACACTTCCCTAGAACTGGAGACACAGCAATGAATTGACCACAGGATTTTCTTGGCAAGTAAGTCTTCAAAATAACTGCTATATCTTCTATGCACTCCAAATGCCACTTTCGAAGAAGCAGACCACGCCTTTTCAAGGAAAGTCTGTGTAATTGCCTGTAAAATAAGGAAGTCTGTACTTCCTATTTTAGGCACCAAAGCACGCACTTAGATGGGACTGCTTAACTGGGAAGGGAGGGAAAGGAAATTTGTCATTGCCAATCTGCACGTTAACAGTTACCAGATCATGGGACTAATCTATTTGCAGAAAATTAAAAAAAAAAAAGAGGGTTGAGTGCAGCAGATGTGAGAAAGACTGTTTCTTGCTTTACTCTAGGTGATACAATCTTCAAGACAGGGATAATTCTGTACTTGTATGGGTTAACGTATGGAACACAAGTGTATGAGTTTGAATTGGTCAACGCATGATGTGAAGTATGGTTTTATCTCTGTAAGCCTTTGAGTAATATTTTTAAAAGTTTTACCTATTTCAACAACAATCAATGACAAATTATAAGTATTCTAGTACATAGAAGAAACAAAAGAAAACTGGTGAGAAGAGTTTAATAAAGTTATCCTACATCCTACATCCATGGCAGGCACACTGTTTTAAATCCAGCTTTAAAACTTAGTCCAGTAGCCTTCAATATTAAGATTTATAGGAAGGTTAGGTAGCCATAAGGGACAGACACACACAGGGTTGCACCTTCAAAGGTAAACTACAAGGAACTAAGATGAGTCCCCAAATACAGAATATGACTGCCAGAGTCTGTCCTACACTGCTACTACACCTTCTTTAGATCCCTGTATACTGACCAAACCTTAGTTAGTGCAGTTAGGATCTCACAAGAACTACATCAAAATACAAGGAAAAAAAAATGTATATGGTGAATATGGGGGGGAAGAATATGGGGAGGAATATGCAACTTTGTTGGATGGGCAGAATTTACTTTGCATTACAGTATAAAGGCAGAAAGGAATTCTGCTGCTCTGATTTCCAGAGGCCAGTAAGTTCATGCATGTTCTTCCCCCATGCTTAGCAAAGGGGTTTCTTATTTCCCAGAAGACATTCTCCTTTCCTTCCTCACTGAAACTGCTCCTTCGTCTTCAAACAGATTTGCTGAGTTGCTGGTAACATCGCAGGATCTAGCTGTCAGCAAAAATCTTCAGACATCATTTGCTCTGTTGAACTCCAGGAACAGGTAACAGGTAACCCTGCACACCAGCAGCTTTACAGGCCATGCGTGCCAGTTAGGCTTCTAATTTACAATACATTCTGTTATGTATCACAAGGTGTAAGATTACTAACATTGTCATGGTACATTTCTTCATCTCCTTCCTAAACCACACTGCTACAACGCCTTTGAAGTGGGAAGTTACATTTTGTAACATTTTAGTAAAATACTGTTAACTAAAATCTTGCGTCAGTAGTAGAAAGGAAGATATAATCTGTATCTCTTCTGAATATATGTCATCTACCTCCAAAATTTAGTATGTGTGGATCCTTCAGGTGGAACTTTTGTACCTGGAAAGCAGATATGGCCTGTAGCACATCTAACAACTCTTTGGAGAGTGCATTTTCTTAGACAAGTCTGTAGAGGACTGGTATAGTGCTGGAATTGTGTACTTAATAAAGTGTCAAGTAAGAAATGATTTATGGATCCAAATATAGCAAATGACATGCTTATCTTTAAATATAAACTCTTTCCTTTATTTCCAATACACTTAAATGCATAAATGCAGGGCCACAGATAATACAGTATTAAAGCTTATGTATATAAATAAGTTTATGTATATACATCAGGAAGAAAAAAAATTAAAGGATAAGTTGCCTTAAATACTTTTGTTGTTGTTGTTGATCTTATTATCTGATAGCATTACAGGTAACATCTAAGAAAAAGAGAAAACATTATTTTGCCAGTTTGGGGAAGGGTAGGTTAATTATTTATGCATTGTTAGTTAACTGTTTCTTAGTACCTGCAGATACTTATTAATCTTCCCTTTTTTCTGTACAAATTTTAGCAGTAGGTTAAGAACAACCTTCTTGTATTGTACCTTAGTACCACAGAATTGTACCATTAGGAATTGTAGCTTAGTACCACTGAAACTAACACTTGAATGCAAAGCATGGTGTTTGAACACTCTTTTAACTTCTTATTTTTTACTGATTATATTTATACTTGTTGGTATCTCTTTAACATCATGACTGCATGCTGTTTTTAAAATGCAGTATTTTAGGTATCAAACAATTTATGTAAAACATACATAACTTGTAATTCTTACAAGTAGCAGTAACTTTGTTCAAGAAGAAAATATTTTAATTGCATGACCATTGAAGAAATTATTGCAAGATACATTCTTTTGCAATAATATAACTCCTCCTTAAGGAAAGCTGAATAGGTGACATGCAAACTCTTCTTCCAAAATCATCTCACTTTCAAGCAAAATAAGGAGGAAAATTATTTCATATCCCAAAAAACCTCCTTTTGTATTGAAACTGATAAAATAATCTCATACGTAACTTTATTTTTTGAAGAGTCCGATACAGTAATTTCTTGTTAGTTCTACTTTTCAATGAGGTGTGAGAAAGCAGAAGGCAGACAGAGAAGAAAGTGCTATTTGAATAGGCATCACACAAATTTTCCCAGAACGTGGAAATAAGTAGCCTGTACAATTACAAAAACATCTACAAGGAACACCACAGGTGTACTAGGTTTGATTCACAGAATTCAGAACTTTGGTCAGTGGAAAAAAGAAAGCAAAGGTAGGCTGCAATTTCTTCACTGATATATGAAAGAGTTTTCTTGATGTTTCCAGAACAAACTCTGAATGCCCAGTAGACTCCAACTTGACAGAAATAATTACGTGTTTGTAAGCACTGGCACACAAACCTTCATATCAGCAAATGAAGAGAAAATTATGGCAGTCTAGGAAAAAAGCTTATGAAGACATTCTGGACAAATTAACTAGCTCTGGGAGTGAGAACAGAGATTAGAGCAGTTCTTGGGGCTCAGGACACTAAACATCTATTGCAAGCTAACACTGACTTGCTTGGCAAATACGGCCAGTGATTTTATTTCTCTGTTCCTCACTTTATCTGGTCTCTATGTAGTTTTGTCTATTACAGAGGAGTGCTAAAAAGCTGAAGAAGTTACCTAAGTACAGATTTTACATTGAAAGGTAATATATTACTAAAAATTGCTCTTTTCAAGATCACTTCAAAGGCTTGTTAAAGGAAACTGTCTGCAAAGAGGAATTATGGCAGGACTGTATAGCTACCGACTGGAAAGTCTCTATATAGCACTCATGTTGCTCTTACTGCTTGAGTAGACCTATTCCTGGACTAGTGTTGTAGACACCCAAGTCATCTTTTTGAGTGATGTGCAGCTTCCAAGGGAAGAAATGCTTCTCAGATGGCCTCCTTCTGCTCTGAGTCACCATGAGTTCAACATCCTCATCAGAGAGCAACCGGATCAGATCACCATCAAGGTCCCGGTAATTCAAAACAATGTCATCTTGGTCAAACTCCCGCCTGGTAGAAAATAAATTGATTGATCCCCAGAAATAAAGGAACACCTGGGAGATGTTGCATGATGAACGATATACTGGCAATCTATTTAATTCTGCTAAAAGCTACACAAAGCCTTGGGTGTCTTGGCATTCTTGATACAGCTAGTACTAGAGATCATACAGCCACATTCATGCTGTGTTGTGTTTAAGCTGAGAAATCTGTAAGAACCAAGACCCATTTCCAGTAACACAACATGCATGGCAAAATTAATCTGTGAGTTTGATGAAATCCCTATGCGGAACAGTTGACTGCGGACCCACTTTTGCCTACTTATGGTTGCTTTTTTTTTTTTTTTTCCTGAGGGGAGGGCAGGTTAAGGAATGGAAGAATGTTAACATAGGTATTACTAATATTTGATCTTCTAATGTCTTCATGTTTCTGCATCCTGCAGAAGTATAATATATTAGACCAAAGATCCCTGCATGGGAGTATGGCTCTGGTCTTAGAACAAGAAATGGAAACTTCCGTCCAGCTTAAATGAGACAGAAGTGTGTCACATTCCATGTTTACTGGCTATCCCAAGGCAGACTAGTGTCTGCACAGATGGCCCTGGTCCAAGGCAAAGTACAACTTTTTCAGGACACTTGAAAAGTATTTCACACCCAAAACATGGCGATAACCAAATAGAATATAGAAAATCTAGAACTGGAAGGAACTTGACAAATGCTTAAATGATATTAAACATACAACTAACTGTTTGCACTGTACCTCATCAATTTCATGAGATCTTTGAATGATGGAATGCTGCTCAGATCCTCTTCCACTGAGATATCCCTGTAACGAGAGCAAATCTAATCATTACACATAATGAAAAAAGACTTGTCAGCATCTCTTCAGCAGTAAACTGCTTCTTATTACCTGATAGTGCTCACTGCCTCATCATGGTAATAACAACGAATTTTATTAACTGTGTCTTCCTGCTGTGGTAAATCTTTTATGATCTTCACAAAAGCACATGGGAATATTCCAGTGGCATCATCAACTGTTCCCTGGAATGATAAGAGTTGTTAGAATGAAGAAAACCATGCCATTTTGGTCACATACAGTAAGTTCTGGAATTCAATTAATTTCCATGGAAACAACAGTAAGAATTTTTCTACTATAATCAAGAAAAGAAAGGCTATGGAAATGACCTGATGGCATCTCTACAAAAAGATTATACAATTGCTTAGTCAAATAGAAGGCAGGGGAGTGAAACAGTGTGTAAAAAATGAAAGTCAGATGGTTGCCAAGGAAGGCTGTGGTGTTTGAGCAAGCAGAGATATCCTATCAGCAAACACACAGTATGTTCTCCTCGTCCTTTTTCAGAACACTGCCGCATTGCCCAAATTCTCTCTAATCAAGCTGACGTGTGTTGTGGTATGAAGCATAAAGTATATAGCAACTTGTCCTGAGGCAAGAAACCAATTAATCACTGAAATGGAGTTTCCATCTCCTTTCTGTGGCCTTTTTATGTTCTAATCACTTCCAAAGAATTTAAAAACATTCCAGCAGAAGCAAATGCAAATGCAAACTGAAGTCTAGAGGGCAGAAAATTTGTAAGCTAAAAACCATCAAGGAAGGAAACAATTTCAAATTTGGAGTCAAGGATTTGTTCTTGACAGTAAGACCTGATTATGATGCAGTTTCTCATTGAAAGGAGAAGACAGGTCACAAGGAGTAGGAGAGCCCTTTCTACTCATATATTTCAAAGTATGCTAATAATTTAGTATTGCAGTCTTACCTCCAACCAGTCTTTGTTTACTCTGCTGAGTAGATAGATCAAGTCTCCCTTCTTGAAGCTGAGTTCCAGTTTATTGGTTCCAGAAAAATCAAAGAGAGCCTATGGAAAGCAATAACACTGTAAGTATTTATTCACAGAATTACAAAAGTGAATCCTTCTTTATGTTCTGTTCTTGGGGTGACACCATAAAGCAGCACAATAGTATGTACTTTGTCATCACAGCTGTATTTCTGGGGTAAGGTCATATATATATATGACCGTAGTCCGAAGTTCTCACAATTTCTTCTACTCAGCACACACAAAAATGCTTTGAGAAAGTAGTGAAAGCACTAGAATAAACATGGCTCTGAGAGGGCTATGTGCTAGGATTCTTAAAGTGGCAGGACACTGAGCACCAGAAAAGAAAGTTGAAAACACTTAAGAGCAAGTAAGTCAGCAGAGCCGAAGACAACAGGCAAATTGAAAACTTGACAACTTGAAATCCTGAGTATTAAAAAAAATATATATATAATATTTCTGGTTGCAGTTTTACAGTTTTCAGATTTGCTGCAAAGTATCACAGCGAGCCTTAAAAAATTGCGGAAGGGTTGTGTCCTAATTTAGGGGTAACTAACTGTTGTTTTTATATGTAGCTTTCAGGCCTGTTCATGGCTGAACTGAGAGATTTGGGGAAGTCTGGGAAAATGACATGTAGTTAAAATGGAACTTAGATGCCCCCTTCAGGGGAAAAAAAAAAAAAAAAAAAAAAAAGAAGTAGTAAGCACATGCTACCACCCTAACAAGCTGTTCTTGAATAGTTAAAGGGGCCAAGTTATCAAAAATACATATCTCCCCCACTGTCCTCAGAGAACATGGTAGTCATTTAAATGCTTTTAGAAATGCAAAAATTTAAAAGTGTTCTTTATTCCATTTTGAAATTATTCTTCTGGGTTTGTTAATGACAAGAGTTCTTCTAATAAAAAAAAGACAATGGCTACTGTTGTGCCAGTAGTTCATACGTCTACTTAATAGCTCTTTCAAAACTCTTTTTTGGTCTACTGAAACGTTTTGGTAGGTATATTCAATATTAATAAATTAATAGATAAAACCCAAGAGATATGACTGATACAAGACCTGCCATACTCAGTGTGAAAAACAAACCAAACAAACCTCAAAGCACCTGCATGGTTTTTTAAACTTACATGGCAAAGTCACATGTTCCAGGATACAAGATGATACTCAGATAAGTGCTGGTTACAAAGCAGTTCCATGTGCTTAATACCAAGACAATATACAGCAAAAGAAAAGGGTACAGGTGTTTTTCAGTAGAACAATTACGTTACAGAAAATACTAAGATACCTCACCTGTGAAGCTTTTAAACATATACTGAAGTCAATGAGACTGAAGTTTGTGCTTGTTTTAAATTTAATTTATGGGTATCACTTATGCAAATGCAGACCATTTGGCAGTAAGCTGTACATGTCTCAGTTTCGAACCTCCTGTCATTCTGCCTTCACAATGGACCTTCTTATTTACTCAAGTAAGGAGGAACAGAACACTTATTTCCATCCTTTGTTTCATTCCCTGTTGTTAAAAATCAGCTGTTTTCCTGTGTCGATTTCACTTCCCTTCTTTCCCCAAACTCTAATTGGAAAAGGCAACTTGATCGATGAGATGCCAAAGTAAAACAGAGTTTAATCTCCTATCCCTTGACAGATTGTGTAGAATACTCACCTCAGCCCGTGGAGTTGCCACACGGTCAGAAACAGGCACTTGAGGTGAAATGCTTTTACTGCAAAGAAAAGAGACAACAGCCTTTCTAGTCATCAAAAATACTATGCGACCAGCAGTACCATGTCTGCATTTTCATTGTTCAAGAGGTAGGCAAGCCATAGATCACTGGAGAAACTGCACGAGAATCTGTGTGCAGCACTGAAGTAAAGAAATATGGATGCAACAACATTGCCCTACTTCTCTTGGTTTCAGTGCAGAGCAGCAGTGATTTGAAGATGTCTGCAGCTGAGAACAGATGGAATTTTCAATACAGTCAGTATCCTGGACCTCTCTGCCACAGCACAGCTCAGTCCCACTTACTCTGCCTTCTGGGCATCACTGTTTCTAGCATTTATGGCATTCAGTTAAAATTCTGCCATCACACACACATCCGAGACTGCGTACACACGTGCAGTTTTTGCAGTTTGGGGTAAATGAAAAGGAAGCAGGTCCATCTTTGAAAGGAGAATTAATTTGTCTGAAGGGTAATGAAGTATAACGTCTACTTAGCAGTTCTCCAAAAGGGTGTCAATACTGCTATGTGGGACAGGCCCCTGTTTAGACAAACAGGAACAAACTACATATTCAGTTCCACTTAGTATCTGAACCAGATCTCACTGAATTCAGTGCCAAAACTCACATTGACTTTAGTGGTGCAAACCTATGTTCTTAAGTTTGGCCTGTATATTCTGTACATTATAACAGATATTACCATTAAAGAATTATCAATAGATAGAGCTGTGCAGCATTTTTTTAAAGCAAGCTATATTGTCATTTTTGAATTCTCCTTTAATACAAGTACAATATATCCCCTTTAAAAATTTGAGACTACTCAAAACAAGAAATATCTTGTGTCTGCTCTACTATAAAGATCTTCATATTAGGACTTCATGGATTCACTTTGGAAACACAGTGGTGATACTCGACTCTCTGTCCCCCCAGAAGTGGACAGCATCTCTTACAGCAAGCAATGCTGAAAAAACATGTCAATCACTTACACTCGGCGTGTCCGTGGGCGAAGCCGTCTCAATCTGTGAGGCACTTGTTCACAATCAAAGTTTGAGTGGTAGAAGAACAGTCGTACCTCTTCATCCATCAACACCCAAGCAGGTAGGCAGAGTAGGTTCTGTGCCAAGAGCAAGTAGAAAGCAGAATATAACACTGGGAGAGATCAATTCTCTATTTATCTACATGTAACAAATGCGCCTCTTGGACCTACAGGATCATGAAGGTTATTCATTACTGCCAGAACTCTCCCTCCTCTCCCTTCTCTCTCAGCAGGACACAGCTGAACAGCTGACAGTTTCTCCTGTTTACTCCAGAAGTTGGCCAATGTATTGCTTCGCTCTTTTTGTGCCTGATTTACTGCAGAAGGAGTAAATTGCTCTTTGTGTTTCCCTTCAGAACATGAATGACTGTGGAAAGAAGGCAATCTTAAGTACTGGAAGTCCTGGTCAGTGCTTCAGACTTTTACTGATTTAAAGTCAGGTCTTCAGTTAACCTGTACACAAAGAATTTATCTCCTCCGTGTCTTGCCTTGCTGTGTCTTCCCTGTAGAGTAGGTACACCTAGAAGCCCACCCCACTTTCTTGGTCCCTTTGATGCACATACCAACTCCATGTTCACGCAACACCTGGAGATTCACCATTTCCTCATACATCTTGTTTGTTTGTCTGTTTTGTTTGTTTGTTTGTTTGTTGGGGGGGGGATTTTTTTGTGTGTTTTGGGTTGTTTTTTTTTTTATGGATATCTATCTATACATAAAGGCAAGGAGCAAGCCTTTGTGAACTGTGTTGTCCAGCAGATCCTACAGTCTGAACAATCTCAGGACTAGGACTGCAGGTTGTCCCACAGTGTGGACAATGTGTCTTCAGGGAAAACAGTACAGAGAGAAGCAGATACTTAGGGCTAAAACAGTATAGTCTCTCTTAGATGATTTCAAGGGGTAAGTATCTCCCATGCTCAGTGCAATCTCTACTTCAAAATTAACCTTTACCTTCATGTAGACATTTAGGATAGGAATCCTGTTCTCAGCAATTTCCTTTTTGGACCCAACATAAACTTTTCCTGGAAAATATGAAACCTGTGACAGTTATTGAAGAAAAAAATGGAGGCTGTCAGAGAAACGAAGCAAACAGTAGAAAGTAGGATGTCCAAGAAAATACATATTCTCTACAGGATTTTAGATTTCTAAATTAACTTTACCACAAGTGGAGGGACTGCTAGTGGAACTTGACTTCTCCAGCATCCACAGATGGGAACTAGTTCCTTGTCACAAGTAGAAATCCTGTGTACTTGCCTACAATGCACTCCTCTTTAGGACAGCCCAGGACTGAGAAAGCTGCTAATCCTGCACAGATTTGGTACTGATAGCTTACCTGGCAATACAGGGAGTGTGCAGGTAAAAGGACTGTTTTTGCTCTCTGCCCCATATCTCTCCTCTAGTTTGGTGTGCAGGGCATAGAACTGACGATAGCGTCGGAAAATCAGGTATCTGCCGCCACCTTTAAGCTTTACTTCAATGACAAACAGCTGAAAAAGAGAAGGGGTATCCAGGCTGATATTCATAATTATAAATACTTAAAAAATCACAGTGAGGCATACAATAGGAACATAAGATCAGTGCTCCAGCAGTGGAAATACTGTCTTAGAGGCAGAGTGGAAAGTAAGACTGAAGTTAAATGTCTTCAGACTCAAGTACCAGAAAATACCCAGTTAGCACTAGGCATTGTGGTATATGTGTGGGTCCAGCTTTCCCATGGATCATTTCCATGTGGCTGCTTTCTATTACCTAATCTTAAAAGGAAACCTGAAATGACTACACGCTACTTTATGCTTACATACCTTCCCTCTGTGACAATCAAAATATATTAGGGAGGTAAATACAAACATTTTACAGTAGGATGCTTTGGACATCTAAATCTATAGACAGACATCTAAATTAATTGATTTTCAGAGTTGCAGGTATTCCTACTTCTTTCTGACTTTAAAGTACAAAATTTCAGAAATTATGGTCTGGCCAAAGGTAAGGCCAGAAAAAGAACTTAGTCATCTTACTTGTAATGCCCTCCTTCAACCACTATGTTATTTCTTATCTCTTGCCAAAATTGCTTTCCTGTAAAAGAGCCCATGATTTCCATGCACTGACTTCTGAGTCATGTTGCGCGCAGCTCCTTCAGAAAACATAAAGACAGAGCAACCAAACATCATTATATTCCAGAGTAAAAGCTGCACACTGCAGTCGGAAGGCATTACAAGCAATGTCTCCAGCAAAAGCAGCATATCCTGCAGAAGTCAGACTAAGCTGGTGTTTTCCAAAATCCCTCTTCAGAAAATCTCACAGGCCTTTTCCCGACTATTACCTTCCCTTACGGTATTTCACAACTTATTGATTAACTGCATTTTGCATCTCACAACCAAACCAGTCACAGCTGAGGGCACATAACAACAGGATAAATCTCCTTTCTTACATAATAATTAGTAAAGCCTTTCTTCTCTTCAATATCTGCAATGTTAGCTGAAACAGGGACATCATCGGGAAGCTGGTCAAAATCACTGTGAAGCAAGAATAAAAGATTTAGGTTACTCATACTGGTATTAGCCTTTGGAGGTCTCTGTGCCGTACAGAACAAAAGATAGTTAGGCAACATCACATTATCTAGTGTCAAAACCAATAAGTTAGAAATTCATGGTGCCATTCTCTTCATTTGGAAGTCTGATCTTGAGATGTTGAGCTTTTATGTTCAGCCTAAGTCAGTCAGATCATTGTGAAGATCCGTCAATCCTAAAAAAAGTCCCTGTCAATCCTAGGCTTGCTAGAGCAGCAAGGCTACAAAAGAAACACTTAAGATGGTAAACTTTTCCTGACAAATGGGATCAACTGTGGGTGCATTCTTAATCCTTCCTACAGCGCCTAATAGACTTAGAACAACAACTCCGCAGCAGTATTCCTTATTCTAAGGAGACAGTTATATACCATTAATGGTGTTATTGTTACTATATTACTGCAGGGAATAGGAAACAGTTCTGAGAAAAGAGCTTGTTGTACTAGGTGCTGTAGAAACTGACAGCACAAAACTAATTCCTGAAATACTTGCACTCTATGTGTAAGATGTACACAATGTACCTTATTCATATAATATAAGAAACAACAGAAGGATAAGCAAAAACGGGGGAAAAAAAAGCAAAGAAACAAAGACATAGAATTGTTCTATATCGTAAGCAGTGGTGCCTGCACCAGCTGTCAAAACATTGTCACGTTTTCTTGTAAACAACACAGTAAAGCGGACTCTTTAAGAGGCTTTGAAAAGAGCAGGAGTATCCTAGGAAATACTTATGAGACCTCCCAGCCACAGCAGACAACCTGAAGCAAACACAAAGATACATGTTTGAAAATGTCAAAAATGTGTGAAGGAACACAAGAGAATGGGCCAAGTTAGAATAAGTTTTGTGGATTCTATTATAGAAAGTATTGTGTTTGAATCAAGAGAGAAGGAAGATCCTTGGAGGAACACCTAAAGAGCAGACACATGACCATGCTGTCACGTTTTCTTGTGTATATTGTCCACACAATGAAACAGCAAGGACTGGCAGGTGCTTTTTCCTCTGGGACCTTCTCCTTGGTACAACTTCTTTGACAAACAGAAGACAAATTCACCATTGCTTCGATCTTACAACTCAATGTTGTTAGAGTGGTATTTATATTAACACTTAAGTAAAAAGGATCAAGAATGATGAATAAAGGACAAAAAACGAGGTAGAAAGAGAAACCTTAAAGAGGGTCATTTAAGATATGCCAAGCTGAAGTAATGTTAAATATTCTGATAATACTACAAAAACAGCAGTTGGCTCAGTTTATTCTGCTAGGAGAATATCCAAATCAGGGGCTTCCACAATGTGTAGCCCATCTGGAAGGCTGAAGTAATGATGCAAAGTCTTGCAATAGCTTCCTGTACAAGAAGAATGACATGAATCAGCACCACCCACGGCACCGTAAATACTACCACTTACTGTGAAGAGGGATGTGGCTATGGACATCAAGAGACATAATTAGTCATATCACAAACAGCAGTAAAAGGGAAACCATTTGCAGCTCTAAAGAGGACAATGACCCACTATTGTCCTAGGTGGTGAATATCCCCCAGGAAAAGAAGCAAGCAAGCCCATTCCAACTTAATCAATGATCTGCTCCACTGAGCAGCCTAATAGTTTGGAAGCTATGATAACAAGAACACTTTTAGAATCAGCAAAGAAGCCTGCATCTAAATTAAATGAAAAGATTGCAGTAGTTACATGGAGGCTCGTGGGGAAGTGGGACGAGGGAGAGACACATTACCTCTTTTCGCGCAGCTGGCGGGGAAGAGACATGTTTCACCTTCTTAAATCCAGATTGCTAAAATCTATTCCTCGGCTTCTTGGGCAGCTCCTGCTTGAATAGGATTAACACAGTCAAAGCAACTCTCCCTGCATGAATCAAGACTCCTTTGCAAGGCCTCAGAGATCTTTTTCTTTAATGTTGCAGTGTCAGACGACTTCTTCTGTACCTCCCCTCCCCCATGAGATTGAGGAAGTACTAGAGAAAAAACAGTCATAAAGAAAGGCTCTTTTGTGCTGTCTGTCATGTATTGAAACTGCCACAGTCACGAAACCAAAAGCCCCCAAAAAAGCAGAAACTATGAGCCACACACTCCATTGTCCACATCTCCACCAAAACATCTGCCTCTGTGGAAATGAAGTATGAGTGGGCTCAACAAATTCTGTTTTGCTCCAGCCAAAATGTCCCAACATACACCTCTACACTAACATTTGTAAACTAGGATGAATACTCCTGATCTCTTCTTGAGTCTCTGTGATTCCAGAGAATCCTCCTTTCCATGGACCAAAAGCCAGGAGGTGGAGCCAAAGAATAAATTTTCAAGTGAGAGCAGAAAGTGTGGTCAGGAAATGTAACCTTGTCAAACATATGGGTATCAGGAAATCAGGCACAAGAAATTAGGAAATGAGCTTTGAAGGATGGATCAATGCAAGTAAGACATGAGTCCTTGAAAGAGCTCTTCTCAGCTCCGTATGCTCGAAACAATCCACATTTGCCACCTACAAATCCATGATCATGGCTCACTCAAAGAGAATCCTGACTGCCCCACCTTGTACACAAAAGGTACTGATACAGAATTTGTATAACATCAGTGAACAATTTTTCAAGAAGAAAACAGAAGTGAGAAAATGATGAGGAAACCATCATTTTCTAACACTGTGGATAAATTGCAGCATAGCTTATCTGCATCAGTCAAAAGCTGTCACGTAGTATCTTTGCCTCCCCATTTCACTCTTTAGCTCTCTTCCATTTTCATGTTCATTACATATTTGTTTCCTTCTCCTCCTGTTGTCAAGCACAAAACTTCTCATCTGAATAGAGCGAAAGTCAACAAGCATCCTTCAAAATAAAACTCCATTTACAACTGTAATCATCAACCTTGAGAGTAAACTGCATTTCATTGCATTTTAATGAAGTAAATTCTTCACCCTTCTCTTTCCTGTGGATAATTGAAGGCACCATTATAGAATTTGAGAGGGGGTATAGTTTCTCTTGATCAAAAGGGACAAGGAAAGCTACAAAATTCTGAACTGTATTTTCTGAGTGATCTGCTACTCTGTGCCACCCACACAGACTTAGCAGAATTGTTTTAAGCGATGATGTTGGATATAAGTATTTCCCCAGACCTTCACACCCTGTTTGGTATTCTTTTTTCCTGATTAGGCCTTCTAAATGTGCAGTCCTCATGTAACCTGAAGTCAGGCTCATTATTCTCTTCCCTTTACCTCGAGTGAGAGAGACAAATAAGCAAGTTTTCTAACTGCAATCCTCTTGCTTTCTCCTGACATTCAGAAGGCAATAGGAACAGATCACCTTGACCAGAATTCTTAATCACAAGATCAATATATATGAACTCATGAAAATTCAGAAGGGCCCTCCTGACCCATGCAAAAAGATCGTGGAAAGCACAAGAACTGGGCAAACTTTAATAGAAGTGAAAGAGAAAGGCTGGAGAGGTGTTTTTAAGGTAACTGTTCATATTTGATGCATACCATCATTTTGACCAGAAAATCATAGAATGGATATTCTAATCTTTTCAAATCTCTTGGAAGATAATCTAGATACAATGCAGATACATCTTTTAAGAGACAGAAGATATGACACAATGCAAAAATACTTGTTCATTGTTTATCTTGTTTTTCAATAACATGTCAACAGACAACCCTTCAGACAAACTGTATATGCAATGGCTTTGCTGCAATCTGAGTAAAATAAACTGAGAGCAGCTCCTGAATTTCACTGCTCTCTACTAGAGATTATAGCCAGTAATACTAATAGTCTGACAGAATAATGCTAAACCTGCTAAGAAAGTTTCTGATTCTGCAGTATTTTCTTGTTCTGAACTAAACCAAACCCAAGATCTTCTTTTCTGAGGAAAAGGCAGATTCCTACCTCAGAAGAGTGGATAGCTGGCTGGATAGAGAGCTCACCTAGGCTATGAGAGACTAAGATTTGAAACACTGCTTTGCCACATTCTTCTGTGCCAAATCTGTGCCTCAACTACAAGGTTTCTATTATTGTGCTACTATAGTAGAAACAGCAAGTTCTACTATTTGGCCTGAGGAAATGGGTTGAGTCTAGTCAAATCCCCATTGTCTCAATGCTCAAATAATTACTTTATTATTGATGAACAAAATAAATGTCCATTACAAAACTGATACCTTAGTGACAGTACCCATGCCAAGAGATATGTCTGCACTAGGAAAGTATCCCATTTCATCACCTGACATGGTCAGCTCTCAGTTTTGAGAAAATCCACCAATATGCCATGGGTTGCACGGTCATTATGGCACTATGCACTGACCCTTATCCATGTGCAAGAGAAAGCAGGAATCCAGCTGCAAGAAATACTAATGAATACTAAGAAAATCCTCAGATGACTGAATTATGACCATGTGCTGACATGATTACATAACTTTTTGCAGTTCAGCACATACTATATTATTCTGGCGATGTATGCCTGTGAGCTGTGAAATTGCAGCCATTGTCTAACACGCATATTGTTAGAAAATACTTGTAAAAGGATACATATAGTGGTGCACGGAAACAACTTTACAACCTATAAAGTCATAAAACTTTACAACTCACAAGGTTATAAAGCAGGTATGTTTTGATTCGACGTCGGGTGCGTGAAGGATTGTTCCTTTAATCCTGCACGTGCCTTCTAACAATAGAAGGTGTGTTTAAATACAGCAAGGTGTTACATATTCACAGTAACCCCAGGAACACCTATACATATTCATAACCATTCCCCGAGAAGGTGGTTCTTATTAAAATGAGTTCCAGGACCTTGGCCCCTCCCTGTTGCACCTGCACGGTGCCAACTGGTGGTCTTGAGAAGGGGTCTTTGGGGATCTTTGGATAAAGGCTCCTTCAGCTTTGTCACAGTGAACTTTTTACCTTTGGCTTCGTATGCTGAATTGGCTGGAACCCAAACTGCCAAGTCAGTTGAAACCAGATTGGTGCCCCCCTTTTGCTGAAAATCTTCATTATCTTGTCTCCTCAAGGATACAGCTGTGTGCTGTAAGACTTCTTATCTTTGCATTCAATGAGGCATTGTTTTTCTTAATATAATTGGTTACATAAAGCTCTAAACTAGGCACTCATTATGTGGTTAACCCTTAAAATGTTAGTTCATTAGTTCCCTCTATCAATAGCACCTTGGAAATCTCAGAGCATCAGCTACACGCAAACAGTCAGAGCAAGTATGGAATTTTAACAGAAAATGGGAATGTAGTCCCAAATCACTAAAGATACATGAACCACTAATAAAAGGTAAATCAAAGGAACATAACAAAAATACTCAGCTGAATCAATTTTTATGACACCACTACATACCGGGTCTACTAGGGCAGCAGCTACTGTATTATTTTGGCTGTGCATATCTGCACGCTTCAGAATAATGGCTTCTCTCTGATGCACCTGACATTAGAGAAGTGCTGCATAGTTATGTTCAACCCCTAGCCATAGAATAAACTTGTTCAGTGACAAAATGAAGTGAACAAGCATAATATTCTTAAAAATGTCTGGTATCATCACAGACTAATCTGTAAAGGAAATAACACTTTAACAATCACTGCAAGGAAGCTGAACATCAAATAGGAACACATATCACAGACTTGGCTTGCAAGATACTTTCATCCAACCTATTGTTTTCAAATTATATGAGGAATATTTGTTTCTGTAGCATACACGTCATTAGCAGTTGAGTGTCTTTTCTTCTGTGGTTGCTTGAGGCTGAGCTGCAACTGATAACACTGATTTGGGGAAAGTGATTTGGGGCTATATTCCAGTTTCCATTCACATTACATACTTGTACAGATTTTTCTTTTATGGTTACCATCAGCTTTATGGAATGCTTTAATAAACTTTTACAATATTTATTTTCAAATACAATAATGTTTGAACTCTTTATCATTATTATAATAGCATATGAATAATGAATTACAGCTCTGCAAAATTTTTGGACAAAAATTACATAAGATACTGTTGTCTGTCTTGTAATATTCAGTGCTCTTTTGCAGGTGGTGCTATAAAATTCTTAGAAGGCAGTTGGTCCAATGGTAAGTAATGAGACCCTCTTTATTCAATATGTGCTTAGAGGACAGCTGAAAACAAGCTCACCAAAAAAAAAAAAAAAAAAATCCTATCTTTCCAAACTTCTTTCCAAAAAAAAAGGAGTCAAGTTGAGCTGATTGGTTTTATATATTCTTAATTAGATAATGGCTGAATCCATATTGCCTGAGTGCATGGAGACCCTCCCTGTCACACAGTGTTGGGAGGAAAAAAGGCACAGAGTGTAAATAAATAGAACTTCAGAAATTTGCTTTGATTTAAGTCTAGAGACAGTTTCCATGACTGCTTGTTTAGGATGAAAAGTAACTAATAGGCATTTGTAGAAAAGGACTGAAGGACCGCGATCATGCCCTCCTGATCGAAATACAACTAAGCAATCCATCTTGAGCTAAAAAAAAAAAAAGGTCAGCATCTACCACTATTCCTGATAAGGAACTTGATGGTGTCATTTACAGAATAAATTGTTACTCAACATGAATAGGCTTTAGAGAACCAAATAATAAAGAAACAGCAGCCTCTTTTTCAAATGACATTTTTCTAGGAACACCAAATTCAATTCCATAACTGAATCTCGGCTCTAGTGCCTCAATTGCTTGAGCAAAACAACTCATGAAGGAATAAGTATTGCAGAAAAAAATACCCCCCAAAAGTGAGGTTTTTCTTCAGTCATCAGCCATTTTGGAAATCTGCATTTGACAGTATCATTCTGGGTTTTGTCAGTTCATGATGATATAGCTAGATCTTGCAAACTTTTCTTATGCAGAGCAGTATCACAAACAGTATTATGGTCTTCCTCTCTGTGGAAAATAATTCTCCCTTTACAATAAACCTGCTTCCTTTAAAAATCTTCTAAAAAGATATGGGATTTCTCTCTGATATGTTAGGATCCCTTCAGACTGGAAGAGTTAGAGGAAGTCTTACCAGAACAGCTGTAACTTCTCCTTGATGAGCAATGGGGCTTTTTGTTCTTGCAGAGCTCAGACGGATATTGATGCTCAAGACCAGGCTAAGTGAGAAGAATGGAAGCTCAGGAACAGCAACGGAATATTTCTTCACTCAGACAGCATATCACTTCTAGAATAAAAGAGGCAAATGGGGAAGAAATAGGGCAGAGCTTGCCATTGCCACTATGTATGACAGACATGGGCTGGAGGTGGACCCATATGCTCCAGTCAAGTACCAATGTCAAAATGTGGTAACTGGCCATTGCAAAGAAGGACAGCTGCATCCACAACTCCTGAGAGAGCTATGCCTATAACCATTCTTTCAGAAGCTTAACACCTCCTTTTAAGTGCATACCAGTGGTGACCCTTTGTGGCAGGACAGTCTCTGTGTTTTAGTTTCCTAATCATCTTGAGAGTCAAAAAGCATCACTGCTCAAGATAAAAAAAAAAATCCTGCTTCATCTGTTCCACAAGTTCAAAAGGCCTGTAAAAATTACTCAAACGAATTTTTCACTGAATTTTCCCAAATCTCAAAACAGGGTTGGGATTTGCTAAAATTTGTGCAGTGCTACATTCAAACTATCCTAAACTGTTCCTGATAGTTTAATTTCCCCATGTATTTGATGAAATCTTATGACCACCAAATTCCTTTTACTTAATTTAGAAACTTTAGATAAGTGATTTTACTTAAGTGGAAGTTCTCTGAATAGACAGGAAAGAGAGACAGGCACCACTGGCCACTAAATCAGACTTCAAGTGGGCCAACTCCCCCTCTGAAGGTTTTATCTATCTCCTTGGAATATACATGAATTATAAAGTAACTATATTCCCAATTTTGCCACCTCAGGTTCCTAAATTTAAGGAAATAAATCTGTGTCTTACTGTGGACCTAGTTATTACTAGTATAAAGGTACCTTCCCATTTGGGATTCAGCTATATTTGGATATGCACTTTTACACTCGTATAATTGTCTTTACCCTAGGGGAGTTGTACTACTTTAGCTACACTGATATAGTCAAAGAAGCACAATTTTCTGGTGCAGACACATCCAACATTATAGAGAGTTTATGGCTCATTTTCTAATGGTTCATAAATTGGGACAATATTCCCTAATAAATTTGGGGGGCAACGGGGCTAGAGATCAGGATAGGCAGGCAAGTAGCGAATAAAGAGATAATAAATATCAAGATCCTGTAACTTTCAAAGTTCCATCAGTGTTCCTCACAGCATACACTTCTAGCCAGGCTCACCTGCTGCCTCACTTACTGGCCTTTTATCATTTCAGTCTTCATTCCTTGAAAGACAGACATGTGGAATGAACACATCGATTACAGTATCAATAAGCCATCTGATCTCAAGACAGCTGCCATTTCAAGTGTGGATGGCTGGAGCTTGTGTCTCCCATACCTCAACAGGCAGAAAGCTGCCTTGCTATGTGAAGCTGAGTCTGAAGAAGAGACCTCTCAATTAACTGCATTCAGTTCAGCTGTGGGCTTGCCAAGTGATTCCTTATGCTTCAGCTTTGCCATCGGTAAAATGGGGCTGACAGTAATACTTCTCTCATGGGGGGAGAGTAAGGAGGAAAAAGGCTCACTAGAGATATAATTCTTTGGGAAAGTCAGGTGAAAAGTGAGAAATGACAACCATTATCCTTAGCAACTCACTTGCACTCAAAATCACTCACAGTGCCAACTGAAAACAATATAAAAACATAGCTCTTTAAAAATGCACCATGATGCTCTGATGCCAGGTCTTATAATTGATTCCCAAACCCTTAGAAAAGAATGTAGTTGCTAAACTATCACATATATTAAACAGCAGTAGTCAATGGACCTGTTCTACTACTGAAAGAACAAGGAAACAAAATCAAGAACAGCTTTCTGCCCCAGAGCACAATCTAATCTGGGAATACACCATCTTGCTTGCAGATTGCTTCAATAATCTGAGCCAATCAAAGGTAATAGGGGACTTAGAATTTGTGATTTCAATAAATGAGTATATGGCGATGGTATCAGCTTGGGAAATACCCTGCCCTCACATACTCCTGCTTTTTCCTGCCCCACAGGATGGCACATCTGAGGCTGTGCTGCAAAATACATCAGCTAACTAATCCAGCTGTAAAAACAGTTTTTTAAACCAGAGATCAATTTCCCAGCCCAGCTCACACCACAGACATCAATATGGAGAACGAATGGGGAGGGATACATTAAACCAGCATTGCTGCCTGATAACTTTGTCTTACAAAAGCACTCTGACAACGCAGTGAATGTACGTGTGTACATGTACCTCCCCAAACAATTCAGGCAAGTGTACATTAATGTCCCTTGGCAATCCATCTCCACATACAGATCTTAATGCAGCCTCTTTCATGCATCTGCTTCAGGGCAATCTAACACTGGCATAGCAAGGATTTTATGGCTTTTACGATGTAAGGAAGGAGCCAAAACACACCCTCAAACCATGACCTTTTCTGTAATAGTTTTTCTGAATGAGATAGCTGCTACTGAGATAGTAGCTAAAGAATCCAGTTGTTGAATAGCTGCTTCTCTCTGCTTTCGTGCCTTTGCTCTGTTTGCCAGTACTTTATTTAGTTTTCCAGATTTCACTACAAACAACTTGTATAAACTGTTCACAATCCGAATGTAGTATCACTACAGCGGGTTTCTCACCAGGAATGAGACCAAAGGAAGGTGATAAGGGGGACACAAAACGGTATGTCAACAGCACTTCTTCATGATTGAGAAGTGATTTCCTTGTGAAAAGGCAAAAAGTAAGAAATCTTCAGAATAAAGGAAAAAGAGCAAGTGAAGCGGGATGGGTGAGGAAGAAAAATCAAACATCCCTGTTACTAAGGCACTCAATAAAATCCATTTCCTACTCAAATAATCTTTGCTCCAAGCCTGCTGGTTATGACACACTCAGATGTTTGCTGCAAAACACTAAGAGACAGAGGGGGATTGATGTCCCGTTCCAGTTCTTTCTGTTCCTCCTCTCGCCTCTGAGTTCTGCTGAATGTGACATTTTTCCCTGGCGCCTAATACACAGAACTCTGCTGCTAATTTTATGCACAGAGTTCTCATACTGTGTAATTTGAGGCCAGAGACTCCTCCAACAGCCTGGTAGACAGAGTACACACCCTTCAACACTGCTGCTGCTGCAGGGAAATGGGGGCAGGGAGAAGGAAATGAGCCAGACAAGAAACAAGTTTCCAAAGTTGTCCAAGATGTTGGGCTGATTTTTTGCTCTGTTATCCAGCAGGGATCTACCTCCGGCTCTCCCTGTCTTGTTTGTCAATAGACCAGTCCAGTGGATTTGCTAGTAATTACAAAAACTCAGTCAACTTAAGGCGCTCACTTCTCCCCCCTTTTTTCCCTATATTAGATTCTACCTGGCTGCTCTAATACTAAATCAAGTTGTTGGCCACAAGGCTCTTTTAATACTACCACGAGACAGAATAAGAAGTGATTTCTGCAAGATAATAATAGAGGATTTAAAAGAGAAACTGGTGTCTCTTTTACCCCACCAGGATTAACATTTCTGAATCTCACAGAGATAATCTGCACTGTAATATATTCCACTAAAATTAAAATGGGCAAGTAACCTTCAAAACCTGGCCTGATCATACTCAAAGGGGGATTGAACTGGATATATCCCCATTAACTGACTAGAAAAGCCTTTGTGCCAGACACCCCTTTTTGCTTCCAGCTAACTGGACCGATTTTTACTGAAGCCTTTTAGTGGAATCATCACTTCCACAGTAGAGAAAGTATTGAATTAGATCCATTTTCAATACTACTTCCTTATACTCTGCTGATGATGATACAAGAAGGAGAACAACCCATATGACTGATTTCTCCCAACTCCAACTTTTAATTCTCTTGACTGCATCAACAAATAGACAGTGAGGGAGCTACAGGTTGAAAAGGAAAAAAAGGACTTTGATAACAGAATTATATCAGTAACTTCTCCTCTTGTATACACTTTATGCCAGAACAAAATAAACTGTACTGCCTAAAGACTTCATCTAAAAAAAATTACAAAAAAAAAAATCTCAGGCCTTGATGTACAGCAATTGCTGTTATAGCCCAGAAACCTATCTGAGACTAAATAAAATATTTATTGAGAATGTGAGAAGAGCTGGGACTTTTACTGCTGTTCAGCTGCAACAGAACATCGTGAGCTTTGACATCCAGAGAACTTTCATCACAGTCCCTCTCATGATGAAATAAGTGCCTAAGTAGAGAGGACAAGGGAGGGAAGACTGGGAGGAAGAACACAGTCCTTTGTTCTGTATCTGGGGTGTGGGATAAATGAAAAATTAGGCACAAAAGTCAGATAAGTTCAGATACTGATCTGGTACAGCCATCAACATGCTCACCAGGGAAAAAAAGAAGAGAATGAGAGGAAAAACAGAGACACACAGTTGACAAAAAGAGGAACATAAAAGGAATAAAGAGGGATGTGTGGAAACAAGCAAATATAAAGAAGGACTGGGAAAAATCCATCCCTCCTCTAAAAAGACATGCATTGCATGTCCAGACTTGACCCACATATGTCTGGCTATCTAATTTATGAGAGACATGAAGCTGACCAGCCAACAGGCTGGCCATAAATTATGTCTCTTAGATGAGCCAAGATGATTTACATTAGGAGAGAGGAAGAGGAAAATGACGCATAAGAATCTTGTCCTTGCCCTCCTGGGCACTGCCTGGGATATACTCTGTGAGCACCTAAAAATCTGCAGGTGTCCTGAAGTGGCAATACTCCTTGCCAAAACCTCTCCATTATAAAAGCTAATAGATCAGAACCCTTTTTCCACTGCCTGACAGCATGGCTGCCTAGCACAACTACACTTTCAGATGTACAATACTTGCAATTTCATTGACTGAGATTTGCTCAAATCCTTGTTTTTTCCTCTTTCTTTTTTTTTTTCACATATCTTAATTGTTTATCTCATCTCCTTCATTTCTCTCTACATATATTTTTTGTGGGGTTTTTTTTTTTCGGAATTAGCAAAACAGGAGGTCAAGAGAAATTATTTTTCATTTCTACTAAATGCCTATAAGACTGTATCTGGAATACTATCACTAGTTTTGGAGCCCCCCCAAACAAGAGAAACGTTGACAACTTGGATAGACTCCCACAGAGGATAAATAAGGCTGGAGCATATGATATATGAGGAAAGGCTGAAGTAAGTGGGTTTGTTTATCTTAGAGAAGACTAGAAGGGAGATCTAATTGCTAATCAAGTAAAACAAAGTGAGATTAAAGAGGAGATATATCTAGACTATTCTCCTAGGTGCACAATGAAAGCATGGGAGACAAGAATCACAAGTTGCAACAAGGGAAAAATCTCATTGGACATAAGAAAAAATTATTCAATACGACACTGAAATAAGGGCCCAGAAAGAGTATGGGGTCTCCATCCAGTGAGATTTGCAAACTTTCACTAGACAAGCTTGATCTAACTTTCATATTAGACCAGCTTTGAGCAAGGCATTGTGTAGACAACATCCAGTGGCCTCTTCTAACCTTATTTTTGCTTTGTGCAAATACCAGATGCTATCTTCAGCTAACCAAAGTCTCTATCTGAGTTACAGGTCACGTTATCCAGGACAATCTGCTTAACATAAATTAAAAGCTCTCATGCAGTTGTCAACTGTGAGCATTTCAGACAGTTTATGGTACTGCGCTATAAAATGAAATTTTCTGTATAAAAAGAAAAAAGGAACAGGAGGAACACAAGTTCCCTGAAAAACAAGACTTAAAAAAAATATTACTTTTAATAACTTCATAGTAAAGCATGTTGATGGATATTCTTGGACTGGATTTCCTCATGCATCTGCAAATTCTTTCCTCTTGGAACACTAACATTTCCCTCCTCTCCATTTTCCCCTTGTGGGACTCATCCCTGTCCAAGCCCATCTTCTTCCTCAACCTGCTTTCCTTTCCACATCACTTTTTTTGTCTTTTTTTTTTTTTTTTTTTGAGCCCTGTCTCACTCTTTATTCTTCTCCTCCTAAATCTCTCATCCCAAGTTGGAAAAGAATTCTTCAAGGCACATCCCCTAAAGAGCAGCTAATTTTTTGGCTTTGGGCCTGCTCCTGCTTTGTCAGATCTCTCTTGTCAACAAGTGTGTGTGGAAGCTTTGGAATGCCCAAGAAACCCATAAACTGACCTGGTAATCCCAGGGAAAGCCTGATCTGCATTACTGATACTTGTAAAATAAACAAGAGAGTCTGATGCCTGAAGTACCTTAGAGCAGCCTTCCTCAAATGTTGCCTGACACATCAAGTATTCAGTATTTGAAAGGAGGGGAGGAGCGGAATACACCCACCATGAAAATGAATAGAGAAATTAAATGTATGCACTGCACAAGCATTAGACCTGCACTGATTTTATAAGCAGTAAATATAGTTCTTCAGTAACTTGGCTCTCATTACCCTTAGTATCCTTATTGTTGTTTGTGCTGTGGCGTTTAGACACCAAGAGTCTTACTGTAAGAAATAAAATGGTTACAGAAACTTAGCATGCTTGTCTATATGTCTGAAACAGTGAAAAAAAGGATGAAGAAAAATTCACACAATTTGAAACTGGAGTCTTTAGGCCATTAACTAGTGAGCAATCAGAAAGGTTGCAGATTTTTACAAACATATCTGGTTCAGAGAACAAGAATCACAGAAGAGAACACTTTCACCACCTAACTACATAAATCCAATTGGTGTCCTGAATAATATAAGCTGAAAATTCAGTGTAATTTTGCTCTCAGTTACAGAAAAATTGCTGTTCACATGTTTGAATGCCATACACAATGCTTACCCATCCACCTATGTCATGATGTAACTATACAAAGAGTTTATGAAAATCAGAAATTTTTATACTATAAAAATTGTTAGTTTCTCTCATTCCTGAATACATATTTTGATTCATCAGAGCAGACCTGTATTCCCACTCTGAATACTTTCCAATAGTGCTTTATTCCATATGTTGCAGAAAAAATAAAATCAAATAGAAAATACAGTTGCCTGCCTTGGCAATATAGTTCCTATTCTTACTCCTACTGTTGATTGTCTTATGCTTTCAAAGTCTACCCGATTTAGCTAAGCTGACAGCAGATACTCTACTTTTACATATAATCCTTCTTCAAATCTCAATAAACTCTTTGCTGAAATAATAACCATCCAGCTGCTAAACCCACAAGATAATTAAACACTGTGTGAAAGGACATTCCTTTTAAGCAGATTTACATTTTATCAAATGATTACTCCAACTTAATTTGAATAATAATTATTCAAATACTTTTTTCTTTTTAACCTTTTCTCACCTAAGTTCTTTCTCAGGCCCTTGGGCAATAGAAAAACTAAAAATGTAACTGTAGGATAGGGGAAGAAGGAGTAAAGAAGGCAAGAAATGAAAAAGGCATTAAATAGTTACTGTATTCTCACTTAGGCTTCAAATCTGGCTTCAGAGGAACTATTCATAGTTTGAAAGTTAAGCATAAAGCAGAAGGCTCTGCAAGATCACAGTGTCTTTGGCACAAGAATTGTTTCTTGCTATGAGACATATAAGTACAATACTTAGGGAAGGCCCTAGTTACAATTGGATCTACAAAAATTGATGCAGTACAAAAAAAAGTGAGAAAGCAACATCTAGGAAAATAAACTTCTAGTAATTTTTAGTAAGTCTTGTCTCCAAATAAATACCTGACTGAGTTTCCTTGTATTGATTGGGTTTGAGTCTCCATTGCACATGTGAAAACTGGTCAACACATCTACTTTACGCTCCATAGACAGCATTAAGAAGATGGGGTAGCCATGCTTAAGAACTCAAATTTGAATTAATGCTATCACAGAAGTGCAAAAACTTTATCTAAACATGACAGTGTTTAAAAAAGATGTAATGGGAGAAAGAAGTTAACAATAGCTATTTTATGGGCTACCAAATGATCTAGAACTACGGAAGAGTGTTTGCTATGTACTATTGATTCTAATCAGAATAACCTTTCCTTCACTTAGTAGAGGCAACAACTCTCATAAATATTCACACATTTGGCTTTCTTTCTCCAAGTCTCTACATCTACAAAAATCCCATCTCGCCCTAACACAATCTATTTATTTCTCTAAGCTATTACTGTATGGTGTGATACCATTCTAAGGGACACTTTAGCAGATGTTTTTGTTTTGCTGGCTGATCTTCAAGCTCCTTTTAAGGAGCTATTAGTCTTTAAGGTTCCCTAATCCCCCAACTAAATTTATCAGCAGTCGATTGCAGCCAAGAGTTAAGCTAAATTAAACTTTTAAATCCCTGTACAGTGTATCAGATGCACTTCTGCTAGGGGAGGTGGAGCGGAAAGCTCCAAATATTCCACTTACCAAGAGGTAGGAGAACCCTGCTTTCCTCCAACGGTTTTTCAAAGCTTCCACACATTTTTCAAGCTCACTACAATTTCCCTGATTTTATAAGAACAGGAACTCAACTATTGAAACACTTGTCATTTAATTCCATACTAGGTGTGTGCATGCATATGTCTGCACAAGTTTGCAGACAAGTACCCACTTTCCTCTACAAGCATGTACATTATCTACGGAGGAGGTACACACATACTTAGGTTAAGGCGGCATGCATGCCTGAGACATCTGGTCCAACTGACACATATGAGGTAAAAAGGTATTTATCTACATATATATGTGTGTGTATGTGATATATAGATAGATAGATGTAGATATATATATGTGTGTGTGTGTGTGTCTGTTGCCCAGTCTTTGTCCTCACACAGTGAATCATTCCCTTGTTTACTTCTCTCACTCACACTCATAAATAATTATCAGGACATATATCCCTCCTGCTTTTACTAAGTAGTAAAATACATGGTGTCCTAAATAATTTGCATGTCAACATCAACAGCTGGTTAGTTTTGATGACAATATACGATAGTCCATTACTATTCCAGAACTGTGAACTTCTCACACACACGCAGAAAACACACACAAAACAAAACGTAAACAGATACAGTCCAGCATGTACTCTTTCTTAAAAAGAAAAAAGAGTAGAGGATAAATATGGATGCTTAAGAGGAAATAGCTAAGATAGATTTTTTTTTACCTGTGGAACAGTAATTGCAATCTAAATCATCAGTAGTTTTCAGAAGTCACTAACAAGAGATCAGTACCTACATAGATCAATGGTGTCAATCAAATTACTAACAGATTGGCCTTCTCCCCACAAAGTAGTTACTCAGTGGTACTAATTGATCCCTATCTCTTTCCAATTTCTGTAAAAAGCTCTAGAAGAGGGGCCTGGTGAAATCTCAATTAAAAACACCAGAAAGAGTCCTCATGACAACTGTGGAAGGTGGCTCAGGTCCTAAAAAAGACAACAGAGTCAAGACTACAGCTCTCTGGATATAAAATCGATCATTGCAAACCAGGTTACAGTAAACTGGTGAAATAAAAAAAACTTCCATTCCAAAGACTTCATAGTATTTACTCTGAGGACACATCAAAGATTTGTTTCCAAAATCATTCGTCTTTCATATTCACCAGCTTTTTTTTTCAGGAGAGGAAGTGTGATTTCTGCTGTCTATATCCCCATGGCTACAGCTAGGAAGGGAATTGGCCACATCACAGCACACGAAATGTCAGGTTAACAAATTCCAACACAACAGTTCAGAGAAACAGACGCTTGCTTTCTCCCACCTTCATCCTCCCATGTCACACTAAAAGAAAATGAAAAAAAATGTCAACAACAGAAGACTAGCCAAAGCCATGTAAGGAAATCAGATATACCCTTCAGAAATGTAAAGCTCTCTAAAAATAGGATGAAAGGCTAAGCAAATCATTTGTTTTTACTCATAGCAGCAATAAAAGGTCCTTGTAAGGGACTCACACAAGTTCTGTGCTGCTACGGTAGCATCTGTCTCCTCATTGCTGGAAAGAAATGGTGAAGAGGATTTAGAGCGAGTGTAACCTGAGAGAGAAATCATCTGCCATTCCCTCCCAGGGCATCAGCAAACTTTCCCTCTCCTGGGAGAAGGAAGCACCGCTCTCCTTCCCCTGCCTCTTGTAACTATTATAATAAACATGCCTATGAATAATATTAATAATCAGAAAAAATCTAGCTCTATTAAGAAAGGGTAAGAGAAGCTCAATTGAAAAGAGACAAGATTCTGTGCAAAACACAGGGTGAACCTGGTAGCAAAGAAGAGGTCAAGTAACAAACAGATCCTTTCTGCGAAAAGGAGGATCCTCTTGCTTCACCCAAGTGAAACTGTTAACACAAGCTATACTCCTCACAATCAAAATCTAGAGCAACAAGAAAAAATAAAAGGATGGTCCAATTTTGAAGATACTGTGCCAGGACAGGATACAACATGGGTTTTCTTGTGCCACTGTAGTGTGTGGTCTCATGCAAACAGTTAATTTGTGGGTGTTTCAGTTGTCTGCCCTTTAACAGGAGGAAGTGTTGGTGGAAAAATAAATACCAAGACAGTCAGACAATAGTAATAGAAAACATGAGGTACACTAGTTCAGAGATCAATGAGGTTTTTAGTATGCCCTGCTACTTGGTTTTTCTCTCACTAATTAGAGGGTAGAAATGTCAACACAAGTGCAGAAGAATATCAGAGATGGTACACTTCAAAGAGGCAAAATACTGCCAGTCAGCAAATCACTTGCATCTTGCAAGTTTCTGCTTCATCCAAAAGCAAGATACTAATGGTTAATTTACTGAACTATCTCATTCTTCTTCAATAGAGCAGCTTCTGTGTCCCACTGAGACCAAAACTCAAAGAGCCTGAGGGCTACTGCCAGTTGCAAATAATGGTCAAAATACCATAGCATGAGCTAAAAGTGCTGCTGCATATCATTCAGATCTGTACCACATGCTACATCAATATTCCACTTCTAGATCACATTTATTTTACCTACACAAGGAATATTCACAAAGGTTTAAAAGGAGTGTAAAAAGGCTCTGCAATAAGGTGGTTTATCTACAAGATTACCACTGTGACTGTTTTGAGGAACGAGAAACAATAAAAGCATCCAAGAAAAAAATGTATGCCCATAATGAGCATCAATTCAGATGTGCAGAATAAAAAAACATTCATGTAAGTTTCTATAAAATGGGTTACCCCAATAAAACTGTTTCTTTTTTTTTTTTTTTGCAAATCATGTTGTAAGTCATGGCAATAAACTTTTTCACATTGCCTAGGAAAAAAATAAATCATCATCCATAAAATTATGAACAAGGTGTTAAAATGATTATCAGAAGGAATATCTAAAAGGTAATTGTAAGAAGAAGTTGTGGTACACTGGTAACAGCAGGGAAGATAGACTTCCCTTAGGATATGTCAGTGAGTCCTTATATAATAAAATTCTCTCCAGAAGACAGAGGATAAGTACGTTACAAAATATAAACTCAAATTTTAAATTTGACGTTTACCTAAGAGAATCCCAGATGAAGCAGAAGTGAATGCTGCTGGACAAGCTAACAGTTGAATGTCCATCCATTCTCCTAAGAAGTTTAGCATAGGTAAAAAGAGTAGGGATTTCCTTACTGCAGTCCTCCCTTCAGGCAATCTAAAGAGATAAAGAAGAGAAAGTACAGGAGAATTCAGTGTTTGGGTCTGATTCAGGCCATGAATACTCTTTTAGTCCCAGTAAGTTTCGTTTGTGTGTATTTGTCTTTTAACAACTGGACTGGGGCTGTTCAACTCACTTCATCGGGGTGACTGAAACACTACTACAGAATAATGACTTTCATTTGCTGGGATTCTCCTTGGCTGCATTCGAATCATGACCTAAACCTGAGAAGATATCTCATTTAGCAATCCTGTAAGTAGAAGAATTGTTTTCTAATGAAATATTGACAATAAATAACCAGCTGACATAACCCTGCTCTTTTTGTGTAACTAGTTATAGACTTTCTTAGCCAACACTTTCTACTTGGGATGTTGGCAGGAAAAGCCCCAACTGGCCATTTGAGCATCACTGCTATAAAATTCTTCCCACTTGCTGTTCACCCAGAAACATTTGACTCCTTTACAAACCTCTGACTTCTAAATCCATTTAACATGTGCACTAACAGCTCTGAAACAAATAAGAGCACAAAAAGAAAACAAAACAAAATACAAAAGAACACAGATTCATTAAAGAATAACTATCAAAATTAACTATCAAAATTTAGGTTACCACAAGATTTCAACTGCTAAAACTGGAGTCAGATTTCCCCAAAAGCTGTTTACCCTGATCTAAATGCTTTGACTGCTCTCCTACCAGCCGTCTAGTATAAATGGGAATTAATAATGAAGCCCTCCCTCTGCTGTGCTAGTTTTCCTGGAATATAACCCCTGTGGTAATAATTACATGGGCTTATCCATCCCAGTGTGAACAACACTGAAGTGTCAATTATGACAAATGTCTGATACCCAAAAGTGTCTGTTGTGAAGAAAACCAACTGTTTCCATTCTCTTAACCTTTGGGTCAGGGTTTCCCACTGGGACTAACAGCTTTTTTTCCTGCTGTAAGTATCCATTTGAGAGTTGCTAGGAGGTGTTATGATACACAGACCCACTCTTCAGCATTAAGTTTTTTTCTTGTTAGGTAATCTGAGCCTAACTCTCATCAGGGATTTACACAGAAACACCTATTGCTGTTTTTCATTTGTATTATCTCCTTTGGGTGATACTGTTCAAGACCTTTTACTTTCTTTTCCACACCATTTGCAGTACAAGCTGGAGAGTCCCCAAAGCCCACTGATAGCATGGACTATTAGTGACCTACTTCTGGCCTCCAGGGTATCTCTTGTAGCCATTTGCTATTTCCAGCTTTTGAGCCAATTATCAGACTAGTTGTGTGTAAAAATGGAACCACTAAGCTTTGATCCTAGGAATACAGACTTCTCTCAGGCAAAACAAAGAAGAGTCCATTGCGTGGGCTATGAAGAAGTAACAGAATCTAAAAAGCCCGAATCAGTCTGATATACTCCATCTGGCAGAAGGAAATTATAACTAGTATATACAAAATCCTGACATTTTCAGTCACAGGGTAGTAGTTTAAAATATACATATACCTGAACAAATATGCTCATATGCAGCCTAAAGAGGGCATATGTGAACTCAAGAGCAGCATATAAACAAAGCAGTCACAGTAAACATGGACTGAAGTTTCCTATTATATATTAGTGAGGATTTTTTTTCTGTGAGTACTGTTTCTATGACTACTTTTAACTGTTCTATTTTTCATATAAATTCTGTCCATCTGATTCTTCCACTTTTCACGTGTGTGGTATTATGAACTCCACTGAGGAAAATAAGTTAAGAACTACCATAGTGGATCAAAATAAGTTTCCTCTAGTGCTCTAATCCAGTATCCTGTTCCCAACAGTGGACACAGACAAAAGCCTTTGGAGGAACATAACCACAAGGCAATCACATGACGCTTTCCCCTAATCACCTCCCAAATCTGAACCACTTTAACTCAGGAACTTCACAAGCTGGATATGTCATGTATGAATCTGGTAACTTTCAATGGCTATATGGAGCACCAAGGTATTTCATTTCAGCTAAGAAGGATATTATATTTCTTCCTTTTTTTAGAAGTAAGATGAAAGAGGACAAAATACCTAAGACCTTGTGAGAAGCGGCAGCAAGAAGAAATATACACTTACATCATAACACCAGATAAAATACTACCATTGTAAGGATTCCTATATTTCCTCTAAACAAAGGTGAGACTGGCACTGAGCTTTGCCTTAGAGGAAAATGAAGGAGTTCCTATATAATGAATGGCAGCTATAAAATGCTGCCAAATGTTTTTAACCAAAATATGCTGCAGGCATACAAAATATTTTTTAAAAGATTTAAAATAGTTGTGTGAATTCTTTCCAAATCTAAATGCAATGTGGATGGGTACTAGATTGTATATATGTTTCAGACTGCAATAAATTCAACCTGATTTATCTTTCTTGGCTTATATAGCAGGTTGGAGAAGGTAACATACTTCAGAATACTCTACAAGCTCAGACAGCAAAGTAACTCCATACTATGCTGGGCATATACCAAGATGATGCCAACAAAACTGGAGGAATACTAAAAACAATTAAGAAAAAATGATTACGCGTCTAGAGAGGCTGATTCATGAGAAAATATGTAAAATAAATAATTCTGTATATCTTGGCAAACCCAAGGACTGAAGGATATAATAACTGTTTGTAAAATCCAATGAAAGGCATAAGCACCAAGAAGACAGTGAAAAAGAAGGCTGATCCAGAGACATATATGAAACATAGATGAGATAAATATATATAAGAGAAATGTTAGCTGGCGACCAAGAAGCATTTCTTATCAATGAAACCTCTAAATTTTAGAATATGCTTTCAAATAAAGGAAGTCATATGGCTCCTTTGACAAATAAGTAGGAACAGAAATGCAGGGCAAGTGAAAGATGGCTGACTGCTACCCCTGAAGACTGATGGTACTTGTCACAACACACGTACTAGACATTGGGGATAGCAGCAGGACAAGATTCCTTTTCAAAGCTAGCACTCTGATGATAACATCAAACATTTCAGGTACGTTGGCTCATATGGACCTGGAGCACCTTATTATTCAGATTAGAGTTATTTATGTGGGGTGGGAAAGAGAAAAAGAAAAGAAAGCTTCCCCGAAAGGGGAAGCTCAGTCCTCACCTCTTCCTGAATGAACCTGATTGAGATGACAGTAAAGATGTAATCACATTAGTGAAACTGATTAGTGCAGTAACACAATCCTCCTCCCTAAATTAATTTCACATAGGTGAACTCTCAGTGATCCTGTTGCCACAGCTCTCCATGTCTTTCAGCTTTAGGCAGATTTGTACAAATAACATAGAGGTGTCAGATTTTGATTGTATTCTTCTTACCTAAAAAAAAAAAAAAAAAATCCTAACAAAAAACCCCTTTTTAATTAATTAAATATTTTACATGTAACAAAGACCTCACTATATGCCCAATGAGGTCATAAATCTGCTTCTCTCTTTGTAAATAAGCTTTAGTAAGGAGCAAACTAAAAGGATAAGAAAGGATTTCCACTAATCAGGATTGCTTTCACAAGGCTGAGTTACACACAGGAATCACAATTACTAGCCCTGCACTTGCTCTCCTTTCACCAGAGGACAAATGCACTCATTCCAACGGAGCAGACAGAAATGTAAGTCACACTCCAGTAGCCAAAAAGACAATCCTTATTCTCTCTAAGCTGCCAATAGAAGGTAAGAGAGAAAAGTTGTTCTGCCAGCTACCAAATGGAAATAGAGCATCCAGCCAACAACCACAAGATACCGGTATCTCTAAACCAGAATCTAATCTTGTTACTGCATCAAGGGTGTATATGTGAAAGTGTAATGCAAAACCCACTGCACTGAATTTTGGAAACAGAATACTATGAATCATACTGTTTCAAAGGCAACACAATGGTTTGTTGAAACATTTGGATCCACAAGCGTCACTATCTCGCATTGTAATTAAAGTCTCACCTTGTCTGAGCTGGGGCACAGACACAGTGTTTATCATACGTAAAGGAGGTTGCCTGAAAGGTAATATTACTTCCCCTACTACTGTAGCACACTGAAAATTCAAAAACCACTACAGGAAGTGTAATAAAGATAAATAAGAGAAAGAACATCAAACTGATTGAATTAACTTTTGTCATGTTTGAGTCAATGAAGCTCCCTCTTTAGAAATTATCTAAAGCTGCTGGAGAATTTCCAATTCATCACAGAACTCAGCATCAAGATTATACTGGCAGTAGAGAAATATTTTAAAATATTCTTATCCCATACATACCTCAATTACCTTTTCTCTCTTCTAGGATCAATTACCAAGATAGAAAAACCAAATCTCACTTTTGCAGCACCTGCCTTTCCTGAAAGTTAGTTTCAGTTGTATCACAACAGACTGAGTTGCTTTTCAACCTAAGAACTGGTGGGTTTGAGTCCTGAAACAGAATTATCTTATTTTTTTTTTTACTCACAAATATATTCCAGATAAGTGTGATTCATAGTCCTTTATAAAATGATTCCCCTTGCCAGAAAAACATTAAGTATCAGGAAAAGTGTCCCCGAATGGATTACAGAATGGCAAACAGGTCTCAAAGGCATTTTTATTGTTGTTATTATTGCTTAACAGAGTGAAAATAGAGGTGTCTTCAAAGGTGTCTTTCCCTGGAATAAGCAACTCAGCATAAAGAGAATTTATATCCTGAAAAGGTTACAGTCAATGTATTGTGACTGTATATATAGTATCTCTTCATTTACAACTTTCTGCCTCTGCTAAGAAATATGGGGTTGTAAATTTTTTTTACTTCTACAGCACCTTGCCCAATGGGCCTAGAATGGAGATTTTGGATGTCCCTGTAAGTGTGAGAAACCAGAATTACACAATTGAGCTTGCTGTTGCCTGCAGGAAAAATTATTTCTGCCTTCCTTCAAGGCCAAGAGGTAAAGCTCAATGTTGCAGCTTTAGGTGCGGGAGGAAGTTTAGGGCTGTTCCCTTCAGTTTCGAGTAGTAGCTGCCAGGGCTAAAGAGAGAAAACAACTAACTCCTGAGTGTCCTTGCTTTCCCTCATTCTGATGAGGAGGTTGCATCTTCCTATTTATTCGCTTCCTTCTGAGCAGAGTCCCAACTCTCGAACCGACCCTCCTGATTCATCGTGACAGATATTCCCGACGCCACCTCCATTTGATGGACCATGAAGTGCCTGTTTGTACCCAAATAGCTGATTCATACCGCCTGCCTCTACCCTTAACAATAAAGTTTCAAGCGGACCGTCAGATTGCCGAGGTAATAGGTTTTCACAGCCAGGGGAGGGTGAGTGCCAAGGATTATTAATAGTGTTCCTTGATTAGTTAAGGGAAAGATAAATGTGACACCGCTACCAAAATCCCTGAATATCTGATACCAGTGAGGAGTGGGTATCACCTGCCAAAAATAGAAAGAGCAAGAGACATTATATAAGTGGGGTTCCTACCCCGAGTTCCACCCCGTTTAGACCACCTCCATACCTAACACCCTTTCCAGGCGTGCTTAGGAGAGATCCAAAAGGTAAGTAGCAATAAAACGTTCAAACTTACACAGCAAAGGTGGATTCGCCCGCTGCCGGCAGGAACCCAGGACCTTCGCCTGAAGGAAAGCAGATAAGGATATCTACCATTACTCCCACCCTATCCCCCTTCCCGCAAACAAAAGCCCGGAGACGAAAGAGGTGTAAATCTTCCTAACACAGAGGAATGACTTCCCGCAGAGAAGACTCCAAAGGGCAAGAAAGGGCCATTAAAATGAGGGAATAGGTGAACACGTTGAGGGGCGAATAAGGAGAAAATTAGGTGAGAAAGTAAGAAAATGGAAATAACAAAACGGGAGGGAACAGGAGAAAGTGAACGAGAACGCGAGCAAGGACTCGGTGAACAAAATTTACTGAAATGCTCAGTCGTGTAGCAAAAGCAACCTCCCCCCCTCCCCAAAGACATCGCAGAAATGACATCTCTATGCACAGACGATCGTAAGCGACGGGATGAAGTTGCTCTCCTTGGTGTGGCCATTAGGAAGATAATGGAAACGTGTCATTCTTTTTACACAGGACTCACGGCTTTTTGCTTCAGCTTTTGGCGTGGGAGCTTCTTGCCACTCAGTGAATTAATTGCTTTTGACAAGGGCAGGTTGATTTCTACTTAATCTACTTGATTTACCTAGTAAGAATATTATCATTCTGGGGATACTGGAAAGAGGAGTTGATCTATACGAAAGCTTCGGTGAAGACAACTTGGAAATCCACGGTGTGGATTTTGCAAATAGTCCGGGCAGGAAAATTGGCAAAATCTCAGAAATAAAGAAAAACTCGTCAGTCATCTCGCAGGAGCGATGAGAAAAAGGTGAAGGGTCGAGTGTGAAACTGCCAATTCGTGAAACGCCTTTTATATTAGAATAACATAACAGTTTTGACTACAACTTAGTGTTTAAAAGCTTCTAGAAGTTTGCTGGCTGTCCTTAAAACGGATGCGCTGCTGAGATTAGAGACGGGCCTCTGCCACTGCTGCATGTTAGATCCCCAACTGTCCGCTTCCTAAACTTTTATGCAGCTGCTTTCACTTTTCTCGCCATGGACAAGCAGGGGTCGGGAAGCTGGGGAAATGTTATTTACGCTATGCAAATGGCTCCACCTGATCTGAAGCCTCATTTTTCTGGCACCTCTCACTTTTCGCCTTCACAGCACGATTAGGCCGTAGCAACCTGACGGATCCGATGACGAGGGAAAGCGGGGCCGTTCGCGCATCGTTCGGGACGCGGAGGGAGCTGCCGGGCTCCCATCCTCAGGACACGGAACGGGCTTTAGACGGCAGGCAGCTACGCGCCTCTGGCCGGTTTGCTTGCCATGAGGCTAGTTAACCTGATCAGCGCCTGCCAGCACAGCAGGCAGCGCCGCGCATCGCCGCTGCCAGCTCCCGGCTTCAGTTGCCTCCGGGGGCAGCGCTCCAGATGCTCTCTGAGCGGTCAGCAGAGCCGGGCTGACAGCGAAACACGAGTCCACCCGCAACGAGAGCATCTTCACTGGTGGATGGGCAGGAGCGTTCCCGTTTGTAGGGACCTCAAAGGAGGCTCTGTGGCCCCAAGAACGAGGAAACCTCAGCAACGGCTTCGTGAGAAAGAAAAGAGAGAGACTGGAGACTGAGGCCCAGCTGCTTTGCAGACTGCACCGATACTGAAGGGAAAGGCGGCTACAAAGCAGGGAAGCTGATGGCCATGTCCTATCAGGCCGGAGGTGTCTGCACTGGAAATAAGGAAAGACTCTTCTCTCTTCCTCCATTTAAGGACAAGTGAAGGGACGCCAATTACAGAAGACCATGCACATTGATTTATCTTGTAAATAGCTGTATATTGATGAGTCTACATTTAACCTAAGCGTCAAACACACTAACGATTGGGTTTTAACCTGTGCTACACGAGGCTTTTTTCAGCTCCTTTCTCCAAGCTGAACTCCGCTAAAGCAAGGGACCCGAGTAACCCACCTACTATCTGTATTGCACCCTTTCATCTCCCAGCGCCAAAACAACGGGGAGAGCTGAGCGAGAACTACCCCTGCGGGAAGGTGCGCAGAGCCCTTCTGCGGGGCTGCACTTTATCTCGGCTCAGCATCCGAGCGCAAAGCTCCACTTTCCTTGTGGATCAGGGAAAGATGCTTTCACCCTAGGGAGAGGGACTTGGCTCTCCAACCGTCTCCTTGTTTGTCCTTGGAGAAGACTAAGTCTCTCTTGCATCTCAAGAAACACACGGAAATGGGTTTAAAAAAAAAAAATCTCAGCGACAGAAAAACGACAGTCCCTCCCACAACAGAGTCCCTGTTTAAAAAAGGAAAAAAAAAAAAAAAAAGGAGACCCCAATGTCACCTCCTCCTCCGTCCTTCTGCGCTCAGTGGCATGCTAATGACTCACCCGTTATAGCTGAACTTAGGCCGCTGAGAAAATGATGGGGGCTCGTACTTTTAAAAGCGCCGAGGAATTACTGACAAAGCGACCCGAGTTTTTGCAGCAGCCGCCTCCTTTTCAAGGCCGCTCTCTCGCGGTCCCTTTCAGGACAAGGGTGCGATCGCGTCAGCGGGATCGGGCTGTACCCGCCGATCGCAGCGTGGGGATGTCGCTGCGGCCGCTCTGCCCTCCCCCGTCTTTCCTGAAGCAGCGATGCCAATACTCCTGCAGAGATCTGCCCTACTACTGGGCCCTAACCTTGGCTATCTCAGCCCAATGGCTCCTGCCCAAACCCCAAGATCGAGTTGGACGACTTGCCATATGGGCACAGTTTATTGAAGAAAACAAAACCTAGAAAACACATTGCAATTCCTAAATCTTTTTCTGGCCATGTCGGGAAATGCCCGGTCCCGCCTGAGATGCCCACCACTGCACAGGAGCTCCGCACGAGCATGTTATCACCTCGCATCTCGTTTCACCATATCATATCGCAGAAGATTCTGCAGCATATTGTGCATTACAAACGGGATCTGTAGGATTCTCAGGGATGTGATAATTAATTCAGCGAGGATGATGCTTAATATGGACTGGCCCGAAAGAAACGAGGTCTAAAAGGAATATGTGTGTGAAGGGGAGGGGGAAGGGGGAGATGTTTAAAGCGTTTGAACGATAAGGCAAATGTTCAAAAGCTACATTACGTTTGCTTCCCGACCTCAAGAACAGCCTGAAGCTTGGCATATGCTGCAGTTCCTTACTCACCACGAATATAACCGGTAAAACCCGTCCCGACTTACTAAAGGAAAAGGTTCTGCTCTGCACGACTAGCTCTTCGGCACCTGAGAACTTGACCTTGGCACAACTCTTTCTCCAGCCGGTATCACGACAGACTCTGGCACTCCTCCAGTAAGGCTTAAGCTCTAGGGAGCGACCCCCACTCGCGTCCTCCCCCATCCGGCTCCCCGCAAAGGCATCCCCGTCCCCTCTCTTTAGCCTAACCCCCGCGTCCGTGGACTACTTGGTGCTCTGCAAACTGGAGAGCGACAGCTCATGGCACTTCTCCACGCAGAGCTATAGAGCTGGCACGGCTCCAGCCTTCCCCGGTGTGCCATCCCCACACAGCACTGCAGCTTTGGTCATATGAGCAGAAATGATGAGAAAAGCACTTTTTAATATTTTCGCACTTGCTTCCCTGTTCAAACAGTTGCAGGATGGCTATGACTGACGTGCTCAGCGCTGAGGATATCAAGAAGGCTGTGGGAGCCTTTTCAGGTGAGTGTTGTGTTTTTTTTTTTCTTTTTCTCTCTCTCTCGTTTCTTCATTTTAGGATAACGGCGCATTTATTTAAACTCGCGGAAGATTAGAGGATCCGGCTAGACAAAATATCAAATGAGGATGTGTTTTCAGAAGTGCAGTGAAAGCATAACGGGTTTATCAAGTGCCGGGCTGCATCCTCAGCAAAGTTAGCCTGCACATTATAGAGGTGAAATATTTCTTTTAAAGGAAGGCAAGCAGTAACTGCGGACAGACTTTGCTTCTACCGACAGGATACTTTCAAAAAGAATAAAACCCTCGGCCAACCAGGATGAATTATGTCTTGATGTGGGATAGGGAAGTCAGCCGTGGATGACGGCAGCTTCCCACTCACCCCCAAAATTCAGTTTCAGGTACTGCAGAACTGCCGTTTCTCGGCATCGCTCTTTTCTTACTTCCTATGCGGAATCCCTGGGTGGGCTTTGCTTTTCGGGATGGAGCAGAAGGCAACAGTAGAGCAAGCGGGTACACTGCTCGACTGCAGAAGCTTTCTGCAGGACGAATGGCTGCAGCGGTCCACTCCTCTCTCTCAGACTGCTCCGGGTTTCAGATAGTCCCTACTCCTTTTATTCATCGCGACCCCTAGACTGACAGCAAACCCTCTTCGTGCTTACAAAGATGCATATAGTTAAGGTTGCTCCCAGAGAAACGCCAGAAATCGTGTTCCGGGGTGCGTGTTATCTCCCCCCTCCCCCCAGACTACCTGGCTGACCTACCACCCAGGAGAGCAGCCTCTGTCTGTCCTGCTCTGTGCGATGACCTTCCCAGACAGACAGCCGCGCAAAACCCGCTGAGCCCTAATAAACTCCGCAGCCGGGGAGTCGAAGGGACCAACAAACTGCTTTGCTCGATCCAGCAGCTGTTTCCTCATTAGCTTTCATTGTTCTGGGGCCATCTCCAAGTCCCAGAGCAGATGCAATTAGCAGCAACTAACGGCAGACCTCAGTCAAGCAGATCCCAAAAGACTGAGCCTCCTTAATTTTATGTCATAGGAAAAGCTGCGGCGGGAATAAGGATGCATGGGGAAGAAAAGAAAAAAAAAGTCCACAGCACGTTTTGGAGGTCACTGTATTGGATTTCTAATTCCCACCGTAGTCGTTGGGCTACGTGGGTGGAACAAAAGCGGGTGCGGTCAAAGGACAGGAGAGGTGGAGCAGGTAAACTCATTTACCTCGGCTCCGATTTCAAAGGCTCTGGTTTTCCCCCCCCCCCGGCGATCGTGCCTCCCAAGGTCTCGCAGGCAGCGTACCGTACAGCACTCCCTTGCAGCGCCTGAGCTTACGAACAACGATTGCACATACCTTTAGTGGTCGAAATGCAACACTGATTTCTAGGAAGTCTTCAGGAAAAACGACACAGAGCTGAAATAGCCATGTGCTCTGAAACACTTCTTATCAATGCTAGGCTCCGAGGTTGAGCAAGAGCGCTTGTTTGTTTGTTTGTTTTCCAGGGGTGGAAATGTCAAAAAGTGACAGCGATATAATAATCAGAATCTGCTTTCACATTACTGTTCTTAGTGTTAAACTTTTTTTTTTTTTTTAAAAAAAAAAAAAAAAGGAGTAAGGCAGTGAGGCAGAGCAGGTTAGACTTCAGCTCCCAACTCTGTCACTCTGTCCTGTGTGACCTTGGGCAAATCTCCATCCCTCTGTAGCTCTCAGCTCTTCATCTTTATAACAGATACCCTATCCTTCTCCCACTTTGTTTAATTCAATTAGCGTCTGTAAAGAACGGACAATTACAGTGCGTACATCTAGCTCCTACCAGAGTTGGGCTCGACTGTGCCTCCCAGGGCAGGACACACAGCAGTGATGAAGAAAACCACAGGTATGTGTTGGTATATGTTTCGATCACTTTTCTAAGCAGTTCTCTGGCTTTTCATCTCTTATAGCGGCTGAATCTTTTAACTACAAGAAGTTTTTCGAGATGGTAGGACTGAAAAAGAAGAGCCCAGAAGATGTGAAGAAGGTTTTCCACATTCTTGATAAAGATCGAAGTGGCTTCATCGAAGAGGAAGAATTGAAGTAAGTAAAGATACGCCCTTCTCAAACAACCTTGTCTTAAGAGTCTAATTTCCTGGCTTTTTTTTTTTTTTTTTTTTTTTTTACAAGATTCTAGATAACAGTATACAATTCAATCTTTGACTAGTACTGGTGTTCAATGATCAGTTGTTTGCAGATTACATGATAAAGTGTGCTGGAGGTAGCTAGCTGTAGCTTTCATTGCAGGACCCTGAAACACATGAATCATCAATACCTTACAGATAGCTCTTCAGTCAAATGAAGTTTCAGAGTACAGCACTCTTCCTGAGTGTTAAAGAAGGTCAACAGAAGATACAACCCGGGATTCCAACTCATATATCAAATCAGTGGTACAAATAACTAAAAAGTGGAACTGTTCTGGGGGGGTGGGAAAAAGCAAACCAACAAACACCCAAACCCAAACAAAAAAAAACACACACACCAAAAACCCCACCACTTTCCTTTTTTTTTTTTTTTTCATGCCTCCTCTTCAGGTTTGTACTGAAAGGCTTTACCCCAGATGGAAGAGACCTATCAGACAAAGAAACGAAGGCTCTTCTGGCTGCTGGAGATAAGGATGGTGATGGTAAAATTGGCGCTGATGGTATGTGATTAGAGGAGTAAACTTTGACAGTAACAATCGAACGTTACTCTTACATACAAGAACTGAGGAAATCTAGGAATCACTGGGGGCTGTGACCTTCTGAAGGACACAATTTGGATTTAATGAAATGCGAAGTCCTGCTACATTAGCCGTACCTTGCTTGCAGGCTTCAGGGGAAACAGCAGCCGAGGTCTGACACTAGAGGGGGCAAGAGCTTACAGAAACCGAGATGTAGTTAAGGCACAGTACAGCACAGGACTAAGAACCAATTCAGCTTCTACTCCAATTAGTTTAATTTTTCCGTTATTTCAGTGAAGCGAGGATCGAGACACTGACAGTTCAAAGACCCGGGCTTGACTATAAAACTTAGAAAAGACAAAGAAAAAAGCGGAATACCAGTATTTCTGCTTGATAATTAGCACATAGGAAAGTAATCCAAGATTTAGCAAAGCAACACTCTAAAAAGTCAAAGTACAGTCATTCTGCTACGTAATTTTTATACAATAACTGTCTATCCAGCTTTTTCTAGTGTTTGTGTGAGTCTTTACAGCTGAGAAAGTTTGTCACTCCCTTTTACTAAATATGAGTACTACAATAAAAGAACAACTTTTCTTCTCACAGCATTGCTTTGAAAACTACTGCTGTCTTCTGCTGTCTCTTTGGATGGATCAAATTAGCCCACATATCAAATTTATCCTTTTTCCTCTTTCTTCTGTATCCTTGAGACACAGATATGAAGAGATGCATTTTTGAATTCAATCCTTCCTCATTGGAGGAGATAGTAGCAGGGGTTTGTGGTCAGAGTACTAAATCACCTAGACAGCAGGCAGTTGCTAAGTTTTCACCATACTGACAAGCCATATGATAGGGTGAAATAAAAGAATATCTAAAAAGCCTCACATCTCTCTGTGTTAACTGACACCTGGGATTTGTAAAAAGTGTCATCTCCAAATCAAAAGCAATTAAAAAATGAATAAAAAGCAAAATATGGTTAACTAACATACTTTCCCCATTTAGACGCTGAAAAATGGCATGCAAAATCACCCACTGACATATTAGTCAGGTGATGTATTAGCTAAACTGTCTGTCCATAGCATGTTGGCATATCGGTGACTATGATTGTGTTTCTAGACCAGAGCGTCTTAATTTCTCAGATCGTTATTATATTACAGTTGCACAAGAGCAACTGTGAAGCGCGTAGAGGAAGTTTCTGCTAAACCCTAGCAGTGCTACTGAACCCAAGGAGTGTGTCATTATTTGAGATTCCATATGCTTATTATATTGGTTCTCCTTATTCCCATTAAAATTAGTGGCAGCGGTACTAAAATCAGAGGGTAAGATTTTCAGAAGAAAATTGATTCATGTAAGTAAGCTTACAGCTGATCTGCCAGCCTCACATAAGATACATTCTCAGTTATTCCCAGAAGGCTGAAAAACAAAAGCAGTATCAATTGGAATAAAAGAACTATACTGCAGAATGATTATGCCTTATACAAGAGGATACAGCATTAACTTATTTAAGATTGACCGTCACTTTTTTTTTTAAACTTGAAACAATGCCTAAAAGCTGGTACGTTGTAAGAAAGCATACGAAACACCTATTCTTATCTCTTTTTTCTGCAACTTTTACCCTTCCTTAAACTTTGAACTGGAATTACTCTGAATTTATATGCAATAACAAGAAGATAATGAAGGGCTTTTTTCTTCTGCTTCTTCTGGCCATATCCCTACTATACAACATTATCAGTTTCTTTTCCACTTCTTAAATTTGACTCAGACAGCAAATTGTTAGACCAGGAAGGCTTGAAATACATGCAAATTTATCAACTGGGACAGTGACCAAAGGATGAGGATGACAGATACTTTCCAGCTTTTCCTTTAGTTCATAAATCTAATTCCCGATTATAACTGCCTGTGTAAACGAACTCTAGAGCCATGAACGTATATCACATTCATATTCAGTATTGCAATGCTGTATTTCTGTTGCAAACCATTTGTTTGTTTCCCTGTAACTAAGTTATCAGGCATCACTTTTCACTAAAAGATCACAAATGGGCAGCCTTTCACAGGGCTTAAAGTTAATTCACTAGATGGCCCTTGAACACCATCCCTCAGGAGCCCATTGCAGTTGTAAGAACTGATCTTCATGGATTTTTAACACCACAGAGCCATTTTTCTCACACATATCATCACAAACATTAATCCCAACCTAATCAGCCTTCTTCCAGTTAGAGGTCTCACATTATAAATTTTCTCTCAGGTCTCCTGCTTTAAACCTTTTAGCACTCCTGCAAGACCGTTCATCTCAGAAATAGTTCCACCACCTTACCTCTTGTTAGATCAAGATTTGTAGTTTGTGGCTGATCCAGTTTCAGACAGTTGGAAACTTGCAGCCTGTTCATGCAAGACGTGATCATCTTCTGTGTGGTGTCAAGCCCCCTCCATTTTCCACCGATGTGAACAGAAGATGACAAATCTGAAAAAACTTGCAGGTCAAGGCGAGGCTGCCTAATAAAACTGCAAATGTTAGCTTCCAGATTGGATTGGGAAGTGATGCTGAAACAGCTCTGTCCACTTCAGGAGAACGTTTATAAGAGGACAAAAGAAAATTAAGATTTCTGCTCAGAATGTTTTTTTAAATCTATTTTGTGTATTAGTTCTGGACATGCACATCATGCCTTTCAGTTTCTTGATATTAATGAACTTGGAAAGTGCATAGAGAACTTTCAAAGATCATGCACTGAAGACAGAACAAATCCAAATTTTTATCCCAGAAAGTCAAAACATTTCTCTTGATACAGCTCTAACTTCTGCAAATGTTTTAAAATGTTTAAATTATTTTCTCTAAATGTTGTAAAAATGAGACATCAAGCATTCAAAATTACAACTGATAAGTCATGACCTTGCCATAGGTAAAAGTCATGACAAAAAAAAATCTTTTGGAAGTCTTACTTCTGTTATCTCTTTGTGCTCTTGTATCTTCTAAAATAAATCACTGTGAACCATTATTTACAAAGTTTCCTAAACAGATTTGATATTTTACAGGTAATGTAAAAACCACAATCTGATGATAGAAATCACTAGCCTACAACATGTCCTCTGTAATGATATCCATCATTTCAGTAAAATAATACAGGGTATACATTAGTCTGGTCTATACAACTAAACTATATTGAGCACAGTGAAAGAATCCTCTCTTTTTAATAGAGAGCTTTGACAAAAGACAGCTATTAAATTATTTTATATGACACAATAGTCTAAATCCTTTTACTATAAAACTGTTATTTGTGCAAAGGAAGGTATAACTCAATTTTGTTTGGAAGGAGAATTACAGCTGGAGAAGAACATGTAGTCAGTCTCAAGGACTGCCTTATTAACAGGCCAGTCAGAGGAAATAAACATTTACAAGAATGACCAAGAGACAGGGACCAATATACAGTGGCTTATCTCAGAAGTTTTGCGTATATGAATGCACTTTATAACAATGCCTCCACAAACCACCTGTGGTTGGGATAACCTTCATCTGAAAACAAATAGTGAACTAGTTTACATGATTATTCATCTGGAATATCTTTGAAATATTTAAAGTATATTGAAAATCCTTTAAAAAATAGTAGAAAGCTTATAGCAGTTACTCATGAAGGAGTATTTTACGGTTTGCTGGCTATCAGAAAGTATCTGTGAAATATATTACCACTAAGTGATAATATCATAACATACTATAGAAATTATCTGGCTGCAAGTTTGAATAACCTTTTCCAAACATATTCCATAGCGACAAATGATTATAAAAAAAGACTTAATTTACCTGTAGCAAGTATGACAACTTGTTCTAACAGAATATGCGTATTTAGTTTTCCCTTTTGGAAAGGTTTCATCCATTGCAGTTTCTCTCTGTGGGATTTGTTCACACAGTGATGTAATAATGGTAGCCTTTTTCCTTTTCTGCCCAGAAGAGTCTGGGTTTCTATCACAAGTACTTTACGTTATCTCCTAAATTCAGTTTGCAACACTTTCAGTCTATGTACTCACCATGTACAGGATTTATACACGTTTTGTGTTAAGTAATCTGCATCACTAATCCTAATTTGGATTTACATCTTTCAAAATGATGGATAAATTTGGATTTAATTTAAACCCTCTGGCACTTTTATTTCTCGGTCTGTTTTTTCAGCATTTGGCAACATGTTTTTTTGGATGTGTCATCAAAAATACTCTCCGTTTGTACACACCAGTCAGTAAAGATCTCACTTGTTTAGAGTTTGGCATTTTTTCAACTGAACAATAGAATGATCTTTAAAATGTCTAATTTGAATCTCCTATCTTTTTTTTATTTGTAAGACATTATTTTTCATTATGTCAAACTTCAGTAATTTTCTCTTGAGCCTTTACAGATGACTGCCTCCCCTATTTGGCATTTTCTTCTCAGCTGATTATGTTAAACTCATAAACCACTCTCTCTGTATACCCTCTAATCCCGTTATCATATTTGTTGCCCTTCTTGCGATTCCCTCCAGTCTGTCATTTTTAACGCTCTGAGGCACACACAACTTTGCAAGGTATTCTCACATGTAACTGTTCCAAGGTTAGATGGAGTTTGGAATTAAAACCTCCTTGGGTAGTACATTATTCAGAGTGCAGTATGCCAGCCGGCTATTCATTGCGATAACTTTGTCACTCTGCTGAAAAGTGTTATATAATCCCAAGCTACAAATAGATACATTTATGTAAATATTATAGATGTAACACTAATAAAAGCCACAGGGTAAAATCCTGGCCCTCTGAGATCACAGGGATTTTTCTCATTATCACCAATGTGGTCAAGATTGTTACGTAGGTTTGTATCAGCTGTCTGGTTTCGTAATCTGTCATTTTCAGGCAATTTGCCATTACAAAATTGAGTGTAAATGTAATATATTTATAACATAGGGACATGAATACTCTGAAAGACTCATTAATGAGACACTTTGCCAAACTCTGATATAAAGGAAATTTATCTCTGTGCAAAATTAAATTTCCACTTCTTGCCTTCATCCCATTGAGATTTACCAAGGAAAAACAGGGAACTAATAAAGTTCTTCAGATGAGTAGTAGCAGACAGTCTTGACAGTATGGCATGTATAGCATTTCCTCCTTACCCTAAAAAAATCCTTTCATTTCACTGTAAGATTTCCCAAGTCATACCTCCCCTTTAATTAACTTGGATTTCTTTGTTCCTTTGTTATTGTGATGTTTCTGCTACACCAGTGACTCTGTAATCATTGTAATATGCTTCCTCTTTCTTTACATTTTCCTTTCTTAATATTTTCAAAAATTTTTCCCTTCTCCAGAATTTGCAACTCTGGTGGCTGAATCATAAAGGCTTTGACCAATGCAAACCCTTCACCCATCCTTCACTGTCCGATTCCAACCACCTCCTGCTGGCTGCTTTGGCTCCTGTTCTATTTATTTATGTTATTTTATACTCCAGCTCTGTTTTCTGCAATCCTGCAACTCTGTAATTGTGCTGAAAGACACTGTTAAAATAATAAAGGTCACATCAATCTGAGTTTTATTCTCTCTCACTATAACTTATTTCTTACTTCATGTAGGCTTGGCACATGCTGAGAGAAAATTTCACTCTTTATTGCTGACATCCCTGCTGCTTTATCCCTAGCTAGGGTAAAGTGGGAAGAAATTTAAGACATTATTTGGGATAAAACCCGCATATAATGAGTCATTCAGTCCAAGTTCTGAATTGTGGCAAAACTGACTGCATTATTTTTAAGCCATCCCTGCTAAATGGATGCATACTCATAGCCTGGAAAATCTCTAGTGATGGCAATTACCCAGCTTCATTTGGCAGCTTGTTCTTTTGACTTAATCAATGTTATAGCTCAAAAGTATTTCCTAATATTTAACCTACATCTTCCCTGCTGCATTTTAGGGATTGGTAAATTGATCCTTGTCTGTATAATTTGTTAAATTTGCCTGATGCAAGGAGATTTTTGGATAAAAGGTTTGATAGGAATATCAGTTGGTGCCAATCATGCATGGGGACAACTTCATAAACTATTAAAAAGTGGTCATTTCTAAAACACAGGAGATATTACTAGCAATGTTACACAACTTTATAGGACAGAGAGAATGGAATACTCACAAGAAAAAACAGTATGAATTTCAGGAAAGGGGACACCAAGATTCAGGTGTGATTCTACTGTTGACACTCCCAATGTTAAAATAATATATAAAAAAATTCCATCAGAAAACATTTATTCTAAAACTTCACCAGAGAAGTGAATATCTTTCTTTGATTTACATATAGGAAGCTGTTGAAAGTCAAGCTAAGGGAATGACTAGCCAACAGTAAGCCTATGACAGAGCCAAGAGCTAAACATGTTTCCCACATCCTGTTCCCTGACTCTGACACCAAGCTCATGGTTTGGGGTTTTTTTTGTTTGATTGGGGTTTTTTTTTGTTTTGTTTGGTTGGGGTTTTTTTTGGTGTTTTTTTTTTTTGTTTGGTTGGTTTGGGTTTTTGTTTTGTTATTTATTTATTTGTTTTAGCAAAAATTAAAGGAGTGGGGGGAAAGTCACTTTTAGGGAATATTTTCCCCACATCTTGACATAACATTGATGACTACTGCAATAGAAAGGAAGGATATTTGCTATTTCTGGATTCCAAATTATTCTCTGCAGCAATAATACCTTATTCTGTTCAGATTTACTATCACTAATTTAGTATATAAAAAGAATAAAGCTGAAACCCTGTCACCATCACGTTGTACTGAATAACATTCTCTGCCACAGTGATTACCCAACGCTACTCGGCCACTCTAAAGCCACTCTAGATTTTCACTCTCATAGTAACTTACAAGACTTTTTGCTGAAGCTGCTGTGCGTTCAAAAGAAATCCTTTGGTTTTGCACAATGTATATACATATCTGAAGAATGTATTGATTTTTAAGTATTCTAAATAAAGCAAATGAAAACGGATTGCAATGAAGCATGACCGTTTATTTACTTCTTTTTCTCGGCAGCTGCTGACCTCAAGTGGCAATAAAATGTAATTACAAGATTGTTTATGGCTACAGAAAAAAAAAAAAAATAGGAAGTTAGCTATCGACGTATGATGAATAAGGATCCATGGAGTAACAGATCAACATAAAAATCGCTACATAAACACCTCTATAGTCTCCTTCTATTCTTTGAGCCTGCCAGGATTTGTATTTTAATGCTTCACTGGACGGCACAAAATCTGAGATTTTATCCAGGGCTTTAACAAAAAAATAGTACAATAGAACAAATAGCAAATAAACATAGCTATTAATGAGTCTAAAATGATTTATATCACATTACGTGAAATTGAATAAGTTACAGCAACATTAATGGGGATATTTCACTGCCATAAAAGTTTGAAGACCCCAATGATTCCGATATCAGTCTTTCTTCACATTATTCCCTCAACAACTCCTGAACAGGCAACACTAAGTGCCTAATTTGGCCTGAAATTTTTCAGCTGTATAGTAATAGATAAGATGAAAAGAAATATCCTTTTACTTTCAAACTGAAAAAGTTATAATATAGATACCAGTTACAATGAGTAGAGCGACCTCCAAAATACCATCTTTACTTTTCATGGTGATGGTACCTGATACTCTAAACATTTGGTCAGTTTATTCAAATATGCAACCGGTATACTCATAACCTATGTAATCACAATTCTCATAAAATCTGTTTTAAATCACTTTTTTTTTTTTTCCCTAACTGTAATTTAAATTCAACGTTCAAATTTCAATACTTCATGCTTCTACCACTGAAGAAAAAAAATATAAAGAAATCTCTGCCCTAACATAAAATTACTGTTTCATCAATTATCAAAGTACTACTTTTTTCACTTCTGGCTCTTTGATGCTTATCTTAGATGCTTACTTTTCCCACCCAAATTCCTTCCAAAACTTCCCAAATCTTGTATTGTTCCACTTCCAATTGACAAAAATTTTCCTGTTAGATGGAAGTTATCTAGTCATGGCCCAAAATGCAGCAAGGAAATGCAAAATTTTAAGTTAAAATAAAATATAAAACAATATCCATACAATATATTAAATTACTAATTTTCATATTGGTCTCATTTTAATGTCTTTAAGATTGTCACAGAAGCTACTGTAAGGGCTGAAGAAAGTAGAATTTGCAAAAAAAAATTTAATCAGGCTTTTGGCAGAGTGTGGATAATTGTACGCTTGAAAAATAAAAAAAAAATCACATTACTCTGCAATGTTTCATGAAGAAAGAGGTTTTAATTTTCACATGCATAAGCAAGGAGCAAGATTAAGCTTCTCCATGAAACATTTACCTTCAATTTCTTAATTGGCATATTACATCATCTTCTTTGTCCTGTTATGGGAAAAACAAAACAAAACAAATCCCAACCAACCAGCCAACCACAACAACAAAACCCCCCAGCCATCTTGTTGAAGACAAAGTTTTAAGTAATCGGTCCACATCCTTTCCTTAGATTCATAGCCAATAGTTTGTAACAAGACACAACTGGATTATTTAAAAGATATAAATTATGTTTACAGATACAAAAAAAAAAGAGACACCACTTATATATTGCTGGGAAATAAATACAACTCTTTCTCAGCTACACTCAGAAGGAAGAAGAGCCAATTACTCAAGTCATACACAAAGCATAATTTCTTAACAAATGACATCAGCATTTAACAAAAAGGATTTGTACTAATAGACCATCACCAAGTCTTAAAATTTCTCCGATCACCATCTACCATCACCAAACTGTTAACCAATAAATTCATAATTGTTTATGCTTTAAGGGTCCTGCCAAGCTCGTAATGGAGTTTCATGGACCAGCAATTTTCCACATGTCTTATTTTGGGAATCAATGGACTGGAGGCCATAACACCTGTTCACTTTGCAGAAGCTGAGCTAGGACTTATATTTACAGTCTATCCACCAGTTCTGAGCTCATCACTGCCTAATGTTCTATGATTGCTTCCACTCTTTGTTCCCTTAATCAAAGCAAAATTTGCTTGTCCATTTCTTTTGACTTTCCTGACTTTGCATCTTTTGGGGGTAAATAAGGACATTTTCCTCTAGCTTCTGAATACTTTTGAAGACTGAAAATGCAGTTCAACACAGACACAGTTTTACCAAAGCCTTTGTGCTATAGCATCTAAACATTAACAATATTCTGTCCAAAACAGAGTTAATATTGTTATAGAATTAAAAACTGTGGCATTTCACAATATTTGCAACATGTTCTGCCTCAACAAAATAACATCAAAGATTATTAATTTATACAAGGTTCACTGAAGACACACATTAGTCCACAATATTTTTATTAATGAGCATAATGCACAAAATAACTTGATTCTAAAATTCCCAGATTGAGATTTAAGTGCTCAGCGGATAGAGAACACATTCTTCTATTTATAAATCAATTGCAAATGAAAAAGAAATTATATGGCACACATTAACACACCAAAATTCATCTGGGTTAAACCATGTGCTGACGTTCTTGCTCTAACATCACTAGGAACCATGGGTAACACAACAGCATAGGATTTAGCAGATGCCAGTGATTAAACTACCTCCTCTAGGTCCTGGACTCTCTCATTGTTAATGCACGCTTCAACCTGAGCTGCTGCATCTTCATTCTGAGAGATTAGTTTGGCAGATTCTCTTTCCCAAAGATGTACACTCTTCAGAAATCCCAACACTCTCTAGAGCTCCAACATTTAAAACAACTTTTCTCCTAAACAAGAGAGAGCGAAGCCAAATGTGTCTAAAGGGGGTTAGCTGTGTGCATGAGAGATCAATCGTCAAAACTTTCCCAGACTGCAGGATCTCCTAATGTGGGATAATTACTTCACAGGGGAGAAAGTGTGTTTCTGGTTAGTGCTCTTCTGGTTGCTAAAGTAATAAAGCTTAACACAGGTTGACACACTTTTAAAGACAGAAGTAAATGTAAATACAAATAGTAGAGTCCCTTCTCCAGCCACAAGAGAAACAGAAGGCATTGCATGGACCAGAATATCCATATAAAATACTGGAAGGCACTTAATAAACCTATGGAACATGCAGCTAGGAAAGATATGTTTTTCATAAATTCATTCAGTCTTCCACCCAGGAAAATGTAAGTGAAAGGATCTTGTCGGTGCCTGAGTCAGAAGGTCCAACTCACATTGCAACAACAGTTTTTAATTATAGGAGACGCTTGTCTCAGCAATTAATGGTTTAGGTATAAAAATACTTTTGGTTTCACTGGTGTTACAGTGGTATGACACTGGCATTAACAAATGGATACCTGGGCCTTCAGGTGGTAAGAACACAGTAACTCTCTGTTAATTCCAACTTTACCACTAGAACTTCTAGACAGGTCATAAGAGGAGCAGGGCCAGAGGTCAAATGCTTGAGCATTCATTATCAGAGGGAAGGGCCCTGGGATGCTGAGCAGACAAATGGTTCAGACACATGTTCAGATTTGGGAAATGTTTTTTTTTAATTCTAACATTTTAATTGTTAACAAACCACTTCCTGTATTTTCACAATTCAATGCGGTTTAAAAAAAAAAAGTATCACTAGAAAGATACAAAAATATATAGGTAATAGAAAATTATCAAGCATTTATTACTGCTTTAATATAAAGGAGAATAAGAATTATGTGGCTGTGCTAATTTTACACTTCCTTCTGCAGATGAAGATTTCTGTCTTAAAACATTTGCATTCTCCCCCTTAAAGTAATTTTCCATTTTGCTGGATACAGCATAATTGCCTCTACTCTTTCAGCTGCAATGGGTTGCTGAAATTGAGCTATTGCCCAGCACCTGCTCTTAGTCAGACAGCTGAAATCAGAGGTTAGGGGGAAAAAAAAGATTTCATGTCATTGTAATGCAAGTCTCCTTTTAGCTTTGCTGCAGTCAGTGTTCAATTATGTTCTGTAACAATCTCCATTACTAGAGTCAGTGTTTTTCTGTTCCTCTGTGCATGTATTAACATTCTTGTTCACACGTGATAGCCTTCTTAGCAAAGCAGAGGAGTCTTAAGAGACATTTGCCCATAGATCTAATGAGTCTACATATTTTTTTGGCCTGTTGGCAATCCTAGTGTTCAAATGTATCGTCATTTTGAAAGCTCCACAGGAAGATAACTGATACAACAGAACTGAAATTATTTCTCACTGAAGGCCTGATAGGTCAAAATTAACCTGAAATTTCATCTAGCCTATAGAATACAAAACACAGAACACATAACAATGAATGGCCCCCGTGTAAATTTTTTTCCTGTGTGTATACTATTTTTACAAGCTCAGGATCCTTCTCATTCAGAATTTCTCTAAGTTCACTCTGTAGCCCAGATGTTTATGACTTCATCTGAAGCAGGAACCAAGACCCTACATCTGTAGGAAGAAAGCCACAAAGACTTTGCCCAGCAATGCTCAGCAGCTGGTGCGAACAGCTTCTGGCAATGCAGGAGCAGGAGCCTTGCTTTTGAAGTAAGAAAGAGCAACAATACACAGACAGAGAGCCCCGAGACAGGGGCCAAAGGGTGAACACCACAGAAATTCAGGGTCTGGGACTTTGGGAAAAGAAAATCCTGAGCAAGGAAAGATTGGATATTATTAGAGGGAGGATCTGAAAAGCTTAGAGCACGAGGGGTTTTATTATAGTATAAATACATTATAATAAATTGACCTTGAAAAAAAGGACATGGATAAGGTGGAAAAGTTTATGCTTAAAAATTAACCTGTTAGAAAAGTGGAAATGATAGAAAACAGTGCTAAAAACTCTTGAAAATTTAATTAGGAATCTCAAATATTTCTGTTCTCCTTCTTCCATTAAAGATCCAGGTTCTCAAATTACATGGCTGACTCTCAGTTTTCAGTAAGGGGAAAAAAATTCTAGCTGTCATGCCTGCAGAGAAAACTTTGAATATTCAAACCCTAAAACCATAAACAGAATATAAACCAAAACATAGCCTTTTATTTTTTAATAAATTTATTTATCTGAATGTAGTCTCTCTTACAGTTTTTAACATAAGATATAGCATTAGTGTAAACCTAGCAGCTGCTTTCTAAGCAGACGGCAGCTAGAGATCCAAAAAAAGATTCCCAGCTGATATCATAATCATCATCACCACATAATGACTGCCATGCTGGAATTATGGGTGGCTCATTTAAGGATTTTATCTATTCATATATTCTGTATTTGACAGATTAACCCCTTCCCCATGATGCAGAAGCATACTCAACACTCGCCAGCATCCAATCACTCTATGCATGACTCTGTGCAAAAGAGCATGACAATGATTGCTCCAATAATAGCGTACTCACAGCTGAGAAAGGTTCAGGCCACACACAAGGCCACAGCAAGTCCTCAGTCCGTCACAGATGCTCCCCCACAGAGAATCCTATACAACAGTAAGACTTGCCGTATGAAGTTCCAGATTCCTGATAAACTATCCATGTCTAATGGTTTGGAGTATATTGTTAAAAACTAAATGAGGATTTACATTTTGTTCCCAGTGCTCTTCTTAGCTTCTATGTGCAAGAACAAACAAATAAAGATTCAAGCTGGAATTCTTCTGGACATACGAAGAATAATTATTCCCCCCAAATTCTCCTTATGTTTATCCTTGTGGATTTTAATGCATACTTGAGAAATCTGTTCCTCGTTCCATATTCATGAAAAGAGAGGACATGACAGTTACAATTAGCATACTTGAACCAAGTTTGCAGCCTTGTAGAGGTACTTACCCTACATCTAATAATTTATTGCTTTTCATTGATGCCACAACCACTAGTCATTTCTAACTTTCACTTTCCCAACGTAGCAGATCAGAAACAAACGACAGATATGCCAGATCAGTCAGAAGCGCTGCTGTAACTGCCAACAAATCCTTTGGCTGATTCAACCATTTCATAATCATCTTACATTTCAGTGCACCGAGTCTCAGCCAAAAAGCTTTCATATCTGTGCCTCAGTCCCTACCACAAGAGAGAAAAATCTGAAGTCCTGGAACTATAATGCCGTTATCAACAGTGATATAGAAAGCGTCCAGATGCATACTTCGGTGCTAATAGCCCCACTCTGAAGAGAAACAAAAGGCAATTTTGGGGAATGCCCAATGAAGTAGCCCTCAAAACAGATGAAGTTTCTATTTATTCTACTACTTGAGGATAGGTAAAGGACGGAAATCTATAATAAAATTTACACATCCTCTCCTGCAGTTTTCAAAACTCTCCAGACATATTGCTGAACACTCATAGACAATTCTGTAAGAATCTATACAGATTTTAAAAGCTTCATGAACTCTGAATATTCATCCATTTGCAAGATATTTCTGATGTTGTTTTGCCACACTGTTTCCTTTTAGTAACATAGGATTTAAAAAAGAAAAAAAATACTGATGAAACGCTTTGTATTTAAGAGATTTCTTATAGAAAGATCTATCAATTCCTTTCCTCGACATTAGTGCCCTCCTGAGAAGCACTGCTCACCCCAAGGAAATCTGCATTACTTCCTCAGTAGCTTTTATTAGGCAGCATGTTCAAGTTACAGGTTGCAACCTGCTCAACTCTGAACACAGCCAGAATGTTTGCACCAATACATGAATAACTATAAAAACAAGCCCTAGGAATATTAGCAAGTTCTGCCTCAAAAAAAAATCACTTTTCAACAGGTATATGCTGTGAAGGAGACAATGAAGTAACCTGCACAGTGCCCAACAGAATGTGAAGCACAAGGCAGTCTAAAAGACCGTATGACCTTGCTTTAGTCCTCATTGCAAAGCCTTACCTTGCTTCTGCAATTCCTTGCCACTGCTACTGGTGCTGCAGTTCCACCATTGCTGCCTTCTGTAGCCCGATGAAATGTGAGCCACACATGGACACATGCAGTTTATCTACCATTTTGTGACCATCGCCTAAATGAACGTGACTTCAAATTTCAGGGTCCTGTGGCTGTCAGGGCAACTTATTCTGCTCACGTTAGAGAAGGGGTGCTTCCCACTCATAGGAATTTTGCTTTATTTGAGGAAGAAATTAAATGTGTGAACAAGAAGAGCACTCTATCTCTCCTTAGCTGGTAAGTATAGGATTTAACCTAATAAACACTTCTCTAGGGTAAGAACATTATCCTCTGTTGTTGGCGTTTGTTTTTTTCTAAAATCCATAGGGTTTCTCTCTCCCTCTCTTTCTCACGTATACAAGATGAGAGAGGCTTCAGTGAGCACAGCTACCAGTATTCCAATTTATTCAGCAGCAGCCCCTGTGGACTGCTAACAGCAGACTGTGATTCTGCTTGGATTACAAGGCACAGATAAGTAATTCCATCCTTAATCTATCACTGTCAATGGTGGTAAGGGAGCAACTTTTACCTGTGAGAAGTCAGGTAGAGGAAAAGACCATGACGGGGCGGGGGGGTGGGGGGGAGGAAGTGTGGGGCAAAAGGACAGCAGAAATGGAGAGGACACAAGTACATTAAGAGCTTGATGTGCAAGTGCATGCAGAACTAAGTAGGAAATGAGGGATGGGATGAAGGACCAGGGTGCTAATAGAAAAGCAGCAAACAGGAGAAAGGAGATAGCCAGATTCCAAGCAGAATTTTTCAATAGCAATGAAAATCTCACTACCAACATAATCTATGCCATCTATTACACTGATCCCAGTGTAAAATGGTGGAGATGTTTGAGAGCTCAGTATAATGCTGATGGATACCACTACGTTACAGCCACGATCAATAAATCTCAAGTGCATCATAATGGAGTCTCAAAGCCTTCACATACAGACCTGTCAGTAAACTGGGGCAATATTACAAATAGACAACAAAGGATAACGCAAAGATTGTAAGAATGGAACAACACAGAGATAAGTGAATTTCTTGGAGGATGGAGCGGAAGACAGAAAAGATGAAAAAGCAGGTAAGCTATTTAGACATAAATGATATAGAAGATCAATAACCCCACACCTGTTTTATGTGATGGAGGATTCAGGAATGGAGGAGAAAACAGTGAAAGTAATAATGAGACTTGGGATTAATTTTTCTTTTCCTTTTTAAAGGAATTCCAAGTGCTGACTCCATCACTATACTTCACTACAATCATCGTCTACAATCAAAGTCTCTGCCCACTCAGGCTAGAGAAATCCCTTTAGGATTTTTGTTAAAGAAACAATTACTTTTATGTACATATAAAATAATCCTTCGATTTTGCTATAGGTAGTTATTATTTTTATGTTATTTGCTTATCTGGCTAGAATACTGGCAGATGTCACGTAGTCCCAAACATATGAAATGGGTCATTCATACTAGAAAAGACCATAAAAAGCTGATTTCTAGGCAGGCACTGCTTTGAGATTAATACAACACTTGGAAAAAAATATTTTCAATGAACTCTGCTCTTGGAATGTCCAATCTTATAATCCAAACACAGGTCCACTACTGATTATATTCTCTTATTCCCAAGCTTGCTTACTGCTTTTCCTAGTAAGCAGATTCTGTGCTCCAAAGTACACAATATGTGTAGCCAAGCAAAGTCTATACCCTGAAAAACTATTGTTTGTTATTGATGCCATGCTTTCTAACTGTGTAAGAGCTTTCGAAGAGATTGGAAGGAGGGGGAAAAAAATGCAGGAAGCTTCACGGTCAGCTTTTTCAGCTTGTAGGAAACAATTGTTTTGCAAATATAATAGGCCCAGGCAGGATCTCTCGGCAAAGCATATTTTAATAACGATTTTGCAAGACCGGGTGTTCTACCTAAAGGTAGGCACACCTAATAGGGCAAAAAGCCCCTGCTTATATCTCCCCAAAATCCCGACTGCAATTTCCCTCCCCCCCATTGGTTGGGTACTTCAGGGTTTACAGACTATCCCAATGCACAAAAATACCCTTTCCCTTATCAATGTATTTAAGATACAGATTCCTGGTACTCTGGCTACACTTCCCCCTAAATTAACTTATCAATACAGGTATCGGTATGTATACAGGTGTCAGTACATATTCCGGGAAGAGACTGTGTATTACATTAAGAATTCATAGTCCGATGTCTCTCTGTCCTTCCCCCCTGCTGGGGTCAGGTGCCAGATCCTCAGTTATGTAAAAACAACAGTTCTTCGTTAAATGTTCCTTACAAGCTCTAACCCAAATCCATAAAGGTTGACTTAGACTGCCTAAGGAGAATAGATCAGTCTAAAGATTAAGAAAAGGGCACAGAAACAGTTTAAGAGAAGTCAAGGGAGATCCTAGTAAAAAGATTTGAAAAAGAAAACCAAGTAATTAATGGAAACAACCTACTGCAGTGTGAAAGACTACAAAAATAACAAAAAAAAAAAAAAAAAAAAAGGAAAAAAAAAGGAACAAAATTCCAAGATACTACGAAAAAAGCAATTAAGAAATCAGTGAGTAAGAGAACCCTCTCTAGAACAGCAACATAGTGAAAAGCAACAAAAAAGATGAACTGCAAGAAAGAGATCAAATGTTGCCCCTGGTTGAGAAGGAACGTTGCTCAATTTCCACATTGGACACACAGGACTCATAAACCGGCTATTTTAAACATACTGACCCAACCCGCCCTGAAATCCTGCGATTTGACTCCAGCTCCGAGCCCTGAGGGAAAAAATGACCCAAATCACGAGACTCCCGCAGCCGGTGACAGGACATATGACACAGCCCCCTGCCCTTTGTTTGGGTAGGCCCCACATCCCCTGCCCCACAGCCAGGCCCACTACTCAGCCTGAGCAACGGCCACCCGCCCGCCCCTAACGGCCATCGCCGCACTCAAGGCGCCACCGGGCGTAACCGTCCGCGCATGCGCAGCAGATGGGCGGAATTAGCGCGTACCCGCTCCGCCGGCCCCGAGAGCCGGGAGTGGGGAGGAGACGAGCATCCGATCCTGCGCATGCGCAGGAAAGCACACAGCCAGGCGTGCGGATGAGGGCGCGGGCGCTTCTGCACGGAAGATCCCATTCCGTGGGAAGGGCATAAGCGGAAAATTGAGGCTTGTCTCCCTCACTCTCTATTTTTTTTTTCTCTCCTTGGTACTGCCGCACCCCTATGTAATAGGTCTTTGCCCGTGGCTTTATTATTTTCTGTCCTGTCCACAGGGGGTTAATTTCGGCTACGTGGTACAGTCCCCTGTCTTCTACCCAATACCAAACAGACTCTACAAGCGTATTTAGTTGCTGGGCAGAAACTACTCCGTTGACTCCGTAACACCACCGCGCCATCCGCTGAGCGCGTTGCCCCGCCTTAGATACTAAAAGGGGCGGGGAGTCGGGTTTGAATGACAGGAAGTCTAGTGGGCGGGAAAAGACAAGTGAACCCATAACAACTCCGGGTAGCATCGATGAGCAGAGCCCACAGCCAACCAAGCTTGGGGGGTTGGTCGTCTCCTGACGGAGGCGGGGCGCTCGGTTGCTAGGGCCGCGCCGTTGCTAGGGCAGCGGCTGCCGCCACCGCGCTCTGCTGCGGCCCTCCTGTCCCGCCGCCGCCTTCCCGGGGACCGGGGCGATGGTGAAACTTGCTGCCAAGTGCCTCCTGGCAGGTGAGTCCAGGCCGCCCGGTCCCATCCGCCCCTCTGGCGGTAGAGAGCGGGCTCCGTGGGGTGGGGCGAGGCCAGCAGCGGGGCGGTGCTGGGACGCCCAGGCCCCCTCAGCGTGGGGGAGCCCCGGGTGGATGGTCGCAGGCCGCGCCGGGAGGTGGCCTGGCTTCTCTCAGCCCCTTGTCAGGGGTTCGCACCGACGGCGAAGAGGTGGGGACCGCAACACCCAGGGGACGGGAACCGTGGCAGCCACTATTCGCTGTTACCTACCCCATACCCTCTCCCTCTCCTGACATGCGGAGAGTCAAGAGCTGCATTCAGGGCGGGCGTGAGGCGTAGCTGGACCAGCTGAAATGCAAGGATAGGATCCAAAAAAAATCAAAGAAACAAAGAAAAAGAGTATTTCTACAGTGTGGAAAGGTGGTCTGAGGAGGGGGAAAGTGCGAAGGGAGCAGGGTAGACAGCAGAGTCCTGCCTCTTGTGGGAAGCTCCCTTTGTGCTGGAGGGAAAATTCATGTCAGAAATTGGGATGATTCTGGGTGTGTGATGGAAGGGTGAGGCCTTAGCAAGCAGTGCAAGGATTAAGCATGTGCACTTCAGAGAGGCAGCTTTTTCCCCAAGCAAACTGGAGGTTAACCTGAAAAAAAGAGCTGAGGTGAAGACACCAGTTTATTTAGTCAGGATGAATTATGGAGGTGTTGAAGTTAAGTACAGCTGACTGTTAACACTACAGTAAGAAAACCTTTTTTTTTCTTTCCCTCAGCCAGAAGCATGAATTCATAAAACATTTGTGTGCAGACATCTCCCGGGTTTAACTCTTTGCTACAAACCTCTTTTTTTTCATCCAGAATAAAATGGTTGCCATTTTTTAAAATGATTGCCTCAGAAACAGCTAACCATCAGCTTACACAAAATCAGGTGTGATCTTTGGCATATGCAAAAGAATTGATCTCCCTGGTGCCTCTGTTGATAGTTACTGTGGACAGCATGAGTATCTTGCCTGTCTTCTGGATTTGAAATGTACACACCGTTTCCAGTTTGGAAGTTTCCAGGTCCTAATACATAGTCTCTATTTAAGTCTTTCACGTTTTGTTGTTCAATGTTACCGAAGGCCAATTCTATGACCATTTAAAATTCACTTTAGGTTTTTTTTGAATGACCCAGTTATGTGCTTAATCCTAATTGGATCTGGAGCTGCCTTTTCAATTCTGTCCATAACACAAACAACAGGAAGGTCCTGTCCCATATATAGTGCTCCTAAGTGCTACAATAATATCCATGTATTATTAAAAATAATAAATTAATGGAGCAAACCAGGCAAAATAACTTCTTGCTTACAGAAAAGACAAGTATAGTGAAGGATACATAAGAGGTGAGTAACCACAACAACTTGAAGGGAACAAGAAAATGCAATGACATAGGAGCAAAAACGTCAGAGATGGAACAGGGAACTCTTGTGTACCTTAGGAAATGGTTATGAAGAACATAGTGGCTCAGAGTATTGGGAACTGCACCAAGGTCAAAGAGAACAACAGGGGAAAAGGGCTTTTATTAGCAAGAGTGAGAATATTAACTTGACAATAGAAAGTGAATCCTGTGTTATCTCGAGTAATATACAGACACACAGTAAAAGGTATTGTTGTCTGAGCTTACTATGAAAGCGCTATGAAAAGGTTTTCATTGTAGAAAGACAGCTGGCAGTAGCAGGTGTTTTAGACCCATACTACAGGTTCTGGCAGAATAACAGAAGTATGGATAGAATAAATACTGTGGGATGCGGTACTGGCAGGTGAGACCAAACTACATGAAAAGGGCAAGGAAACTTATCTTGAGAAAGTGTAGTGAAGTAATGGGCTAAGAGGGTGACAAAGAATAAGGAGAGGGAAAGAACAACTGAGGCTGTCAAACTGAAAAAAGGCAACACATTACTTAAGAATATGCACCAGATGATGCTTGTGCAGATTGGAGCAATGTGTGCTTCTCTGTCTCATTTTACAAAGACAGATCTAATTGTCTATTGAAATACAGAATAGCTTCCACTCAGAACAGAGTGTAGTCTTCAGCACAAGCTTGAACTGAGCAGGGAACAAACAAGCTGACTTACCAGATTTTTCTGTCTAAATATTATGAACCCAACTCATCTCAAAGTAAGCAAGCATGCTAAACATGTTTAAACAAGAAGTACATTTGGTTAATGCATCTAGGAGCAATTGTCACTATCCAAAACACCCTTCCTCCTCTATAATATTATGTGAGCAGATAGCTTTCCCTATTTCCTTTGAAACACAACCTATGAAGCTGTAATAGGATCAAAATATACCAATTTCTGGGTTTATTATTTAAAAACATAAGGTCAAAGACTTGTATCCCAGGCTTGGCTGTCATGACTGTTGCTTTAAGAATAAAGCAAGAACCACTGAGGTATTTAGTTTCTGGTTCCTGTCCTTTGAACTGTCGAGGCTAGTGAGACCATATGTGAAGAGAGGATGAGCTGTTTCAGAACATTAAGTCTTTGTTTGCAAGGATGATGGTATTTTCATGGAATGATAGGGGCATAGGTGAATTCTGCAGTTCTCTGCCACTGCTTTGGATTTTACCAAGTTTTGTAACAGCAGGCCAAAGAACGCAGCTGCCAAGTTTGCCTGAAGTGTTGTACAAGCCATACCAGAAAGCCTTGGCTCTAAAAGAGCAAAAACTAAAGCCCCTTGGTTTTCCTTTCATATAGGGATGAATCAGCAGGCTCTTTCTCTCCAGCCAAGTGACATTCTCTTCTGTTCTGCCCAGAATGCAACTAATGAGCCACCAGCAGCATTGAGTCAGCAAGAGTTGCTCTCTTAGCAGGGTCAGCAAGAACAGTTCATCGAGGAACGTTAGCAGCTTAAGCAGCTTTGTAGTATATAAATTACTTGTTTTTTCCCTTAACTCAGTATATAACAAGGATTTGAATTTGGTGAAAGGAGTAATATTAGGAGATAAAATAGTCTTTTATGCAGCCCAGTCTTCCTTATCATATTGTGGTTTTCTCAATATGACAACATATATCAGAAATTTTAATTCTCATGTAAAGGCTATAGGGTAGACATGAATTTTAGAACACACAGCAGTTCCACTCTGGTTTGGGGGCTCTTTACTGTCATTCATAGAGCAGAAATCTGATGTCAGCACCAGTATGCATAATGGCAATACTAATTTCTTCGTGTATTGCCTTTTATATTTTTTTGTGCTTGTTGTGACAGTTATCTTGCCTGTATTCAGAGTTGTAGCATCCAAGGTCTTATGGCATGTGATAGTAAAAGAACTGAGAGAAAACAAGATTCTGTAAGATGAAACAAAAATCTTTTATGTTTTTGGTTTTGCAGGAGATCCAGCTGTGGGGAAGAGTGCTTTAGCCCAGATGTTCCGCAATGATGGGGCTCATTTTCAGAAGAACTACACACTGGTAAGCAAGCTTAAACTGCTATCCAACATTTTTCTACATTGCATGATAAAACTAAGAAGGTCTAGAATAAAATAAATAATATGATTTTAAGTTGCAGCATTCAAGGTGGGGACTTATAGGGTTTTCTGTCTTTTACATCCTAGATTCTGAAGAGAAACCATTTAATATTCTGTAAGTCTTTACATTGTGTGGGTGATGGTTTTGAAACTTAATGCAGAGTAATTTAGTTAATTTTATAATTTTCCTGCTGAACCAATGTTTTCACAAGCTTTTGTGGTGTTAGAGAGTTTCCCCCTTTAGGGAGTGCTCTATGAAAAAGCATTGCTGAAGGAGAAAGCTTTTAATTCCAACTATTAAATGTGCATGTGGACAGTGCACTTATCACTATGCAAACATGAAGATGTGCTGCATAGTCCCAAGGTAATTATAATCTACAGAAACTGTTCCCAGATGAAGAGGATACAGTTTGCAGTCTTTCAGTGTGAAAATCAATGGTGATGACTAATCAGAAGCAGGATAAAAATAAAAGTAAATATAAGTAAAGTTAAAAAAAAAAAAGGAAAATATGACTGTGGAGAAAAAAAACCTAAAATACGTTTATTCATTGAAATAAAGATGGAAACCAAAAGTTAAGGATAGAAATAGAACAAACAAACAAGCTACAAAGCAGAATGAGATAAAAGGTGGAAGAGGCACAAATAACCTCAGTCCCACATGTTAGCTGATCACATGGTTGGTGCAAAATGTTCTACGGCGTGCTTTAGAGCAGCAGCGTGATAGTGAACGTAGCCCTGCAGGTTCCAGCTAATACCCTTAGTTGTATATAAGAAAATCTCTGGATGTTGGTTCTTCTCCATCTTTTCCCCCCATCAGAACAAATCTATGTGGCTTTGACATGTAGGTGGGAGTATGTTGCCAGAGCTATGAGTGGTTCCCAGCAGTCTATGTTTGATGGGATTGTAATGATTCACAATAATTGCTTCAATCCAATGCATCGTTCGTATGCAGTCAGACAGGCTCTTAAAAACTCTTCTGATGCTTGTTTTCCTGATTCTTCTTGACAGACAACGGGCATAGAACTGTTGGTGAAGGCTGTATCAATTCCAGAGACAAGTGATAGTGTGGTGAGTTTTTCTGTGACATAAATTGGGTCAGAAAGAGACATCCAGAGCTCAAACCTCACTTCAGTCTCATTCTGGTGGAAGATCGCTCTGTGTGTTCATAAGGCCGTTAAGTTGCATTAAGGAAATGAGGCTGATCATGTACAATTGCTGATACTCCAGGATTAGTTTAATTTTAAAAATGTAAGTTTTACATACTTGTATCCAATGTGACATCTTAAACCAAAGCTGTTGCCAGCTTTGTTCGAATTCTGTTCTGTCCTTTAGGGCATTCAGGTTTAGTTTGTGTTTCTTAAAACTACAGAAGCTGGAACTTATCTGTTATTCTCCTTAATGACTGGTGGAATGTGGACCGCATGCATAATTTTGTATTAATAGTGAATGTTACTGTCTCACTCCCCATATTCTGTTTCCAGTAGACATGGAAACCAGACTTGAGGTCTTGGAGGTAACCATTTTATTGGTTATACATGAAAAATAGCTATTAATATTTGTTTTCTCATACTATCTGAACTGGACTCTTCTCGTGTGGGGAACTTGTCCCTTAGGGACACAGCACTGCTGTACTGAACAAAATGCAGGAGTTACAAGTTCCAGTATTTACTTTCAAAACCTTTCCCTACACTGTGTTTTTCATGGGAAGAGCCTTCTTTCTGCTTCTGCTTTCAGGAATTCTTCATTTTTGACTCTGCAGGAAAAGATCTATTTTCTGAAATGCTGGAGAAACTGGTAAGCCTTATGTAACAGTCCTCTTCCTCCGAAGAAGTGCTTTTGCTTTGAAGATCTGAACTCTTTAGTCTGGCAGATGTAGCAAACTTTGTCTTTAGTGTAAATGGGAGCAATTACCTCAGTTGCCAATGCATCCTGTTCTGTGTCCCTAAAACCTGTAAAAGTACTGGAAGAAATACTTTCCAGAGGAGAGAAGGCAGATAGTCATTCAGTTTTCTTACAAAAGAAATAGGGATGTTTAACTGAAAATCGCTGTGTACTCTTGGTTAAAGTGATTTTTATTTCTTAGAAAAACATCTATTTTGCTGCTACTCCAACAGTGGGGTTTTTCTGTGTTATAGTGATGTGTTTGATCCAACAGGGCTCATTCTTGTCCTTGAGCATAATACCACCCTTGATTTTTTTCTTTCATGCATTTGTGTCCTTACCTGTACAGTATCTCCATTTTGAGATGTACAATCAATTAACTGATGTGAGGTTTCATAAGACAGCTAAGTCAACCTAATAGTTCATTGTTTTACAAGGGGTAATTCCACTTTTTCCCTTGCACTAGGTCTGGTTTGCAAGGGATCCCTGTAGAAGCTGCCCCAGCTTCTCAGACTGGAGGATTAATTTTGCGCTGATTCAGCATGAAGAATCAGCTTACCCAGGGATCAGATGAGTGTCAGAGCTGCTATAAGTAAAGTAGCAGGACTGTGTAGACAGGACTGGGGAAGGAGCGCAGGACCACCTTTCCCAGTGCTTGCTATTTATTCAGTCAGCTCAGCTGAGGTGTGAAACCTCAGCCAGGGCATACAATTCCTATATGTTAGGCATTTTATTTTTGTCTTAGCATCTGTGTTTGCTGTAGTTACAGACTGGCTGTTGACCACATCAGTTTCATTAGAGCTGACAATGTTCCTTTCTTGCTGTGCAGTGGGAGCAACCCAACGTCCTGTGCCTTGTGTATGATGTCACTAATGAGCAATCTTTCAACAACTGTGCCAAGTGGTTGGAGAAGCTGAGGGCTCAAGCAGTTGGAAGGCACATCCCAGGTAAGAAATGGGTGAGATTCTTGTCTGCTCCCCTTTTGTATGACAACAGTTGTTTCTGTCGCGATGTGGCATAGCATATGTATTTTAAGCCAGGGGTGGGCATGACTTCCTCCAACTTCTTTGCTTTTATCACAAAGCAGATAAGGCATAAATATATTTTCTCTGTGGAAACTTTTCTAGGTAGTTGTAGACTGTTCTCCACACCTCCAACTTTTTCAGCATTTACTGCTAACAAGTCAGCATTTCTTGGTTGTTGTTTTTCCTTTGTTTCATGTTTGTTTGTTTTGTTTGTGTTTTGTTTGTGTTTTGTTTGGTTTTTTTTTCTGTAGGTGTCTTAGTGGGGAATAAAACAGACCTGGTTGGTCGTCGAGTCGTGGAGCAGGAACAAGCAGAGCAGTGGGCTGAGAAACATGGCCTGGCGTACTGTGAGATGTCAGTGGTGAGTATCTGCACCTTTCACCATCTGTGGAAGTGCGCGTGTGTAAAATTATCTTCTCTTTCAGGTAAAGAAAGATAATTGGGGGCTTTTTTCCACTTGTATGTCATCTAACTCACCCTCAGTTTCAATGTCTTTTGTGAAGCAGTTTGAGCAGAAACAGTCAAATGCTTATTCCATCTGTCGTTCAGAATTTTCTTATTTCTTTACAGAAGGAGATGAAAAATTTTGAGGCACCTTTCCACATCCTGGCAAAGTCATTCCACCAACTGTACAAAGAGAAAGTGGAAACTTTTCACTCACTAGCTTGAGGGCCGTGACTGGGATGACTTTTTTATCCTCTAAGCTTTTTCTAGCGCCCAGAATCCTGCAGGATGGAATACAGAGAGAAGAAAAGATGAGCTATTTGCTGCTTCATGGTCATCTTCTGGTAATTCAAAATAAACTAGAAATAAGCAAGTGGAAAGACACTCTTCTGAAGTTGCTACCTCAGCATTCCTTTCATGTCCTCTAACTTGGTTCTCTGCTCACTGAAAGTCTGCTGCGTTGGAGGAGGTGGGGAGTAAAAGGGGAGGGCAGAATGGAAATTGCCAGCTCTTTGCTTTGATATTGTCTTGTCTCTTGTCTGAACAGACTTCCTGCTGCTACAAGCCAGGATTTAGAGGTTTGGAGGAGAGAGGAAACTGACAGGATGTTTTTCAACTTAAGCAACGCAGCCTTGATGCCTATATTGCAGGGCGGGACTGGTGTGTCCCTGCCACTTGAAAAGCATTTTCAGTAGGGGACCAGTGCCTTAAAACCAACACATAGAGACTGAGATGTGCGGGGACAGAGCTCGCTTTAGGTGTGTTTCTAGGAGCGCCCAGAGTTTGAGGCCTTTTTTAACAGCGTTAATCTTATCAATCATAGGACTGATATGTTGATGACTAATATGTGTTTCTGACTTCTTGAATCTGGTTCTTTTATTCGACATGGCTCACTTTCACTGCCTGGTAGAAACGATCTGGCATCTGTGCTATTGTCACTTGGTAATGCAGTGCCCTCTGCTGGTCCCAGGTCACAAGATTTCTGAAGCTACCTCTCTTGAAGTGAGCAGGATTTCCTACAGGCACATCCAAATTGGCTTATCTGCAAAATGTGGTCAGGTGGCAAGAATACCTGTTTTATTCTGAGTCCAAAATTTTAAAGAAATTATATTTTCTTCATGTCTTTGTCATTTTATGTGGTTTTGTGTCATTTTTCTTTTTGCCAGCTGAACTTGGCAATACCAAGTTCAATTCTCAATCCTTCACTAGAATCAGAGTCCTCTTTGTTGTTAAACTTTCCCTGCTTGTCCTTTAATTTCAGATTAAAGACCATGATTCTGATATCACTAGTGGAAACAGGACTCAGGAAATGAAAGCAAACCTGGCTAAGTTCAGAAAGGGTAAAAGCCTAGAGAAAACTGCTCTTATGTGTGGAGTGCTGATGTTGCATGTGTGAGAGTCTGCTAATGCAGTATGTGAAAGCATCCATGGTAAGGTACTGCCTTGTAACTGAGCCTAACACCAAGGAGTTCAAAACTGTAACCATCTTCTTCTCCCAGATTACGTTAGCCCCCCTTGGGCAAGGGAAGCTGGATTTTGTAGAGAGTAACCAGTGAGTGAATTTTCAGGCAGGATTTTCAGGAATCTGTTTCAAGACTTTTAAATGTGCATTTTATAACCATTTTTATGCCCAATGCTAGGAAAAGTACATTGGATTGAACATAAGAAATATGGCTGCAGATGTTGTAGTTGAGTTTATGAAGCACTTCGAGAATCTAGAGAAGCAGCTGGGCTCATTTCACTGGCAGCAGTGTTGATGCCGGGAATTAGCTAGGGAGCATGAATACCAGCTAAAGAGGTTAAGTAGAAACTCAGCCCACAAGAAAAGAAAATGAATAGGTTCTTTTGCTGGAAGCCACCTAAAAAAATGCCAGAAACAGCTGGGAAAACTCTTGCTTCCTCCAAAGAAAGAAGGGCTCCTCCATGGCCTTAGGGTAACGAGGAAACTCACTGCTTTTTGGATTAGATTACTGTTACTGGCATTTTTATTTTACATGGATTCTCTTGTTAATTCTGGGTGGGTGTCTGTTGATTTACATGGGCTGAGTAGAGTCTTGCCTGCAGGTGCTAGTACGTCCAGCTATTAAGAATACACGTTATATTGGATGCTATGCTGGTCTAATTAAAGAACTAAAGTTTTGTTTTGATTTGGTAGATCATTTTGCCCCTGGTTCTATTGATGATGTGATTAGAACACAAGACAGATATTTTTTCATATTGAAAAATAGCATGCCAGGTGTGTATGCCACCTGTGACGTGGTATATAGAGGGGACGAACGCCTTGGGAATAGGTGATAAAGTGAATCCTATGCAGTCTCTAACCAGCGAGGTCAATCTCCGCACCAGAAGGACCTCCTATAACTTCAAATGAACAGTCTAAATACACCACTAAGATGAAGATTGGTGAACACTGTTTTATTAAATGAATGCAAAAGCTGGAGGATCTCATTAAGGGAATGCTTGCAGTGGTGATTTGTGATTTATAGGGAAGCTGCTTTTGAGAGGTTAGTGAAGAAAAATGCATCCCATGCAGGGAAAGATATATTGCCTGAGAGAGGGAATGTGTGATCTAATTAGCTAGCAGTAGGGATTCACCCACTGCCCCTTTCCCTCTTCACACATGCCATGACTAGAATTAGAAAAGGGGTTGTGTCTGAAGCATGTTGCCCAACTTGCTTTTTACAGGACTATTTCAAGCACTAATGTAGACACAATTTAATGTCCTTCAAAATGGTATGTTTGACAATAACCACCTCAATCCTTCCAAATGCATTTTAAAAGCATAAGAGACGGTTCTTCCTGGCTAATGTGCTATATAATACCAGCATGATGCAGGTGATGCTCGTTGCTATTTTCCTAACTTATTTGTGACCTTGGTTGTAGAGGCTAGTAGTGAAGAGCGGGTAGAGAACCTGGGAGCCAGATACAGGTAGGCTGTGGAAAGTAGTTCTGTGTCTGTGAGAAGGAGTTTAGGGTAGTGAGTGGGTGACCTGGACAAGCAGGGGGACCAAGGGTTTGTAGCCATTAAGTTTCTCTTAACGGTGTTCAGTAACTGTTGTGATCACATCTATAGGGTGAGGATGCACATTTGCTGCTCAGAGCCTTAGCATCACTCTGAATTACAGACACTGTGGAGAGCAGTGGGAGGAAGGCAGAAAGCCTGTCTGCTGACCAGGAAGCTGCTTGTCGTCTTACAGCTTCCCTGTTTTGTCCAACTGTGCAGTGCTGCAGGTGCTCAGCATGGATGTTTACAACCCAGAAGAGACGTAGGTCAACCAGAACTGAAATTTCAAAAGAAAAAGGAGGAAACAAAGAGGCCTTTAACTGTTTTTAAGAGATACATAGTGCTTCTTTTTCCTGCTTTCTGGTTTGATTAGACAAAACCCATTTTTTCTTCCTTGGAGGCCCTCCTTCTTACCTTTCCTTTGGTCCTCATGGTTCTGCTGTGCAGAATCCCTGTTATACTTGTGTCCTGCTTTACTTAGCTTGATACATCACCAGCTGATTTTTTTTTAAATCCTAATTTCTGCATTATCTGTTCCCAAGGCTGCAAGACATTTCTTCTTACAAAGATTAATAGACAAAAGAAAACAAAAGTAGAATTTTTAGTTAAATTGTCTTGGAAGAAAGAACCTTAAGAAGCTGACTGACATTCTGTAATTTTACTGGAAATTCGTTTGTGTAAAGTTGTCATATTAAAGAAGCTTTAATGGTTTGGTTTTGTCTTGCCAGACACATTCTACTATGGAGTGAAATGCAGGATGTAAAATTCCAGCAAGATCAGGTTTTATTGTGGGAGTTAATAGGAGTTTCAAAGCTGATCGTACTCTGATAAGATCTGTTCAGCTTTAACAATGGAATGGTCACTGCTGTTCATAATAAAGCATTAAATATACTGAAATGGGGCTGTCAAAACTGTTTGTTTGTTTGTTTTTTCTAGAGATTTGTTCGTTTTAGAGACTTAAAACTTAAGAAAGGACATATTTCAGAAAACTGATCTGATAAATGACACCATTTGGACCAGGGTTATTTCTGATACAACTTCAGTGACTTAAAGGGCTGGATTTAGTCTTTTATGCCAATTGACTCCCCTGGGTAAGCTTCGTTTCTTTACCCACTATGCATCTTGGACCGATCTGACCTGATAGCAAAAGACACATGATGTTGTTGAAAATGAAATACTGCCTTGGGGCAGAAGGATAAACCGTGTGGCCTCCTGAGGTCCTCTCAGCAATACTTTCTATAATTCTATTAGATTAAGTGGGGAAAGAAGTAGCGTGGAAAGCACAAAACAGGCTAAGTCATAAACTAGCAATTAAACTGGGAGCTGGGCTGGGCTACAGCAGAAGATGTACAATCTATCCCAATTAAGAGCTGTATCTCAGGAGAAACAGGAGGCTGACGCAGGTGCTGACAGCAGGGAAAACACTGCATTTCTGTTCTGTAGGCAGCAACTGCTTTCTGCTGGTGCTTATACAGATCTGTGGGGGTCCATACCCCGCTCAAGACTGTGCTCTGCTTTTAATAATTAGTGTCTCTATGATGTTCAGCTGCCAACTGCTTGCAGTTGTTGTCTCATCTGCTTGTATATTTTCCCCCTGTACTCAGCACTGGTGAGGCAGCACCTCAAACCCTGTGTTCAGTTTTGGGCCTCTCACTACAAGAAAGACACTGAGGTGCTGGAGAGAGTTCAGAGGAGGGCAACAAAACTGGTGAGGGGCCTGGAGCACAAGTCTGATGAGGAGCAGCTGAGGGAACTGGGGCTGTTCAGACTGGAGAAAAGGAGGCTGAGGGGAGACCTTATCACGGTCTGCAACTACCTGAAAGGAGGTTGTAGCATGGAGGGTGTTGGTCTCTTCTCCCATGGTAGTCCATGGAAGCTGGGGCTAAGGGACATCCAGGACCTTCTGCAGCAGAGGTGGAAGCTGAGCAGGAGCTCTTCCAAGGGCCATGTTAGACCCTGCAACATCTCTCTTAGCCTAAGGGCACATCATCTCTCTGCTTCTCGCATCCTATTTCCTCCTCCTGCTGTCATCTTGCCTTGAGAATAATGTCTTCTGTGCCAGTTGCCCTTGGCTCTGTTGACCTGGAACAACAATGCTTCAGGGAGGGAGAAAGAAAAAGGCTACTCGCTCTCTAGTCTTTTCAGGGCTCTTCAGGTATTGTGACTCCCTGTCGAAGCCACCTGAGAGATGGGGATGTTGCTCAGTCTGGAGTGTAATTTCCTGGCAGGAGACCCTCAGCTGAGACCTGGCAGCCTCATCTTGGCTCTTCAAAGCTTACTGCAATGTAACTTTCACAGACACTGGCTGTTCTCATTCTGATTTGGAGCTCTGTGTGGTGGTGTTGTTTTGGTTTGGGGTTTTTTTGTTTGTTTTTGTTTGTTTGTTTGTTTTTACTCCTTGGGGGGGGGGTCTTTCTCTCGTTCTTCTGTCACAGCTTCACATGTTTCCTCCCCTAGAGCTGTTTGTCAAGAGAAGCCTGGAACTGCTCTCTTTCCTGATCTCTGAGATCAAATCCAAATCTGGCAATGTTTAAAAAGGAAATGTGACAGACCCTACATGTCAAGCTGGGGTCAAGGATGGGGTCAGTTTGATGAGTTTCCCTCCAGCCACGTATGCATCTCTTGGAGAAATGTGGAGCTTTTAATCTTTCTCCATGAGTACTGGAAAAATACACAATATGAGGGTTTCAAGTTAGGGACTGTGAGCAGAATGATTCTCTGAAAGGTATAAAGGCAGAAATGATCTGCTGCTGTATCCCAAACAGGGGAAATGCAGGAGGGGAGGGGAATAGGAATATGTTGGAAATAGTAGGTTCTATATCCCTTCATGAAGACCCCGAAGGATTTGTTGAGGCAGAGTGGGAGGATGGAAATTAGGAGTGGGAAGACGTAAGGCTTTTCCTGGGTTGTAGAATGGTGTATGGAAGTAAAGTGGGAGGAAAAGTAATTTTTGCATGAGCCGTTGAGGGGAAAATGAGGATATAGTGGATAAAGCTGGATGACACTGCAGGTGGGAAGGCAGGTGGTAGTAAATAACAGAGATTTTCAGGGCCAAGATCAGTTTGGAGAATTCAGAGCCATTATGAGTAAGGTCAATGCTAACCATCAGTTTAGGCTCAATATGCAAGGCCTGCGTTAGAACCAGGCAGTATGAGTTAAAGTCTGCATGACAGGGTTGATGCTGGGATTCAATAGGACAAAAGCAAGAGTCCAGAATGATAAGCCTCAGAGTCATGTGGGGAGATAAGAACAGCAAGCTGTGATGCCATGAGGAGCAGTGGTTGGAGAGAGCATATCCAGATGAGACCAGAAAAAAGAGAGTAGGTAAGCTAAGGACACTATCAGACTATCAGAGTGGAAGAGTGTGAAGAGGTGTTGGAAATTCAGATTGAGTACAGTTCTTCCAAGAGGATTTCTAAGTAGGGGGAAATAGAGGCCTACAAGTGTTACCCACACATCTTTGTATTGTTTAAAACACAAATTAGTTCCAGTGCTATCTCTGTTTTCTTTTGCCACAAAAAGAGCTGATCTATTTAGTTTAAACTTTTTTTTTTCTGGGCAGGGGTGAGGGGGCAGGTAACAACACATAAACTTATGCCTAATTGTGCTGCAGCATCCTGAATACATCATGTTCATCCATTCAGGGAATGGAAAGAGAACCTGCACCTCACTCAACCAAGCGGAAGTGCCCACTGCAATTTTTGCATTGACATCTCACAGCAAAAGCTTTGTGATAGGTTCATACAGCAGAAGACCTTCCCAGAATATCAATATTCAACCACAAAAAATAGAAAAATGCAATGTATGTGATGCCAGTGTAAAGCAGATAGAAAACACTCTGTTCGTGAATAAAATTACCTACAATAAAAAAACATCTTCAGCTCCGCATGGGAGGAATCTCTTCTGTGTTGGTTTCCCTTCTCTGCTTTTGCTAATTTATTTTGAATCCTATGAAGCATCGCTTTTCTCTTAATCTAACAACTTTGTGTGGCCATTGTGTGCTATTTCTAGGACTTTGCTTTTGTAATGTTGTGTGGCTTCAGTCTGGGGACTGTGAAACCAGAAGTTTTGAAATTCAGGTTGCAGTTGAAGCATCAGGAATAAAATCAGCTTGTAAGGACAGCAGAACAGAGTATCTAGGAAAGATGTCTTACAGGGTTAAGATAATGCTTTTCAGTGTTATTGTCAGCAGCAAGAGATCAGGCTGCAATGAATGTGGAAATGTTAGATGAGGAAGGAACGCCGCTGGGTTTGGAAACAGATAACAAGTGTGGGTTTCTTGTAACTGAGGTAAATGCAGAGGAAAGGATGCTGCAAGTCTCTGGGTGCAGATGTCTGGGAGGTAGTAGAGGAGGTAAAGGAACGTTCTTGGACAATATGGTGAAACTGGGTAAGGGCAGGAAGATATTTCTGGTGGGAGCAAAAACAGAATAATGCAGAGTCTGTCCTCTCTGCTTTCTGGACCTATTGAGACCTGGGGATATTTTCCTTAAATAGACTAAATCATTGTTCTTTATGGCCTTCCCAGCTAAGAGTGCCAGTAAGGTGGCTTTCCGTCTTCAGCAAGACAGACCTGATCACTGGATGCCATTTTGGTCCACAACCATTTTGATATTTGATTCCTCTACACTGTCCATGCCTCTTGCCTTTTTCCTTCTAACTGTCCCTGCACATGAAGGTCTTATAACTATGCATCCCCGAAATTCTGCCACTCCTCCCATGCTAACAGCCCTTTCCATTATTTTAAGACTGTTTAGATCCTTCCATGTACTTTTCTTTCTGGTGTTATAAGATGCAGTTAGAAAAAAAACCTCACTGGTCTTTCTATCCACTACCACCCTCTCCTACCCCTCTCTTCTCTATCTGATACTGGGCTAGAGCCTTGTGCCTTGTTCAGTGGACCAGTTCTGCTGTGAAACTGGACTGGTACAGGAGCGGGAGACCTGTGCCCATGTTGGATGTGTGTCTCTGCGCGGGTGAGGGGCAGACGAGGCAGGCACCCTTTCCTCCTTTTTATCAGACTGTGCTCATTTATTCTACCATCTGTTTTCCCAGTGCCAGAGATGATGCTGGGGATATGTGACTTGGGGCACTCAGGCAGAAACTGGCCTGCACAAGGCCGGCCATGTGTTTGCCTCCTAGCGATGCAGCGGTCAGCAGCAAATTCTTTGCCGCCGCCTCCTCTCAGTATGGGAGAGAACAAGCGTGAGCTGGGTTGTGTAGGAGACACAAAGAGACGAAATATGGGAAGGAGGGGAAGAAGGGGAGAGAGATGGGCTGGGGTGCGTGTGTGAGAACTGTGGGAAGGAAGGACAGACAGACAGACAGATGGGCAGAGTGGGGGAGAAGGAAAGAGGAATGGCTTGTAGAGAGGGAAGGACAAGAACTGGGCAGGGGGAAACAAAGAAATGGATTGACTGAGGGACAGCGGGAGAAAGGCTGTGAAGGAGGAGAGTCAGGCAGGTGTGGGGTGGAAATAGATGGATTGTCTGTGGGAGAGAGATGTGTGTCAGCTAGGTACTACAGTAATAGGCAAGTGGATAACTACAGAGATGGAGATAAAGTGTGTGTGTGGTGGTGTCTGTGTGCGTGCTTATAGAGGCCTGTGTAAGGGGGAGTTGAGTGAATGACAGTGAGGAAGAAGCGCCATAAAGAAAGAGGAAAGGGATAAAGCAGAGGAACAAAAGAGCAAGGCTAGAGGTGAACCGTGGGGAAAAGAGAGGCATGGGAAGGCAAGGCAGCTCTCGGAGTGCAAACAAGAACTGGAACCAGGTAGTGGGGAGGAAGATGATTCATTTGAGAAGAAGGGAGGCTAACAGCATTTGTGTTTGGGGCTGAGGTTTTCTTACTGGGACCTGAGAGAGGATGCAGGGCAGAGATCAGAGCACAGTTCTGCATTACTAAACAGAAGCATTTTTGTGTATGCAGAGCTCACTGCCAGTGCACAGAGAGACCCAGTGGAGCTGGGAGTGTAAATGCCACTGTGCTGTGCAGATTGTTTCCTGTGTGCTGAACTGCAATACATACCTGAGCATCTGCAACTTGTGGACTGCCTGTTTCCAGTGTACCTGCTTGACTGCTGGGAGCTGTTTAACATGGCAGCTCAGGCATTTATTTATCCTTTTCTTCCCCCTCCTCTTGCCCTTTTCCTCTGAATGGAAAAGGAGATGTGAAAAAGCAGTGTCCAAATGCACAGGCACCTTCTTAATTCTTCCACTTCATGCTACAGACACCACCTTGCTTTACTGCCTGACTTGACTTCCTCTCCCTTCCCTTTGGCCAATTATTTTCCTTCTGTCCTTTGCTCTGTCTTTTTTTTGGTCTCCTTCTTTATCTCTTGCTTCAACTTTCTATCATTTTAATTTTTTTCTCTTCCCTGTACCTCCATCCCCCTTTTTGTGTTGTGTCCTAGACTCCTAGTTTAAATGTCTTCCCTTGTTGCAGCTTATTTCTTCTGGTTGCCCTGTTTCTTCTCTTCTGCTCCTTTTTATCTCTTCCTGATTCCTCCATATCTTTCTGTCTGTGCCTGTCTGCCTGCTTTTTCTCATTCACTGTCTGTCTTTCTTGAACTGGGTTGTGAATTCTGTTGGAATCAGAGTGGGACAAACTGTAAAACCAAGGTTCCCGGAGGGCCAGGTTGTGATCATTTTATTTTTACAATGTCCTTGGATGTGTAAAGGTGTTTGTTTGAGGGGGAGGAGCAGTGCATGTGCTCCATGTGGGAGAAGAGAGAGGAGCACAGGCCAGAACGAATGAAGCTTAGAACTAATATAGGTCAGTTGCAGAGTCCCAGTTGTCTGTGAAACAGAGAAGTGGTTTGTGGCTTCAGACTGACTACTAGAAAGATGACAACTGAACAGTTTTATTGAAAAGATGCAAACAACCTAGAAAAGTGTCCTGTGAAATGATGCGGTAGTGATAAGCATGGGAGGAGGACCAGCTCTGTGCAGGGGACTGCTCATCTCCCAGCCACCCCCTTAACCCAGGGAATAACCAGCCTGAAATTCCCTTGTCCTGCCTCGGAGCTGTCTCCTCCTGTGCATGGTCCTGTCTCCCTGATATGGAGCGGGGAGCACGGCTGAGCTACGCTTCCTTGTGCCCCCTACCATACTTGCTCACTGTGTCAAAGCAAAAAAAACCAGAACAAACAAATTAGAGACCACAAAGGAGAACCATACCCCACACCCTTGGAAGATGGGCCGGAGCTTTTGACCAACCTCTGCTGGGGTCTGTGCTGCCAAGGAGACCCACACAGCCAGAGGAGAGGCATCATCAAGGCCCTGAGCCTGGTCTGGTGGAGCTGGATGAGCCATGTGTGCTGCTGGGAATTGCATTGCTCTGTGGTAGACTCCTCACTTCCCATGATTTGCCACTGTATGAGAAAACGCTGCTTTCAGACTGTTCCCAGAAATTTTCACATGTGGTCAGTCGCTGCAGCGAAGGACTGAAAGTGGCAAATCCCAATGAGCCCAGCATTTGGTGTTCGGATTTCTGATTTAATTTCTAGTAATAATTTTGGTTTTATATGAGGTCAAAGTTAATCTGCTAGGATGACATCAAAGCACGCATCCAGATTTTCAGAGGTATTTGGAGCCTCTACCTCTCTGCAAAATCAATGTGAGATACTGACTGCTCAGCACAACTGAAAGTTGGGACAGTTCTTCAATGTCTGAACATGGAGTTAGAAGCCTGAATAGACATGTGTGTTTTATTTCTTTTTAAAACAGGCCTCTCTTCCCAAGGCAGAGAATATCACCACTCTATGATTCCTACCTGTGGTATACTCTTCTGTGCATCACCATAATGCTCCAGTCTAGCACCTGACTGGCTTAATGTGATGTGTTTAACCTACTTCCTCTATAGGAATTCACACTGGGGATCCTAAACGATTACAATGGTAATGTAAACCCAAATCCTAGGAATTCATATAATGGCTCTCTGGACACGATGTGCCAGCTGGCTTTCTCTGAAACAGTCTCTAAAGTACACATAGATCTCATGGGATAGTTCCCTATGTGGGACTACAGCAAGAAACCCTTTTCACATTAAAATCAGTAGCCTGTTACTGACATCAGTGGGACCTGGAGATTTTGAATTTTCTAAGATTGCCTACTCACTGGGCTTCTGAATGGGTATTGGAATACATGCGTCTCTTGCTTTGTTCCTCTGAAAAGTTACAGGGACTAAATAACCTATCCCAGAAATGAATCATTTCTCTTGTTTTGTTTAGTATAGAATCATAGAATTGCTTCAGTTGGAAGAGACCCTCAAGATCATTGAGTCCAGCCATAACCTAGTTATAGCACTATGTTCCTTCAAGAGTCTCTTTTAACCCTGATTTATTATAGAGCATCAGAAAAATTAAAAGTTCAATATTACTCCCATGATACCCTAAACTATCTGACAGAAGATGAGCCAGTGATGTCTTAAAGAAGACAAAAATGTATATAGCTGACTTGTAGAAGGGTTACCTGCATCAGTACCACCAGGCCCAGGAGAGCAAGTCTGTCCCTGTACAGGATGCCTCAGTGATACCTCTGTGACTGCTGAGGACCAAATAGCAAAATCTCATGTTTGGGCTGGATTGGGGCTTTAAATGATAATACCGAATAGATGAGGCTGCACAAGATCCTCTTCTCCATCCCTATCTGTGTCCTTTACACTGGAAAAAAATCTGATATTACAGAATATTGATCAGTGTCAACATGAAGCACTCTCACTGTAGGCCTCACCTTTCCCTCAGCATTTAACATTGTACTGATGTTTCCAGGAAGACTGTGTAAACCTTCAGTTCAGGAAAAAAAAAAAAAAAAGCAACAACAACAAGGCCTTTCTCTTTCTTGCCTTATTCTTCACAATTCTCTGATTTCTGCTATGTTTACATCAAAACAGTATTTTTTTTTCTTTAAGAACCAAACCACAGCTGCTGCACATTTTCTTACTGGGGTTTCATGAACCTATTTGTCAAGAAATGATGACTTTTTTAGTTTGTGGATTCTGAAGTTGACCAGGAGAGACCATCCCATACCATGAGAGGCAAATCAGAAGTGAGATACTGTTCTAGTTAGTGGAAGGATGGACAAAGGCTTTATTTACATCAAGATAGTTATTTGTGCCCATATTTCATGCCAAATGGACAGAGATACCCATTGCTTCTCTGATCCATTCTGGAGACCCTTTCCCTCTGCTTTGACCTTAGAGCAGATTCTGATCACAAAACCTGTGACATAACCTTTTCAACCAACTTTTTGTTTCCTGGAATATGCTTCCAGAGTTGGATGTACATGCATGTTGGTGGGAACTACCTGTGCCTGGTTTTGGATATGAATGGGAAGAAAGATTTCCAGAAAGGATCTGGGGCTACAGCAAAGGAGAAGGAATGTCTGTATGCTTGTGAATAAGCATATATTGGTGTATGGTTTATCAAAGAGTAAGGATGTGTAGAGACGTTTTTGTTTATACACAGGATGGTCCAGCATGAAGGTAGCCTGGGATTATAGATCAAGTGTAGAAAAATGTGTGCTCTGGAGTGGAAAAGTATGAGGGACAGCACTTGAGTGGGTGGGATAGTGCCTCTAGTTTAACATAGTTATGCAGATACATTGGGGTAGACATGCTGGTGGGATGGGGAATGTTCTCATAATGGATTTTCTCTGCCAGTCTTATTCAGTAAATTTGTATCTATATGTGTGCATATATCCTCACTGAAGATACTTTACCAAATACTGGAATTGCAGCTAGAGTGACTTGTTAGCAGCCTGCCCTCTGTTAGAGCTAATGGGTTGCAGGTATTGATTTTTGTTTTCTATTCCTATTGATTAGGAGGCTGCTGTACATACAAATCTCAGCACGGCATGGAAAGAGAAAGAGAGGCAAAACAGTTCACATCCCAGCAATTCATGATGGTGGAAAATTCATCCTGGGAATCACAGTCTTTTCCCACCATCTCTTTCAAATAAAGAAGGAAATCTTTGCCTTTTTGAAGAAATCAACCCATATGACTCATGAGCTGACACTTCTTTTTCTAACCATCTTCAGGTATTAAACGTTGCAAAGGTTACCATTCAACAGAAGAAAAGGTTGTGTGAGACAAGGGAGTCTTGCATGGAAAGCACAGGAGTTCTGCTTTCAAGACTCAATCTGGAACAAATTTATTTGGTATCCATGAGTACCCAACTGATTTATAACAGCACCCAGATCCCACTAGTATCAGTGCAAATATTTTCCTTTTGGTGGACTTTTCAATTATGTTCTGAATTTTTAGTGCCTCTGTGACTCTGCAAACTAGTGAATGCTACTTTGGAAGAGTATTAAGAGGTTAAATGAACTGTTTGCACAACAGTTAGCTTGGAAGAGGATACAGGTCAGAAACTGAGGGAGGTATGTATTATTGCAGTCTCATACTTGGTCCCTGCTAGAGTTCCACTTCTGTCTAACACAGGAGTTTTTACTGCACTCTCCAGGCAGCATCAGAACCACTTTTGCATGGAAACCCACTCATTTTAATTGTATCCTCTATGCCCCTTCTTTTTTGTTCCTTTCTGCTCGCAGTGTTACACTGGAGATGAATCTCCTGTAGTATTTTAGTATTTGATTTTTAAACTGCCCTTTCTATCGGTCCTCAACTTACAAGAACCTGAAGATAAGGAGAGAGGAGCACTGAGGCTTTTTCCATGTGTATTTATCTCTCTATCTTTATCTCATCTCCATCTCTATCTCTACCATTTCCAATTGTGATTCTCTGGCAAAACCACAAATCTTCTTTCCTCACTTTGTTAGTTTGTTAAATTAGTCTAAGAAAACCACCAACATGCAGATATGAGGTGAATAATAATTCTTAAATGCTTTAGGACCCTCAGCTTTGGAGGGTAGTGATGATTGCTCTGATCACCCCCTTTGCTTTACAGATATGTGACTTTTTTCAACTTTCTCCAGTGAAATCTCTTAAATAATAATTCTTTCTGCATCATATCTCACTTCTATCTTCTCTGCCCCATTGCCTTCCAGTTCTATAAACATCACCCGAACTCCAATTTATTTTTCCTAACATCTCCTCTGCTGGTGTATCTGTCTATTAACACCTCTGGTCTCCCTGCAAATACAGCTGCATCAACTCCATCTCTTTTACATCTCATTAGAGCAGCTCCTTCTGAGGTGGTCTCTCCAGGATGAAGATTCCTAGACACCAGTTTTCATAAACTATCGCTGTCTGATTTTTTTCCTATGGGCTGAAAAGCTTCACTGCAGCACTCCATGCACAAACACTCTATTCAGTGCCATTACCATCCCATGGAGTTGCTTCTGACTTCATGCCCTTCATCTCCCTTCCTGCATCTTTATTGTGCCCCTTTTTTTCCTACAGCTCTGCCCCTTCTCGCCATAAATAGCAGCACTCTTGGTTTGCCATTGGAAGCAGACTTCCTGCAGCTCCCTGTCTCATCAGCTTCTCATTTCAAGTAATTTAAAATGTAATTTAAAATCTCTCTATTTCCTCCAGACTATTAATTTCTCTCTCCTTACTCTTCTATAGATGTCATTCTGTGTCACGTTATTCAGTAAGACGCGACTGTTGTAAAAACCTGCCACGGTGTTTTTATTGCATATTCTTGTTTCGTATCATCATTTTTAATGATTCTTTGTAGGAAAGATGAAATCTCAACACCACATCTACCCACAGCACAAGCAGTCACACAGGACGTTCTGGCATTTGCATTGCCTTTGTTCCATTCTTCTCCTCTGCATTTAGACCTGTAGAGAGATTATTGTGAATGGTCTAAGACTATATAAGTAGGGTAACAGGAAGATGATTATTTCTGGAAATTGGGAAGTGTGAGGTAGGAAGCTGTGTTTAGTCCTGATCCTGAGATGTTCTAAGCCCTCATAGTTCTCACTCCTCTTAGACAGAGATTAAAGAACTCACTACCCTGCAAACATGGCCTTCTCATGCTGGCAGTTGAGGGACAACATGTTACTGTAGTCACCTGAAACCAAACTTGTCAAAGCTGCAGAAATATGTAATAAAGGCAACAATAAAGGGTTGGTTTGAGGGTCTCTGTTTTGGCCCAGCTGCTGTTTCATCCTCTGTATCTGACTGGATTTGTTAAGTGGAAAGATAAGTAATCCTTGACATTTCAGCACTATTTTTCTTGTTACAGATGAAACCTGTAATTTCTCAATGTTGGGGTCCCCTGCAAGCCCAAATCCAGAATCTCTGCAGTGATCACTTTCTTACCCTACTAGTCTTGCTAGACTCAGATACTACTAGAAGAAAGTTCCTCAACTCAGAGACAACCTGTCCAGCCCAGCATAGCCTGACCCAAAGCAGCACTGCCATTTGTAGCAGTAAAATAAACACTTAGCCATCTGGGCTACAGAGGTGAGCCCTAAATGTAAAAACATAACATCATCCCTTCTCTCCCTCTCCTCTTTGAATGACCCTGCTGTGTCAGCATGGGTGAGATTTCAAAGGGCCTGAGACCTTTTTGCCTCCACTCTGGCCAGTTGGCTTGTGTGGCATTACTAGAAGAGCTGTGCTACACTTTTTTGAGCATACAGAGTAACTGAGGAGCCCACTTGCCTAGGAGCTATGAGTTTCACAGTTTTCCAAAGTGCCTTTCCTGTCCACACATGTGATGTTGTTGCCTGATGGATCTGAGTGCCAGAAGAGAGAGTTGAAGTTTTTCCTCTTCAGAGTCTTTCAGGTTCCTGGCCCAGCTTTTCTATCCTGCTTTGAAGAATGAGAAGACTTGAATACTGTGGTGGGGTTGGAGGGGCATGACCACCAATGCAAAAAGAAAATGGTTCAGAGTCCCAATAATTACTTACTCCTCCCTTATCCCTTCTCTCTTCAAGGCTCCTTCATTCTTTCAGTGGAAATGTCTCAGAAGGGAAGGAGAGGTCCTCAAGTGATCTTCACTAGCCTTCCCAGTTAGGAGCCTCACTGGGCCTCTTCCTCACCACAGGACGTCCCTGTAGAGCCATAATCTCCCACCAGCTTAGGAATGTTCTCTGCATCTCTCTGCCTCTCAAATTCCTTTGAACCAAGAACAACAGTTCAGAGATCCTGTCCACAGCTGCCATTTTCTGCACTTCTGCAGTAGGCTGTACTCAGAGTGACAAAGGTGTGTTGGGGCCACCTCCCTTGTCCATCTGCATCTCTTTGGCAGCACAGTGAGTGCAGAAAGAGAAGGCCATCTCCTGTGGCAGAGGGCAAGGCCTAGAGTCTCCCAGGTGAGGCTAGAGACTGTGGTTGTTCCCCAACAATGTGGCAGTGGTCTCAGCCTGCACTGTCTCCTACCACTGCTTCCTCTATCCCTTCTCCTGCCTCCCCCAGGGCCTCTCCTGCCTGTTAGTGGGGATCTGCATATGTCTGATGCCAGACACCATAAGTGCTTGCCGGTAAACACCCCTGTCTTGGTCTTAGTGGCAAGGGCAGCCTTGTCTGTGCCCTCAAAACTGGGGAAATTACCAGTGGTCTGTAGGGCAGCCAGTGCCCCCTCTTCTGCTTGCTATAGAGCCCTTCATGTCCAACAGTCCTAGGGGAGATTGTCCTGAAAGGGCAGTTCCAGTCTGCACCCAGAGAAGGAGAAAGGAGGAGAAATAAATGGAGTAAGGAAATTGCAATGTGGCTGAAGCCCTTCAACTGGTTCAATTTCCCATCACCCCCTTTCCTCAGCCCTGCTCTCCCACACAGAACGGCAGTGAACCTAAAGCAGCTCTTCTGGTCTCTTTTTCACTGAACAATGAATCCGATCAGAGAGAAACAAAATCGGTAGCATCAAGAATTAGATTCTTTCTTTTCTTTATGATCGTTGCATTAATGAGCAGCTACATGTATAGAACCAGGAGGTGACTAATGTAATTAACCTGGTGTAATGATACTGCTGAGGAAGAGAGAGAGGATTATGACAAACTTAGATGTCAGTATTGCACAATTTTGTATGTGTTCCCGGTACTATCGGGTTGTGTCTGACACAGGAAACTTAAGCAGTGATAGATTTTAGTCTGCATCCATTCAGCTCATGCATTTATCTGTGCAAAACGAGGATATGAAAGGTGGATTTCTTTCCAGGGGTTGGGGAAAGGGGGGAGGAGGGAAAGGATTCAGTTTGGTGTTTCCTTTTCTTAACAAAATAATGGTAAGAATAATAAATTGTCCTTTCTCGTGAAGAATCTTCCCAAAATGTCTGCTTCTTGGAGTAGGTACTGGGATTTTACAGAAAGCTATAAAGACGAAGTCAGAACACAGGGATTCACACAACACTGGTCAGGGGGAGACAGAGGGAGGGAAAATGAGCAACACCAAAACATATGCAACTTGCAGCGAACCCGAGAAGAGTGAAGAGCAAACACTTACAAATCGTAACAACAGCAAGAGTAATAACAATAAATGCTTATTTTTAAATTACCCTTCCACGTTACATTTCACCCGTCTGCCGGGGAGAGAAACGGCTGACTGAAGTTTAGCGCGGGTCTAACCGCGGTGTGCGGGTTGCGCTTGCAGCTCTGGGCACGTACGGCGGGGGTGCAAAGGAGGCTGAGCTGTGGGGCGGAGGTTGGGGGGCAGAAACCGAGAAAGCGGGAGAGCCCCAGCTACTCGTTCCTCCGGGCTCCGCGGCAGCCGGCGGCGAGCAGCCCTTCCCGGGGCTGGCAGCGGCGGGCTAAGGCGCAAGGGAGGGGGAGAGGCTGCCCCCCCTCCGCCCCTCCCCGCCTGCCTGCCCGCGCAGAGCGGAGGAGGGCGGCTGCCGCCCGCGGATGCTGGGGCGCGGGCGGCGCGGGCAGGGCGCGCAGCGCGGGCAGGGGAGCTGTCCTTCAGCACCGCGGGCCCGGCGGCGCGCCTCCCGCACCGCCGCCCGCCGAGCCGTCCTGCAGCAGCGGGAGCCCGGCAGCGCCGCTCCCGCCCCGCCGCCCGGGGAGCTGTCCTTCAGCACCACCGGCCGCCGCCGCCGCCGCGGGGGAGCCGTCCAGCGCCGCGCCGCCGCCGCCGCCGCCGCCTTGATGCAGTAGCGGGGCCCGGGAGTCGCCGGGGGCCGCCGCGGGGCAGGGGGTGCCGCAGCCGGGCTCCGCTCCGCGCCCCCCGCCCGGGAGGGGCGCCGCGCCTGTCCCCCTCCCCCGCCCCTTCCCCTCAGGAGCCCCCCTCTCTCCTCGCCCACCTCCGCCGGGAGCGAGCACCGCGGCTGTGCGAAAAAGCCATGGGAGGCAAGACCTCGGCACCTGTTCAGCTGAAATCAAGGGCTTACAGTATACTGGGCAGTCTGGCTTGGTGGTAGGAGCGAGCGAAAGGAAGGAGAAGCAAGCGAGAAAAAGTGAGAGAGGATTGGAGCGACTGCCGCTGCCGGGAAAAAAAAAAAAAATAAAAACCCAAGGAAGATAACTGGGAAGGAAAAGGATTTTCATGGCGCAGGCTGCAGAGCTAAGCAAGAAGACTGAAGGTTGCATCTCTGCTCTTACAGTCTCTAACTGTCTAGGTCCAGATAATGAGAGATTGTGTTGAGGATGCTGCTGCTGCTCCCCTGTTCACTGTGGAAGCCATCTCCAAATTAGCCATTACATATGGAAACTGGAGACCAGAATTTTAGAAAAAGGGATTAAGGCGTCTCGTTTTGGGGGGGTTTTCTCTTTATTTGTTTGGTTTTTATTGGTTCTTTTCTCTCTCTCTTTTTTTTCTTTTTCCTTTTTCCTTTTTTTATATTTCAACCAGAACGTTTCCGATTTAAAAGGCAAGCCTCTTCCCGTGTGGTCTTTCTAATTTACACTTTTTTCCGTGGGCTTTCTTACCTCCCTTTTTTGATATCTATCTCTCTATATACACCCATTATATTATTAGTTGGAATTATTATTCTTTTATTTTATTAAACACACACACCCCAAGAATCACAAGGCGGTTGGGTATTTGTATAATGAAGAATTATGGGGCTCTTTGACAGAGGTGTTCAGATGCTTTTAACCACCGTTGGTGCTTTCGCTGCCTTCAGCCTGATGACCATAGCTGTGGGGACCGACTACTGGCTTTACTCCAGAGGGGTTTGCAAGACTAAAACTGTCAGTGAGAACGAAACCAGCAAAAAGAACGAGGAAGTCATGACCCATTCTGGATTATGGAGAACGTGCTGCCTGGAAGGTATTTAATTCTGGATCTCCACACCTCCCCCCTTTCCTCTCCCACCACCCCATGTTTCTCCCCCCCTCCAAATAAATCCCTTTGCATTCCACCATTTTCTCACTTCATTCCTTTCACGAGGGATCGAGAGCAGTGGGCTCAGTTACTCAGGGCACAGAGGCAAGAAGACAGGCAAAACATTCTCTGCTCTGTTCCCATCTTCCTTTCTCTTATTCCCCTACCCCCCTTCCCCACCTTCCTCAAAAAATCACTTCCCCCTCCAACTGGAATAATGTGTGAGTTACAAAAACACCAAGAGACCCTTTCAAAAAGCAACTGTGCAGTCTGCCTGTCTTTGGCTTGTTTGTATTGCCTGGGAAAGCAATGCCAAAATGCTGTATTATTGCTGTGCTCCAGCTGTAACCGCAGAGTGAAACAATTGCTCTCTTTGCAAATGGCTTATTTGCAACGACAAGACTGGGAGTGAGGGGTGATGTGGGGAGGGGGTGACTGCAAAGCACTTTGGATGCAATTGCTGGTTCACTTTAGGAAGGAAAAAGAAAGGAATGGGAGCAACCCTATTATGTCCAAAATGCCTCGTACAGTAAATCTAATGATTTCAGTCATCTTGAGCAGAGTTCAGAGTATTTCGTAATGTCTGTAAGAAACCACATCTCACTGGGCTAGGTGCAGAGGGGTCTGGTTGGTGGCTGATTGGTTTGGTTTGGAGCTGGGATTTTTCCCATTTGTTTGTTGTTGGGGGGTGGGTTTTTGTTAAGGGCTTTTTTTTTTTTTTAAAAAAAAAAAAAAAAGGTTTATGGTAAAGACTAAAAATAAACAAGTCTCTGAATGGAAAAGTCAGCCTAAGTCTGATGTGGTAAAACTGAACAGCAACTCAGTGACATGTCTGATGGCAGAAGAGACACCACCGCAACCAACTTCTGGAATCAGACGTTCCTAAGGGAGGGGGAAAGAAAAGAGGGGCCTGTGATTCGCTTTTAAATATGTGTTGCTCAGTACGGCGATTGGTGTACGTGTGGGCTGGGGAGGTGGTCTTCAGCCTGTGCTGGAGGGATAGGGACAACCGATGGAAATACGTGGTTTGTGTTACACACGTAGCGAGAGGAGAGAGTGAGAGCACAAGAGCGCATATTACAGCCCATTGTAAAAACCCTGTTTATGAATCAGCTCCCAGCTGGAGGGTGGGCTGCTGGGGGTTTATGGACATCCAGGGATAATGTCTGTGTCTGTTGGCGTCCACCAGAGCTGGGTGTGCCTGGAGCTCCCCGATGGGAGAGAACAGGGAGTGGGTACCGCAGAACTGATTTTCTAAGACTGGCACTGGGAGATGGAAGGCAAGGGGGAGGGGGGAATACACTATGTATGTCCTGATGTCTTTCACCAAAGCAAGCTAAAGCTGCTGTTTGGAAATGGTTGTGCCTGTGAAGAAGCATGAATTTCCCCCCCGTTCTTGGTGCAAACGGTTGAGTGATGGCTGGACATGTTTTGAATAGCTAAGTGACTTCATTGAGCGATGGTCTATTTGACGCATACTGCATTTAGTGCCCTTTGTCAACCCAAACTGCTGCCTTTTAACATATCCTGCAGAGGAGCTCTATGCTGAATACTATATGCTGTCTCCACGCCAGAAAATCAATAGCAGTAAATTAATGGGGGATATTTTAAACACACTCGCTCACACACACGCACACATTTCCCCCAAACAGATAAATATATAGACATATATATTAATAAAAAATGAAAAGCCCTTAACACAGCTATTCATTACAACCAGGGAAGGAGACATCTCCTTAATTAAAAATTAATGAGAGAGGGAAGGAAAAAAAAAAAATGAAGACTAAATGCAAAGCCATGCGGGGAAGGGAGACTGCAGGGAAGAACTCCCTTCCTGAGCCGCGTCCCCAAGCTGGAGGGCGGGGGGAGGCTGGAGTGGAGACAGGAGGTATGAGGACCCCAGTCAGGAGAAGCAGTGAATTCAGATCATGTCTATCTGCCCACAGAGCTGTACGCAGAGGGACGCGGTCTAAAGAGAAGGAGGAACGGGTGGACGAGGTTGGTCATATTGGAGGAGCCTGGGGGTCCTTCTCCTTTACATCTGACAGGACCCCACAGGCACTGTGGAGAAGTGGCTTGCATGGCAAAGGAAAGTGCCAGGATGCTTCCAATTAAAGGCTCCATAGTGTCCCCAGCCCCGTGACGCCACGCTGCCAGCCCAGTCCCCCTGCCCTCCCTGTTGATGCTCTCCAGTGGGCTCAACCCACAGCAACTGCACGAGGGTGTGAAATGCAGCCTAAGCATGAGCTGCATGGCCCTGACAGGGTGCTCTCCTTCACCCTCACCATGCCAGGGTTGGGCTGGCCCATTCCTCCAGCCCCTGAACACCAGGCAGAAGTGGCAAGCAGGGTAGGAGGGTGCAATGCAGCACACAGGACATGAGCCCAGCTCTGAGTCCCCAGCCTGAGGGCACCGGTTGCACCAAAACTTGGATGAAGGCTCGAGAGCAAGAGCATCTCAGCAGGAGGTAAAACCAGCCCTATGGCCACATGTTGAGCAGGGCCTGGGCACAGGTTTGCCTCATGGGCTGGCATGGCACAGGTCTGGCACTGTCACTGCCAGGATGTCTCCTCTTGTCTTCCTGCAGCCCCACAGCCTGCATGGGCTGGTGGCTGGCACTTTCTTGCTCCGAGGACAGCACAGCCAAAAATCCCCACCAGCCCTGGATGGCAGGCCTCTTACTGTCACGTCTGATCTGCTTGCAGGAGGGTTATTTTCTTTCTCAGCAGAAGGAATCAGAAAGTTGTTCCTGGTTGACTCGCTTTTCCTGGCGAAAGCTGCCTGCTGGCGAGCGGGAGGGAGAAGGATGCAGCAAAGCCTCCTTTCCCCCACAATGCAGAGGGTGAGCAGATTTGTGTCAGGAAGGGCTTGGTACCAGGAGGCTGTAAAAAGGGCAAAACCCTTGGAGTCTGCTCACACCCTATCCACAGCATGGCAAAGGCACCTGACAAAAGGTGTGGGACAGAGATGCTTCTGCTGCCTGGGGTGGGTGTCAGGGTAGGTCCATAGAGTGAGGGGAGGTAGTGAAGAGAAGAGCAGGAGGATTTTTAACATGGAAATAACCAAAGAAGGAGCCCAGTCTGCCTCCTGCTACTGGTGGGAAGCCTCTGACGAGGTCGTCTTCCTTTTGGGGGACGTGGGGGAATGCTAACATTAGTCAACACTGTAGGCTATGAGAGATGGTGGACTCCTTGTATTTACAGTATTGTGCTAAATTGTCTTTTCTCTTCATGGCCAAGATATCCAGTAGCAAAAATGGATGTGTGATGTCGCAGGCTGTACACACAAATACGCTGCGGTCAGAACTGCAAGTTCCTCTAGGACAATTTGGTCCCCAGGCTTTCAGTTTTTGGGTTCCCCTCTCTCCAGTCATTCTGTTCTCCATAGTGGACTTTCAGTCAGCATTTTCAGATCCTTGTATTGCTCCAAAGAGGAGTGTCATTTGGGGTGTTCCTCCTCTGTCGAGATGTCTTTCCCCCTTTTTTGTGTCCTAGAGTGAGCCCTTGTTCCACTCTGGGGCTAAAGGAGAAAGGTGGTATCATTTTACCTTACTGCAGATCACACTTCTGATTTTTTTCCTCATCTTCCTCGAGATAATCCTTTCTCACTCTTTGGGGTTGCTCAAATGTGTCTCCAGGCCATTTGAAAATCTTTACCCTTCAAGAAAAATTGCCTTTCTCAGCCCTTTAACTGTGTAGGCACAAAACACACACATACACCAAGGAACTGAGATCTGCAAGCTCATGCCACACATGGATACTGCACCTCTTACAACTTCGAAATGGCTGCAGATCTTCCAGCCTGATTCCTTCTTGGCACTGAATGCTTTAAAACCACTTTTTATTATGAGCGATGCCTTGTCTAATTCTTTCATTAGCTCCTGTAGATCTCCTACAGGATCTCAAAAAGTGAGCGACGATGCCTTATCAGGGTCTTATGAAGCAAGGAAATGAAATGTATTTTATATCTGTAGGTTATTGGTTTTGTCATGTTGTCATTATTATTAGGAAAGGAATAGGTCTGGGAGGCTTTTATACTGAGAAGGAGGGAGAGAAGAGTCCAGGGCAGGCAGGCATGAGTGATGCGCATGGGGTTAGACATCCCTGTAGATCTGACTGGTGTGAAGGCAAGTAATTGAATGGATGTTGGTGCAGAAAATAATTCCTGCCTAGAGACCCTTCCCAAGGAAAATTAATGAGCTGATCCGTTCCTTTTCCAGCTTGTTATATCCGAACAGCACATGAGAGTTAAGCGCAGTTTCAGTGTTTGCAAAAATGAAGAGGTGACAGCAAAGGGAGGCAGGGCACAGGCAGTGGACAAGCTTCTGCCAGACAATTCTGGCACTGTCTTGCTTCCTTGCACTGGCTTCTCCCACTGCTGTTTGCTCCTGGGCCACCTCTTCCTTTTCCCACCCATCTTATGAGTGGTTTTTTTTCTTATCTTCCCTCACACCTTTCCTAATTTCCTTTCTGTTACTCTTCATTTCTGTCAGCATCCCTAGTTTTGTGCTGCAGAAATGCTTGCCGTCCCACTTTCAGGGATCCACAAATCTGCCAGGGTTCTTTCCTCTGACTCTTACTGGGGCTTCCAGGGGCTTTTCTGAACATGCAGTGAAAATAGCAGTAGATTAAGTCAGGCTTTCCATGTCTTCGCGGATCAGGACCAGGAGCAGCCTAGCACAGCCCTGAGGTGCAGCAGGAGGCAATGGACCAGCACATAGTTGATTGCTGCTGGCATTGCATTTGCTGGGGAGGAGGAGAATGCAGAGCTGGACAGGCCTTGGATGAAGAAGACAAAGGATTTTTAAAAGTGGGATGGCAGATGGCAAGGGAGTATTACTCGGGATCCCAGACTTGGGTGGGTTTGGTTCTCCTCTCAGCTTAAATTCACACCTGACTGTAAGTCACCAACAATCTAAAGATTTGAGACGCTGAGACCTGCAAACTCAGTTCTTTTGTAAGATTTGACAAAGAAGTGCTGTTCCTCACCAATGAGTTGCTAGAACTGATTTTTAAATTGCTTTTAAATTATGAATCTTCCTACAGACAGAGAAAGAGGAACGGGTTAATATTGTCCTGAAATGCACCAGAAATTGCCTTGCTGAAGAGAGTGAGAGAGAAATGCAGTGGGAGGGACATGGAGATGCAGTGTGGCAGCAGTAATGTATAAAGAAATTACACAGAGATAGAACAAATGTCTCTTTGCCAGGGAGACCAGGAGCTATTCCTATCTGATGTTTCCCTTTTAACCCATCCCCTTCCCCACGCAGCCCTCGGAGCTCCCGTCTCACTTCGCTATGGTTTGGTATGATCTAAGCAAGAGTTTTGGGGGAGGAGGACTGCTGAGGTTTGCCAGCAGAATCTCCATATTTGTTTAATTTAAAAGCAGTAGGCGAGGAGGTTGCCGGGGGTGGGGGGTGGGGAGGGGAGCAGGGAACATTTCAGGCTCTCAGATGGCTCTGCCCCCTGCCCCTGTTTTAAGAGCGGATTCCCAATCAAGCATAGCTGGTTTATCCCAGGGGGAGCCCTCGCTGCTCCATTCTGCGCTGCTTCCCCCTTCCATGTTGCACTCGTTGTCAGGGGATGTGCTGATGCCTTGCACGGGCATGAAACCTCCTTTGCAGGGGCTCTCGGGGAGGGAAGTGGGCTGCTGCCAGGGGGAATGGGATAGCAGCAGGGGTCTCGCTCCCTGTCCTCCCCCTGCGGCCCCCATCCCAGGGTGACAGCTACCCAGCAGGGGAAACACAGCACAGAACACTTCAGGGATATGCAGAACGTGTTGTAAATAAAATACATCTAAAAGTTATTTTTCCTTTGCCTGTATGACCCCAGCTTTTTCCTCGCCCTCCATCTTTGACTCATTCTATCCATCTCCATTTTAATTTGTTCTTGTTTCCCTCCCCTGTTTTTCCTCTCTATTTTTCTCTTTCATCTTCATGTCTCTTCTGTGCTTTCTCTCAAAAGCAGCTTCTCCTTCATTATTTCTCCCTGTTTCTCTCCCAGTTCTCTGAGGCCCACCCCCTTGCTCTTTTCTCAGTTATATTATCTTGTCCTTGCTCTCTTTTGTCCCTTTTACTCCTGCCATCTCATCTGTCTGTCCTCTTTCCTCTTCTCTGTGCTACCATTTCCCCTGGCTTTTCCTCACCTCACATACAGTCACTCCCCACAGCTGAAGGACCCCATTCTTTTGGAGCTACATTGCCTCTGTGTTCTAAAGCAACTCTTTTCCAATCCCCATCCAGCTCTCCCCTTCCTCATTTGTCTGGCCAGTGTCACCCCTCCTTCCAAGCAGTGTATGACACGGGTTGCTATTGCTATCTTCCCTTGCCCCCAGGGTGGTTTGGCTACCTCTGAGGGGGGTGAGACCCAGGCCCCATTTTCATCTCCCCCATAGCTTGTTGCCTGTGGTCAAGCCAACATCCCTCCACTTTGCTGCCTCTAATCTCCCATGGCTGGAGGGCTCACTGGCAGCTCAGCTGATGAGCTGGCTCATCTGCATGCAGCCAGCAACTGGGCTGGAAGGAGCTCACGGCAGCCCTAAATACCCTCCCTGGCAACCCTCAGACATGGATCAGGCCAGCATCCAAATGGAAAATAAGGGTCTCTGCAGCCATAACCCTGGGGCAGTTGTTGTGCACTACAGTGAAGGATCTCTGGTTGTCACAAAAAAGTGTCTCACCAAGCAGCCATCCTTTTCAAGCTGTTTACAGGAGGATGATTTTCTCTGAGATTCTCAGGAATGCCTCAGGGGGTGAGATGAATGGGGCTGGGGTCTCCAAGCCTGGTGAGTCTTGATGATCGGCTGCACAAATCTCAGTCAGTCAGGTCAGAGGGTTCCACTGGCTCATGAGAGAAGGGGAATGGTGGCCTGCGAAGGGCTTTACATGAACCACAGCAGCTCAGTCGATGGGAGAGAGTTTCAAGCTGAGAGAGTTTGGGTTGTTCAGCCTGGAGAAAAGAAAGGTATGGGGAGACCTTGTTGCAACCTTTTAGTACTTAAAAGGGGCTTGTAAGAAAGATGAGGACAGACTTTTTAGCAGGGTCTGTTATGACAGGACAAGAGGTAATGGTTTTAAACTAAAAGAGAGGAGATTCAGGCTGGACATGAGGAAGAAATTTTTTACAGTCAGGGTGGTGAGACACTAGCATACGTTGCCCAGAGAGGTGGTAGATGCCCCATCCCTGGAAACACTCAAGACTGGGCTGGACGGGGCTCTGAGCAACCTGATCTAGTTGAAGATGCCTCTGCTCATTGCAGAGGGCTGGACTAGATGACCTTTGAAGGTCCCTTCCAACCTAAACTCTTCTATGATTCTGTGAAATCCCCAAGCATAAGGAGTAGAACAGGGGGGATAGCAGAGAGTGCAGGAGCAAGGGCCATCTGAGCGGGGGATCTGCAAAATCAGAAGAGCATTCATAAAAGGGGGACAGGGACAAAGAGGAATAGAAAAGACTGTGCGTATGAAGGCAGCCTGCAAGACTACATGTGTTTGCCTGGAAAAAGAGGTGAACAAGAGGGAAAGCGATTGTATTGTATTGAATAATGAATGGGCTAGAGAAGATGGATCAGTAGCTCTTGATTTCCCCATTTTGTAACACACAGACAAGAGGACCTGATGTGAGTCACCGGAGACCCAGTTAAAGCTTTCTCATTTGATGCGTATCAGTGCTGTGGAGCTCATTGCCACCGGAGCTCCTGTGGCCAAGATTTTAACAACATTTAGCAAGCAAGTGGGCATTTACGACACAGTTCACGAAAATTAAGCATCCTCCTAATGGATGTGAACAGCATTTTGGGTGCTTTGTAATTCAGCAATTAAGCCAGTCGCCATAAAAACTAGGATAACGTTTCACGAGGGCAGTCTATCCCCTTTCTGACTGCCATGTGGTTCTTGCCTCTTCCTTGAAACATTTGTCAGGGATTAAACGGAGCTCAGATTTACTTAGTCTGGCATTTCTTTTGTTTCTAGATGTTATGCTATGCGGTTGCAATATAAGATGCAAAGTAGGTCCTGTGTTTCTGCTAGTGTCAAAGACTGCCCTAATTTGACAAATTAGCAGCAAGTTTAGGTATTTCTATCATATTTTGCTAGGAAGGATCTGGGATAGAGAGCAATTAAGAGCATATGGAATTAAGTGGAGTCCTTTTTCTTCACACCCTAGGGCATAAAGTAAGTAGTTAGCAATGAAGGTGCTATATATGCGCGAAGAATTATTATTGTTGAAGTCCCTGCTTCCCAGAAAGCAATAGGCTGTGGGTCTCTTTGATGCCATCATGACTAAATTAGAAACGAGGTTGTGTCTTTTCTCTTGTATCTGTGGAAATTATTACTGAACTGGCATTTGATGACATACAATTCCGTAGTGTTTCTCTACCCAAGAGATGAAGGCCCGATTCTCCCCTTGTTTGCACTGATGCAGCCTCCCTTGGCTCGGATGGAGACGCGGTGCTTACACTGTCTATGTGGGCAAAGGGAAAATGAGACAGAAGAAGGGCTCGGTGTGCTTTAAACAGCCATGCTCCCAAGGTCACTGTGTGTCCCTGCTTTGCCAATGCCGTACCCAACAAACCGGGGGCTAAATTACCTTCCAGTGTGAGGGGGTGCGACAGCCTCAAAGTTAATTATATTCTGCCCTTATTTATGCCAGCTGTTCACCCAGTGCAGTAGTTCCCTTTTTTTTTTTGTAACTATTTGCATTTTCATAATCTTTCACCTTCATCAAAAAAATTCAACGTGGCCACGCTCCCTGTGAAGCTAAGATCCTCCTACAGACTCCTCACATTGGATTGGTGAAGGTGTAAAATGGCAGAGGTGACCATGAACCCCTTTCTCTTTTTCTTCTTTATGCATTTATTTTTTTCATTGAATCTCTTTTATTTACTAACAACTTTCTGTCTCCCAGCCCCACTTATCCTTTTTGTGTTACAGAAAAGCTTTCCCATAAAATTCCAAACTACACAATCAGAGTTTTCATAACAAACCCTGCAGGATATGTGAAATACACTTGTGTTTCTGTGTCACAGGCTGCTGGAGTTTTTATACTAGCTTCCTATCAAATCTATAACTCCCTAGAGAAGCATATGGACTTTATCCTGCACCTCCTATTCCCCCAGAGCATATACTCCTACCTGCTAGCTTTGAAAAACAGAAAATTAGGAGGATATACAAAAACTTGAGAATGCAATGCCGTCCAATCCATGGGTAGGAATTTTTCTGATGTGTGTTTTTGCTAGGAGCAGACAACTATAAATTTCTGATTTAGCTTGTTGTATAAAGTATACATTCTGTCAAATAAAAAATAACACTATCCACCTCCATCAGTTTTCATTCTCCTGAACATGATTTTTTTTTAGTGTCTGTTTTATTTTTCTCCTCCCACTGCTTCATAACTACATTTCATTCTTAAATTTGCTATCGCTCAGAGAACGTCTCTCTTTCCTCAGGTCTTGTTTATACCACCAGTGTAGCTGCAGTGTGATGGATCACACTTGAACACTGAATATTTCCCAGGTTTATGGTCATGTTCATTCAGTATCATAGACCAAGTACTGTCAATCAAACCACTTTTGATCCAACCATATTTGTTGACTCCTGCAACCTATGACCTGTCCAATGTGACCGGTAAATTTCTGAGAATTTGTTCCTGGATCTTTATTTCCACCTGAAAATATTGCCTAATACTTTTCTTTCTTAGTTTCAATTTTTCTTCATTCTTGTTTTCATTTTTTTTTCCACTCTGTCCACCAGTCCCTTTCAGAATTCACTGTTTTTTCTTTTCCTCCCTTTTTCTACACTTCATCTCTCATGCCTACAATTTTCTCCCCCAGCCTTCAGCCCCAATGACATTTCTTCTCTTTCCTTTACATTTCTAGCCCTCAGTCCTACTGGGTAGCAACCACCCCTCTTGATCTCATGCTGTACAGCCTCTATGGAGAGGTGGTGGAAAAGGGTGGACAAGTGTGTTCATCTGCGTGCACATGTATGCTTACGTGTGCATCTCCTTTCAGATTCGATCGGTATGAAAGCTTGGTGGTTGAGATGAAGTGGCGTGGCTCTGACTTTTGCCTTTCAGACAGACATGAGGATACATTTCCAAATGCAGATGCCCCCCAGAATTGCCTTCAGAGCACAGGGTCTCAACAGATCAATCATGAAGAATTTCTGCTGCCTCCTTTGAGATTCAAGCATTACCCTTTCCTTAGGCTGAGGGTTACGGTTTTTTGAAGGGCAGAGGCAGAATCATGAAAGACAACATTTTTCTTTTGCTCATTTTTGAGTGAGGGAGTGAATGAACTGTGATAAATATTTTTCTGTATATAACTAGAGCTGTCTCAAAGAAGTGGCAGAGGAAACAGATGGCAGAGGCCCTTTGTAGGCAGCTGCTGTTGTCTCTTAAGGTGTCACCATCACAAGAAAAGTGGTTGTAATTGGGGAGCTTCAAGATCAGCAGCGCCTGAAAGGACACGAGCAGAAAAGAATGTCATCCTGTGTGAAGGGAGGGGGCAGTGAGACAGAAATCAGATATTTGGAGACTAAGGAATGATGCTTAAAGGTGAAATGAAGTACAGGCAATAGGATGAAGCAACTATGAAGTTTTACTGAATGGCACGACCACAGAATAGATGGCTTCTCTGTGTTTGGGAGTTCATACTCGGCCATAGACACTGGGAACATTGTAGGCAGGGTGAAGAGCTGGTTTAGAGTATTTTGGGGACAGCAAGAGGGGCTAATGTCCAGTGGAAACAACTGAAACAACTGTGGAAATACAGCCATGGGAGAGGAAAGGTCAAGGAATTGCTATCTCCAGGCTCCTCTTTCCCCGAACTTGCTTCAGAGCACACCTGCAGTGTGTGTGTTTGGGATGAGGGATGCTACAGAATGGTGAAGAAGCCTGTGTCCCAAATACTCCTCAAGCAATTTGCCTGCCTGAAGCCATATCATCTCAGTGTACCCAGCCCAAAGAGAAGTTGTAAGTTGACCTGTAAAACAACAGAAATGGAGACATGTAGCTGCTCCCTAAAGAAATAACCAGGCTTGGGTTCCTTCCTCACTTGTAGGCTGGAAGGGATTGCACAGTGGGCTAGACCCCTAAGACTTGCAGTCATGGAGTTCTTCAAATCTCTCCTGCTCCCCTTGAGTCTTCAAAAGTAGGAGTCATATACTACTTTCAAGGAAGAGAAAATTCACAGAAAAGTTCAATAGGAGGTTTGGGAGGAAAACAGGGAGGATGAGAGTCTGTCATGAAGTGCAAGGGAGACTAGTTGGGGCTAAACATTGCACAGTGTCCTCTAGCTGGGACACCTCCTTTGCAATTCTACTCAAGCACCTCATAGTCTCAAAGGAAACAACTACCAAGAGCAGAGCAGAGCAATGGGGCTATTTTGCTGTTGGAAAAGGGAGTAACCGAGAAACTAATATGTCTGCAGAGTAAACTGCAATGCAAACAGCAGCACAGCACACAGGAAAAGCATAGGATTGACAATTTTCCTAAATTTCAGGTGACTGCCTAATCATTGCACCACTCTTCCCCAATCATCGCTCCACTCTTCCCCTCCTCAGTCATCACTTTGTCCATGTGTTTACAGGAAAGCATAACTCAGAAAGGACAAGAATATCTTTCCAGGAATTAATTCCAGGGGCTGTCTACGATCACAGGAGAAAGGTGTTTTTCTGTGTGCTGCATCATTACAGCTTGGCCCACATTTATAGGAATAGTGAGGGGAAAAGCACTCAGAGCAAAGCAAGACCATGAGAAGGAGCACTGTGAGGATGTAAAGGCGTCGGGGCAAGGGATCTTCTGCAGAAAATGAGGACATGGATTGTTCATGGTTGTAGACTGACACAGCTGTGGAGGAAAGAATCTCTGTGTGCCAGAAACAGAGGGAAGGTTGGGGATGGAAGTGTTCGTGGCAGCTGGAAAGCAAAGCTGGACAGAAGGAAACTCTAGGCAAGAGAGGACCCAGGACTTGGCTACAGCATGGCATGGGGAGGCGGTAATAGGAATGCAGTGGGAGTGCTGGGAGGAGATAATTGAGAAATATGGTCTGAAAGAGGAGGGTGAGTCAGGAGAAACCCTGCAACTCAAAGGCAGGAGAGACTTGAATTGCTGAGAGAAGCAGGAATATCAGCTGGAGCTGATTGATATAGAAAGAGACCTCCTCATCCATCTCCTCTGCCTTGTAGAATAGGACATTTTCTCCCATCTGATGCCAGCATCTTCCACCCCCTAAAGGCCTTTCCTCCCTCTCCCCCTCTGCCTCATAGCATAACAGAAAGAAAGGTTTAAGCACACATAGAGAGGACAGGATCAACCACATCAACCAAACATGGACCTGCACCAATTTGGAAAGTGTGACCATGGTTGCCAGCTCCATGCAGTAAAGTCTGACCAAAGAAAGCTGGAGAGAGGAAGAATCAAATAAGCTGGAGCAGAAAAATTTTGTCCCAACTTGTTGACACCAATAAATTTATCTATGTAAGCAACTTAATGCGGACATGGTCACCTCCTACACTGAGGCTCTTTGCTCATCTCACAGCTAAAAGCACATGAATTTGTCCATCTTCTGGAGGGCTGGGGTACAGTTTTGCTGAGAGAGAACTCATGGTTTGGCCAGATTACATTTGGTAAAGCAAGGGAACCAAAATGTAATGTTCTTCCCTGGCTAATGCTCTTCAGCAGAAGTTTTTTTGAGTATTTAATCTTTTATTGCCACTGTGCCATTGCAGCTGCACTAAAATTCTTCATGTAGGGTGGAAACACCCTTATGCTAGACACTGTGCACGTACAAAAGCTGTTGTCCTTACGTCAAAGAAGTGACAATCTAAGATGACAAATGACATATGAAAGGCAGCAAAGCAGAAGACAGCAAACGTGTAGAACTTGTTTCTGCATTGTTGCTTTTGACATCAGTGAGAGGATATTACACCTAGAACCGACTTCACCTCCCTCTCCAGAGCAGAAGGCAGAACAGGGCACGCCTGCCCAGCCACCAGGCAGTGCCAGAAGGAGATACCTGAATAACTCCAAGCAAGATAGCTTAGGTATTTCAAGCCCTAATGGCTACTCAAGCATGGTGCTCTGCACAGACAAATTAGCAGCGTGTCTGGGAGCTGTCAGGATGCAGCGCTTACTCAGGTGTGCTGCTTCCAAGACCCATGCAAGGTCACATTACATTGTGCCATGGAGACTTATAGTAAAAGCCTGTCTCAGCTCTCAATCCAAATATAATCCCCATATCCCCAAACGGTCATGCCTGTGTGGCTGGAGCCTTTTTACCCCATATTTGGCAAATACAGGTTGTTCGGAAGGAATGATTGATCACATCTCATTTCCATTGCTGTGAGAGGGGTACCATACTCTTTGGGGCTTCACGGGGGAGTTTGGCCTCAGATGTTTCTCTGAATGCTTGAGAAATCTGAAGCCAGAAGATGCCATCACAGCTGGGTTTTTCCTTTGAGGTTTTAGCAGACAGGGCTGAAGGACACTGGAGACTAATCTCCATGTGACCTGCAGATCCTGTCCTTTCACATGAGGGCTGAAGCTTGCTGAAGAGGCAATGCTGGAATGCTTTTGCCCATGTGGTATCTGCCCTGGGGGTACACAGCCACTTCCTTCTCCAGGGTTGCAACTTGACAGTGAAAATTCATTGGATTCATGGTAAAACTGCAGGATTTACCAGCAAAGAAATAGTTTGTTCTGAAAATAAATAAAATCTGATCTGGAGGTGGCAATTTACTCAGGCACCCAAGAGATCACTTATTTTGAGTATCTTGTTTAATTCTCACAGAGACTGCTAGTTTTCTGTCATTCTTGATCTTAGTTTTCTTGGGAAAAAAGAAGAGGTTTAATATGTTATATGGCTTCTTCCACGTAATAAAAACAAAGGAAAGGACTCAAGGAGAGAAAAGCTCCATAGCCATTACTTAACTGAGCTGCACCACAGCAGGAACAGAGGTTGAACCCACATCCAAACAAATTGTTAAGCCCTATATGAAGCCCTCCTCTTCTTTGGGATCCACATGAAGAATTAAATTTCTGCAACAGATACACAGTCAGTAGCTTTTCCAAAATAATGAACTAATCAGAAATACTAAAAATAGGCTGCATCGGAACATCAGTTCAGCCCTTTGGAATGTAGAGCAAATGGCACTGAATGTGTTTAATGAAGTGAAAGAGCTTTGTTTTTAATCACTGAGCTATTGACAAATTGTTGATAGGTGATCAAATGTGGACTTTGCTTTCAAATGTTGTGACTTTATGTACCTGCCAAGACCCTCTTGAGCCACCCTTGCTCCTTTCACTGCTAATGTATTAGGACTTCCTGCCCTTTCCAGGACCTAAAATAAGAATAATTGTAATGTCATCTTCTTTTTCCAGATAACAAACATTTAGCCTCTGGGCCAGTGATCAATTTTCAAGAGTAAATGTTCATAGTTGTACAAAATCAGACCCTGGGAACTGGGTCGGATATGTGAGGGCAGATGACAAGATGGGAGGCAAATCAGTTCACATCTCTACATGCTGTTATTAGAATAACACTAAGACATTAGATCAGGAGGATGGAGAGAGTGGATGAGGGAGATTCTGGTTTTGAGTTGTACAGCAGCAGTTCCCAGTGGGGAACCAGGGCAGAGCTGACAGCTGACAGTAGATTTCATTTTCACACAGGGAAGGAAGTGAGGTGGGAATTCATGGATGTTAGGGAACATGCAAAATGAGTTAGGGAAACTTAGGCTCTAATAGGAAAAATTAGGTCTATTATGAAGGGTGAGACAATGCTTTTAAGCCAGGTTAGTTCATGACAGACCCTATTGTCTGTCCTTCATATGTGGACTAGATCGTTCAGCATGTCTGGATTATACTCAGTCCAGACCGACAGAGGAGGAGAATAGTCTTAAACTACCATCACGTTCACTTGTTTCTGAACTTGTGTCATCTAGGATTTCCCTTATACACAGAAGGCCTTCAGATGGAATTTAAGTGAAATTTGTTGCTCTTTTGTGTTATTAAATGGGATGAAACAACTGGAATGAATTTGAGGACCAAGCCCTATATCTACTCTCTGGCTGATGCATGCCAATACATTAGTGATTTTAGTGGACAGTTTGCTACGCAGCTTGAAGCTATCTTTACTTTTCCTTCCAGTGAAGAAGAACAACAATGTCTTTCTTGTGGTCTGCAGGAAATCTCAAACTATATTTGAGATATAGTTTACACACTTTACAACAATGTTTTAAAACTGGTTCGCTTAGTACGCACAGTCCTTAACAGTTGTATGTTAATGTTACTGGGGTGGGGCACATCATCCAACCTGTGCTAAGTCATTACAGTAATTAATCAGCTCACTGAACATTTGTATTCTGATTGAAAAACTCACAAATTATTCAACTCTACCCTATTAGGGTAGAGTTTTTAACCTCAACTGCAAACCAGCTGTCCATCAGTTATGATGTGCTCATACCTTGGGGTGATGAGAGCAGCAGAAAAGCCTAAATGTGTTGCTAGAAAGTGCTACAAGTAAAATAGAGATGTTTTTCATTAGCGTTGAGAGGATTGGCTGCCCTTTAATTGGATGAATCACCCAATGGGTGTGTTCCCAAAGCCAATCAGAGCGTGCCAGTTCAGTAGAGCCACAGTGAGCAACGCTGTGCTGCGTCATTCGGCATCCTTCGGTGAGTGATTACATCCATGTCATTTGTAATAAATCAAATGTTGTCACAGGGTCAATCTGGTGGGTCACGCTAGGTTATCGTGGCGATTTCACACTGGTTATGTCAGGTACTGCTGTGTCATACAGGTTTTTGCTGGGTCATGGGTTCACATGGTCATGCTGGGTTCCTCAGATACCATCTCCTGAACTCCCAAGGAGCCCTGCTGGAGTGTCAGGGGAATGATAAGAGTGTGCTGCATAGCCTTCTAGTGTACCTGTTTGTGGGCTCTTCTCATGGATGAAGTATCTCTTCCTTGGAAAATGTGCATTTGTCTCATTTATTAAACAGTCACTGTGACTGCTTGTCCCCTCCAGAACACCACCTGCCCCAGGCTCAAAGCAGGCAAGATCTAGTCTTGAGCCAGTGACTTCTTTTTTTTCAGAGAAGAAAACATACTGCTCTTCCACTTAATTATATTGCTGCCTGAGTCCATAGAGTCAGAAAGAGATCCTGCCCTCTGCTAACACTGCTGCACATAGTTGGTTTAAGTGCCTACTTGGGGATCATTCTGTTACAAGGAAACCCCTACTTAGCCCAGATGTGCATAAACCTCCCCTCAATTAGGGGATGTGGCCAAAAGAACAAAACTACAAGTAATGAGACACCCTATTGCAACAGTCCTCTGCTTCATTAGTGTCTTGTTTTGAGTTATGGTTTGATCGGGTATATGTTAGAACAGCCCTGAGGTGACTCTGACTTGCACCAGAGACTAAGCAAATCTCTTCTGGTCTGATGGTCAGAAAAATACAAACACAGCATAAAACTACCTTTAACCCTCCCCTGCACTGAGAAAGCTGGAATCCCCTGTGAGATCTGTGTGGTTAGTTGAGTAGTAACCAATCCTTGTTTGTGCAGAGAAAGAACATAAGAATAGTCTCAATAGCATTTTTAAACCTCTCAAAATAAATTTATTTTACACAACACATATGGCACCTCCAAAATAGAGAGTGGCAGATTGTGGTATGAAAGTTTTACTGGTACCAATCAGGATTACATTTTCAACCCACTGGTGCCATCACTGGTCAGGTAAACAAAAACTGACAGATGATTTACTGAAGGAAATGTCCCATTTTTCACCAACAAAAGTGATACTGATGGTGAGGTTTCAACTTGTGCTTTCTATGAATGCCATTGCTGTCCTCTGATCACAGCAACAGAAGTCATTCTGCTAGTGTATGGTGTTTCATTCCCCGATGCATTTCATCAGCCAGTGCCAATGGAGCACAAGAAAATGCTCCCATGTCCATTCTGTATGTGGAAAATTTCAGACATGGGAAGGTAAGGTGGTTAGCAAAGTACACACAAAGACGGCAGCAGAGCTGAACTCACTTTTTGTCAAGTCTTAAGTCCATATCCGGATGACTCCACCATCCTTCCACAGATCTGTTTACCTGGCCCCACTGCCTCTCACACCACAGAAGGGCATTGCCTGTTTTCCAAGTGCAAAGAACACAGATGATCTCTAAAGCACCATGAAAATGTCATGAATTACAATCAGTATCGTATTAGAGCCGATTCAAGCTCTACAGTACTTCTTGCTAGCTCCTAGATTCTTTGAACATGTGAGGTCTCTGCAGGAGCCACATCAGATATTGCTGATCTTCTATTGGAGTCAGTGAGTGAGCCATGAAAAAAGTTACTCCCTCTGCAACTGAAATCAAACCCATATTTTCCTGAGCAGAGCTATTTTAAGTCATTCATTATTATCATTTTTCCTCTCCAAAGCAAAGCCCATTTGATACTCAGAAGCTGTTAAAACCAAAGGGGAAAGAGAGAACACTGGGGTACTGTTCTTGCTGCAATTGCAGGCTTACTTGGTAGCTAAAAAAAAAGGTTTATTAAAAAAAAAAATCAACTCTACAATGCCTTTGAATGAGAAGAAGAAAATAGTAAAGGAAAAAAAAAAAGAAAAAGAAAATCCATGTTGCTGATGTCTTGGACAGTGTCAGGGAAGTAAGCCCTGAAGTTGACGTAATGGGTCAAATCCATAGCTACTACAAGTGAGCACAAAGCACTGATTCTTATGTTCAGCAGGGATGTGTTTGCGGCTAAGACGCAAATTATCTCAGTTAACCTTTGTGATGTAAGAAGAATCCAATACTGACTTCCTGTGTACATCTGCAACAGATGGTGTTTAATAGCAACAACAGTCACTGTGGGTATGCCTTTCCCCGTCTTGCTGGATTCCAGCTTCCTCCTCAGGCATTCCCAGTCAGCTGTAACTTACCTGGAAAAAATTTTGAGGTGTTTTTTTTCTGCTGGAAAAGCAAGACATGGAAATGCATCTACATTAACTTGCCACCACAGTGCAACCTTGTGTGCTACATGATGCAGGCAAAGACACAGGTTGGCACCTCACATTGCTTGCTTTCTACCACACACAAGCACAAGGAATCATCTCACCATCATCCATTCATTTCTTTCTCCGTCTGCTTGTCTGTGTTTTTTTTCTTTCTCATTTGTGTTCAGCAGGTGCCTTCAGTTCCCAAACATGTTCCCAGATCTTTTCCAGTGTCAGCTGTGGAGCTAAATAGGGATTTTTCTGAATTTGATTGATCAGGTTGTCACAAACCTGGCTGGGAGCCATTTGTTGGACACTCATCAGATTGCTACTGCAGAATCCAGCTGCTGAGTTTCCAGTGTGCTTTTAGCCTCTGGAGTGTAAAGAGAGACAAAAGCACTACACCTGACTGGCCATCTCCAGGGATGTTTGAGGGGCACAGAGCCTCTATCGACCATCTCCTCTTGAGAGCTTGACCTCCTACTGCAGTTACGTCTCCCTGCAGGCTTGCACAACTTCCCTAGGTAGCTTAAGTGCAGCCTTTCACAGAATCCTATCAGGAGGCATGAGGCTTCTGGGTTACACTTGATCTCATAAGGCACTGCTAGATGTAATAAATGTGTGATAAAGATGAAATTTGCATGTAATGTCTGAACACAGCATCTCTCAGAAAATACAGGTAATGACAAAACAACAAACACAATGTCCCCACCCACTGCGCCCTCTCCCTTTGACTCAGTGGGGGATCTCCTGCCTTCAAATTGCCAGCTCATAGTTTGTCTTTTCTGAATGTGGTTGTTCCCTTCACTAAATTAGGCTTTTTTCTTTCAAAACCCATTCACTCCCCTTTCTGCTATGCATTCTCTCCTGTCTCTTGAAGTTTCCTCTCACCCAAGGCTTTATTTAGTCCTTTCCATCCTTACCTGGCTTTGTTCAGCTTTTTGTAATGTGTGTAGGCCTCAGCAAACCACCAGCCCTGTCTGCAGTCTCAGTCTTCACCCATTAGGGTTCAAGGACAAACTACTGTCAGTCATGTATGAAGGACTCTTCTTCCTGAAAGTGAGCAGGCATCCACAATGAAGCTACTCCCATAGTTACATCAATGTAATAACACTGTGACATCAAGGAGAGCACAGAACTCATGCAGAGCTCCCACATCAGCACAAGGCTCAGGACCAGCTGTTCAACAGCTGGCACCCAGGGAAGAAGCATTTAAACCTAGTGCTACTCTAGTAGCGTTGCAGGCTCGGTAAGTACAATGGCTTCAAAAGAGGGAGAGATATTTATCTCAACAAGCGATCTGGGCCTTCAGCTGCTCATATGGCAAGTGTTCAGAGCTGCTGGTTCTGGAGGACACGTGCCCACCTGGATCTCCTCCACCCATTCAAGTTCCCTGTGCAGGAACTCAGAGCAAAAAGGCAAGATCAGGCCACAGGTTAGCTTCTCACTGTTACATGGGTCAAGGACCCAGTGCACAGCATAACCTGCATGTTTTTATAAAAGGAAATCAGTGGAAACATCACATTAGCTGTGGCTGCAGCTCAGCAGATGCTCTGCCTGCACACCACAATTTATGATCCATGCTGTGGTATGATTTAGAGGGTAGAGGACAGAGTGCTTTGTTTTCATCAGGGACATGGAGGTGAGGGAAGGCTTCCCATGAACAGGCTGTGAATGCAGCTTAGGATATGAGACAGAGCCTTCCTACGCTGATGTGCCCACACACAGACCAATGCACAGATCACCCTTGGAATAATGATGACTCGATGGGCTCTTATTATAAATGATCCTTGGCTAACAACATAGACTAAGTAATTTATGGTTCTTCCTGCATTTCTGAATAATCTTTAGTAGGTTGAATTGTCCATAAATCTATTGCTGTTCTTTGTATACAGGTGTGAATCCAAGGACTCTCTGAGTCTTAAAATGATGAAGTTTGGCAAGCAGAAATAACTTTTAAAATAAAGGATTCACTCTTCTCTCATTTAAATACTGCCGGAAGTGGTGACACACAGGAAGTAAGGTCTGATTTTGGTAAACAGGGACGAAATAATTTGTCATTTTCAGAGCCGGATGAAACACATGGCAATTACAATGCAAGAAGCTTTATGAGGATGTAACTGTTTAAAAGCTGATTAGGAAAAAGAGGGACTTGGCATCCAATCTGGAAGGGTAGTAGAGGGAGGGATGGCTGCATGGCAGGACTCCTGTTGGTGTATGAATGTCCGCTCCATGGTGGCATTGTTATCCCCTTCTTGTCCTGACAATATACAGTCAATGGCACTTCAGGAGGTGGGTGCGGGACATCTGGTTAATGAGGAACAGATGGACATCATCGGACGTGCACTATACCTGCTCTTTCCTTCACTGCTCCCTTCCTTGCTCTCTGATTTCTCTGTTTTTCTCTGCAGCTGAGCTCTTCTTTCTCCTTTTAAATGGGAGGCAATGTTTCTGTGCTCCTGAGAAAGAACAACAAATGGCTCTGGTCAGACCCAAGTGCAACACCAGCAAATCCAGTTAGGAAATGTCTCAGCTGTAGTACGTACCTTTCTCTGGGATCCCTACATGCTGTGCTGGTACGCACTTACCTTGTCCCCTCCCCACTCCAGTTCCTGGACCCAACATGACAATCGGCAACAGAGGCCACTTTCTCACATGCTATTTCTTTGATATGACCTATTTAATGATTTGAGAAGGACTTCATTGAAGCCCATTCTTTGGGACATGGCAGTTTATGCCACTGTGAAAAGGTTTTTATCCATCCTGGGTGTCTTTAGCTTGTGGGGGTGATTTTCAGATGAGGCGCATTGTAGACGAGGTGCAGTGATTAGAGTTAACAACCTGAATTTCCCTTCCACCCTTCTAATTCCCTCACAGCAGGTAGGTAGGATTTGTGTCCGTGCTCCTGTATTCTCATCCAGTTAACAGGTGCCAGTAAAGTGGGTTTGTTCTGCCATAAAAATCTGAAAAGCTGAACACAAACCAGATCTTGAGAGAAATACAAATTCCCAAAGGCTTTTTGCATCTTGCAGCTCAGAGGAGACAGCACAGCATTCCTAGATGTGTTTCTACAAAGGAAATCTTCCTAAATCCCTCTGTTCCAACAAATGCTGACAAAAATAGCAAAATAATTCCTATCAAGTTCCAATTGGCTTTCATTAATACTGGGGCTTGCATTGAGATTTTCTCCCTGAGAGATACAACAAAATGTCAGTCCCTAAACCCCTTCTCACTCCTCCTTATAAAAATCTTACTAAACTACGGTTATGCCTACTCACAGGTACGGACTCGAATTGATCCCTCAGTTTAAGTTACATGATGTGCTTATGTAGCATCAGAACAAGGTTTTCCACCTTCCACCTTCCTCTAACTCATGAAGTATTTTGGTGCGGGTGAGCAAAGTTCCCTGAATCAGTCCCTTTCAAGGGCAGCAAGCAGACATACAGTCGGCAGTCCAGCCTTGCTACCTTCTTCTCTCTCATCTGAGAGCTGTTACAGTGTCCCAACATGAGATTAATTTTCTGTGTAGGTTGGGTTTGGATATAAGTCTTCTGTTTCCCTTCTATGGTTTCTACTCCCACTGCCTTTGAGGTACATTGGATTTTATATATAGGGCACAGTCATAACATGAATGAGGAAGGAGTGCTTCAGTGGTGGATGACTTAGGCTGATTGAAGTGGAAACCAAGCTAATTCACTTGAGTTGATCATTTCAATAAGGAAAATGGACTGAGTCCCCATGGTATTCTTCAGCATAGCACACAAATGCTGAGTTAGCATTCAGATCCATCCTCTGCTGGGATCTTGACTTTATGGGCAACTCAAAAGTCTTATTCAATATACACCTCAGCCAAAGCATCATGACTTTATCTGATTGTCCTTGGCTTTGTTTCCAAGATCTTTTTCATACCACCTCTATTTCTGCCTCTTCCCAAACAAGCCCTCACTCCTCTCTTATATCCATGGGAAGTTAACAAGCAGATTCTAACACAGTGATTTAGCAATACCTCAACAGCCTTACAGAGTCGAAGAGCTACAGGCAGGATGGGGCAACAAAAGGAGAAGTGTGTTCTTCCCTCTCCTTCTGCTGTTCATCAGAGGATGAAACATGTTCATCTTAGCTTTATTCTGTATGATCCCCTGTGATTCTCTTCCTGCTTGGGACATTTCCTTCATTACAGCAGAGGAGTGAAGATCCTGACCCCCACCCGAGTAACCTCTGAAGTCCAGAGTAGCAAGACTGTCTTTCCACTACTCCTCTTCCACAAGCTATTGAACATGGCAACACAGTCTGGAATTAACGTATGCTTCACTGAGTTCAGGGACAACCCAGTCTAAGGATCCCATCCAGAAAACCTCAGGAAGAGAATGAGTTCAGCCACCCCTGGCAGCTCCTCTCCAGGCTTCACCATGCAGATACAAACGAGTCTGTCAGGCCATTCAGTGATACCACCATCTGCTTGGATGGCTGTACATTTCTTGTTTCATCTTAGATTCAGATTCACATCTCTCCTTGGACATATTCCACGGGGACAACAATTCTTTATAAAGCCCTCCACCTCCGTAAGAGAAGTATCTGCACAAGGCCATTGATCATTTAGTCCCAGAATGGAGTTGGAGTGGTCTGGGAGTTTCTTACCAGCATAACCTCTCTGTTTGACAGCTCCCTTCCCCGCCACCCCAGGGTGCAAGTCTTGGCAATAACGCCATCTTCAGTGTTCAACCTCCAAATAGCCTTCCATCTGCTGAAGAGTAAAAATTGGTGTCAGTGCACCTGAACCTGTTCCCTTGCAGGGAGATTTTCTATGCACTGCCCCAGATTTGTCAAGTCCATTATGAAGAATCCTGTTGTGCAGAACTTCGATTCAAGACACACTGCTTTGTAAGATAAATGCAGGTTGAAAGCATGCAGCTGCATTCCTAGAGAAAAGGGCTGCAATTCCCCAGAGACCCTCGAAGGTCCAAGGTAACTGCAGTCATGACCTCATTGACTACACCGGTTTCATCACTGCTGTGATGGAATGAACTTGTACAAGCCCCAGTGGAGAAGGGACAGAACTAATAATCCCAGTCATCTCTCCTAGAGCAAGTGTGTGCCTGGAAATGACCTGGTTTTCCTCTGAGGACACCTTCTGCCCAGGGCTGGAGAGGGAAGGACTTCAGGTTTGCTGCTGGTTTAAGAGTCAATGGATTTTGGATTCTTGTTGCAATTACAAGTTGATTTTCTACTTTCCGCCAGAATGCAGCAATATCCAGTGAAGTGTGTTGCTTTTTGGCTGTTGAAACTGCTTCATCAGGATTTCAGGAATGCAATTTCCTGCTTTGTGCACAGCACTTTGCAAATATGGTGGGATCCATTGCTCCTGGCCTGAGTTAGCGTTCAGTTTCAGTCCTTTTCTCTGATTCATTTTCACTGGTAAGTTGGAAAAAATAATGCGTCATAAAGCTTCGGTGAAGGCTGGGTTTCCATCCCAAAATATTATCAGAGGGTTACCAGTGATGAAGAACATCATGACCAGCTAATGAGGTGGATCAGCTGGAGCACTCATCCTTTTCCTGTGTTTAGACTAGCATGCGAGTTTCTTTTACTTTAATATATCATGCACTGACAGAAGTCTGTCAATATGTTGCCAGTCTGGGAAAGTCTGTTTTTCCCTATAAAAGTTTTTTCACTCTGATTCCTTTGCTCCTTGTAGGTTCTAGTTGTTACACAAGTTCAACTGCTGGATGCTGTGGTAGGATGAAATTTTACAGTTGCTTTGTAGGTATTTATAGTCTGGCCATTATCACACCGTGTATGTATTTTAGCACCAGTTTGTCAGGCTTTGCAATGACTTAGCACTGACTTTCTCTTCCAGTTGTGCTTGTTTATATACGCCCTCCAAACACAGGGCAGGGGGTGTTGGTAAAGAAAAGGTCAATCAAACAGTTGTGTTAGGTTTGAATCACAGGATAACCAAAGCATTCAGGTGGGAAGGGGCCTCACAAAGTCTCTAATCCAAACTACTGCTCAAAGCAGGGTCAGCTGTGAGGGCAAGCCAGTTTGCACATGGCTTTATCCAGACGGGGCCAGGTTTGATATCATATCCCAACAGAACTTCAAATGAATGTGGTATATTACTGAAGAACAGCCATGCCCAAACTTCCAGAGGCATATGGCTTTTTAAAAATTAACATTTTGGTCTTGGTGGTTTGTGCATAACATCTTTGAAACTTATCCCAGTACCTCACTCTAGCAGTCCTCAGTAGGTACTGATCAAGAACTGAAAACAGCATGTCTTAGATCTCAAATCAATATAAGCTGTAAGCCCTGCTTGAGACATATACCTGTAAGAAAACCAAAGGAAACACCTTGTATGACTTTTCCTAGGTGGTGCACACAAGTAGAGAGAAAGCATTGCTTCATCTACCTTATCACAACAACTAGAGAGTAGCCAGAGAGTAAGAGATGTAAGAAAATGTAATCTGCAACATCAAGTTCCTTGGGACCTCACTTGTGTGCACATTGGAGGCTGCGAACCTGTAGGAACATATCTGATGCTTCTCTGTACCAGTAAGGGAAATCCCACACACCCTGTTTCTAGTCCCTGCAGTCAGATGCACATGGGGCTCCTCTCTGTCCTGGACATGAGTGGACTCCTCTTTGTGAATGATCTCTCACAGGCTTCTGTGCATGTAACAGGAACTTATGCCCTGTTCTGTTGCTAAAGGGTTAGGCTGGAGAAATCACTGCATCTATAACCCACTTGAGCCATCTTCAGAGTCCTAGGAGTAAGAGTGGGTGTATGTACCCAGTGAAGTTGTCTCTGGTCATCATGGATGCTCCCAGATTTGGATTCCTGCACTGAGGTAAAATACCCTGTCAGAGAAAAATATTCCTCTGAAATCCTATTTATTTGCCTCCTTGTTCAGGAAATTTTACAGCAGCTCAGGGAATATACTATTCTCATCATGCACTGTAAAGTTGACAGGAAAGTTTCAACCGCAACACCAAGCAATTTAGCTGTTTCAGTTAAAAGCTGCTTTTTTTTTTTTTTCTTTCCTAAATGTGCAAAGGGATCATAGTCCTCATGTGCTGAGGATCTACTGCTATAGGCCTCAGAGCTGCAAAACTCTGTCAGCCAGGGCTGCTCAATAGTTCAATGGTCTATTGGACAAATGAGAGGATGAGAAACACAGTAAGAGGCAATCTGAGACCAGGTGAACGTCTGTCAGCCAGTGCCGCCATTCTGGAAAACCGTGGGTTGTAATTAGAAACAGTAACTATTTCATAAAGCAGCATCTCCTACTGTGATACATGTTAGATAAACACACAAGAAAAGGCTTTCAGCTCTCCTACTGTGATACGTGTTAGACGAACACACAAAAAAGGCTTTATGCTGGCCTATTGGATCCAGCTCAGTCAGGGCAGTCAAACCTGCAGCCAGAGGAGCCTTCCCAAACTCTAGGCTCCCAGGAGAGGCTGCACCTCTGGGTGGTGCCACACACTGATGCTCCAGAGACACCGGCCATGGGGCTGCAAACAGCTTTGTGCAGACCCGAGGTGACAGCTTGGGCCTCTTGTATGGTCAGAAGCTTCTCCCTTTGCTGTAGTGGTGGCTGCGTTGGTCGCAGGCATCTCTTCTTTACTGTCACCTCCTGTAATTCCTTGTATGCACATGTATGGGTTACTGTTAATCCCTCTTTCCTGGAGCTGATTGCCCAGGACAACTAGAAAATGGGGCTATGTTAGAGATATTGTACTCCAAATCTAATGCAGTTCAGCCAGAGGAACCCAGTCAAATGAGTTTGCAAACAGCCCCAAATTCGCTTGCTTGTATTCACTAGTACACCCTGTGGCACAGTGTGTCACTGCGCTACATATGGTAGATGAGCGCTTGGTGTTTTGTTGGTTTTGAAACATGTGTGATTCCCAGGGCTGCTTATCAGTTTTATAGCTGGTTTATAATCTGTATGTTAGGCATGTAATGGTGTAGTAGCATGATTGATCCAGAGCTAGATGTGACACTGTCATCTCTGTCATCTCTCTTTTAAACGGTTCATCCAATGTTTGCAATATAAGTCGCCAATACCAGCTTTGTTTACCTGCAGCCATTACTTTGCACCACAGCCATTTCACTGTATACAATGTCTGGGATTTAATTTCAGGACTTCTCCATTCAGGAGCAAAGGCCTTTCATCCAGCAAGCTGCAAGAGCCATTTCACTGGCTCCAATGGAGAAGATGGGATTTTATAACTAATAAAAATGCCAGCAAACCTTATACATTTGGCTGCATTCACAGCTTGAGCTGAGTGAATTGGAGGCAGTGTGAGCTGCTGCAATGTGTCATTTTCTCTGTTCCACCAGCACATAACTCACACAACTTAAACTATCTTAACTACCGCTGGACTCCCCCGCACTTGTCCCTTGCTGCCCAATAAACAGGATAGTGATGTGGTGCACCTGTAAGACTACCCTGTACTACAACAGTAGCGTTCCTGGAGCAGCCAAGTAAAGAAACATAGCTGGGCAGACCAGTAATTGAGAAAGCTGATGTATTTCCACCAGGAGAAGGTAGCAATTCATACTCTCTGCCTATCATTATCCTTAAGTATTGATTCTCCAGTCACATTTTCTTTGTTAGATAGCTTATTTCATCAAGGAGCAATTCTGCAGTTGCAGTCAAACCAGGACCGAGTGTATACACACACTTGTAATGAACAGCGTATCTATGTGACCTGAATTTTGGAGCAGCCTCTAGGACTAACCTTTTAATGAAAAGTTGGCATGTCACATCTCACATCATTGGTGAACTCCTACCATTTGAAGGGACAAGTTGTGCTCTGATGTGCTTATTGTCAGGATGTTGTATCTTACGTTGCAAAAACTACATGGTGGTTATCAGGTGGGCAAGGAGATACATTTTAGTAAATAACACATAAAATATTTGTGTGTGCTCATTCAGTTTACTTTAAACAAATTTGCTTCAATTGTGTTCCCACTCCATTTGTCTACCTTCTGTGACTGTCCCAACAACATATTTACTGGCACGGATTTTCATTCAAATGGCAACATTTATGTGAACACGTTTGTAAAAGCAAATATTGAATCTATAATCAAAAAGTATTCACTCTGATGAGGCACTACTATTAATGAGTTAAAGCTACTACCAAATTGCTACTGGAAATTTTTAGTCTGAGGGAAACTTAGAATTTACACACAATGACAAGAACTGCAAAAGTATCTGTTTCTCTGGGCATATTTTTGATATGTTCTTCCTTTGGCGGGAGGGGAGGGGAGCAGGCAATGGAAATGAAAACATTTTCCATTTCCAGCTGATGGCATAGGATAAAAGTGATTTTGTATATGTGTCCAGTCAGAAAAGAATTGAATTTCACATCTCATGTACTTTAAGCAATGCTGGCAGAAATGGATTAGCAAACAAATCAGAGGTTGAATTGCCCTTGTGTTGTCAAAAAATGTCAATCAACAAACAAATTAAGGGTAATTATTATTTTCCTCCAAGAAATATTTGAAAACAGATGGGAATGAAGGTTAATAGTTTTGAAGGAGTGAATATCTCCCAGGCACTTCAAAAGAGAGCAGGTGTTTCTGTTGATCATGCATGGAATTGTACTTTTACATTGCTTCTCAATCCCATCTTTTGTAACATTTGTACTGCGTGCTGGAAAAATGCAGGCTGGCCTAGGTTTGCAGTGGAAAAATAGAAGACTGAAGTTTTAAAAAAACAATTGAAAACAAATCTGAGATCAATCAAAATCAAGAGAGAGAGGAAAGAGTGAGAAGTTCCAAAAAACAGAGAGATGGAATCCAAGGAAGAAATACTGGAAAAATATATGTCGACAGCTGGAGCTGTAGGACACTGAGAAAGCTGGTGCTAGCAGAGAAATTAGAGTACTGGCAGAAACTGGAGCAAATCAGCTTGGAAAATGGAGAGAAATTTGAAAATTTGCTTTTAAATGTATGGGAAAGCAAGAGTTCGAAATGAACAGGCAAAGATGTGACACCAGTTGTGTTTAGTTGTGTGCACATATTTGGAAAAGCCCTGAGTAACAACGTTTGAAAGGTCAGACTGTGCTGTAGACATAATGACTGGTAGATTTGCTGTTGTGACATACCTAGGTAGACAAGATGTGTTAAAAATTCACAAAAATGCCCAGGTTATGCCCAACATATGCAGAACTGGTTTCAAAGGGAAGAAATATAGATTATTTGAAACATTTTAGATTAAGAGGAACTGTTTTATTTGTGAAAGAGTTAGGTAGGAAAAGCTGATTGAAATTCAGAGGTTTTCTGAGGCAAGAGAGGCTGCAGGTAAGCAGGGAAGAGCCAATGCAGTTACAAAAAGTATGTGCATTTGAGTATTATTGACATTCAAGTGGCTGGTAGAGCTCATAGGAATTTCTTACTGGAACACATTTTTTGTCTGTGAATGTCAGTTTGTTGAAGCTGACACTCTGCAGGAACACACTTTCTAGTCTCAGCGGAAAAGGTTGCTTAGATCTGAGATGAGATGACTAGTCAGAAGGAGACAAAGAGAAGAGGCAATTAGAAGAGCCAAATAATTAATCAACTCATCTAGAATATAGGAAAACCAGGGTAAAACCTTCGCTGAGTGAGAATAATTTTGAACCAGTTTCCACCATTTCAATTTCATGCCTAGATGCTAGAACACTGGTTCTTTTAGGGCAGGGTTGTTTTTTCCCTTTCTCACAGAAAAAAAAACAACTGGGAAGTATGGATATGTCACAGTATGAACTTCTAAAATACGCTGATGCTTTGTGCTATCACATCTCTCCACCACTTAAGGCAGAAAGAAAACCCTGAAGCAGCAGTATCCTCGTGAATGGAGGTCTCTGGCTCTTGATGCCAGGAGTAACTGAGTTCTGTGTGGTCTTGATCAGACGGTATACAACCACATTTTCATAGGTACTCATTTGTCAGTGCCTCAGATGAGATACTTTGCACCTACTGTTCTATTCCATATTGTTCAAAGGTGCTGAAGACCTCCTGCTCCCTTTCAAGTCCTACGGTAAAGCAATTAGGTTAAGTTATTTAAGACTGGGTTCCCAGAAATGAAGATGCATAAAATGAATGAACTCTTGAAAATATTGGCCCTAGTATCTCTGTGACTCAGCTTTTCCATCTCTACGATGGAGAAAATGATGCTTACTGATTCTGCAAAACGGATTGACGTCTATAGATGAAAAGTGGTATGAATGTTAAGTATTATTCTAGTTTTTATTAGAAAAATATTTAAAGGATCGTTTACCCCTGGAGAATGGATGCCAGCACAGAAGAGGCATTCCTGTCCGAAGAACTGCTTGAAAGTTGAGCAGCTGCAAAGAAACCAGAATACCTTCATCACAATGAATACCCCAGGATGAGTGGAGTGGGCAACCATTTCATGAGGCTGCCACAAAGTAAAAAAGGAATGGGACCAGGTATCATTAGCAGAAAGGAGATCATTAGATTCCTGCACTACGGTCTGCATGAACCTACAGCGAAAATGGACAAGGACAGTCATGTAGGAGAGATAAGAGGGAGTGACTCTCTTAAGCGCGCTATGAAGAATAAGGAGGCTCTGGGTGCTTGTTAAATGGAACAGCGGTGCCGATGGAGGAGCCTGAGGACACAGCAGATAATGGCTTATTTTCAAAGAGCTGAGCGGAGTACCGGGAACTGAGGAATTACTGGAAACAGGAGTAAAGTAAAAAGCCAGAGTAAGGAGGTAGGCCTAAATGATGAGAGGTACCAGGGTCAAGAGAAGTAGTTGTTTTCCTGAGCGACTGAATTATGTCAGATGTTTCCAGGGCTGCAAAGAGAGTAGGAGGAGAGGCATGAGAAAGGCTCAGGAAAGGGTGGTGCTAAGTCTAAGTGGGTTAAATCACGGCAATCTGTGATTGAAAAAAGTATATTGTACTTGTCTGGAAAAGGGCTAGGAAGTGAGAACAACATGGGTTTTCTGGGCAGAACACCAGCGTGAGAGGAATAGGGAGGAAGGGCTAAGAGTGGCTTGAGGAACAAAGGAGAAGCAAAAACAGAGACTAATAAACTGGCCTAAGTCTCCTGCTGGACATGGATGAGGTATTCGTATTGTTGTTTATGAAGGTATTTCCCAAGTGTTTGAAAACCAGAGACTGGAAAAAGTATCATGAAGAAGATCTCGCATGGATTCTGGTTTGGTTTGGTTTTGGATTTTAATGTAGACTGTGTTGGACAGAAATGGAGACTAACTCAGCACTGCAGGTATTGCCATAATGGACTGAAAGAGGAAAGGAGGGAGCCAGTCAAACTGCAGATGAGCACTGAAAAGCATGTGGGAAGAATGCTTGAAGGGAATCAAAGGTTTAGTGTAGTTCTGAGATGCAGAGAGAACAGGAATTGGTGCAAATCAAGCAAGGCAGCAGTGGGTAGGAATGGAAAAGTTTGGCTTGTTAAGACAGAGTCTGAGAAATGAGGAAGCTGAAGGTGAGAAACTGCATGCCAATAGCTGGTAAGGAAGGAGAAGAAAAGGGAAGGGGCAGCATGAGGAGTCACCACAACTGGCCTAATATAGCAAAGACTGTAAGAAGTCTGAAAGATCACAGGAGGTAAAAAATTAGAAGAAAGTCACATGCAGAAAATTGCTTCAGGAGTAAAAGGAGAGATAAGCTGTTAAAAAAAAAAAGAAGACATAAGGTCTACTCAGAGCATCAGAGATGGGAGATGCAGCTTCTCCCAGGAGGGAGCCACAGGAACAGGAATGTTTCTTGCTCACGCTGGCAGTTCTGTCCTGCAGGAACTACCCTTGGTAGGACACGATCCAGGGGAGCTGCAAGAAACAAAAGAGTCAGCGGTATTGATCTCTTCGGAACCTGCAGAGTGTGGGAAATGCTCTACTGCTGGGATTATCCCCTTGGTCACCTTTTGGCCAGGTCTTGATGTTGGAGGACATCCCACTGCTTTCCTCTCCATAGTAATGCTCAGTGGGCCAGGATGGGAGATCCCCATCCCCTCAGTGCCATGCTGTTCTTCTGCTGTAAGGGACCCCATCCCACCCCTCAAGGGCAGCCCTTTCCCTTCAACCCATTCCCCTCAAAAAGTAACGTTCCTGACGTGTGGCTGATTGATTAGGTAAAACCAATATAGAGGCAATGCTTTACCAAGCTGTTTAGACCAGATCAGGAAGCATAAACCCACTCAATTCTCAGAGCCGGAGAGGCCCAGCAGGACTATAGGGGAGGCTTAATACTCACACTAAAACACCCAGCGTGCAGCAGCTACATTATCTTTTCCTTACCTGCTGTTCCACTTGTGTCACTCTCTCTTCTCGAATCCCCATGCTGACTTCCAGTCTCCTTCTACATCAAAGTTCAGCTCCTCATTTCATCTTCCAGGCCTCACATGGCTCTGTCGGAGCTGGATCTCTCCTTCCTCTCCCACCCGACCTGGTGCTCATTCAGCACATCTCCCCCTTCCCAGCCTCCCTCCATCTCACCCACAACCATGACTCTGCTCCTTCTCCCCTGCTGCCATCTCACCTCCTTTCACCGCACAACCTTATCCCCCTCCCTCCTGCCTGCCTGCAGGACTCATTTACTGCAGCTAGTCTCCCTGCCTTAATGCCTTCCACTTCTCCTATGCCCTTGGCAAGCTTTGCCCCTTCTGACTATTAACTTTGTTTACTATGTTACATCTTTAGAATGAGGAATGATTCAGAGATATCCGGCCAAAGCCAGGAGCAAAGAAGACATGAACATGCCATAGCTCAGCTTGTGACCTTTCTCAGGCACTTCTGTCCCTCATTCCAGCCGGCACGTCTCAGACCTAATCTTGTCCCCACAGTTTTCCCGCTGACCTCACCAGAAGCAGGATCCAGGCTTTGTAGTTGCTGCCTAACAGCTGCCCAGAGCCTCTTCTGAGGAGCTGAGCATCCTCGCTTGCTAGTACCCCAAAGGCTGGGGTCTTTGTACCGTGAAATCCTGGGGGCAAGATTCTGCCTTTTTAGCTGCCAGCAAAACACTGTGTACACATGATGGCATATGGAAATACATAATAATGCATAATGCTACAAGCAGACAGCATTAGCAGGGAAAGGCTTTCCCCTCCCACTCACCCTTTGTCTATCTGTTTCTTTCCCGTTGTCAAAATTTAGCATCCTCCACCGAAAGCCTCAGTTTTGCTCTGATGCTTGGAAGGCATCCAGTCCCAGCTCACTCACTTTGCCTGCCAGCCTCCACAGGTATTCTGTACACAGGGCTTCCAGCTAGTCAAGAAATGCTCTCTCTGCTCCCCCCCGCAGGGGAATCTCCGAGTGACGGGCTTGTTACAGGATGCCGGTGGTTAGGCAAAGTCATTCATTCTTGCTCTGATGTATTAACTGATTCTGTTCCGCGGCACACCATGAAATGCACTGCATGAAAAGAGAAGCCCTTCAGTAGAGATGGAGGGCAGCCCTGAAGAGGCATTTACGCAGTGAGTTTATTATGTCATGTCACAGAGGAAGTGAGAGGAAAATCCATATGGTTTTGGTCCTAGCTTGACCAAAACTAATTTTGGTGTTCACTACAAGTGGCTCCAAGAGAGATAGTTTGGACCAGAGATTAATGCACAGGCTGAATTTCATGTTTGGGTTTGAAATGACTTTAATATTGGCTTGGCAAAACCAAGACCACAGCCTTTCAAGGTTGTCCTGATCAAGAGGTCCAAGAGGACAAGTTGATGGTGCACAATGTATCTCAGAGGTTGGTTTTGAAGAAACAGACTGACAGACTGAGATGTGGAAACTGTGGGTAGAGTTAAGTGGACAAGCAGTGCCCCAAGAATAGCTGGCCAGCTGTGCCTTCAGCAGCCACAGCTGTGCCATCAGGACCCAAAGAGAAGCTGGAAACATACGTCAAGTAAGGTGCCTGGTAGCTGACATGAAGACAGGTAGATGCAGAGACCAGGCTGGAAAAACATGGAGAATTATTTTCCTGTCCCACAAAACTCTGAAATGATAAAGTTTCCTGCCCTACACTGGGGTGGGACAAAGACTTTTAAAAGGCTTTTTTTTTAGACCCAAACCATTATTTAGATGCACTGAAATTGTCAGTATGCCAATAGTTCAGGTATTCACCTTATTCATATGTGATTCAGGTGATCAGGTCAAAGTCTCTGTATCCCTGTAAGAAATTTACATTGAAAAACTCCGACTATCTTCAAGACAGAAAGACTTTCAGCAGTGGCTGTAGCATGGATAAAAAGTGGGGTTTACTCATGGGGAGACAAACACAAAGTTGAGACTAAAACGCTTGACATTCTTTGATCTGGGTACATTTCCTGACTGGCAACTCTAGTTTGAAGGTGAGATAATGAGGTTAAGATCTAAGGTGCAGGACAAGATTTGTTGTTGCTTCACAGGGTGCTGTAGCTGTAGCTGTAGCACTAAATTAGAAACTGAGGAAGGGGCTGGAATGTCAGGCCAGTGATTCCAGTGGAGAACTGGTAACCTTTCCAAGGAAAAGTGAGGCAATCTGAAAGGAGTTTGGTTTTGGCAGTCTTTAGGAGGCAAGCTCTTGTTTTACAGACATTAAAGCAGGGAAGTTTCAGTCCTGAGACATACATTACCCACCATGTGGGGTAGGTGGGGAGGTACGATTTGGTGTGAGAAGCTCTGGTGGGCATGTCTCCAAGTAACATAATCCTGGCCACAGAAGGTGGCTTGGTACCTGGCTTGGACATGATTCAAAACCCTGAAACAGCCTTTCAGGTTTCTAACTGAGTGTAACTGGACCAGATCACATTAGAAATAATATTTCCTAGTCTAGTATTGCGAGTAAATTTTATTCCATTATGAATAGCCTCCTCCCCAGGACGCAAGAGTAATGTTATGTGTAAAGGAGCTGAAAACGCTTCAGAGATTAGCCCTAGCACACAGCTCACACCTACAGATTCTTCTGTAATAAATTAACGTGCTCAATGGATGAAAAAATATTGGTGCAGCAGCACGGCTTGCAGTCAAGCTTCAAAGGGGTTATTATGACTGAGCAGCAGTACCTGCTCCCCCATATGCCTTCTCTGGCTGTGCCACGGTAGTCTCATGCTCTTCCTTTCCAAATCATCCTTCCCTTGCTGACCCCTGCTCACCTTTCTTGGGGGCATCATCCTTAAATTTAGCACACTGGTCCCCTCCATGGTTTTCTTTTTAAAAGCCAGCATAAATTAATGGCACACACACGCACACACAACCATAAATGTCTCATGATACTGTGCTGCTATAAACCTCCCTATTCCAAACACCCTGCTGGCACTGTTTGCTTGCTAAACAAGCCCAGTGCTGTGCTGAAGTCTAACTTTTGTTGTAAGCACTTCAGGAGAAAGCCGAGTCACTTTGTTTTCTTGTAAACCACTGTGGTACCTGCAACCCAGTGGAAACAGCAATAATAAAATTATTAATGTTCTAATAGCAGCCTCTAAAAGCAAACAGCACTCTCAAGGCTCAGCATTTGTTTTCTGCTCAGCTGTATAAAAAGGGACCTAAAATCAAATCTCTGCAATATCTGCTTTAACACCTAATGTTTGATGTGGATTATGAGTAAAGCAGCAAGTTGGAACAGCAGCAGCTCGTCTGGAGACACTGAGAGCTGCCGCAGCATAGCTGTGCTAGCGCAATTTGATCAGACTCACACGGGCCAGCTACCCTGCTCAGCCCTGTGGGATATAGGCTGTGTTTACCAACACTTTCTGCACTCCAGCGACCCACGTCACAAATAAGCACGATGGCTTTTTTGTGTGTGTAACAAAGCAAATTCTGTGTCCCAGCTCTTTTAGCACAGCGGGCACTGCTTTCCTATAGCTTTCACAGATCAGTCCAGTTGTTACTCCAGATATTTGCCCTGCCAGCGATCACATCAAAATAATCCCATGGAAGCAGAAGCCTGGAAGTATTCAGGTCCTACACATGCAACCCACACAACTCTTCAAATCCCAAATCCCAAATCCCAGCATAGCTGGAAAATACAAGAAAAAGCATTAAGCCATGTTTAGATTCAGTGTTCAGGCTGACTGGGAAGGGGTTGCAATGGGGGGTGTCCTCACCCCAGGGACTTGCCAAGGCAGAGACCTCCCCTTTCTGGGACACCAGTGGTTCCCTCCCCAGCTGCTGGTAAGAAGGGGCTTGCTCTACATCAGGTCAGCCCTCCACTCTTCCTGCCCTGTCTTCCCTCCAGTATCTTATTCTTTATTGTTTAAGAAGCATTTGGGAGGCTTTAGATCATTTTGCAAGTGAGGACCAGCTCAGGGGTGGTTTTACTGGGGGTGAGCATCCTAAAGGGGTTTGCCATATTCATGTTCACTTCATCCCACGGTGCTCCCCAGAGCACAGCACCGGGTAGCCCTGGTTCAGCTTGGCAGCTGCTTTGAGCCGGGCTTCTCCCAAAACATCGGTGCTGCAAGGCAAGACACAGAGACTGCCAGAGGAAATTGCAGAATTAGAAAAGTCCTGACCTGTTCCTCAGAGGTTTCATTTTCTGGTTGTAGGTGGTGCATTTCAGGGCATAAAGGGCACAAGGAAGAAAAGCTCCATGAGAACATGGCCCTGCACGTTTCAGCTCATCCTGAAGCACTGCAGTCAGCAGGGCTTTCTGCCAAGGAAATCCTATGCCCAGTTCCCTCCTGGACATCTCTGGTGGGCTGCCTGAAGGGACAGCAAAAATCCCAGCATGCTTTCTGAACAGAGTGAGGGATAACCAATATTCCCTGCCAGGGTAAAGCCGCCTCCACTCTCCGAGGGCAAAGCCTGTGCAAACTCAGTGAGCACGTAATGGCTGCCATGCTCGTCTGCGGAGCCACCACGCTGGGGGATCTTTCTCAGTGTTGCATGAAGGGCTTTGGGTTCCCTGGGGTATAAAAAGTGCTAGAGAAAACCCAGCCTTTCCCTTGTTCTATTTCCTTGCCTAAAATAAACTTTGTACTCATCTGCTGGGCTGGAATAGCCAAAGCAGGTTGTGCATCCCCAATGGACCTGCTCACCCCAACTCAGGCAACCATAGCCGGACACCCAATTTTCACCCAGAGATTGTTACAGAAAGCAAGTGGTGCCTACCTACCTTATCCTTTTCCCAGAGCCAGTGAGGGCAATGATATAAAAGACCCTGAGGACCACGAGACAGGGTTGCAGTTTTCCTATGGGAAGCAAGCTGAGGAATTCCCACACCCTGCTGTTCCCCAAAATTTCTACTGCTGGCTGTCAGTTAGGTACAGATTTGACAGTTCCTACTGCAGGCTGATTATGTTGTGTGGGAGAACACTGGAAACTTGCCAAGACTGCCAGGTTGCTAAACACATATGATGGGGGTCTCTCCCTCAGTGTGTCTGAGCCTTGGAGGAGAAGGGAGAGGAGAGCTAAAGTGGCACAGAAGAGGGAGGATGGATTGAAATCTGCCTCTGTCATTGACTTGCTCCATTCTTTGGATTATTTCCCTGGGGTTCTCGGGTATTTTTATTATTAATAACTAATAATAATTTTCATAGAGCACTTTGCATCCTGAAGGACCCTAAAGCACACCACATACTTCATAAGCTAATTAACAGCTGCGAGCCTAATTCCTTTCTTGGTTGTGACCACATCTGCTGAAGGAGCAGCTCAGAGTCACACTAGATTTACACCAGTTTAACTGAGGACAGCGTCTCCCTATAGACCCAACTGGATATGTCAAAGACAAATGCAGTGCGGAGCTGGAGATGAAAGATTTGAATTGTCTTTTCTCCATCTTCGTAATTTAAAAATGACTAAGGAAATTGCATTTAAAAAAAACCCTTGTGAACACAGCATTACAACTGCAAGATTCCAGATTTGGAGTTTGGGAATAGCCAAGCCCAAATTCCCACTGGGGTAAGGGTACTTCTGAACCAAGGCACTGTACAGCCGGTGGCTGTGTCCCAGGCTGCATAGACCAGTTTTCACAGCATAAGGAGGGCTGGTTTTCCCTCTTCTCTTGCCTGGTAAATCCATGCCTGGGCATGGTAACTTCACTACTGACCCAAAACATGACTTACTGTACAAGATGAGCTGGGCTCCGTCTTCTGATGCAAGCTCACAAAACAGCAATACAGTTATATCTAAGAAGAAAAATGCAGGCCAAGAGGATGAGCTGAATGATAAATCTTCCGGCATGTGAATTTCCTCTGTTTACTTCTGGGGAGAGACTAACCCACCTGAGCTCTGGGTCTTTGAGTTCAAGTTCCAAATAGTTCAGTCCCTATGTCTTCATCCAGCTAGGATGATGTTTACATGCTTTGATTTCTGAGAGTTTGATGCCGTAACCCTATATGCAAAACCTGTCCTAGTTACAATATTGTTGCTGTGATAAAAAAAAAAAAAAATAGAAAAGAAGCAGCAACAGCTCTTATGCACTCCCTTCATCCCATCCACCCCATTCCCTCCATGTTTCCATTAGTATTTCCCTTCCACTGACATCTGGATGTGCAGCCGTGGATTGGAATTGCCTGTAGTAGCTATGGAGCATCTCTTCTCCTCCCACACCTCATGAACATCATTTCTCTCTCACTGCAGATAATTGCATCACCCTTCCTGTCACTTGGCTCACAGTTGTAGTGTCACATTTGACTCATTACACACACACACAAATGTTCTTCCTACAAATTGCCAGATTTATTTTTTTAATCCCCTGTAATATCTTGATTTATTTCGCTTGCCTGTTCTGTTTTGCTTGGACTTCTCTCCATGTCCTGATCAGCTTCTGCCTTCACTTTTCCACCTTCCACTCCAGCAGCTCCAACACTTAAATTGTGCTCCTGGGGTTTAAAACCCAAGATCATGCTAAAATATCTGAGCACAATTATTTACAAACCCTTTTCTCAATTATTTTTCTGATTCCCCACTCATATAAGACCAGTTCTGCATCTTCTTGCAAGGCAAAGGCAACAGCTTTTACCAACTCATCTGATATACCTTGAAAACTATCCAGTAGGGCTCATATGCCATAAAGTTCAGATGTTTTTCCTACCTAGAGTGACACTAGCCATTCTAACAACTGTAGAAATAGTTTCTAACCTCTCTGCTGAGAAATCAGATATTGCCAATGCTTTACACATTCACTGAATCACACTGGAAAACATCAGTTAGAAAAAAATTATTTCATTGACACGTGTACAAAAACATAACGTGCATTTGTTATATACACATATATAAAGCTATTTTCAATTCCAGAATGCCAACACAACAAGGAAATGTGAGAAATACAACATTAGGAGGAGAAAAATTATCCACAGCTTTTGATTATTTAGATAAGCCTAGTACCTTTTTGTGTTTAATAGTATTTTCAAGAAAAAATCAGCTCAGGTTTGACTCTAGCAAAGTCTAGAAAACAGAGGCAATTTTTTACTGGGGGAGATGTGTGTACTGGATGTATGCGAAAAGGATTTTTTGAATTATTTTTATTATTGCTGTGTTGAGGTTTTTCATCTCTAACTTGTACAGATGTCTAGCAGTCCCTGAAAACCAGCCACTTGCAATGTTTCAGCTTGTAAAGCTCAAACATGCTGGGTTTGTGTTTGCACCAAAATGCATGCAGGCGCCTTTGCCCAGTTTTCCCAGCGAATCTCACTCTGCTTGTGACAAAGCGTGGGGAAATGCAAGCCACAGCGAGGATTGTTTTGAAAGTTACAACCCTGTAAAAAAGAAGGTTGTTTATAAATTGAAATCTTCATATGATCTTAATAATAGGTTTTGCTACCGCTGCATCTCCACCCACGTACAAGGAAGAGCTACAGCCAGCTTCGAGGCAGAGTCTATGGGCTACTCAGCGTTGGGGAGAGGGGCGGGAAGGTGAAGAGGCTGCGGCTTCCGAGGGAAAACGCGAAGCGGCCGGGGCTGGAGCAGCCGCAGGGTCGGGGCTGGAGCAGCCGCAGGGTCGGGGCTGGAGCAGCCGCAGGGTCGGGGCTGGAGCAGCTGCAGGGTCGGGGCTGGAGCAGCCGCAGGGTCGGGGCTGGAGGAGCCGCAGGGTCGGGGCTGGAGGAGCCGCAGGGTCGGGGCTGGAGCAGCCGCAGGGTCGGGGCTGGAGGAGCCGCAGGGTCGGGGCTGGAGCAGCCGCAGGGTCGGGGCTGGAGCAGCCGCAGGGTCCGTCCGGCCGCCGCAGCCGCAGCGGCAGCGGGGGGAGCGCTGCAGGGACCGGGCGGGACTCAGGAGGCACGTCTGCGCTCCCACACCGCCCAGGATGCTCGGGGGGGGAAGCCAAATATCACATGTAGGGTCTTCTTGTTCTGTCATTAATTCCCTCTCCTTCACCGGATGGCTGTCGGGGAGGGAGAGCAAGCGAGGAGTTAAGAGCTGAAAAAGGCAGAGCCGGAGCCTGATGTTGGCTTGGCTGGGACTTCTCTCGCCAGTGCTCGGTGGTTGTTCACTCTACCTCTCTCCTTCCACCTCATCATCTCCTCCTCAGTGCTACCCTACATTGGCTTCTCCCACATTTTTCTCCCCTGTACATCTGTGTCTGAATCTCTATTTATTAACCATCTCCTGAATAAACTCATCTCATCAGAATTGGTATTATCAGGCCATTTTACTGCTATAGCTTTGGTCATTGCTAATGCACTGTGATATACCCTTTCCTTCATGCTCATCAAGGCAGCAATGGTCTGTACAGCAGTGTTTGTACCATTTTTACTGCAGTAAACTCCCTTTATCCTTCGATCCTTGGGAACAGCTGTAATAAACATTATTATTAATAATAAGGTGAGAAGAGCTGGTATAATGGTTCTACCTTGAAGGCAGGAGGGATATTCTTTCATAGCTATAAGATCAATTTCTATTTTGCATCAGTTCTTTTACAGGCTTCTTCACCACAATATCTGAATGATTTCCAGTGGCACATTAAGTGATGGGGCTTGATAGCAGTCACATGTGGTTTGTTCTTTTATCCTCTCCCTAAGGAGAGAATTATGTATGCAACATACTGGTTATGTTGCTAGGGTTTTGTTTGGTTTTTTTAACATATGCACTGCTGGATGTTTATGTTGGAGAAGGTGATATCAAAGCAAGTGCGTTGTATTTGGATGGGAAGATGGTGAGATTTCTGATGGTCCTTTGTTGCCATGGGATCTCTGGTATGGTCCCAGGCTCACTCCCGCAGACACTATTTGATGCCCCACTGAGTTACTCTGTCCTTAAGGAGAGCTGTGGACTCTTCGGTTTTAAAATTACCCACTTGAGTCAAAAAGTATTGCTGCCACCACAGCATGCGGCTGCCTCTATGCAAGGTCAGAGCTGTCACAGCAGCATTTGCTCAAGCCCTAAAATTACTATCCCTCATAGCACAGTGGCTACATTTGCAGATATAACCTTAGACCTTGTAACCAAGGTCTTTAAGTGTGTACTGAGGCAAATGAAAAGATGGCCCAATTTTTGTAAGGTGCTATCTGTGGAGAGATTTCCCAAGAGGGATAACAAGCACTTTTGAAAAGCCACCCCTTCTTTTGGGAACATGAGGGTAAAAGCAGATGTCTGTGCTCCCTGCCACCATGGTTTTCACCAGCTCCAAATCTCCCAAAATGATGAGTGCTCTCAAGAGCTTGACTCTTGGAAGGATGGAGAGTAGTCAAAAGGTATTTCCCATGCTTGCCTTTGCACTTCATGAAACCTCACTCCTTCCTCTTGAACTCATGTCATATTGAGCATTAAAACACAGAGAGACTCAGTGTCACTAGTGTCAATTTTGAGAAGGCCAGCAAACCTGCACTCCTGGTTTGGAAGCCCTTTGACAATACATGTAAGTAAGAGACGGTGACAGATTGCCATGTAGCTGTGGAATTTGTCTTCCCAGCCCAGAGGCTGGCTCTGAGCCCCACTTCACTAGCTAGTACCAAGTGGACTGTGCTCAGAAACAGGGTCCTGGAGCAGAAAAAATGTTTGTGTCTGTGTCTGACTACCTGCCCTTTGTGCACGGTTTCTTACATTTATTGCAATGGGTAGACAGCAAATGATTAGTCTGCAGTGAGGATTACTTCTAAGACGGGAATCACAAGTGTGAATTTAGGAGGTCTTTCACATGTGCACAGCCTTCGTGTTTGTGAGGGAGAAGGTCACATCAAAGATGAGCACATTACATTTGGACTGGAGGATGGGGAGAATTATCTGGCCCAAATGACTCCAGTGTCTGATCACTTTGATATTTTTAATATAAATATATCCTCAGGCTATTTTCCTGAGGCAGGAAAATACAGTTATTCTCATTTTGAGTGAAAGAAGAGAGAGGTTAAGTGACTTGCCTAAAATGGTACAGGGAACGTGTGGCAGAAAGAGGTACTGAATCCTTGGCCAACACCAAGCCATCTTTCTGAGCTTTTAGAGAAAATAACTATATCCAGCCACCTTTATTTATTTCTCCAAAAGCCACCATGCCAAAACCTCTGCTAAATTAGAGAGTGAGACTGAAGGAAAGCTTTCAGTGGATTGCTTTTTTCCATAAATGGAAATATCACAAATCATTCTGGGAAAACAGGTCTTTCTGTTCTCATTCCTCTTTGTCTGATTCTCTCCTTTTGGACGTCTTTTCCTCTGCCTCTGGCGCCCAGTTTTCATATGAACAGTCCTGACCATTTAAAAGTGTTCCTACCCTGCAGGAAGGGAGTAGCTTTTCATTCTTTGGAACTTACTATTTTGCTATGGATTGCACTCCGCAGGCAAGCAGGACTTCTGAAAGAGACAGGGCTGCACAAAGCAGCACAAAAATAAATTGTATCACCAGCAATACTGAGCCAGATTCTCATCGGGGGTAACTTGGTCTGACTCTCGCTGCAGCAGAGCTGGCTGCCAGCTGTCCTGGATAGACAGCATGTACCCAAAGGATGACCTGGCCGCACCGAAGGAGGTCTCTCTGAGGGCTGAATGCGCAGTTAATGTTGATTTTCACGCATCTTAGACATTCAGTCCCTTCTGGCAGTATGGCAGGTTGTCTCTGCTCTTAATGCCCTGGCTGAGGAACTTCTGTCCCAGTCCAGGCACTGGAGGGGTGCCTGTTGCACCAGTCCTAGCTCCTTCAGACTGCATTTTCCAAAGCTTGGGCAGGCAACAAAGCAAATGGTGGGGATCTCATCTAAAGACTCCCAGTAATACCCAGGGGATTTGGGGGCTGCTCTGTGATTTTCCACAGACTTGGGAGTGCCCAGCCTTTCTGTCCTGGGACAAATCAGAGCTCCTTCCACCTCCTTTGCAGCCTGCACATCCCAAAGCAGGTTGCTCGAAGGATACTCACACCAATATGCCAGGGAGAGGGAGGCGGCTGCGATGAATGAAAGAGACTGAGAAACAGAAGGAAGATCTCGTGGGTGAGCATGAGAAAGAGGATGAGGGGAGAGCCCAAACTGCACTGGGAGAGCTGCAGGGAGGAGGTGGAAAGCACACGGCTTCTGTTTTTCAGAGAGGCGTGCAGGAGAAGCCCAGAGAGCTCAACACTTCCCTGTTTCAGGGTTCATAGTATGAAATATTAATAGCTCAAGTCAGAAAGAACAGGAAGGGCAAAGGGACACAAGTACAGAGGAGACACCACTCTTACTCCCTTGAGGGGCTCTCCGAGCCCTACACGCTCTCCCAAATGATGATTTGCTCTTGCTCAGGCATTTAGGAGTGTTAGCTATAGGGTGGCACATGGCTCTTCCCTCCCTGGCTCTGCAAAAACCACACATGCCATACAGGAAAAGGCTGTTGTGTCAGACCCCAGCAGCGCTGCTAAGCTGCTCCATCTCCCTCCCAGCCTGTGACCACAGTGCTTCCACCAGCACAGGTGCCAGAGAGGCTGCTGCACCATCTCAGCAGGTCACAGATGTCCATCAGAGAATTGCCGAGTGACTTTGGAGCAAGAAGTGTGACATTGAGGCCTTTCCTGCACTGGGATGGCTTCTCAACTGCCACCATCCGTCGCTCACCTATTCCATGTGCTTGCACAGCCGCTGGCACCAGCGCACCCACACCATGCCCTCTTTAACATGTCACCGTATGGCACAAGGCAGAGGAGGGCTGTCACCCCCATTTTACGGGGTGGGACTCTAAGACAGAGAGAAGTGATTTTAACAGCATGCCTGTGGCAGAGCACAAACTGAATCTTGTTCTCTCATATTCCCAGTTACCGCATTAATGACCTAAATTCTGCATCCTTTCCCCATCCATCGCTCAGAGGAGCTAGGAGGCATTGGAGGAGAGGGTGCAGCAGCACAGGCAAATAGTCAGCATCCAGAGCCACAGCTCTCTGTGCTGGTCACAGACAAAGCAGGGGTTAAAGTGGGGCCAGAGCTGCCCACCCTGCCCTGCTGAACCCTGGAAGGCTTGAGCCAGGGAGGGGGATCAACAACCTGGCACAGTGTATCAGCCTGTGGTGAAGGGCAGCCCCTCAATGCCTTGGCATTTTAAGCAAGCCAAGGCTGGACACCCCAATGGCCGTGCACCCTGCTGAGGCAGATCAGCAATGCCTTTTGGACATTTAGCACCAGCAGCAGATCTTCAAAGAGCCTGCATGTCCGCTCACCCTGCCAAAGCACCTGAACCTCTAACAAGCTATCCCACACAAGTCCATATAAAAGACATCCCGCACAAGATTCAGCATCTTTCCCAAGCAGCTTGGTTCTTCACATTGGAATTAATCAAGCTCAAATACAGCAAGAAATAGAGTCAGGGAGAGAGAGAAGAGTGGAATCAGGGAAAGGATGGCTCAGACGGAGGGAGTTTCCAGATGCAGAGCCTCTTCCCTCCCTGGCTGGTTCCAACTGGGGGGCTCGCCTACTCCCCCAGCATGTACAGGCAGGAGGCAGTCAGCATCCAGGATCTGCTGGGTGAGGAGCTGAAATCTGAGGCTTGAGTCGTCCCCAGTGCCCTGGAGAGTGGTAGTGTTCACATTCACCACGCAGCAGTGACTGCAGCCAAAGCACCAGGGTGATGAACTGCTTGTCTGTCAGGGGCAGATGGCCCCAGGCAGTCAGGGACAAGCAAGGGAAAGGACCCCCATCGTTCTGTATTTGTCTTCCTCAGAGGTACTTAAATGGGCAAGTAGCAGGGTGGGAATGTGGCAAGGGAATGTTCTTGCCTATGAAGCTTTCCTTCCAGAAGAGGCATGGCTGAGAAGCAGACACTTCTTGAATGAGGTAACTGGATTTGGGATGGGTGATTAACAACCTCCTTTCATAACCCACAGTTTCAGTGTAGGAATAACACTTCAGAGGTACATGGAGAGGCTTTGCTCCTACTTTCTTCTCCTATTACTTACCTCTTAAACGCACACACACACATTCCTCCCTGCTGTCTCTAGCTTCTTCATGGAAGTTCTTTGAACTAGTAGTTAAAGGATCAAGGCATTTCAGAAGTATCAGACACAAGCCAGCTGGATGCAGAAGGAGCCGAGCTTGGGGGCTGACGTAGAGGAACCCACTTACCTGCCTTCTACAGCTATTTGCTCAGGACTGCCTCCCAAAAGGCTTGGCCTCAAGAAGAAACTTGGGGAGAAATCTTTGACCTCAGTCCTTCTTCCAGCTATTCCCAAATACCTGAAAGATCGTTGGAATTCATCTGGAATAAATCTTCCCTCACTTATGGCAGAAGATATTTTGTCCCCCAGTGCAAAGGGTGTTTGGCTGCTGAGCTGTATACACACACTCGCACCAAGCTTCTTGTACCCTCAGTCTGTGAGAGGACACAAGAGGAGACTTGACAAAGGTATGCAAAACTAAGCTGTCATACAGAGAAAGTAGATTGAAGAGCTTTTGTTCTTCTCCTACTGCACTAGAACAATGGAATGTATCCTGCCCATGAAATGAATAGGCAGCATATTCACAGCTGAGAGAAAGAAATGTTTTTCCACCCAAACCTGATCATCTCACTGTATACTGGGGTCTACTGAGGCCACAACACATGAAACGCAAACGCCTACAGTTACACTGGTCGATGCTGAGGGAAGTCACCCCGACCCTCATGCTTCACAGCGTGACCCAAGCTCTGGCTCATCTTCCCAGGCCACCTCCCTCAGAAGCAGGCAGTGCTCTCCTGTCCATCTGCAGCAGGAGTCATACGTGCCACCCAGAGCCGCTGGTGAGGGGGTGCTGGGCTAGGTGGGTGTCAGATTGGATCCAGATGGTGAACCCCACGTTCCTGTGGAAATTAGAGGGAGATACAGGTGCAAGTGTGTGAGTAGAGCACCTGGGCATGTAATGGGTATCCATAACAGAGCGGGTGTGCTGCATGGGGGGACAGCAGGGCAGGCACAGAGGGTGACACAGAGGGCAGCTGTTCCTGCCAGACAGGTTTCGGTGTTCTCATTTGTTCTTTTTTTTTCTCTTGTTCCCTAGGGAATTTTAAAGGTCTGTGTAAGCAAATCGATCACTTCCCTGAGGATGCAGATTATGAAGCCGATACAGCAGAATATTTCCTCCGTAAGTTTGCAGGCCCTTCTCCTTGCAATGGCTCATAGGTGCTAGCATCGGGTGCCTTTTGCTTTCTGAGGGCAGGGTGGTGGATGCTGGGACCTGTGAGGCTCAACAGGCCAGAGGAGGTGACCTCAGAACGTCGCCACCCTCCAAAACTGGCTCCACTCTCAGCTCCCTGTGGCTTTGCCCATGAGACAGTGTAAGTTTTGAACTCATAGTAACAACCAGTGGCATTTTTTATTAATGGAAATTAATTATTATATAAATCCAGAGTCTTAAATCCATTGGAGAGCTGCTGACTGGGCATAAGGTCAGAACTGGGCTAGCTGGGGCACTGTGGGCGTGTGTGAGTGTGTCCATGTCCTCCTAAAGCAGAGGAAGTTTACATTTCCTTACCTGATATCCCAGTTGCATCAGATTTAAGAAATTAGCTGGATTGTGTCCAAGGAGCACCTATTTCTCTCTTCACCTTTCCCTAAACATCACCTGCCTACAGAGGCTGCAGATCTGATCTTTGCTGGTTTTAGTGATTTAGTGGTGGAAACGGGAAGCAGAATTAAAGACAGTCAGAGCCCTTTGAAGAAAAGACCTGGTGCTCACCCAGAGCCCCCAGGAGAGGTGCTGTACTCCAGAAACTTGGCATCTCCATAAGGAAACCTAACCTGAGCTCTGAGTACCTCCCGGGACATGTGGGGACACCGCTTTGTGCATGGGGACAGGGAAGGCAGCCTGGCTAGCAGGGCAGATCCACATCATGTGTTGCCCTCCCTGATAACAAGGGATCCCTGTTGCCCCCTGATCACTTCTGGAGCATTTCCACCTGCCCCAGAAGCAGGACCTTGCTCCTCCTGTAGCACAGCTGAACAGGGATCACTCCTCTTCTTAGGTCTCCACCTTGCTATCCTGCTCTCCCTCCAGAAGCCCGATGCCTTTTGACATCAGGAGAAGAGATCTTCTCCCTTCAGAAATCTGAGATAAGAGCTTTTGACCTCCCAAGGTTAAGCATCAGAAGTCTCCCGAGGCTGGGAGTCTTTCAGAATTGCTCCTTGTCATTTGGGCATGCTCCAAGCCAGATGTGGAGACCCAGCCCTGCGGCAGAGATGAAGGAAATAATTTAGGCTCCGTGAGGCTCATTTGTATGTGAAAAGAGGCAGATCTTATGCTGCTTCCTCTTGGTTTGTCAAACAGTTCTTCATCCACTGTAAATTGTAAATAACCCAGGGAGATTGCTTCCTTCAGATGCCTTTCTGCAGCACGGTCCCTTAATCACTGCGTGGCTCCTGAACAGCAGAGCTGAAGACCAGGGTTTGATCTGGTTTAGCAGAGCTGAAGACCAGGGTTTGATCTGGTTTGGCACAGCAACCATGCAGGCTGCCTCCGAGGGCAAAAACCAGCTCTTGCAGAATTGTTTGGGAGAGAAGAGGCTGCTTGCAGCATCAGCTGCACTTCAGAAAAAAGAGTTGGGGGAGGGGGGTGAACATCTCAGGAAGGATGGGTCTGTTCCCTCAGAGGAAACAAGATCTGAAGATAAAAATCAGCCCAGTGTCAGGACCTGATGGGTGTCCCCAGGGCAGAGCCCTTTTTGAGAAAGAACCAGATTCAAAGAAGGATTTGGCAAGCCAATAAAGGTCTACTTTGGTCACTCCTGAGTGAAGTGGGATTTCTGCTGTCTTAGACCTGTCTTAGACCTGAACAGCTTCTTCCCAGGACTTCTGCCAAACTGGACTCCCTGGGTGCTCTACACAGGCAATGCCTGGAGGTAGTGGCAAGAACAGTTGGAAGTTATTAATTGCTATCAGACTAGGTGATTGCCTCATTCAGGGGACCAGGATGATTGTAGGGAACTGTCCATGGCCTGGCTGGAAGATCTCAGACTTTATTTCTGCCAGCCATCCACATAAAGTGTGCCGGGCTTCTTGAAATTGAATGCCCCTCGTCGGAGAGGAAGCAGAAGTATTCCTGCATTTCTTTGCTAGGAGACGCTTGAATTAAAAAGTAGACATGATACAAGAGAGCATCTGAACACCATCATGAAGCTTTAAACCAAAGGCTCTTGACCCAAGAATACCAGTTGAGACTCTGCCCCTCTCTTGCTGGCATGGTCGTCCTGAGCGGCAGAAGGCAGAGACTGAGCGAGGCTGATGACCTCATCACATAATGCTTGCAGCTCTCCATGTCGGCTGGCAGCTTTGTCTTCTCTCAACAGATGTGAATTTCAGAATTAATACCCAGATAAAACTGATGTGGTCAAGGCCAGGCTGCGGGACTGACGGGCCATCCCTCTAGAAACCCACTGAACAGCGGATGTCTGCTTGATGTTTGCTTATGGCCATTTAAGCTTCGCATTGTCAAATCCTGCCTTGCTTTCCAGAAGCTATTAAGATGGTTATTATTGCTATCCTGTTCCCTGAAACACAGCCAAGCATAACTGGAAAGCAAGCAAGAGAGCTTTCTCCCTGCCTTTTGCATTCCCCATGCACAGGCAGTGGGCTAGGGACCTCCTCAACGAGCTGATTGCTTGTGCTTGGTAGGACCTTGATGCCAACAGGCTCTTTGAAGCATGGTCTCTGCTCACTTAGGAAAAAGTCCTGCACTTGCTTCAGTAGAGTTCATTCTTGCAGGCAAGGAGGGACTATCTTTCATTCTCCCTTCCAGATCTTTGCTCCACAAGCAGAATTGCATCAGCCCATCTGATACTTCTCTTCATTGAGCAAGGCTTCATTTCACACTTTAACAGCTTATTTTCTCTCAGGAAGGGATGAGGGAAGGCCTTCCTAATTAAAAACCACAAGTATCAGCAATGTGAACTCAGGCAGACCATTGGTACTCACTGAACAGCCCATGAACAGCGTGTACATCGGTGAATGTGTGTGTGGGTGTGTGTATACACAGTCCTGGGCTTTCACTATGTGAATACAAGAAAGTCCCCCCAGAAGCTTTGGGGTATGTTTTGTGTGTGTGTATGAGCATATATGTGCATCTATGCCATTGCCCTCTGCTGGCTGAGCCCTTCCCATATCGACCGATGGAGAACATGCATGTGTGGAAGCTGATGCATCCAAACCCATCACTGCCCTCTGGAAGGAGCCCAGTTGTTTAATTACTAGGATAAGCCCCACGTTTCAGCAAACAGGGCTGGGACTTTCACTTCTCAGTCCTTACTGCAGCTGCAGAGCAGTGCGTGGTACCAGGAACTCCTTTCCAGACCTTAAAAAAAAAAATTCTCCTTGAGACGCTTATGCCCTTTCGGGAGGATTCAAGATTGCGCAGCTCTGCGGGAAGCATTTGGGTTGCTGCTCTTTGAAGAGCGGGCTTGAGCGGCGGCACCCCACAGGAAGAGAAGCTGGATGGTGCAGAGGCTCCCCGTCCAGCCTGTAGTCCCCCTAAAAGCGGAGGAAAAAACAGCATGAGGGGAAACAGGCAGCACGGGCAGGCTCCCAGCTCCAACACTGGCCCACAGCCCTCTCCACCTCCCTGCACCGGGCCACCAGTTTTGTGGCAGTGGCCAGGGAATGGGACAACTGCTTTGGACCGCTCTCTTTTTCTGACACACTTTGTTTCTCTCTCCCTTCCTCCATCCCCCAATGCCTTTATCCCTCTTTGAATTACCCCTCGCCCCGCACGTTGCCCTCTGTCTCTCCCCTTCACCTCCATGCACAAAACATGCTCGTGTCCCCTCGCCCCGCCACTGTTTCCGTGCCCCTTTTTCCGCTCTTTCACACCTGCACTGTTCTTTCTGCTCCTCTCCCTCTCTCCTCCACAGGGGCTGTTAGAGCCTCTAGTATTTTCCCGATCCTGAGTGTGATTCTGCTTTTCATGGGTGGACTCTGCATTGCAGCCAGCGAGTTCTACAAAACCCGACACAACATCATCCTTAGTGCCGGCATCTTCTTCGTGTCTGCAGGTAAAGCGATGCACAGGGCCTGATGCCCCGGAGATGGGCTCCAGGGGGGGTGGGGTGGCTTCCCAACTGGGGCATCCTTCAAGGGCATGGTTTTGTGTGCTTCCCAGCCCTGATGAGGTTTATTTGGGCTGAAAGCAGCCTCCCAAGGATGCCTCTCTACCCTGCCTGCTCACCTGGCAGGCAGCAGCACCCTGCAGGGGGACTTCCCTACTGCTTGGGAGCTGCTGGAGGGAGAAGGTTTCCCTGCATCTGGCATGTCTTGGGGACCAGCAGGAGTGCAGTCCAGGGATGCGGCAGGCACACAGGAGGGTCTTGCCCAGCTTTCCCAAGGACAGCTGTCCTCTGAGAGGGGATGGGTGGCTGGGGTCCCTCCTGACCCCATCTCCCAGGGGCAGAGGGTCAACCCCACAGCCCCCACCACCACCCTTCTGACATCTCCATCTCCTTCCCCCACTGGTCGGCTGACAGGTCTGAGTAATATAATTGGCATCATCGTATACATATCAGCCAACGCTGGAGACCCCTCCAAGAGTGACTCCAAGAAGAACAGCTACTCCTACGGCTGGTCCTTCTACTTTGGGGCCCTGTCCTTCATTATAGCCGAGATGGTGGGAGTGCTGGCCGTCCACATGTTCATAGACCGGCACAAACAGCTGCGTGCCAACGCTCGTGCCACGGACTACCTCCAGTCCTCTGCCATCACCCGCATCCCCAGCTACCGGTACCGCTATCAGAGACGCAGCCGCTCCAGCTCCCGCTCCACCGAGCCTTCACACTCCAGGGATGCCTCTCCTGTCGGGATCAAAGGGTTCAACACCCTCCCATCAACAGAGATCTCGATGTACACCCTGACCAGGGACCCGCTGAAGGCAACCACCACCCCTACCGCCACCTACAACTCCGACAGGGATAACAGTTTCCTCCAGGTTCACAACTGTATCCAGAAAGAGAACAAGGACTCTATCCACACCAACACAGCCAACCGCCGGACCACCCCGGTATGAAGCCGTCACCAGGAGCTGAAAATGGGGCAGGAGGAGACGGGGTGGGCTGCAGGGTGGGGAGGGTGGAAGGGGGCAAGGGGCAGCAACAGGGTGGGAAGGAGGAGGTGGAAGCACCCCTTGAGGGGGGTGGGGACCTTCCCAACGCAAAAAAAAAAAAAAAAAAAAAAAAAAATCCACAAAAAAAAAGACAAAAAGAAACAAAAAAAAAAACAACAAAAAAAATCAACGAACAAGCAGATAAGCAGAAAAACAAGTGAGCGAACAAAAAACAAACAAACAAATGAAAAGGAAACGCGAGGAAAGAGACAATGAAAAAAATTATTTAAAAAAAAAGAAAAAGAAAAAAGGAAAAAAAAGAAAAACTTTAAAACTGAGAGAAAGAGATTTAAAAAATAGAAATAAATTTAAAAGAAAATGCATGATTTCCCATGTACCATTATTTTAACATTTAATAAAAACAGACTTAAAAAATAAAAGGGAACCAAGAAATAACAAATGACAATAAACCATGTGGGAGGAGGAGGCAGCTCTTTGGATTTGGGGGGTAGCTGTTCTTTAACTGTATGGGTTTTTTTCCCCACTTACCTTTAACCCAGCATGGGCTCCTTAGGGGGACAGGGGATGGGGGTTCAGCTGGCAGTAACTTCGGTGTCCTTGGGCCAGTTACAGAGGATCCTGGGGTGCTGGGGTCAACTGCAACCTGTTCCCTGGGATCCATGGAGATCTGTTCCATTCCCCCAGGATCCATGGGGATCCGCTTGTCCCCCGCAGGTCCGTAGGGGTTAAGAGTGGCTCCTGTCCCTCCGGACCACAGGAGCTGATGCTGAGTCACCCCTCTGCAGTGTCCCCAAGGGGGTCCCTGCATCCCTGATTCTGGGGACCCTGGGGTTAACAGTGACAGTGCAAAAAGCAAACAGACACAACAAATAAAGACACACACACACAGACAAAAAAAAAAAAAAAAGGACAAAAAAAGGTTTCTTAAAAAAAAAAAAGTGGCAATTTTTTTAATAAAATAACAGCTATAAATAAATGTAAATACAATAAGTGGATTTACTTGCAAGAAAAACAGATAGTATTTTTTTTTTCTTTTCATTTTTGTTTTATCCAGCTTGAAACTGTGAAAAAAAAAAAAGACAAAAGACAGCGGGGAGAAGGGTGGGAGGCACAGGCAGAGGACAGGGGCTGGTGGAGGGGAATCTGGTCTCCCATCCCTTTGGGATGCTGCTGCTGCGGTGGGGGGACACAGGAGGCCAAAGCCAAGGGCAGTGTGCCAACAGGGGGATTGTGCACACGCTCGCCTGTGAATGCTCCAGAGGTTTCCCAAGGCGGCCACATGCCCCCCAAAACTGCCTGGATCCCTCTGAGGTCACACCAGTGGGGCTGCAGCCATGGCGGGGTGGGGCATGGCAAGGCTCACCCAGCCACTCCCTGAAATTTCTCCTGTCCCCCCTGGGCACAGCCAGACCACCTTGACCCAAAGCTGGCTGCCAGCTGCTTGGCCTTGGCACATTTGCCCCCCCAGCCCCCATCCTGGGCAGCCCCCTGCTCCGGGTCTGAGCCCCCCTGAGTCCCCGCGGCCATGATGGGGAGAAGTGCGAAGCCATCGGGCATCTCCACGCCCTCTGGGTTTTGCCCTCGTGCCCCCCTCACCAGGAGGTCCCAGCCTGCTGTGGTCTCATCCATGGCAACAAGGTGACCTGAGTCCCCACCATCTTGACCTGGGACCCCTGGCCTGGCCACAGCCTCCCTGCTGTGCTGGGAGAACAGGGCTCCGGGGATGCCAGGAACTGCTTTTAATCTGGCTTGACCCCACGCCGGCTGCTGTGGATGCAGGCAGGAGAGGAGGCAGTGGCAGGGGAGTGCAGGGGACTCTGTGACACCCAGCGAGCTGCCAGCCAGCCCGGGGCAAGGACAGGGACCCTTTTGGGGCTGCTCCCCGAAAATGGCAGTGCCCCTGGCAGGCACGAGGCCGAGGGTTTGCAGGATGAGGCCGCCAAACCCTTTGGCAGCTCAGACCCACTTTTCGACTTTTTTTCCATCCCCATTCTTGCTGCTCCAGTTTTAGGAGCTGCGCAGTCCCCTGCTTCGGGTCCCAGCGGGGTTTCTGCTTAAAAGCAGCCTGATCCTCCCTGCACCCTCCTCCTTGCAGCTTTAACCCCCTCTCCCAGCTCCTGGGCAGGAGAGGGGCAGCAGTGGGAGGGGGTAACCCCCAAAGACAGCATCACAGAGAAAGAGGAGGATAAGAGTGGCTTGGCTGGTGTCCAGACCAACCCCCCCCTGCACTGAAATCTCCTGTGACGCCCCAAGCCCTTTAAAAGAGATTCACAGTGAACACCCCTCACCCCTGATGCCTTCCAAGGAATAAATTAAAGCCTGTTTCCCAGACCCTGGCATAGAGGGAGGGTGGTGTTGGGGTCTCCATCCCCAGCTGCCCTTGCCCCCGCCAAGGCCACGGGGAGCTGGGGAGCATTCACAGGGCCGAGCACTCCCCCAGGGCCAGGTGGGGAGGGGAGAGAGAGCGTGCCTGAGAGGCAAGGGCTGGCAGGGAAGCTTTTTTCCAAGGGTGTTGCTCATGTCCAGCTCCAACCAGTACAAGAAACCAACCTCCATTTTCTTTATTTCGTGGGTTTTTTTCAGACTGTTAAAAGGAAAAAAGAAAAAAAAAAAAAAAAAAAGAAAAGGACAAAAAAAAAATCCTGGTACATGAAATAAAGATTTTTTTTTTATATAATTCAGTCCTCTATGTGAATTTATTGGGGGATTTATTGGGAGGAGTTTTTTCGTTCTGCTGTGCTGGAGGAGTACCTGGAAACCCAGCAAGTCAGCTATTGTGGACAGCTTTGTCCTCCTTGGCAATTCAGCAGACAGTCTTGTTTCAACTGCTCTTTTCAAGTCGGTCTTCCAGATACATGGAGGAAGGACAAGGCAAGAGGAGAGGGCTTTGCCACAACTTTTTTTGAAGTAAGTGTGGGTAAACTCCAGTCACATGTGTCAACTTTCTCTGCTGCTCTCCAAAACATCTGCTCCAGCCCCTTTTTAGCCTCCAGCATCACCCTGCCTGTCCTGTTCCTCCCTGGGTGGTGTTACCACAAGGAATGATGCCCCAGCTCCCACCTGAAGACACTGATGCTCATGGCAGCAAGCCAAGAACTGCTGGCAAGCTCAGAATTCGCACAGGCTTGAGGGCTCAAAAAGGAAAGAGGAAAGAAAGGAGGCCTAATGTTGTTCTGGGGTTTTGTTCAGCCACTCATGGGATTCCTGGTGATTTCCTCAGTAGCTGGGCTGGCAGTGGCTGTCTGGTGGAAATGCTAGCCACCGGGGCCCAGAGTGGGGGTGTTACCCACAGCTGGAGCTGCAGACCCCAAAACAGGTGAGGTGACAGCAGGGCAGCAAGGTGAGAGCCCCACAAAGGGGTCTGGGCTCCCAGTGTGTCCCCTCACCTCGCACTCCATCGCCAGCAGCAGGGGTGCCACCAACACATCGAGATCCCCTTGCCCTCCTCTGGGCTCCCGCTTGGTGTGGGACCCTCCATGGCTTTCTGGAGCAGACCAGGATCCCCACTAGATCTCAACACCACCAGCTCAGAGAGGTGACAGGGAAGGGCAACCCCCTGAGTGACAATGCCCCTCTGAAGTGCAGCCAGGGTCTGACCCATGGTTTGTGAGCAAGACCATGAGTTGAACAGGCAGGTGGGACCAAGGGAGTTAATTCAATGGCAGCAGGGGGTAGTGGATTGCGGGCACACTTGGCTCCAGGTGTCCCAGCCGACAGCAATGGGTCTCAGTGCGATGACAGCACCGCAGTCCTCCCCGATGCACTTCGCGCAGGTCAATTCTGGTGCTCAGCACCCAGATCTCCCAGATGGCACCTGTGGGTCCCCACTCTGGCCCTCCCCAGCCCCACTTCCAGCCCAACCTCCTCCAGCTCACTCCTCTCCTTTGTGCCCCCAGTAGCACCCCACACCCATCCCGTGCTCCCCCAGCATGCCTGTCAGCACACACATTTTGTGGGACAGCCAGCCAGACGCTTTACTGTTGAAGTAATTGGGGGCACCTGCTGCCCCATTTCCGCTTCTCCTCTGGGGACCCTTCCTGGGAGCAGCTCGCTGAGAAGGAGGGCACGAGGAGAGGCAGCAAAGCGGGCCAGGCACCAGCTGCGGGGGACGCCGGGGACCTCCCAGCCCTGGCACGTGTGCGTCTAGAACGCAACCTCCCCTATGCCCCTGTCTAGCTCTCAGAGCCCAGAACCTTCTCAGCCCCTCCTCATCCCCTTGCCTGGCTCTGAAGTCACCACCAGTGCCAGGTGCCCCCACCCAGACATGGGTGGGATGACCTGAAGAAACCCTCCTGCATCTTCTCCATCCTCCCTGCAATGTTTCCAACCTCAGCCCACTGCAAAGCTGGGAGCTAGAGGGTGCACAGCCCCACTTCCCACACAATGCCCTGTCCTAAGTGGAGGAGGTGCATGGCTCAGATCCCCTCAGCTGCCATCTTCATGAAGTGTTTCTTCTTTGCAGGGTGCAGAGGGTCTTACTTTTTCCTCTCTGCTTCCCCACTTCTCCTTCAGGCTTTTACAAGATGGGGCAATGGTGAGGGAGAGGTAGGGAAACAGCATCGGCCTGATATTATGTGTGGGGAATGCTGCTCAGATGGGGCTAACCTCCATGCCATAATAATTAATACTAATACTCAGCACTTATACAGCACTTTTCATGTTCAAAGCACTTTGCAAACATTAACTAATTAATCTGTCATTTTAAATGATGTCTTAAAGGGGCAGCATTGAAAGCAAAAGGCTTGTGCGTGGGCAGGAGCTCTCATTCCCCCTCTCTCCCACGGCACATGACCACTTGGGTGCCTGTGAGACCCAAAAATGTTACCCTGTGCCACTCCAGGGTCTCAGTGCCCCCGTGCCACTTGCTTGCCTCCCTCAGCACTGGCAGCACACTCTGGTGGGCCCTGGGTATACTGAGGTGGGCAGGGCACCAGGGTCTTCTCCTCCACAGCACTGGGGCAGATGAGGTCCTGGGTATGCTGGAGGCCTCCCATCTTGTGACTGAGAGGTGAGTTAAAATATTTGGGTTGGAAAAGTACCCCCGCCCCAGTCCCAAGCCCCAGCAGTGTGAGAGAAGAGCCAGCAGGCCCTTTGCAGCATGGCAGGAGCAGAGATGCAGCAGACGGTGTCTGGTTCGATGCCTTCAGCCAGGTCTGCATCACACCCCAGCCCTGGGTCCCCTCTGGGGCCAATGGCCACTCCCTGCTTTCAGGTGCCGGAGGAAAGTAGTGCCCAGATCTGCACGGGGCTGATTTCTGGCAGGCTCCCCCCCTCTCCAAATCTGAGGACACACTGTCAAATGCTGGCCAGGGATGGGTGGAAGGCAGGCAGGGTATCTGCCAGGAAAGGTGCTGCCCAGCTCCCTAAGATGGCTCCATCAAAGGATGAAGCTCGAGAGGTCATGATCTGCACAAGGGATGCCAGCCAGTGCTGGCAGCAGTGCCAAGTCTTCCCTCGCCACGGAGGCAGCGTGGATGAAGAGGGGCCTCCTTTTGCGAGGTGGTATGGGGTGAGGGAGCGCTTCCTGCTGAGTAATGCCCAGCTCATTGTGCTGGTGGATCTGCCATTAACATATGCTCGCCACTCCTCTGCTGCCTCTCTCGTATGGACCACAGCCAGGGATGGCTGTGTTTGGGAGATGCTCTTCCATGGGAGATGCTCTGAGATGCTCCGCATGTGGGGAAACCCAGATACTTGGCTATTAAATTAACGCTGGGCATTTAACAGCATCACTGCAATGGTTTAAACACCTACGAGCAGTAATTAGTAATAATGGTTTGGTGAGGGAGGAAATTAAGACCCAGGTATGGAGCACAGTATTTTTCTCTGCAGATAATTTTTAGTGCCAAATGACTACAGAGAGAGGCCAAGCATCAGAAACACAAGCCTACTGTCTTGCTTGCATGTGAGGACTGACACAGGGGAGGAAGACAGCCACGTATCTCACCTTTCCAAAGCCAGGCACTGAGGCTGAGGAAGAAGAGAGGCTTGGGAAGGAGAACTAAGGAAGAAAGGAGGTCTGTGAGGAGGTACAATCAACCTAACGAAAGCCACAGGGTGAGCAAGGCTGGCAAAGGACCAGCCAGATGAATGACCTGAAGGTCTGTCTGAGGGTAAAGATGGCTCCAGATGACTCATCATCTCTTTCTTGAGTGCCTTCCAGCTGCTGAAGGCTTCCCTCCTCCTCTCCCCAGCCCCTTCTGGACACCCTTTGGAGAGACAGAAAGAAGAGGTAACAGTTTTGGTAGGGAAAGAAAGCAGAGGGAGGGTAGATTTTAAGAGTAGCCAAGCACTTATACTGATTAAAGGGATATGAATTAAATGCCACCAGACTGAGTTTTCTCAACAAGAGCAGATAACAAGTCATCCCTCTCACTAAGCTGAGGCCTGGAGGTGGACCCCATGGGGGATGCCACCCAGTACGCTGCTCCTCACCCAGGTGTGACATTTACAAGAAGCCCTGACCAAACCAAGCACACCAGCACCATGTTTTGATGGCTCTGCAGAGCTCCAGAGTAGCCATGCAGCAAAAATCCCCCACAGAGAGGGGGAGAGCACACAGGGATGTGTCCCCAGGACATGAGACAGGTCCTAAAAAGGCCTTTTGTCAGGAATCTGTGCCTACACGGGTATGGCAGACATCTGTGATGTTACAGTATCCACAGTGGATACCCTGATCCAAAGCCATCAACCACCAGCTGGCAGAAGGGTGCTGGGAACCTGCTGGGCATGGGGCTGCAGGACCCCACAGGAAGAGCCGGCACCCTGATGGGCCACACTGCTTCCCAAGCGAACAGCAGCAGGGAGCCAAGGCAGCAGGCTGGTGGCTGGTGCTCACCCAGCGCTCGTCTTCCCAAGCTGCAAATCCCAGCTTTGACCTGGCTCCAGCAAAGCTGCTGAAGACATGAACCATTCTGGCAGAGTGTTGTCATTTGTGCCGGTTTTACACCGTAGAGAGGAGTAATGTGCGAATGACGCCAAACCCTGCTGGCCTCATTTCCCTTGCCCTTTATTGAAACCTCCTGGCCTCGCACCCCAGGCACAGAGTGACAGGGGTGCAATGGTTTGTGTGTGCAATGAAGGCTCAGAGGAGGCTGCCTTGGTGGCCTCCACAGCAGTCAGCTCTTGACATTGCGGAAAGTCCACAGCAAAGGGGTCAACTGGCCCAGCATTGGCAGCTTCAACAAAGAGGTCAAGATCCATAAGTATGGGCAGAGTCCCAAAAACAGATCTGCAAGGGCAAAGTGTTGGGCTGGGGAAAGGGTTTTTTGTTGCTGCTGCTCCTCATGCTGCTCCCGATCCCCTCGGGGACGGAGAAAACAAGGGACTTTGCTCTCTAGGGACCCGTCAATCAGAATCTGCCACCATCGTTTGCCAAATTTATGCCTGCCAGGAGCACCAGCTTAGCTGCCTGTTCCTGAGCAAGCAGTGCCATCCCGTGGGACATGCTCGGCACAGCAGCGGAGCCTCACAGCCGCACTGTGCAGGAGCTGGAGCAGCCGCACAGCTCCCACATTATATGTGGCACTGAGACCCTTACCCAGGGTCCACAGGGGTGGCTGGGGACCATGTCCAGTCTACCAGGGCTCCTCACTACTTGCTTCCTCTCACTCTCCCCCTCCTTCCAGCAGGAAAGCTTGGAGGGGACACAATGACGTAACTCAACCGGACATGGGGGTTGTGCTCACTCCTACCCAGGACAGGCTCCAGACAGCCCAGGGGCAGGTAGGATTTTAGGAGGGGAGAGCAGACAACAAAGCTCTTACCCTGAGGTTCATGTGGCTGTGAGGTTTGAGGCAGCTTGTCCCAGCAAGCCACCTGCCATCAGCAAGCCTGCCCATCTCTCCTCCCCTAAATTATGCAGCTCCTCCGGTCTCTGGCTGGTGCTGGACCAGGGATTGTCCAGGACTCTTTAGAGGGCAGATACTTCATGCTTGCAGAGAACAGGGCAATCCTGTGGAGCAGTTTCCACGTCAGGGAGCCCCATGGCTGGTCCCACACCTCCCATCCCTGCTGCTCTCCCCAAGGGCTTGGAACTGCTCTGAGCCCCTCTGGGAAGCCAGCAGCGCAGGGCAGATCCCTTCCCAGCCCCAGCTCCTTCCCATCCCCTCCTGCAGAGGCCACAGCAAAGCCTGGCTTCAACCCTGGGAGTTGTGACCTTGGGAACGGCCTCATCCAGAGGGGCAGGCAGTGGACAGGGAAAATGAGAGAAAGAAAGACCTTGGGCTCCTGCAGTGGGAGCTTTCTAGAGCAAGGCTGAGAGTGCGCATCCTTCCTGGCTGCCTCGGGTGCCTGACACCCAATGGGGGACATACGCAGCACGGCTTTGCCAGAAGGGACAAAATCACCCGGCTGACTCCTCCAAAGACAGAAGAGAGCAGATGGCGCTGAAATCTGCTCAGGAGGAGAGGAAGAAATAGCCCCAAGGCTCGACTCTCCTTGTACCCCAAGAGGTACATTTGTCCCCATCCAAGCATGTCAGCCATACCAGTCTCTGACTTACTAAGAGACAGGGAAAGCAAAGGCAATCACAGGCTTGCTGGACTGCTGCATGTCCCTTGCCCCTGTTCTCTTTTGTGGGGACTTTCCTGAGCGTCCCTGGGAGGGAATCAGCATGTTGTACATAGGTATCATCTGCATTCAGCTCCTTACTCCCTCGATAACAAGGTCTTGCATAAATAGGATTCGACTCTTCTCCCTAGCAGAAATTGCTTGGACTCTCATTTTGCTTCCTGATGTCCTGCTTAGACATCTTTGTCTGGCTGCAGTAAGCTCTCCAGAGGAGGGACCAGCAAAGCAGGAGCACTTGCAGAGCATGTTTAGTACCAGAAGATTCTGATTTTTCACAGGTGTTACCGTAACACTGATGATGTTGAAGCAAATAACTGTGGGCACTTCTGTGCTGGGCAAGGGCCCTTGTAAAGAAATCCCGTGTTGCCTGTGGTTCTGCTCATACACACCAGGATCGTTTTCAGGGCAGTGCAGAATATAACTCAGAACCACATGGCACAGAGCAGTGCTCCCGCAGCTGAAAAGCAAACCACTAGCTCAGTGGTGAGCAAGCACGGTGTGCCTCACACCCTCCATCACCTGGGGCCCCATCCTCTTCCCTGCTATTGGTCTAGCTGGATCTACGCAGCAATTCCCAGATGCAGTGGCCATGACCTGCTTCTACCTCTGTTGACACAGGTCCCCATCACCATAATAACTTGTATCTCCAATGTATTTCTCCTCCATTGAGGCAGGGAAGTGTTGAACCTCCCTGCACAACATGGAGGTGCCAAACTCCCACTGGGGTGGCTTACTGGGGTGGCTCAGAGGACAGCAGGTAAAGCAGGGGTTTGCAGCTCAGCCTGTGGACTCTGAAGCTTGCACCCCAGCCACTGCACCAGCCTTCCTTCTGCAGGCTTGGAGCCAGCAGGGACGCTGCCGGCACCAGCTGCTCTAATTGAGCTTTGTAGAATAAACTTGTGGAATTAGCCTGTTGGCTGCTGGGATAAAATCCAGTGCTGAGTGCAGATCAAAGGACGCAATCTTGCTGACAGTTTGCAGGGAGACAGCTGGGCCCAGGCTCCTTTCACAGCTCTGGAAAGGACAGTGTTTAGCAGTCAAGGATGAGGACGGAGCGTGATACATGCTGCCTCTTTGACAATGCATGTGGTCTGGTGCCTGGTGGTGAAAGATACAGAAGCCTTGGGAGAAACCTGACACTGATGATAAAAATGGTCAAAGCCAGGCAAGAGACAGCACAAATTCAGAGAAAGACAACTTTAAGGTGCACCAAAAATCTGTGGCTTTCCCTGGTAGCATGGAAGGAACAGATAATGTAAGGCCAGGCTCTGAGCCTGGTCTACAGAAGCAACATGGTTTAAGAAGGGGAAGCCTGTCCTTGCCAGGCTTATGTCTGTCCTTGAGGATGAGAGTCAGGCCCAGCAGCCATGGGGAGAGCTCAGCATGGCAGGAGGAGGATGAGGGAGAAAGCCTCGCAGTGAAAGCACTATCTGCTACCGCAAATAATATACTCAGCACATTCCCTGCATGAACCGTACTGTGCGGACATGGCTGGTCTAAACACACGCAGCAAATCTGCCAGGTGCCACCTGCTTCCAGCCCCACTAGATCACACGAACAGCAAATTAAAAATCAGATTCACAGCATGTGCACAGTGAAGTTGCTTTATGGCTGGTTTTCCAGGGTTCCTGAAAAAACAATCACACATTTAGCAAAAAAAATTGCAAGCAACTGCCACTCAAGGAGGACAGGTTTATAGTTCAGCTGCCAGGGTGCCTGGGAGAAGGATGAAGGTGCTGGAAAAGAGGTCATGCGTTGCAGTGAAGCACCTGGTCTGGGAGACCAGCAGACTGAGAAGGCAGAGAAAGTGCAACAGGAATGACGGGATGTGAAGAGGAAGGCCAGGGAAGGACAGAGGCATTCCCAGCCTGTGAACGCTGGCCTGTGGCAGGAGCCAGTTCATGTACAGCCAAGGCTGGTTGCAGTGAGAGCCCAGGAGCCAGCAGTGAGTTTTGCTGCTTTAAAGATTATGACAATGACTTCAGAAGAAAAGTCAGACCTGAAGAGGTGTGCAGACCACAGGCTTCTTGGCAGACAGAAGGCGTTAAAGCTGAAGACAGTTTCCCTTGGTTTCTGGGTTCTTCAAAAAGCACAGGGCAGTGGAGACTAAGCATATGGCACAGGCATACAGTGTGCTTGTTGTTCAGTGAGGAAAAAGAACCCAGACGGATATTTTTGCGGCATTTGTTATAAGAATGAGAAAAGGAACTACTATAAAATAGTATTTTAATGTGAACATTAGTCTTCCAATCCTCAACTGCCTGCTTGAGTGGAAGTGCAGTCACACAAGCTGGAAAGCAACCCCTGTCTTAAGGCTTTCCAAGGCATCTTCAGTCAAGGCAGAGGTGATCTGTTTTCTAGGAAAGGCCCCTAATATGTTGGATGCTTGGACTTGCTTCCCTTCATTTAAACTTGGGAAACCTCTGGTGACACTGCCTGAGCTGCACATTGTCCTCCCTCAGCAGGAGGAGTCTGCTGCTCAATGCAGAGCCAGCGACAGGTCTCCAATGAGCCTCGAACCATGATGAAGGCTGACGGTGGTGGTGGCTTTGGACAGCAACAGCCAGAGTGTTGGAAAGAGCCCCTCTTTTACAGATCTGCTAATCCCAGCACTGAGTCCGAAAACTGAAAAGCAGGAGACAAGAACAGAAAACCAGATGGAAGCAATTTATCTTGGCTGTTCTCATAAGCATCTTCCAGGGAATAGTGATTAGCCTTATTAACTGATTAAGTGATTAATTAACTGATGAACTGAAATTATGGATCAAATGATCGCAAGCAAGTGCATTTTGAGTGTTTTTCCAGGAAACGACGTATCTCACGTGCCTTTAAGGAAGGCAAGAGGCTGGATGGTGAACTATTTGTGGCAGTGGTGCTGGGGTCAGCACGACAGGAAAGGCACTGGCAGCTGCAGGACCATGGCAAAGGAGATGGGAGGTGCAGTGCCTGGCACAAAGCTGAGAGCAAGCCAGACCCGCTCCCTCCTCTCTCCTGGTAAATCTGACCCACATGTGGCAACAAATCTCACACACTCCAAGAATGGATCTTTTTCTTAGAACCTTTCTTCCCCTTCATAAGGAACTGGAAGGTTACGGCCATGCCCAGAGGAGCATTTATCTTGCGCACTCTCTCCTCCGACCCATGCCTGTACCTAAGTCTGTCCCCTGAAAATGTAGTTCACTGGGCTAAGCCCAAACTGCACAGGGTCTGTTGTCTCTGGGAGACCGTAGCAGCTTTATACTCTCTTGTAAGCACGTCCCACAGGCTCAGGAGCGGAGGCCATGGAAAGGTTTATCAGTCTATTTGTCATTGCTTTTCTTCCTTCATTCCCAAGTCCAGTTTTCTCGTGATAACTTCTCACTCTTTTTGTCACCATCTCCCAAGCCGTCGGTCCCTCTGAGCCTGTTCAGTCCATTTTCCCGTCTTGGGAGGGTGAGGGATGGGTGCTGCGGGGGTGACCTGGAGCTGGGATTGCCCTGAGCCACCACCAGCACCCAGCGAGGCAGTTCCAGCAATAACGCTGTTTGTCTCCAGAAACGCTGTTTAGGTGAGACAGTTACAAATCGTATTTTATAAACTGGATTTCTGTAAGTGGATTTTTTTTTCACTAGAGGGGAAAAGTGCTTTAATAATCTTACTTCTGATTAATGGCAGGGTGTCTTGGCAAAGCAAGAGACTGCTGCGGCTTCAGTTCTTTCACAAGGAGGAATTACAAGTGGTAAATAAAGGAGAAAATGCACACATTTCTGCCTGGAAAATATTGAACTAGGCTCTTCTTAAGTAAAAGACACACAGTAAAAACCAGTTAAGTTTTAGCCTGTGAGCTGAGATCAGTAAAGTGGATCCTGCTCTTTCAAGGGGTAGAGAAAATTTTAATCACTCTGGCATGTGAACATCTGAGATTTAACGATTTATTGCCCTCATGCCCTGAGAAGAAACACTATCCCAATTACAGAGGCAGGGATCTGAGGCGCATGCTGTATTACATGACCAGTTCACAGTCTCCTAGAGGGGCTGTAGGGCTGAATCTGAACCTCCAGCCCTCGATCTCCCCTCCAGTAGGTCAGGGGAAGCCATCAGGGACAACGCAAAACCTTCAGCACCACATTGTGAACGCAGCAGGGGCAACGGCAATTCCCATTCTTCACACCTCTCTAAGTCAAGTGTTTTGTAACAATCTCTAAAACACGAAGTGGTTGAATGATCACACAACTACAACGTGAAAAGTACCTGCTTTTCTACAAAACCATTGCGTAGTTCAGAATATATTTTTTATTTCAAGAGGTTGTGTGTGTGAGAAAATTAAGAGGTGCAGCAATAAGTCCTGTTTACTGTCCTGACATGTGACTTTATTGATACACTTCTTGTCCAGAGCCCTGTAAGTCTGTCTCTATCAAAGTCATAAATCTTTTAACTTCTGTCTCCATTTTATCTGTGAAAACAGGAATTTACCTACTAGACTTCACAATAATTCCATCTCATGTCTATAGAACAACCTGGCACAACCACATGGGCAGTTGCATTTCTTCATTTGACTGAGGATCAGTATTATTCCAATACACGACATTAGGCCAGATAATTTGAATTCTAGTTGTTCCAAAGGAAAAAAAAAAAAAAAGTATTTTTCTGATTGGGCAGTCCCTTGCATGGTCACGAAGCCCAAGTTATCTTTGTGAGATTACAGGATAAACAGGAAGTTTATTACACAATTTATCCCATCCTGCTGCTACCAGGTGAGCCAGTTACACCAAGACTATTCCCAGTAGACATTTTCCTACAGCAGGCTTCGGTACTTCTGGTATGTTACATATTTCTAGGAGCTTTAACCATCATTACTGCCGGAGAAGATGTTTCTGTGACCTCGCCATGGTTTGTTTAAACCGCCAGGCTCCGCTGGGCTCTCAGCACACACAGGAAATGATGTTTTCTTCCCCTTTATGACAATCGGGTACAAATCCAATGGCTTCATCATACATCACCCCCAGCTTTTCTACTGAAAAGCCAAACCCAGGCTTTTTAATCCATAAGGCAAATTTACCATCGTTAACACCACCCTCTTCCCACTCCTACGCGTTTTCGTTAATTAAGCGGTCATTAGTTAGGAGGGAGCGAGACCTCTGTGACGTATTCCTGGAAGAGGCACTTTACGGCAGCCGCACTCCGCTTTTTTTTTTTTTTAACTTTTACGACAGTGGCGCTGCCGTCGCGCGGCGCTGACGCAGAAGGGGCGCGCCGGGGCTGAGCGCGGCCTGTTTCCTCGCCCGTCGCCGCCGCATCCGCCGCCGTATCCGCCGCCATCGGGGCCGCGACGGGGCCGCGCAGGTGAGCGGGGCGCCAGGGCCGGCCCTGGGTCCTACCGGTACCCGCCCGCTGGCATCGGGACCCCCGGCTCCGCCCCGGCGCTGCCACCGGTTCCGGTGGGGGCCGGGCCCCCGCCCCTCCCCCTGCACGCACACACGGTGGCCGGGACGCCCCGTCCCACCCCGGCCGCTCCCCTCGGTGCGGGCCCGGCTGGCGGACGTGGTCTCTCCGCCCTCCGCTCACGGTGGCTCCGCGGCCCGGCCTGTACCCGCGGTCAAGGCCGCGCTTCCCGGTGCCCACCGCAGTCACGGCGTGCCCGGGGCTCACCGGGCGGCAGCTGAGGGTGTGTTGGTTTGTTTGTTTGTTTTTTCTTCTTTCTAGAATTAAAAAAAAATGGCGAAGTTTGTGACACCTGTGATCCAGGACAACCCCTCTGGCTGGGGCCCCTGTGCCGTGCCCGAGCAGTTCCGGGACATGCCCTACCAGCCCTTCAGCAAAGGAGACCGTCTGGGAAAGGTACCTGGGCCTGCCACAGCGCCTCGGGATGCTGCTGAACGGGGCCTGGGCACCTTCTGGCATCGCACCTGTGCCTGCTGCTGCCACGTTTCACTTCTTATTGCCATGGTTGCTTTTCTGACCCCCGCTCTGCAGTACATCCTTACATTTTGCACAGCTGAGGAGACCTTATTGTGGCCAAAAGATGGGGACAGACTTTTTAGCAGGGCCTGTTAGGATAGGACAAGGGGTCATGGTTTTAAACCAAAGGAGGGGAGATTCAGGCTGGACGTGAGGAAGACATTTTTTACAACGGGGTAGTGAAACACTGTCCCAGGTTGCCCAGAGAGGTGGTAGATGCCCCATCCCTGAAGACATTCCAGGCCAGGCTGGACGGGGCTCTGAGCAACCTGATCTATTTGAATATGTCCCTGCTCATCGCAGAGGGTTGAACTAGATGAGCTTGGAAGGTGTCTTCCAACCCAAACTGTTCTATGATTCTGTGAACCATTTTCAGGGCTGGCAAGTGGACGTGGAAGTTGAAAGATTAGTTCTGGAGCATACAGCCCTTTTTGCTTCTGCTGCTTGAAGTCCTGCATATATAAAGTCAGAGGTGGGGTGCAATGTCATGTTAATACTCACTTACTTTGACTGTTTATGCTTGTCCTTAGGTGGCTGATTGGACAGGAGCCACGTATCAGGATAAAAGATACACAAGTACGTGTTTGGTGGCTGCTCGTTTCCTACGAAGTTTTCTTCAGGCGTCATTCCTGCTTTCATGTCTCACACCCGCTCTGGTGGTTACCTGCACACCTCAGCAAGGGACGCTGCTTAAATTAAGCAGCATGCCTCACCCTGGGGAGAGCTCCGTGGGGCTCTCCCTGTCCTTAGGGCTTACTCCAGATATTTGTACTGGCTCACGACTGGGGCTTCTCAGGGAGGCTTGGAGCGGGGCAGAACCATGCTGGTATAAGTGCAGGAGTCCTAATTCATGCATCAGGCTTAGGTGAAGGCAGTTGGAATTTTGGGAGAAAAAGGGGCAAAATGCCAGGCTTTTTTTTGGCTAGAAGCTTGGTGTCAAGATGAGTTGTTTTATTTCCAGACAAGTACTCATCGCAGTTTGGTGGCGGAAGCCAATATGCATATTTCCATGAGGAGGATGAGACCAGCTTCCAGCTGGTGGATACAGCACGAACACAGAAAACAGCGTACCAGAGGAATCGTATGCGATTTGCACAGGTAATGTGCGTTTTCAGAAACGGGCTCAGAGGAGAGCTTTGACGGCACAGAACTATTTTGCGACTGACATCCTTTGAATTTTCCTTTCCTTTGTTCCTGCAGAGGAACCTTCGCAGAGACAAGGACCGTCGGAACATGCTGCAGTTCAGCATGCAGACGCTGCCAAAGAGCGCCAAGCAGAAGGAGAGGTGAGGCCTCAGATACAAGCACATTGTACTTGGGTAGGAGTGTGAAAACATATTGCTGATAAATTTGCGAAGTTACTGTAACAAAGCTCACTAGAGCTAACAGCAGAAAAGAATTTCAAGTCCAAAGTTTTGCTGATGTCATTGGTTGTTATAAGCATGGATTTCAAAAAGCTACTGAAGAATTTAGAAGGATTTTTTAATCATGTTTAGAAAGCTAACATATTTTAAAGCAGAGTGTACCATTTCTGAAAACTGCATTGTGGTCTTTGGAGGTGAAAATATTTAAAGAGGTTCTCAGAGTAAAGAACAGAACTTTTAGTGCCTCATGCATCAGGGTCAACAGGCAGCTCAGCAAATGTTTAGTGGCTTGGTGTCTGAAGGCACTGCTCTTCTGGTGGTAATTGGGAAAGCACAGGAATGGTTGTGGCATGTCGGAATCTAGAACTTCCTTTCATGGCTTTTCTGATATTTGTCATTTTAGGGATCGTTTGCGCCTGCAAAAGAAGTTCCAGAAGCAGTTTGGAGTGAGGCAGAAATGGGACCAAAAATCACAGGTAAACTGGCAAGCTTTCTGCCCCGTGTATTGGTTTGGTTTCTCTGGCTGCACTCCCAGGGCAGCTTCTGTTGCACAAATCCTGATGTCTCTGTTTCTCTCTCTTTCCCTCCTACCTCTGGCTGCACAGCAGAAGCCTCGTGACTCCTCTGTTGAAGTTCGCAGCGATTGGGAGGTGAAAGAAGAGATGGATTTCCCTCGGCTGATGAAGATGCGCTACCTGGAGGTGTCAGAGCCGCAGGACATGTGAGTTTCTAAAGCAGCCGTGTTCTTGCTGCCTGAACTGACCGGAATTCTGGAAAGCAGGAGGGCAAAGGGTCTCCTGACCTGGTCCCAGTATTCACATTGGGATGCCCAAAGCAGGAGGAGGCAGTGGAACACCCAACAGGCCCCTCAGTCCTGTGTGGTTTGTGGGTGGTGTTATCTGCAGGGGGGTAATCCAGATGGTCCTCTTACCTCTGCAGAGAGTGCTGTGGAGCTCTGGAATACTATGACAAAGCGTTCGACCGCATTACAACAAGGAATGAGAAGCTGCTGAGGAGCATTAAGCGCATCTTCCATACCGTCACTACTACTGATGACCCTGTTATCCGAAAGGTGTGTTTACTGGTTTGTAAAACCCAGTAGTGTGTTTCTCATCATGTGCTCTTGTTAGAGACCTGCTGTCTTGTTCACACCAAAGTTGAAAGGTAGACCAAAAAAATCCAGATTCTTAAGCTTGCAAAGAACAGAAACAACAACAACAAAAACATTGGCTGGTATCATCATTTTTCTTAGGTCCAAGGCAGAGCTAGTTGCAAAACTAGGAATACTGGGGCCAAGGAAAAGCTGTAATTCTAGAAAGGCAAGCAGACCAGTACTTGAGCTATGTTGGGAAAGAAATTTCCATGTCAGAGAATCTTGAGGTTTCTGCTTTCGGAGATGAGAAAGGCTTGACATTTCTCTCTCTGATCTGATCAGCAATAAAGAGCCCCATCTTTTCCCAACAGAATTCTTATTTTGTAGTGGGTTTCTTATTTTTTCCTTGTTTGGTTTAGGCTGGACCTGGATTGCTGGGTAGCATCTTGTGCTTTGTCTAGCAGTTGATGATGCACCTAGCAGTCCAGCTTCCTCAGTGTGGGAGAAGAAATTCATGGTGGAGTTTGCTAACACTTCTGATCCTGGTGGAGAAGGGAAGGGGTGTTGGTTCTTGTTTCTGAAACACAGTTCTCTTCTCCTGTACCCATAGCTGGCTAAGACCCAAGGGAATGTGTTTGCCACAGATGCCATCCTAGCCACACTGATGAGCTGCACTCGCTCTGTCTATTCCTGGGACATCATTGTCCAGAGAGTTGGATCCAAGCTTTTCTTTGACAAGAGGGACAATTCAGATTTTGGTAAGGAAAAGTCCTGAAAGAAGTTTCTGTTACAGTACCTAAAGGGTCTGATTTTCTTTATGCCTTTTTTGAGTTAATTCTATGGCTTAGTGTCCAGACTGAGATGCCTGGAACAACATGACTACCACAGTACACTTGGTAGCTGTGGAGGTACCTTCAGTATTGATCTGCTCTAGTGTGGGGTGAGAGACTCACTGAAACTGATGTAGTTACTCCCCAAGTGCAACGACTTGTGTCTGGTTTTCTTTCCAGACCTCCTGACCGTGAGTGAAACAGCCAATGAACCACCACAGGAAGAGGGCAACTCCTTGAATTCTCCACGCAACCTTGCCATGGAAGCTACCTACATCAATCATAACTTCTCCCAGCAGTGCCTGAGGATGGTAAGGTTGAGTAGTGGGGTCTGTGTTTCCAAGACCCTCAAGAAGAGACTTCATTAGGGATGGTTTAATAGAGCACAGAAGTGTTTTAACTGACAGAAGTACTTCACACTCAAGTTCTTACAGTTTTGAAAGAGATGGGATTGCTTCTGGTGAGCAGTGTGACTTTGTTGTAGAAAGATTTTTGCCTTTATTCCACAAAGTGTAAATCCCACTCCCATTGGCGAAGCAGGCAGGCTTCTGAGTATGCTTAGTGAAGCTGGAGTGCCACTAGAAGTAATGCTTTCAGCAGAGTGACTAATGTGAAGATGAATCTTCTCATCAGCTGTCTTAATATTCCAGTTTTTCTATATAAGGGAAATTAGCTACTCTTTCTATAAGATAATATTTGTCCAGTAGGGAAGAGATCTCTCTCTTTTTTTCTTTCTTTCCTAACATGCCCTTCTGTTTTCTTCTGTAGGGAAAGGAGAAATACAAGTTTCCCAACCCAAACCCGTTTGTGGAGGATGACATGGATAAAAACGAAGTAGCCTCTGTTGCATATAGGTATGTCGATCTCTCTGATGCCTGGGTTTGGCAAGGGGGCAGGATGTCAGCACCATACGAGGCAAAACAAGTCAGGAGTGTTACTGGTAGAAGCTTTACCATGAAAGGGATTCCTGGATGTCCTCGTAGTGAAGAGGTAGAGGGGGAAAGGATTTTGCTGAGTCGTTGTTGTGAATCTGAAAGAGAACAAGGGTCAGAAATAACCTGCTGGATTCTTTTTTTGTCAGGTACCGAAGGTGGAAGCTGGGAGACGATATAGATCTCATTGTCCGCTGTGAGCATGATGGCGTGATGACAGGAGCTAATGGCGAAGTGTCTTTCATCAACATCAAAACACTGAACGAGTGGGATTCCAGGGTGAGGAAGAATGAGATCCCAAAGCTAGCTCTTACTGCTTCACTGCTGCCTGACATGCCAGGTACAGCAGGCAAGATGAGACAAACATCTGATCTGTTCCCCGTGTGGTTACATCCCACTGAAGGCCCATAACGTTAGTGGACAAGCAGTGCTGGTGGGATTCTCTGCCAGATGCGAGGTAGCTGGTTTGAACCCTCTTGTCCCTGGGTGTCTGGCACAGTAGCCAGTCTGTTTCCCTGCTTCCCTCATGAGTGCTTCCCTCACAAACTTCCCTTCCTGACCAGTGCCACAAATGTTGGCCGATCCCTGCTGGTTGCTTTTCCCCTTTTCCAGTGCAAGGACTTTTCCCTGTAGGTTGCTCTTTGCGTTTCCGAGGGCAGTTATCCTAAGATAGAAAAAACTTCCCTACGTATTGTCAAGGTGGCTGAAGAGCTGACTTCTGCTGGCTTGTTAGGGTGACCCTGGTTTTGATTCTCCTCTCAGTACTGCAATGGAGTAGACTGGCGCCAGAAGCTTGACTCTCAGAGAGGAGCTGTGATTGCCACAGAGCTGAAAAACAACAGCTACAAATTAGCCCGCTGGACATGTTGCGCGCTGCTGGCTGGATCAGAATATCTTAAACTCGGGTAAGATGGGGTTTTCACACCAGACATGTTTCAGGTGTGTTTCGCATGATTTAGCCCATTTTGTGTCAAAGTGAACCATGTGTAGAATAAAAAATCATAAAATCACCCCACATTTTGAGTGGCAAAGAGGAGAAGGCTTGTGATGAGCCCACCAGCCTTGATGTAAGGTGCTTCCCCTCAGCATCTGGCTGATGTTCCCTCCACTGTGACTGACCTTGTGACACCTCACACGCATGACAGGCAGGGGGCCCCAGCAGCTCTCAGCCTGTTTGCCAACAAGGGAAATAAATGCAGTGACTGTGCTGCCTGTCAGGGATTTGATTGAGATCCTCAGTTCTCCATTGATGAGAAATAGCGTGGAGGTGGTAGTATCACCACAGCCCATTCCAAACTGTCAGCTTAAAATCAGTTGCGTGTGTGCCCCACTGTGGATGACCCGGGTGAGCTGCCTTGTGCACTGGCTGCTGCCAGGTGTCCCATTTCCCAGGCATCCTGGGTTTCCTGTGGTTTCCTTGCACAGCACCAGCACAGAGCTGGCAGATCCCTTAGTTAAGACTCCCATTGGTAGCTCTCACAGCAGATGACATGGCTGATTATATATAATTAAAAAAAAAATATAATTCTATGTATATTTCTGTACAAAATATTTATCTTTTTTCTGTGGATGGTGAACAAGGGGCATTTGCTAACTCGGTTCTGCAATCCTAGGATACATCCTCAGATACAGGACTGATGCATTTGCATCTATTTAAGTCCAAACTCCCCACTGATTGTGCTGTTGACTAATTTTTATCTGTGGGACTAATTCTTCTCGTCTTTTGTATGACCCCATCTGCTTCAGGGTAGTGGTGTGTTACTGATTGACAGCTCATAGCCCGGAGATCCTGTTAGCGTTCAGTGTTAGAGTATTAGGATTTTTCCACCCAGAAAACAAGACCAGAGTGATTGCAGTACTTTTCTTGGTGTCATTCTTCTGCTGGTTGGGCTTAATTTCCTGATACCCTTCTGGCTTCTTCCTGCCCCCCTAGGTACGTGTCCCGTTACCACGTGAAGGACTCTTCCCGCCACGTGATCCTGGGCACGCAGCAGTTCAAGCCGAATGAGTTTGCCAGTCAGATCAACCTGAGCATCGAGAATGCCTGGGGCATCCTGCGCTGTGTCATCGACATCTGCATGAAACTGGAGGAGGGGAAGTACCTCATCCTGAAGGACCCAAATAAGCAGGTGATCCGGATCTACAGCTTGCCTGACGGCACCTTCAGCTCTGATGAGGATGAGGAGGATGAGGAGGAAGAAGAGGAGGAAGAAGGTTTGTAGTGTACTCAATTTATGCTTTTAAGTGATCTGCTGGTCTGGACCTATGGTATAAACCAGAGTGAAAGGGTGAGATCTGAGTAGCTCAGTGACGGGAGGAGTGAGGCTGGAGAATATGTGGTCCCAGGGATGGGCCTCGGCAGTGGAAAGGTGTTTGTGAGTGACATTGGGAGTGCTCAATTGCTACCAGAGAGTGAGAAATGGACATGTTGTGCCTCTGTATGGATACTGGGCAAGGACTGGTTTTAGCAGGGGTGAGGAAGGCAACACAGGTGCAGAGCACTGACTGGGAAAGTGGAGCTTGCCAAGGAGACTCATTCAGCAGACCCCGAATTTGGGGGGGTGGGTGCTGATTTCAGTGAGTACTAGGATGTTTTTTTACTACAGTTGTAGAAATCGGAGTGACTACAAATTGACACATATAAAACGCGTGGTGACTGATGGAGGTGACTCAGTGGAGACTTTCAGAAAGTGAACGCTAGTGTTGTGCAGTCAGTCACTAGTGGGTCAGTCTGGGTGTTTTGGGGGATCCGTGGTGCCACAGAGGGCGGCTGCTCCCCCGCCTAGAACAGTCTGTGATCCCCGATGTGTGATCTGTGTGTGGCTCTGTTGACAGTGGGGAAACATTTGACCTGGAACTCTTGTGATATGACAGATTTCTTCCAGCTTTTATCTTTTTAGGCTGTGAACTAAACCTGGCTGCTCTAAGTTTTACTATGGGAATTGTAGGTCACTGTAATTTGCTCAAGCATGTGAAGTGTGTAATTCCAAATGACGTGTGTGTATCTGGGCTGAGGGACAGGGGTGCAGGGGAGGTGGAGACAGGCACAGGGAGGTGGGATGAATCACCCCAAGTCTCAGACTTGTTCTTTTTGGCATTTGCTGGAGAGAGGGGGTTGGTTTGGGGGGTTGGGTGGTTTTCTCACTCCAGCTGCACTCATTTCATTGCTGTTTCTCTTCTCTTTCAGAGGAAGAGAGCTGAGCCCTGGTCAAGTCTGCAGGGGCTGCGGTGTCCGGGCCCCGCAGCGTGTCCCTGCCGGTGCTGGGTTGGGCGGTGGCTGCGCCGTGTGGCTCCGGCCCTTCTGTTCTGAAAGCGCATCAGGAAGGAGGAGGAAGCGGAATAAAGTTCCTGTTCAGTGACGCTGTGTTCTGCGTGCCTGGGTTCGGGGACCCGCCCCCGGCGGCGGGGGGAGGGGCGGCGGGGCGGGATCCGGGGCGGGGCCGCGGGCCCCGGCGCTGGTGGGAGAGAAGCGGCGGCTGCCCATTTAAGCGCCTGGCCCCGCCCCCAGGGCACGTGGTCCGCGCGCGGCGGCGCCATGCTGCGGGAAGCGGCTGTGGCGTCACGTGACGCGTGGTGGCGGCTCCGCGCGGGGCGTGCACCACCCCCTCGCCGCGCGGCCGCGCTGCTGGCCCCGCCCCTCTCCCCGCCGGCGCGTGCGGGGGGCGCCAGGCGCGGCGCGGGAGGAGTGGAGCGGCGCGAGCTCATGGTGCAGGTGCGGCCGCTGGCGGGACGGGCCCGGCCGGGCGGCGGCGGCCCCGCGCGCCCAGTGCATCGTACGTCACGTGCGGCGCCTCGCGGGTGTCCGCCACGCCCCGCACGCTGTTGAGCGGGGGAGGGAGGGCGCGGGGGCCGAGGCAGGTCCCTATTGGCGAGGGAGCGAGGGCAGCGTGGGGCACCCCATCTCCTATTGGCTGATGGGCTTACGCCTCTCTTTCCCATTGGCCCTTGGGGCGCGGAGGTGCTGTGAGGGCTTGTGGCTATGATCCCACAGGTGCTGCCCCGCCTTCCCACCTGCTGGCCCCACGCTGTGTGCCCATTGGCTGGAAGACCTGGGACCCCTTTTGCTATTGGCTGGTGGGGAGCGGGGCCCCGCCCCAACACCCCCACCCCAACACCCCCCAACATCATGGCTGCCGGGCCTGCGCAGGGTGTGGGCAGCGATGAGCCTGGCTGGGGTGCTCTTTGGACCAGGCCCCTGCCTGCCAGAGCTGCTCGCCCCCGCTGATGCATCCCTGGTCCTCTCCTCTGCAGGGGCGGCCGTCCTGGCCCCACCATGGCCCCAGCGGTCTGTGGGACGCTCCTGGGGCTGGCCCTGTGCGCCAGCAGCCTGTGCGTGGCCAGCGGCACCGCTTCCCTCTACCACGACTACTGCATCATCGGGGCCGGGCCCGCGGGCCTGCAGGCAGCCTATTTCCTGCAGGAGGCCGGCCGGGACTACGTTGTCTTCGAGCGGAGCCACGCACCTGGCAGCTTTTTCGCCCTCTACCCTCGGCACCGCAAGCTCATCAGCATCAACAAGTGGCACACGGGCAAATCCAACAGCGAGTTCAACCTCCGCCACGACTGGAACTCACTCCTCAGCCATGACCGCCGGCTGCTTTTCCGACGCTACTCCCGCGACTTCTTCCCTGACGCTGATGCGATGGTGCGTTACCTGGAGGACTTTGCTTCCCTGCTAAAATTGCGGGTTCAGTACAACACGGCCATTGTCCATGTGACACTGGAGAGGGATGAGCAGGCCTGGAACGGACACTATTTCCTCCTGACTGACCAGGACAGACAGAACTACAAGTGCAGGTAAAGGGCAAACCCAAGGCCAGCCACACCGCTCTCCATAGGTGCCTTCAGAGCCACAAAACCGCATGATAAATTAGGTGGGAAGTGATGCACAAAGGACATTTTGCCCAAAACCTCTGCCTAAAGCAGGGCCAGCGATGTCAGATTGCTCAGGGCCTTGCCCTGTTGAGGCATGAGCATCTCTAAGGATGGAGATTTTGTAGCCTCTTTGAGCCTTAACCACTGTCAAGTGGGGTTGGAACATTTTGCAGGGATTGAGGGGGTGGGCGGCTGGAATAGCCGCTCCTAGGAAGGCATTGTCTTTTGTGAGCAAGGCTGTGCTTCAGACAGCTGAGGAGCCGGCAGGGCAGACACAGTCTGGCTGTGATTGTTGTCATCACAGGTTCCATCCTTGTTAAGCTTGAGATCGCTTTTGTCACTAGATTATTGCTCTCTGTGAAAAGAATAACTGAGTTATATATCTCATAGCCACTGCTGCCTTTATTACAAACTTGAGTCAGTGTGGCTACACCTCACTTCGATTAACCCACATGTGCTTAGCAGGATGCCCCAGGCAGCTGGAGCCCCGGGATGGCAGAGAGCTGGCAAGGGGCAACCAGAGGAAAGTGGGGCTGTTGCAGTAGAGGGAGCTGACTGTGAGAAATAACCCTCGAGGCTGCTGGTCCCTGAATTCCCCTTTCATTGTCATACTCAGTGTGTGTATCTTATACCGCCACTGAGCTGCATTCCTAAAAAGCATCTAGAAGTCACTCGTGAACATACGGAGCATGTTTCTCACCTCTCCTGAGAAGCTCAGCTCTACAACAGCAGGTCGTACTGACTGCCACTTGGAGGTGTACTGGCTGGCGAGCTGGAAGGGGACAGAAGGCAATCCCAGACACCCACACACCTCAAGCAAGTTGCTCTCAGGAGCTGTGTGAGCAAGGCTGGGATGGCAGACAGTGCCGCCAGCCTCAGATGCCTGGTGTTTCTCTCTAAGTCACAAAAATTTCCCTAAGGTTCAAGTAAAAGTTCTTTAGGAGACATATAAAAAGATTACTGTACTTAATTTTAGTCTTAACAGTGTTATTGCTAACATGTTTTTATGCCTAGGAGTTACATTTTTAAAATATTGAAACATTTTTCTGTGCCTTTTAAAAATAACTTTTGTTCTGCTGTATTAAAAGGTGACACAAATTTTAAATCAAAGTAATTTTTAATGCAGTATGTAATCAACCTGTAAAACACATATATCATCAATGAGGACATATGAGTAGTACTTGGACGTTCATGAACAACAGAGGGAGATGTATAAGTACAGCATCGCACCTGCACTGACTTTTGCTGTATATAATGATGTTCCTGGTCATCTTCATTGGTCTGAGGATTGGGAAGAGAGGAGCAGGTCCTTAGGTGAGGCTGCAGAGAGGTTTCTCTCTAAACTATGATCTGTGCAGCTGATACAGTCTGGCTGGAGGGGGCATCTTCCACAGTGGGAGGGGTGATGAGATGGAGCAATGGCCCCATTCCCGTAATTCCTACATCCCCTAGTGCTATCCCTGTCTTTGCAGCTCTTTGTTGGTCGCCACTGGGACGTGGGTCCCCAACGTGGTCAACTTTCCTGGCTCAGAATACGTTGAGGGTTACGAGACTGTGTCCACCAACCCTGAGGATTTTGCTGGCCAAACCGTGTTGATCTTGGGCCGAGGCAACTCGGCTTTTGAGACGGCGGAAAACATTCTGGGCGTCACAAATTTCATTCACATGGTGAGCCGGTCCCGTGTGCGCCTCTCCTGGGCAACCCACTACGTTGGGGATCTGAGGTAGGAAACTGCTCCTTTTCCTCTTTCTAACGCAGCCAAAGTACAAACACAGGGAGCTACTTGCCCATGCAACGAGCTGGGCTGTCGCAGGAGGTCTGTGGTCCTGGGGTGGCAGAGGAAATGTGGGGCCTTCTGTCTATGGGTCCTTGGTTTAACCTCCAGGTTGCAGTTGCTGAACACAGGAGCTTCATGAGAACTCTTCAGGGTCCATGTGAAATAAGAAAATGTCTCCTTGGAAACCATCATTAAAAAAGTGTCAGCTCCCAAGTTGTTCCCTTGCTTGCAGTCACGGAGGACAGTTGAGAAGTTGACTACATTCTGCAAGGGCAGCAAGGCTGCGTTACCTGTGCTGTTCCTATCAGCCCTGAGGCTCTGGGGATAACCTTTGCACTGAAGGGGAGTGTGGGGTGCCCGGTAAAGGTGTCCCATTTTCAGCAGCTGAGGCAGAACCGTGGAGCCTACCTCTTCTCCCTTCTTTTAGCCCTTCTTATATTCTCTTTTTTTTCACAGAGCAATTAACAATGGCCTACTGGACACCTACCAGCTGAAATCTCTGGATGGACTTCTGGAGGGCGACCTGGAAGATCTAGCTATCGTCAAGGACAAGAAAGGGAAGCTGCACATCACGCTCCGGTTCTACCTGGAGAACAGGAACGCCAGCGCAGGCATTGACTCCATCACCCTCCCGCAGGATGAACTGGATAATTTTGCCACCCGTGCACCTTACGACCGTGTAATACGCTGCCTGGGCTGGAAGTTTGACTTCTCTATCTACAACAGGTGAGGGAGAACCAGGATCTATAGTGAAGGCGGTATTTAGAGCAAGAGACAATGAAGGGCCTGACTAGGGAAGAAATGGAAGGGCAGGTTCTCTCCTGGCTGCATTGCCTGGACCTCCACACGCTCTGAGCTACCTGGTGCTGCACAGTCCTTTGTTTACCCTGCAGTGATGGTGGCCATGTCCCAATGGGGATGTGTGTGCCACTGTCCTGTGACTGACAGGCTCTAGGGCTAAGCAAAGGGCAGTGTTGGAACCTGGGTGGCACAGAAAAGCTTGTGCCTTTAGAACTTAACATCCTAACCTACCGGATCACTTGGAGAAGGCTAGCAATGTTTTGGCCTCTTGAAATGAGGATGGCACAGGTGCAGATAGCTACAGAAAGTTTTTGTCTACTTTTTCTCCCTGAGGATGCAACCATACTCCACTTCGGTTTGTCTGCTAGTATATCCTCCAGTTGAGAATGCTAACTTCGCTTTCTTCCAACATTCACTGTCAGTGGCTCAGGCTGGAATTTGATCTTGTCCAGAGCTACCTTGAGATGAGGACCCTTGTCCTCTGGAAGATCCTCATTATAGTTGTAAATCCCACAGAAGGCAGTGGGGGCATGAAGCAGCGTCTTGCAGTGGCTGCAGTATAATGTGTGCCTTATCGGAAAGCCTTTTTATTTTTCCACCCCTGCCCTTCCTGACAGCCTGCTTATCTCTTTTGCATAACAGATCCCTTAGAATGATGCCAGGAAAAGGGAATAAAATCAAATATCCTCAGATCAAACCCAACTATGAATCCAGAGGCACTCGGGGGCTCTTTGTTCTCGGCACTGCTAGTCACTCTGTTGATTTCAGGAAATCTGCTGGGGGCTTCATCCATGGATTCCGGTATACAAGTGAGTACTGGGGTGTATGGAAAGGGCAGAAGTAGGAATTGTTCCTCCCTTTGAAGGAATGATTCGTAGCTTACTGCTGGAAAGAGAGCACCCTTAGTCTTCCGCTGGCAGTAAGAATGACAAAATGCAGCCAAGCTGCAGCTGCATCATCTGAAGTGGAGAAGTGACTTGGGGTCATATCTGAAGTTCTTAGTTGTCTGTCTTTGTTTTGTCTTGTGTGTCTCTTGCTCGTTGTCTCTTATTTATGTAACACAATAGATTTCTGCCTGCCAGATGCTCTGCCTCGTGACAGGCTGTGGGTGAGAGGTCTGTGCTGTGGAGTTAAAACCCAGCAGCTCTGGGCAGTAGAGAGAATTTCCTTCTTTATGTGTGTGTGCCTGTCCTTATCATTAAAGCTCGGAAGTAGTGAAACATCCCTGAAGACCCCCACCCCATCACCAGCCACTTAGCATCGCATCAGCTTTCCGAGGGCATCTCCACTGCAGTTACCAGCGGTTGGGGTGGGAGATCCTGAGCATGGATGAGCTGTGAAGGTTATTTATTGTGTCCTGCTGATATCTGCGTGTGCTGCAGCAGAGTGATCAGATATCTTAAAAGCATGAGAGTGGATTTTTGAATAAGCTGTCTTTGTTTTTCTCCATGTCTTAGCTCGTGCAGTCCACCGCCTATTGGAAAACCGTCACCATGGTGTCCCCTGGCCATCCACAGTCTACCCTATTACACAGCTGACCAATTCCATCATTAAGCGGGTGAACGAGGCCTCAGGCCTCTACCAGATGTTCACTGTCCTGGCTGACATCATACTGCTGAGAGAGTGAGTAATTATTCCCAGCACTGCACTCCATCATTTCATTCCTTTTTCTTTAGCATTGCTTCCTGTGGTGCTGCCACACAAATTGCTCCGTTGCTGCCTGAGGACATTACCATCGCATAGGCAGCCACCTCAAAACCCATACCACTGCTGCGGTTTGTGCCACTGTGCCCAATTCTGCCAGTTCCTTCTCTCTGAAAGGGCTGATATGGTCCAGACCTTCCCACTAAGCTCAGAGGTGTAGTACCCTTTCTCTGTCTGCAGGGAAAAGCTTTCCTTGAGCCACGCTAATGTAGAGAGGAATCCCATAGTCTGGGAAAATAATGGAGTCTTGTAACAGTATCTGCAGCCTTCATAAGCTCTGTGTCAAGTCCAGCCTGGATCTGTAATGACTACAAATAATTACAATGTGATGGGCCTTTGGCCTTAGCCTCAATCAGCTGGGGGTATGTTGGCTTTTCTCTGGTGGAGAAGTCTGATGGTTGTGGTTGCAATTCTTAGGAATGCCACAGCATTTGAGTACCTGGAAGAATACCCGGTTGGAATCCTGGCTGAGCTGGAAATGCAGACGGGGAGAAAGGCTCCCAGTGGGCTGTTTGTCATTGTCATGGAGTATGGGAGGAATTTCTCGGGGGCTGACAAGGATGTCTTCTACTACAACCGAGCCGTGGGAGAGGCACAGCATGCCTGGCAGTCCAACTTTTTGCACCCTGTTATTTACTATTACAAACACCTCCCAACAGGTAAGCTTTGCTGCTTCTCCCAGATAATTATCTGATATGAGCAAAACAGAGAGGGTTGAAGATACTCAGAGCCAAAGCAGGAGGGAGGTTGTACCTGAAGGCGTTGCACACCGTTCTCCATTCCTTCACGTCTGTCTGGGGCACCTGCCACCACTGTGTGAGCTGAAGGAAATGCTGGGAGCTGGCAAGAATTTTCCATCACTCAGACTGACACAGGTTAGGGGGGTTGGACCAGAGACCTTGCATTTGAGAATAGGAACAAACAGGTGTACTGGGAACTCCCCCGTTCCCCAAAAGAGGAACATTGCTTCCCTTTGGCTAGCACCCTACATGTATTTTGCAGAGTCCCAGCAGATGAGGCTGGACTGATCAGTGTTACTACCAAAAGTGAACTGCTCTTTGCAGCCGGCCTGGGTCTGAGAGGTCAAGCAGCAACAGAGGCAGCCAAAGGCAACAGTTTGAAGATGAGTGTTATATCCAGCAAACAAACATGCTCAGAGTATATTTCCTTGGGAAATGAGAGTGCTGAATCTTCATCTCCAGAAGCACAGGGTCAGGGTCCAGCCTGCCTTGCAGAGAAAGAAGCATGCTGGGTCACAGCATTAAAGCTTGAACACAGCTCAGCATGTCGGGCCGCCCCTGCCCAGGGGAACAGGAGTGCAATGACAGGGAGTACTGTGGGCAGGGACAAGGGGCAGCTCTGCAGTGGCAGGGCTTTTGAGGACAGAGCTAGCAGAGGGGATTGCAAATGAAAGTAAGGTAGGGATTAAAAAGGTCAGAACAGAAGCTGGAACAGCTGTAATAGCTGCTTTCCACTCCCCAAGCTCTTTTTAATGCCATTTTGATTCTGATTCCCTTAACGTTCTCTTGGCAGAGCATGAGATGAGACTTCAGCCCCCAGACTGGCCTCTCCCCCGCCCAGATGCCATCCATCACATCGTGGAGGACTTTCTGACAGACTGGACGGCCCCGAATGCTCACATCCTGCCACTGAGGCGGTTTTTGGAGAACTGCCTCAGCACTGACCTGCGCAACTTCTTTGCAGGTAATTTGAGCACAGGGCTGAGGTGGCAGGAGGAGAAGGGATGTGAGGAACACGTGACAGGAACAATCTCTTCTGGTAATAGCTGAGATCTACTTGTGGCGAGTTGATCTCGCCATCAGTCACACCTCTTTGATGTGCTCCCCGGACAGCAAAATGTGCCGGTGCTGTGTGTGTGTTCCTGAATAACCTTTGCTCTTGCTCACCACCAGAAAGAGACTGCCCCAGGCACACACAGCTTTAGGGAAAGATGTATTTAGGGAAAGGTTTGGTTCAGTCCCTTTTCTACCTGCAGCTTTCCTTCTCCATTATCTGAATGTTCCTTTGTGCCATCGAGTATCAGATCTCTTTTCATGTACTGATGATGGGATTGCTTTCCCATGGGAAATGGGAGTGCTGGGATGCGAGAACTGCTCTCCCTCCCTGGTCTGGGAATCTCCTGCAGGAACCCCACATGCTGCACAGAGGGAAGCAACCCTGTGGTACAAAGAAGATGCTAGAGAGCTGCAAGCTGAAATCCAGCTCCTTGTCCTATCCCACCTTACATCTCCTGAGCTCTGCAGAGCTGAGTTGATTGCTCTGCTGCCATGCAGGGCAAGGTGCTGAGTGGGAAACTCCAGTCATCTTCTCTCATCCTCCTTGCCTTTTGTTCTGAATAATTTCTCAAGAGTTTACAGGAGTTATTCCCTGCCAAATCTGATTTTTGATCCTCTCCCCTGCAGAGTCCTGTTTCCTGTTTGCCTTCACCCATCAGAAGCTGCCTCCCTCCTGTCAGCAGGGGTATGCCAGAATGCAAGGGCTCCTGGGGGGCGAGAGGCTCCGGCGCCACGCAGTAGAAGCTGGCCTGCTGGAGGATTACACTCTTACAGACTTTTCGGGCGACAGACCCTCCGACAGCCACAAAGGGTCACAGGACCAGCTGCTGAGAGATCACGTGATATTGGTGCGTCCACTGCAGCACCTTGTTCATGCCAAGGATGAACTTTAACACTTCTCCCTCCGCAATGAAACCCATAGGTGCTGTTCTGACAATATTGTAACAGAGATCCACAGTAGGATTCTGCCCTTTCCCTGCACCTTTTCCATCCCCGTGATCACGAGTTGCCAAAGACCTGCTCAGATCTTGCTGTTACAAAGAGGACCAATGGGCTCTGAAGGATAAGCAAGGGGCCAGCCAAAATCCAGTGATGCTGCGGCTCCTGCATTGTCCTTGCAGAGTTTAGAGTTGCCTGAAGATGGTGTTTGTGTTTATCTCACAGACCAGTATCTGCAGTAATGTCCAGGGGTCAAAGAAGAGAGAGTGCAGAAACACCCGGGTAACTTAAAGCATCACATCCTTCTTTGGAGGTGACCTACTTGCACCTTGCGCCAGCCCGGTGCAGGCTGTCAGGTCCCTGGGTGCCGCACACTGTGAATACTTGAAGATTTGTTCATGTACAGTATCCTGAAGTGGTGCTCCTGGCAACCTGCATGGTCTCTTTCCTGCATTTTAGGTTGGGCTGTTGTGTAGCCTGAGTGGAGAGGGATGGTCTTTTTTTAGTTAACCATGTAGGTCGGGTAATTTGTCGTTTCCCTGAGAGGAGACTCTTCCCTCCACAGAGGAGGAATAGCTTGGCTGGAACATCTGGGACACAGAGACTTACACTGAGTTTGACTCCACTGTCCTCACATTTTTCTTCTCCTGCACCAAGCAGCCTGAAAGGTTAGCCCCTGTCTTTTATAAAGCATGACCAATATTTCTCCTATTTGCACTATGTCCCATCAAGAATGTTTTGGGTGGACTTTGATGTTGTTAAAATTCTTGTCCTCTATGTCTTTTTTTCCACTCCAGTCAACTCAAGATTGTACTGGGAGGCTGCCTGCACTTCCTTGCTCCCTCTGTCAGCCACCAGCATTTGCCTGTCACCTCCCCGTGGGCTCCTTGTACAGCCTCAGAGCTGCAAAGCAAGAGCAGTTTTCAGCTTCACCTTCTGCTGTCCCTTTGATTTCTAGGAAGTAGAGAAGGGGTGAGGGGAAATGGGGTTTTACCTCCACACACATTTTCCAACCCGTTAGTGTCTAGAAAAATACGCCCCTGCCACCCCAGACTAAGGGCGCTGTTCCTACATGTACTTAGAGCTCTCCAATCCTTCCAGTTCAGCTGCTGTTGCTGTAAAGTCCCGGTTCCTGCCCCACCTCTGCTTCACGCTTGGAGCTGTTCACGTACACGGGGATGCGATCACGTTTGCATTTGTTGTTGGTCATTGTCCTTCCATGAGCTTTACATCCCATTGCCACAGCTCAGAGGCCGGCCCGGCTACAGCTCTCAGGGTCTGGAAGTTGTCCTGGTGGTGCCACAACTTGCTATGTCCTTGGCATTGTCATTGGCACCATGGGCTTCTTATTTTGGGGTTGTTCAGGGGAAGAAAAGAGCCTGTGGCAGAAGAGGATGATGTGCTGTCCTTATGAGCCTGTCAGATCATTTCCCATCTGCATCAACATGGAGCACGGCCCTGTTGTCCCTACATGCTCACACCTGCTCCACGTTTCCTCTTCTGTCCTCAAAAGAGATCCACTTCCTGTGCACTTGCATTATGTGTGTTGCCTTAAAGTGTGGTTGCTGGTGGAAAAGCTAAAAAAGCACCAAAAAGAAAAACAACCTGAAAGAACGGGCACCTGTGGACTCTGTTTCCCAGGGCTCAGTCCGGCGACTTTCACCCCGCAGGTTCTGCTGCCGCTCTTTTCCAGCGGATGCCGGGGACAGGGATCCGAGCCCCGGCCCTTCGGGGGCTGCTGTGGCCCCCAGGGCCGGATGCCGGCGGGGCGGGGGGCGCCGGTCTCGAACCCCTGCCAATGGATTGGTGGCTCCGCCCGCGGGACGGCGGGGTGGGGTGTGCGCCACGCCCGGACAGCGCTCGCGGCTCCCATTGGAGGGCGCTGCCGCCAATCAGAAGCCGGGACACCCACCCCCCCCCCACCCCCCCCCCCACACACACACCCCCCCCCCCGGACCCTAGAGGGCCGTGGCAGGGGGCTTGAAGGACGGTAACGGCGGCCAGTCAGAGATCGGCCGTTGGGGCGACGGCCAATCGGCTGGGAGGAGAGCCGGTCCGTTTTTTGCAGCCTTCCTGCGGAGACGGCCAATGAGCGCTCGGATGGGCGGGGCGCTCAACGGAAGTTTGAGTGGGAGTGTGTGACCTCCGGGCCCGGGAAGGTGCGGGGGAGGGTCTCTCATGGGTTTGTGGCGGTGGGACCCGTCCCGTGACACTGGGGGATGGGGCCCTGTGGTCAGGGCGTCCTGCCCTACGGGGCTGGTGGGGGGAGTGGGGACCCCGTGGTTGGGGGGTGTCGTTCCCCGCCGGGCTGGGGAGACAGTCCTGTGGCCGGAGGGCCCGGCCTCGTTGCCGGGGCAGCTGGGCCCTGTGGCTGAGGGAGCTGCGGGAACGGGAATCCCTGGGCCCTGCCCTGCGGGTGGGACGGAGCGGTATCCCCTTCGGGCCGGGGGAAACGAGGAGCCTGTGCCTGCGGTGGGGGCACTGCCCCGTGGAAACGGGGAGAAGGCCGCGGCCTGTAGCTGGGGAGGATCCCGCGGCTGCGGGGCTGGAGCCGCAGCGGGCAGCAGGGGCTGAGTGTGGGGGCGGTCAGTGCCCCGCGTGTTTCTGACTGGGACACCTCGTGGCTTGTGGGCTGCACTGCCGAGGGGTCTCTGAGCAGGACACTGCTGCAGTGGGACCCCCGTGGGGTGCACCCACCCCACACACCTCCTCCTCTTCCCCGCAGATGGCGCAGCGGCTGGCACTCCGGCGGCTGCTGGCCCTCACTCCCAGGACATTGCCCCTGCAGGGGCGGCGGGCACTCCCTGACCCCCTGGCACTGTGTGGTCCCTCAGCATCGCACGGCAGAGCCTTTGGCTCCTCAGCAGCCTGCGGGAACACCTTCAATGTGCAGGATGGCAGCGACTTCCAGGACCGTGTGGTGAACAACCCCAAACCCGTTGTGGTGGACTTCCACGCGCAGTAAGTCCCCCTCACAGCTCTTGTGCCCCTCTACGCCATCGCACGTGCAGATGTGTCCCTGCTGCTTTCCTGAGATGGTGGCACTCTGGATGCGAGTGTGCCTGAGAGCTGCCAACTGCATTGCGGGGTGCCTGGTGTCAAAAGGTGCTTCTGCCCCTATGGTGCAATCCACAGAGGTTTCACCCATTGGGTTGCACCGCTGTGGGTGTAGCTACACCCTACAGGAGTGTAAAACAAAAGTGCTAGGAAGGCGTTCCCCGGGGCAGTGTAGCTGCACCTCCCAAGTGCTTGGGTGTCACCCTGGTCACAGTGTTGCATCATCCTGCAAAAGGCACCTCAAGAAAAAGTTCGGATAGCTCCCTTTTTCAGCTTTGTGTATTAAATGTCCTGTTAAAAACACTAAATGATATTAACAGCCATGGAAGAACACTGCACTTGATATGCTTCTGCACCGTCATGTTCAGTTTTCTTATACTGCATGCTCTTGAGAGTGGGCTCTTGATGGTAAATGCCTTTCTGTATTCATAATAGCCATGTGATACCAACGGCAACATTTGTCATCAATAAAAATGTTGTCATCCTCTTGCCAGTAAAAATATTCCTAGATGTTATCTGCTGGATTAACAACACTGATTATCTTTGTTTTCTCAAGTATTTTCATAGTCCCACAGTGCTGTCATATGAGCCGTTGTGGCTGATTCTGGGCAAACAGAGTATGAAACTGCCTGGAAACTTCTGCTCTAAATAGACCAAACTGACAAACCTAAACGAGTGTTAATTGGGATCATCCAGGGAGGAGAGGACACATAATTGAAAACTGAAACTGATATAGAGGGAGGCTGAGGAGGAACAAAGTTTACAAGAGCTTCAATTTTAAAATAAATGGGCACACAGAGCTTTAACTCCTGTTTTCCTTGAACTAAGTAAGTTCACAGCATCCTAACTGGTGCGATTAGAGGGTGCAGGGAGTGTTTTCTGTATGTAGGGCCTGCAAACTCCGCTGTTGCTGCACCTGGGTTTGGAATTGCTGGTCTCCTTGAACGGATGAGATGCCTCTGAGTTTTGCAGCTAAAGGGGAATTTCTGTAAACCCCACACTGAGTGTGGAGGGGAAAACTATGGTCTGATGATTGGCATAAGCTGATTTGAGTGTGGGCTGTGACCCCCACACCCAGCAGCAACACTCGCTCTAGGGCAGCTCTGCAGTCAGTGGGGTCCAGCTCACCCACCAATGACGATGCAAAGCAGGGTAGGGGTGAAAGGCCAAGAGGGAGTAAAGCAGACTTCATTGTGATCCAAATAACATCAAAAGCACCATGAATGCTGAATGGTGACCTCTTCTTCCATGCAGCTTCCCCCTCCTACAAAAAAACCTTTTGGTTTGGGAATGGTGTTTCCAGTCTGGCTCTTAAATGGAACAGTGGTGGTGGTAAAGGCAGTGGTGTAGCAGCAAGCCTTCTGCAGCTGCCACTCCACTTTTTGCCTCTGATGTCCCTCTCCTCTTTCTCCATCAGGTGGTGTGGCCCCTGCAAGATCCTGGGCCCCAGGTTAGAGAAGATGGTGGCCAAGCAGGAAGGGAAGGTGCTGATGGCCAAAGTGGACATTGATGATCACACAGACCTTGCTATTGAGTACGAGGTAGGAACTGGAAGAGCATGGGCTTTCCTTTGCCGGTGGCGCAAAAAAGCCCATCCCTGGGGAAGGGTGTGCACGCAAGGCAAGCAACGTTGTTGGGGAGGGGAAGCCTAGTGCCTACAGGTTCCTCATCGCTCAGGTCACTCATTAGTAAGTGGATTTCACTGCCTGGCTTTCCTCCAGCTTGTGTTCAGCATCCCCACCTCTAATTCTGCAGAAATGTGTCCTCTGAGCCTTGCAGGTGTTTGTCAATGTAAATGCTTCCCTGGCCTGGAGGAGCCCGCAGCATATGTGGCATTTTACTGGGGCTGCTCAGGTGCAGGGTGGGAAAGTGAAGTAACAAGCTCCAGTCTGTTCCGCTCTTGAATGTGGATCTTTGTGCAGCCAGCCTGTCATCTGTCCCTTCCTTGTTCAGGATGTCTTGCTGGGTGATAATGTCCCATCCTTAAGCCTCAGCACAAGGAGGCCCTGTGGGTTTTGTCTGGACAGGTGGAAGCCAGGCTGGAGAACACACACAGGGAACAGGAGCACACATCCCGCTCTTGACAAGTGCAAACCTTTGCGCTTGCACTAGTGTTTCACATGCCTGTTATGCCTGTTCCCTGTTCCGCTTTGCTCCCAGGAGGAAGCAGAGTAACTGGAGAAGGCCATGGCCTTGGTTTATATAATTTGTTTTTCTTTTTCCTGCATCAGTTTTTAGGTAGGAAAAATCCCTCTGACTGTGCTCTCCCCCATTGTTTCTACTTGTACACAACAACACAGTCCACAGAGTCGGGGCATCTTGCTGCTGTGTTTTACAGGGAAGAACGTGCTTAATTTTCACTCACGTATCACGCAGATGGAGCTGCTCCCCATCTCCAGATGAAGTCCTGCTCCTAGGGTGGAGGCCAGCACAGGAAGCTCCTCAAGTTGCCCAGCCAAGTGTGAACCATCTCCTGAGCAAACTGTCATTTTCTTGAACCCGGAGGAGACACTCTGTGCCGTTCCCACACCCTGCCAAGCTGGAAGGAGAAGGAAGTTGAAACAGCTTGTTCCCTCCCACTCTTTCCCAAGGAGACCTTTCTGCCTGTGCTGTGGTGGCATATCCACCCAGCTGGCGCTCACAAACATGATGTGCAGCTTCCACAAGCTGAGGAGGGAGCCTCTGGTGCTCTCCTCGCTGGTGGTGTGCTGGCAGAGAGGCCCCAGGCCAAGGGAGACAGCTCCTGGCTCCTGAGGAGGGCTGTGTGTTGCAAGCCCGAAGGCTGCGCAGCTCGAGGGTGCTGGTGAGAAGCTGAATAGGCCGAGGTAGTCCCTGTGGTGGCCAGAAAGTGTGTAAATCCTAATAGATGCAGGCAAGGCTCTGGTAGCAACCACCCTAAGGAGAAAAGGAGAGGAGAATAGAGATTATTAGCTTAACTCTTGTATTTGTTTCAAGCCTTCCAGTAGATCGAATTAGGGGGGATTACAAGAGGATAATCTCAGTTGACTGGAAAACAGCAAACAGAGTGTGTGCATGTGAAGAAACCTTTAAAAAGAGGCTGAAGGTTCCTGAGTTGTGCAGGTTGGACGACACGCTGTGTGTGCTCTCCCACTGGGTGGTGAGTGAGCAGCTACACAGCCTGCTGTGTACACACATTTGTCTGCAGGTCTGCCTGCCTTGCAGCACTGGTGGCACACGTGCAGGCAGGGTTGATGCTGAAGGCAAGGGACAGCTTCCAGCAATTTGTTCTGGAGCCTTATATACAAACATGATTAAGTTTTTGTTTTGCAGCAAGGCCTGGGGCTGGTCACTGCATCCTCCACTCAGTGATGCGTATCTGGTCTTGACCATTATCTCTGTGGCTAAAACCCTGTGCCTAGGTGCTGTCTGTGAGTAGGAAACGTGCAGATGGGTAGGGGTAAAGGAGAAATTTTGACTTTTATTGTAGTTTGGGGTATCCTTTTCAAAGCAGAACTTTGGTTCATGGCCTGAGCACGTGCTTGGTTTTGCTTTGTGTTCTGGGAGGTTGCCGCTTAAGGAGATGTGAGCGTAAAGGCTGATGGGAAGACACCAAGTCAAGATCAAAGAGGGACCAAAGGTAGTATTTGGGAGAGATCATGAAAACCAAAGGTGGTATTTGGGAGGGATCAGGAAAGATGTATTTGTTTTAAAGCCATTCCATTGAGGCTCAGATGTCTGCAAGATAAGGAAGTTTTTGTGTTGGAGATTTTCAGTGTCCATGCCCCACCCCCACAACTCCTCCACTAACTGCCAGGAAGTCTCCTTCCATCCATGTTTGTTCCCCTGCCCACGCATGCAGCCCCGGTTTGCCACCCGATTGCACAACGTCCTGTTCAGCAGCCTCCTTGGCGGGGGGAGGCAGGACAAGGGGGAGAGACCCCTGGAAAAGCCAAGGAATGTCGGCACATTCCTTCACAGGCGCTGCAGCCTGCCCTTGGCTCCCAGCCATCCCAGCTTAGCACGAAGCAGGGACACGTTTCCTGTGACTAGAGATGTCCCCAGCGCCCTTCCCCGTCTGGTTCTGCCCAGCACAACAGTTCTTTCCCTGGGGATTCCTCCTTTTATCTAACACCTTTCATCTCTGGCTGTGGCTTTTCTCCACCGCTCCAGCCTGCTCCTGACCTCTCGCCCCGAGAGAAGAAAGGAAGAAGGAATACTTTTTGTTTAATCTGCCATTTCTTACAATTTTTTAGATTAATCTCTTGTCTTTGCCCCTTGCCCACATGTGTGGCCACTGGGAAAGGGCAGCCCCTTCTCCAGCTGCTGTGGGTGGGCACATCAGGAGAGCTGCTTGGTACAGGGGTGGTCATTCATCAGCAGAGCTCAGTCCCGTGTTATGCCTCATTCTGAAGCTTGGGTGAAATCCTTCCCCCTGCTACGTTATGTGGCATCTAAGTTTGTATCTAAGCTCCAGTTTCAGATAGGAGAGAATTCCCTCAGTAAGGGCACTGCCCAGCCTGGATACCATGTTTGTTTATTTATCTGTGTGGTCAGCGGTGATCAAAAGCAGCCTGACTTTTTCTCTAGAAATGCTCTTGAGGAGAGAGGAGGAGGGTTTGTTTAGGTTCAGTGCAGATGGATCTCAAAAAGAAGGGAGATTAAAAAAAAAACACACACAAAAAAACCCACGCCAACTTTGTGTTCTAGAAATCCCCATATTCCCATGACATTTGCTTCTCAAGCAGCAAAACGGAGTACGTGCTCTGTTAGCAGGCTGCCCTTGCTGCAGCCAGCAGGAAGGAAGCTGTCGAGTTTTCTGGGCAAAGAGCTCAGTACCCTGGTTCTCACCCAGCTCTGCAGCGCCAGCCCCCCGACCCATTTGTGGGGTTTGCTCACCACCATGAAAAGGGGAAGAGACTGAAAGACCAAGGCTGTGTGAAGCTCATGGGTGCGCTGGTCAGCACGCAGAGCCGTGTAACTCAGTGTTGGCTGCTTCTCTGTGGTGCTTCCAAGAGTCACCTGTTCTTCACGCAGGCTGTGATGCCCTGATGCTGTTGCTGGTTGGGCATGCTGGTTTGTTGGATGAAGCTGGGACAACTCTGCTCATTATTCACCCATTTTGCAAACCAGAGAAAGGCTTAGTGCAGCTTTGCCCTTCTCAGGGAGGGAGAGACCAGCCGAGTGCAGTGCTGGTACCATCCTTTCTCACCCCTTAAATGACAAGGGAGTGTGTTTGTGCAACATTGCCAGTGCCGAGGTCCAAACCCTCTGGATCCGCTCCCACCAGTCGCTAGGAGGAGCTGAAGATTGCGTGTTGCAGCAGCCCCGGCGCTCCCATCCCTTCAGATGAGGCTGCACAAGCCCTGGAGGACAGACAGACTGCGGGGAGCCACGCCGGACTGGCCAGCTGGGGCTGAGTGGGAAGGAAAGCACAAAATGTGCCTTTCATCTTAGGCTGCCGATGGGAGAAAAGCCAGCCCTCTGGCAGGTTTCCCGAGGAAGGATTTGCAGATCCTCGCTGGCAAGCGCATGCGGGAGGGCCCCGCAGGCTGATGGGGAGGCAGCGGGTGAGATAAGGACAGGATGTGTTTCAGGAGTGGGGGACGTTTTGGGCACCAAAACTGTGGGGTCAGAATCATGACCAGATCTCTCTGCTGCTGCTGCAACTCCCCAAGCTCGGGTTGTTCCTTCTCCCAGTTGTGTCCCCAGAGTCTCTTCTGTTGCTGGTCAGCTGGCAAGTCCATGGGAAACGTTGTCATTTCCACTGCTTTTCATCTGAATAATTCCCAGAAAACTTTGTTCTGGGATGAAAAAGCAGTGCCCAGAGCAGCACAGCTGCCTGCTGACTCTGGTCAGAGGGACTTTTTCACTTTTTACCTAATCACCGGGGATCCGCAGTGGACAGCCACTGGTACGTGACCAGCTAAACCACTGAAAACGGAGCAGAAAAGGAAAGATGGTTCGGAGGGGCTTGTCATTACCATGATAGGATGGAGCAGGAAATCTGCCTGTGCAGTGATGGGTGAGGACCCTCCTCCAGCTCCAGTCCTGTCTGGAGGAGAACATGGATCCAGACTGATACCACCCTGGTCACAAAATGTCCAAAGGTTGTCATGTCTGAGAGGTGTCCTGGTAAAAGACTGTGTTTGTTTGCTTATGATAGGACAGAAGGGAAGGAGAAGAGGAATTTGTCCTGGCAGGGGGGAAAGCTTTACCTTATTTTTGGTTTAGTTTTGGTTTTGTCTTTAAAATTTTGTGTCTTAACTCCAAAAGCTGCTCAGCCTTGACGTAAGGAGTACAATATAAGTCAGTGCAGAGGTGAGGCCACAGGGAGAGGAGGAACATGGAGCTCAGCTGGCCTGTGTTTTGCGAGTGGACATGTTACTCTTGAGCAGTGTGTGCTCAGCTCACTTGTAGCCACTTCTCTAGAGCTCCATTTGGGGCCGGGTGCAGCTGGGCTCTGCGCAGCCTCTGCTCACCCATGTCTCCCTGTTTCACTTGCCCCCAGGTGTCAGCAGTGCCAACTGTGCTGGCTATGAAGAACGGAGACGTCGTGGATAAGTTTGTGGGGATAAAGGACGAGGATCAGCTGGAGGCATTCCTCAAGAAACTCATCGGAGCCTGAAGTAAAAGGATGGCTGTGCCTCTGCCTCTGGACATGTCCACGTTGTGCATTCCTTGCCTGGGAGAGCAGAGGGGCACGTGAACTGTCTGCCTCTACAACCTGGGGCTTTCTTCTGGTTTGGGGTTTTTAGGAGATGGACAGTGTTGTAACCCTTCCCTCCCCCTTCTCTTGAGCAGCAGTAGTTGTAAAGGGCGTTGAGGAGCGGGGCTGCTTATTCTCAAAATGTGGAATGTGGCTGGAATTAGGAGCCTGTGTTTATCAGCAAAGAGCTGACGTGCAGAGGAGCTGCTGCTGCTGAGTTAAGAGGAGAAGGAATGTTTTCCTCTTTGCCTAACATCTGATAGCCCAGAGCAGAGGGCAGCTGTTCCCTGCAAGATGTGGGTACATACCTGCCCTGGGTGGGTTTAAAGCTGAGAATGCCTCTGCCTTGTCTATGAAACCTGTCTCTTTGTCCCTCTGTCCTCGTGTCGCTGGGACAGGTACGACTCCTTCGTAAATCCATGGGCTCCCATAATAATTTTATAAGAGAAAATAGAGAGAAATATTTTATGGATCTCCTTTTGTAGGTCTGTAATAGGGAGAACTTTATCAGTCACTGCTGTTAACTAGAGAATAAAACTTGATTCTCAGAAATCACAGGAAAATCCCTTGTCTGTCCAGAGAGGCGAGGGAGTACTCGCCACACAGTGGCTGGTTTCTAATGATGCGTTGGGAGAGCACAGGTTACGACTTGATCCCTACTAAAAGGTAATGTGCTGAAAAAACAAGTTGATTTCTTTCACGAGGTTTTCAGTGCTGCCTCTGGGACTCCCTTTGGGTGCTGCTGGCCCTAGGACACCAGAAGAAGGACTCACCTCCTGTGCGCAGAGGAGCAGCATCTCATTGCACAGAAGGAACCTGAGCTTTCCTCAACCCCCCTGTGCTTTTTTCGCTCCTTTCCTGCCTGAGGAGCCCGAGAGCCTCCCTCTCCCTCATGTGAATGGCTAAATCTGCTCTCACAGGTGAGCCCTGCCAGAAGGCAGTCTTTTGACTTTAATTGCCCTGACCTTTAGACTAAGGGAGGCAGTTGTGTGCTTATATCATGAGTGGCCTTCAGCCCTTCCCACCTCTTCCTCCTCCTCCCCACATACACCTGTTTCCAGTCAACCTGGCTTCTAAGTGCTCCCAGCTTTCTCATGCGCTTGTAGGCAGAGTACAGCAGCAGGGCTGATGCCTACTGTAATGCTTAATTCCAGTTTGCTTATCTAAGCTGCATGAGAACATTGTAAGTGCTTAATAACCATGTACAAGCTGCCTTTTTTTTTTTTTTTTTTCCTTCTCAGCTTCTGTTTCCTTCAGTCACTCTTGACTCTGCTTTGGCTTTGCTCCATTTCACCTCCCTGCTTGTTACAAGCAGTGAAGCCATTTTTTTTCTGCACCTTTGCAATAACAATTTATGACCTTTGAAGGAGCAGGGGAGTGGTGATCGAAGTCCTGCATCTCCTGCTGCAATCGCAGTGCTGCTGGCATCACTGCTCCCACCCACTTCCATCACCCCCAAGGCCTGGGCAGCAGCGCAGGGCACCTCCTGGTCCGGGCTGGGCTGACCTCACCCCTGGCGTGCTGCTAGAGGTGATGTCACTCGGATGTAATTTGGTAAAGAACTCTTGGTCAGTTATGATCAGTAGAAACCAGCATTTTGTTTTATTTGGGAGACCACAGAAACTGTGCTGCTCGTGTCCTGCTCATGTTTCAGGCCGGGCAGTTTGCCCTGCAGTTTCAGTGTTCCTGCTCTGTAAACACTTCTAGTAAAGACCATCTCCATTTTCCTGCGTGAGCAGGAAAAGTAGGGGAACAGCGTCACGTACCCGACAATAGTCAACTTTCATGTTTCACCATCCAATAGAACAGGAAAAAACACAGTGACTTTGCATTGTGTAATTAAGGGGTAGTATAAATTAGCTATTTTATCACTTCCGTCTAAGGAAAAGTGGAGCTGAGGTGCTGTTCAGCTATTAAAAGCACCAGCATGCTTTAGGGTGCATTGTATGAAAGCCTGTTTCTGTGAGATAAATGCTGGAGACCCACATGTGTGGTGCCCTGTGGAAATCCTTCAGAAACAGCACAGCGGGTGGAGAGAAGAGGGGTGTGGGGGTAGTTTGAGACTCCCCCAGCGCTTTGCACAGTTTTCACCACAGGACAGGACTCAAAGCACAAAGATGTTTTATGTGGCAGGATCTTAATTCAGCTCCCTGCTTGCTGACTGTTGGGGGAAGCTTCAGGGATTCCCACAGCTGCCCTTAATAACAGAGGAGGTGCAAGCAGAGAAGCGCTGCCAGCACTGTATTCATGTTGTGGTTAAACAAGGGGTTGCACAGCGATTTTCATGCCACCTGAATGTGATGTTGGTCTTTCCTGAGAGAAGAGAGCTGAAGTAATAGGTAATTCCTCAGCAGTATCTGTTTTTTCCATGTCAGCTGGGAAAATGTTTCCTCTTTGCTCACTTCAGCAAGGATGCAGTTGGTTTTTCCTTTTGGAGCTAAGCACATCGAATGCTCCTCTGATCTGTTAAGCAATTGCTCTCTCCTGCACAAGCCTGCCTATTATACAGCAGCTTTCTCAGCTTCTAATGTTCCTGATTGCTATTTTATGAGGATGTGGTGATCGTTGCCTTCCCAAGGGTAGCAAAACTCAGCTAAACCCCTTTCTCCCCAGGTATGTTCTGAAGCCAAGGCCAAGATCCTCCCCAGAGGCCAGGCGCAGTGCCTTTGTCTTCACAGTCTTGTCCAAGGCACCCGATCCCAGGCAAGCGGAGGTTTTCCCTTTGTTTCTGTTGGCTTTACACTTGCATCAAGCCATAACACAGCTGTTTCTTTCCCAGAGATGTTTGTGCCAGCCTGCTAAGCTCAGTCTTAACCTCCTGCAAGGGGGGAGAGCTGCGCTACCTTCTCTGCTAAGGGTGCTATGGTGAAAGCAGCTTCAAGTGCTGGTAGAGGATGGAGAATTCAGGTTGGCTGGTTTGAAGCACACAAGGGATTGTTTATACATGGTCCCCTACAGCTCTGAAGGGCATGGTTGTGGCCACATTTGTCTCCAACCAGGTCTGGCCTCAGCAGCCTGGCCACCCAGCTTTGCCAGTAAATCCTTAGCTTTATCAACATACTATATGATTCCTCCTGTGCAAAGAGCAAAACAAAGAGCAGCTCCATGTCAACCGGGAAACAACCACCACTAATGCTGCCCTAGGCAGGGCCTTTCACCAGCCTGGCAGGGTTGTTTGCCCCAACAGTTTGTTCATCACTTTGAGTCTTCCGCCTATCCCCCACACCTCATTTTTCTCAACTAACTAATTATAGGATTCAGACTGAATCAGTAATTAAAATCTCCAACCCTGTAAGGCTGTTACCAACAATGTTAAGCTCAGTATTGTATAAAACTGTTGCTGAGTTGTGTTAAGTGTTCACTGTGAAATTCAGCTTCCTACAAGTTAAAGAATAACAGTTTGCACAGCTGCGATATCCTAAGCAATAAAAAGATAAAACTACCATAGTCTTGACTCCCAGACCAAAAGAAACTAGATCCTTGTTACACAGTCCTGTTGTCATTACCTGCTCCTGCCACCCACCCAGGCCCAAGTCCACCACCATACATGGGTGTCTTCCTGTTGCCCTTCTCAAGGACATGGGATGCGCTTGTGAGCTTCGTGGTTTCTCTGCCTCTGCAGCTTTTTAAATTCAGCAACACTTTCTCTCTCAGAACCTTTCTCAGGCAAAAACCAGAGGCTGCAACTCACTGTAAGAGTGGTAGCCGTGAGCTGGGTGTGAAGTTGGAGGAGGATGTTGTGTTGGGCCATGCCTGGTTGATTTTTTTTCCTCTGAGGTGCATCCTACCATCCAGGGAAGGATGGAGGCAGGAGCAGCAGAGAAAACCCCAAATTTCTTACACCCAGAGGAGCCAAATGGGTGAAAAACAGAGACCTCAAGGTAGAGCTAGAAAATGTGGCACCCCACATCCCAGTGGGGATGGAGCGAGGAGAAACCCTGTGGCTGCCTTCCTGGTGGCAACAGGTCTCTGCTGGGCAGTGAGATGGGTGAACTAATCCTGTGAGGAGAGACTGGAAGGGGACACCAGAGCTGCCTGTGCCATGTGGGCAGAGGAGAGCTGGCAGCTGTGGGCAACAAGGCAGCACTCAACCTCCTGCCTGCCCACACTGACTGCCTAGGCACTCATAATCCCAAATTGCAAAAAAAAAAGGCACTAAAATCGACTATTTTTTCTCTGTGGCGTGCAGCTTCTGTGGAGTAATAATGTTCATGCACATATTAATATATGTATGTGTTTAACTACTCATATATTCTAGTTCTCTGTTATGGAGACTGCAAAAAGCTTCTGGGGCTCAGAGATGTCCCCAGCAGCTGTAGCTGTGGACAGAAGAGGACAGGAGCCAAGCTGCTTTCTCTCCCGCTTCAGGAAAGGCTCAGCTCCTGATACTCTTTCTTGGAACACACCACTCATCCCCCTGCTGCTGAAGGCACCACAGCTCCATCTCTCCTGTCAGTGGAGTGGTTGAGCAATACTGCAAAATAGGGAATTTTTGCAGTGAGAGTCCTCGGAAATATCCACTTCAAGTTGTCCAGAGGGTACAAAATGCAGCAGAGATTTCGGTGTTTTCCAGAAATGATGGTGATCTCCGGTCACGTGCAGCTACAGGTCCTCCATGCCAGTCCCACGCAGCCAGCAGTGAGAGGGTGTTTGTCCTGGCTGGCTCTGCATGTGTTTAGCTTCATGGCCTCAGGACAGAGAGGAGCCGTATCCCCTGAGGTTGCTTTCTTGCTCCATCATGAGGCAATAATGCTTCCCCACAGGGCCTATGGCCACAGGCGCAAGGACTGCACAGCTCCTTTCCTTGCCGAGCCACGCTGCAGCCCGCAGGTGACAAACACCCTTGGCCTGGCCAGCACAGCTGCTGTGATAGACAGAGCGCTGTACCACATGCAAGCTCCGGCATGCCTGCTAGCATTTATATAACATCATTTTGCTTTAATCTGGCTTTTAAAGTAAATTGTCAAAGCCCTTTCTGTTCACTTGGGCCCTTTTTTTTTTTGGTTTGTTTTACTGCAAGTTTCATCTTTCAAAGGTCGGCTAGTTTTGAGTGACGCTGAAAAACCCCATTTGCAGTGGCTTTTTGTTCCGTTCCTGTATTGTTCAGGCAGAAGTGGTTGTTTTCTTTTCGTCCTGGCATAGCTCAGGAGTGACTGCATGGTCTGAGCTCAAACTTTCTAAAAATACTCACCCGTGAGGAGAGATCCAGCATGGCAGTGTTCAGATCCAGAGATTAACGCCTTGGAAAGGCGCGGTCGTCTGAAAAGAAGCCGGAGGCAGCATTGTGCCAACTCTTTGGGCACCGTAAGCTCTGTAGCTGCAGCGCATGGCAGGCAGAGAGGAATCATAGAATCATAGAATATGGAATAGTTTGGGTTGGAAGGGACCTTCAAAGGTCACCTAGTCCAACCCTCTGTGATGAGCAGGGACATTTTCAACTAGATCAGGTTGCTCAGAGCCCCATCCAGCCCGGCCTTGAATGTTTCCAGAGATGGGGCATCTACCACTGCTCTGGGCAACCTGTTCCTGTATTTTACTATCTCATAATAAAAAATTTCTTCCTCCTGTCTAGCCTGAATCTCCTCTTTTAATTTAAAAGCATGACCCCTTGCCCTATCATAACAGGCCCTGCTAAACAGTCTGTCCCCACCCTTCTTATAGGCCCCTTTTAGGTACTGAAAGGCCACAATAAGGTCTCCCTGGAGCCTTCCCCAGGCTGAACAACCGCAACCCTCTCAGCCTGCAGAGTGCTGTGGGTCTCTCTGGGCCACCCAGACCCAGGTATGGGGTAAGTCCAGGCAGCACCTGCAGAACCACCCCAGGGGAAATACTGTCTGCAGGGAGGCTATGGGATGACTCAGAAGTCATAAAGAAAAGCACTTCTTGCTGCTTGGAGAAGCAAGGCTGAACGATGAGCTTGCTCCTCATCAGAGGTTGGTCTCTGTAACCACATCCTCTTCTCTGAGTGTGAGACAGGCAGCCATGGGGGAAGGGAGGATTGCAGGGACTGAGAAGAGCAGAGATCAGGCTTATGACAAATTGCAGGAAAGCATGTGGGGGCTCCGTTTTGTCCTTCCACTGGCTGATTGCAGGAAGCTCTGCAGGTGACGGCTTTAGCAGCTGCTGGGACAGGAGACCTTATTGTTCTGCGCTTGTGTTTACAGCCATGCCAGTTTTTTGGCAGGAAGCTACAAGACAAACCCTTCACGTTCTTCTTTCTCGCCCAGTTTGCTCTCAAGGGACTGATCTTCAGCTTGGCTCTTTCAGCTTAGCTCACCACCTGGAGAGGTCCAGCTTCCCCTTCCCAGCCAGGCTGGGTCCCATGGGTTTTGCCCTAAGATCCTGGCAGGAGCGTGGAGACTTTTCATAAAGCTTGGGCAATATTAAAGGCTGCTGCTGTCATGCCTGACACTGCATTTCTAGCACTAAACAATGGGATTGCCCAGTACACCAACCCCGTTCTACATGTCTGGGCCCTGTTTAGTTCCTGTTCCCCTTTCCCTAGCCTTGGGCTCAAGTTCTGTTCTTGGTTTGGGTTTTCTTGGTGACACTCAGAGGAAGCACATTTGGGTTTTCTTACTCTGTCTGGCAGATCCGTAAGGCAGAAGCTGGCAGCACCCTTGAGATGAATGGATATGGAAACGAAGGTCCCATCCCTGCCAGTCTCACTGGAGCCTGCAGCACGGAAACTGGCAGCATGTGTCTGTGCCTGCAAGCAAAGTCCTTACGTCGCTGTCATCTCCCTGTTCTGCTGCTCCGTCATGATGCTGTGCCTCCCTGTGACACTGTGCCTAGCCAGTGGTGGCCAGCAGCACATGGGTGACCCAAGGGCATGGTTTCCAGCCTCGTCCAGCCTGCAGCTGGGGGCACAACAGCTGAGCTCCATTGGTGTTAAATCCCAAGACTTTTCCCCCTGCCTTCTTTTTTCTTCCCTGCGTGGGGTTTTATTCCAAGGCTGGGAACAAAGGTCATATCGCCTCTGAGGAATCAACAGGCTGTGACATTTCCGGCAAGGATGGCTGTGCGCTGGGGGCTGCCAGCAGCAAATCTCCCTGACACAGGGTTGGTGAGACACACAGGTTGGTGTGTCACCAGCTCTGCCAAGGGGTGTCAGCAGGGGGTTTGCATAGAGCGGATGTGCCAGGTGGTGTAATCTCACCTGGAGAGCACCTGGCTGCAGTTCAGGCTCCACCACACTCGCCTGTGCCTGTGATCTCATGGGGTTTTGCAAGCGCTGGCTGGGCACAGCCAGCCCACGATGGGGGAGCTGCAGAGAAGGCACAGAGCCGGGGTGATTCAGCCAGGCAGCCTCTTTCCCTGCTCTGTCAGGGTTTACCCCAGCGTCTCCGTGCCCTGCTCGGGGTGGATATAAATTGACAGAGCCCCCACAGACTGGGTCTCCCCAGCACTGCTGTCACTCTGCCGCCCCCAGCCCAGCATCCCGGTCAAAGCCAGCTCCTGCCGCGGCTGCTTCCTCTTCATGGTGCTGCTGTGCACAAACAGCTGCATCGTGTCGGCCCGGCAGGCTGCGCCGCCCTGATAAATGACCCGATTTCCGAGAGTGGGGATGGAGCTGCCACTGTACAGCTCTCAAGAGAGACAGGAGGGCAGCGAATGGCCCAGCCATGCCAGAGAGACCTCACTACACATCTCATCTGTGTCTCCCACCAACACCATGTCTCCCAGTGTCTTATCTTGCCACACATACAGCAGCACGGGTAGCAACCAGGGCATTTAAATCTGTAACCTCTGCTTTGCAGAAAGGACAGACAGGCTGTCTCCCCAGGCAATGGGCTTGGGGAATGACTGGCAGCACCACTGGCACTTCAGAAAGCCATAGCCAAACACTTGGAAAAAGGGGACGCAGAGGATGTGCATCTGCAATCAGTGCCACAGCTGTCACTTGTGGGCACCTCTTGGCAGCCCCACAAACTTGGTCCAGGGGCACTGGGAAACAGAAAGCCACCTAGAAAAGGGGCTGTTCTCCTGCCCCATCTCTTCCCTGGCCTCCCCTGGCTCTGTTCTCCCCAAGTGCTGGAGCAGGGGGATGGGACAGGAAGGTCCTCGTTATTCAGGGCTGGCTAATTAAATGGGAATGTTATCTCCAGCCCAGATGTCAGCTCTGACCTCCCTCTAACCTTCTTCTGGAAATCAAAACAGGCGCAATTCTGTTTGTTTTAAAATAATAAAAATAAGCATTTGGGGTGAAGCAGGAAAACCTGGCCCTGGGGGTACAGCTGGAGAGGGAGGAGGGCACGCGACCAGATAAGCCTGGTGAGATACACCAGGCTGCAGAGCTGGGAGGGACGGACACCCTGGGCAGAGAACAAAGTCCCATGACTTCTGGTGGCTGTGCACGTAGTTTGGGCCCTCTAACCTACATCCAAGCAATGGTGGTGGCATAGACACAGCCTCCTATTCCAGCTGGGCCCAGTATGTCCAGAGGTGGAACTGATGGTGAAGGTCAGCTGAGTTTGCATTTTGCCACCCTGCCTTGCTTTGGGATTGACCAAAGGGTCTTAAAAGGAGATGCTGATCTCAGGAACAAGCTCTGCATTTCAAACCTGACCTGACTGCTTTTTGCTCATGTCACCTAAGGCTGTCCCTAAACTGTTTCAGACTAAAGGTAGCTGGGTGACATTAACAGCTGGTGGTTCCTGTCCTTGGTTTATAGTAAAAGCTTGTTTTATTGCATGTCTGTAATAATTTTCTATAGCTGGGGAGCAAACTTTGCCCAGCTCTGAACTAGGCCAGACATTTGAGTGCCTCACCCCACGTTAACCCAGGTTCATGTCTCTGTTCCCCACAGCAGACTACATTGCTTCACTTCCTCTTCTTTGTAAGGCCAGAGCTCTGGCCTGGAGCTGAACACTGAGGAGGTCTCACCTGGCACCCCTTCTCCTTCCATGTCAGACATCCAGGCACCTTGGACTCCTTGCCAGGCACCAAATCTCCTTATGACAGAGGCTTGATGACAGTGCTTGCTGCAAAACGAGGTGTGGATGTGACCGACTGATAACCAGCACTCTCGGGCTTTCTCATTCTGCTGCAGCCTCTGTGGCTCAAGGCAGCTGCTGGTGCAGCCTTGGCTCTACCCTGCCCAGTCCATCTACAACGCAGGCGCAAAAGCATGGCCTATACCAAACTGTCCCAAGGCCCTTCTCCAAGGATTGTTCCTGATGGGACTCCCAGCTGTTTAAGGTGGCCTGGAGGGAGCCAAGGTGCACACTCAGCCAGCAGCACAGAGATGCCCTGTCCCTGCCTCCCTCCTCCCTCCCTGCCTGCAGATCATGTCTCATAGCTGACATCTCATATCCTTGCAATGCATCTCTCCCATCCACAGCCTGGAGCTCATCTTCGCTTTCTCCATTTCCCATGTTTTGTGAAGACTTCAGAGGGATTGCTCATCATGCTGCAATCCTGTTGTTGCAAAAGGCACTGCTAATTCGCAGTTACACGTCATTTTGCCTACCATTATCCCCAAGACAGCAAGCAGGTAAAAGTGTTGAGGTGTCCCTTCTCACTTGCCTCCTTTGAAATCAGCTGCTGGCCCACTGAGCAACGGGTGTTCTTTTTTATGCTCTGAAGGTCTTGCCTCAGAGTTATGACATCACAGCAGTGATGCATCGCCCTCCGGCAACATCACCAGAGCAGAACATGATTTCTGTTGTCTTCCAGTCCTAGATACCACCTGGTACACCCTGTCTCCCCAAGGTTTGGGGTTACTGAAGGAGAGTAATAGCTGAGAGGTGAGTAATTGAGAAGCTACCTGACTAGATTTAGACCTGACTGTAAACATCCCCTCTGATAACAATGGGAAGGAGGATCTGTGCCTGCTAAGGAGAGCCACCAAAGGAGAAGGACAGTGGACAGACATCCCTGGGTATGCATCCAGATGGCATTCACACAGTGTACATGCAGTACAGCTCTGTTCACAGAAACCACCACAGCTCCCCAGACTTGAGTGAGTTTGTACCCATTTTTATAACCTAAACTTCTACACCAATATTTGCATGATAGGTGGATGCACCAACTCCTTGTGTGACAACGTGTACATGCACTAACACAGGCTGGTACTGTGCATGCAAACCCAACAAACACACTCGCAAAGATTTATTATTTTACAAGTAGGCAGAGAGACCTGCTGTCCTCCAAGATGTGAGATGGACAGTTCCTCAGGATGCTTCACGATGGTCCTTGGCATTTGCAAGAGGGACATGAACAAACAGGAGTGACTCCAGCAGAGAAGCACAAAGGCGGATAGGAGCTGGAGCATCTGACACATGAGCACAGGCTGAGGGAGCTGGGTTGGTTTGCGAAGAGAGGACATGGCTTGTAAGAAGGGTCATCTATCTGCTCTCTTCTACTACCCAAATGGAGGTTACGCAGAAGGTTAGGGTCAAATTGTCAGAAGTGCTCAGTGAAAGGACAAGAGGCAAGAACAGAGATTGTGGATTTGACATTCTTGGAGGTTTTCAAAACCCAGCTGGATATGGCCCTGAGAACCCTGATCTAATCTTAAGGATGGTCCTACTCCAAGCAGGTGAATGGACTGGAGATCTCCAAGGTGACCTCCTACACTACATGATGCTGTGATTTTGGTAATCCTACATGTTTGGCAATAGACCCTTCTTAATTCAGATACTGATTGCAACCACTTTGCATGTGGGATGCTATCACAACCCCTGTGACCAGCCATGCACCTAGAGTAAACTAATTCTTAGTATAACTGGAAAGGAGGCTTTTTGGCCTCTTCTGGGCTGTGATTCCCTCATAGTTTCTGACCAGCTTATGTCTGGCTGCTCATGACTGTGCAGTTCCAGCACCTTTCTAGCACCCAAGTAGTCAAATGGACCAGGAAAATGATCAAGCTGGAAACATCTCCTTTTCTTTTGGTTCAAGTTTGCTTCCAACTGGATCAGCTGACTGTGTCATCTGGGACTGGCAGTGGGAGTGTGAAATCAGAGGAGGGAGGGGAACAGCACTTGTTCCTTCAGGGTCTGCTCATACTTGGGTTGGATTCACACAGTTGTCAAGCCCCAACTCTGACCCTTGTGAGGCTGAGGAGGAACGTGGTGTTCCACCCTTGCACGTTAACCTAACCCACGTCACTCATCCCGTGGGAAAGGGTGCACAGCTGCTCTTTCGTGAGCCACAGATGGCCTGCAAACAGTTAAAGGGTGGCTGTTGTGGTAAGCTCAGGAGAGGTGGGGAATCACCTGAGATCACTGTGACCTGTGAACCACTCCCACAGCTCCTGCCCTCCCTGGCTCTTAAAATATGTGGCTTGAGAACTATAAAAACTCAGTATATGGTAGGGAAGGTCATTATCTCTGGCAGCTCATGTGCCTCTGTGCAAACCTGGGTGTCCAAGAACTGCAAAACCCATGTGGTAGCATCCAGCCCACTCAGCCCTGCATTTCTGCAACCTGAACATCACCACAAATACATGAAGTATATTATAGAGGAAGCTCTGGGCGCCTGTTTCCCCTCTTATAAAACAGAGATAAGTGCCTTCTGGAGTGCTGTATATGACTGTTTTTGGTAAAGATTGCCAAGGTCTGGCAGCCAGCGTGTACTTTGTCCTCTGGAAGGCCAGTCTTCTGCAGCTCGCAAGCAGCATGGCTAATCCCTGCCTGCTGCTCCTTCCCAAAGACTGCCAGTGTTCACAGAGGGAGGTGCATGCTGTGACATCTTTCTTTTTTTCCCCCAATTGGAAGAAATTGAGTCACACTGGGGTAATGTCCTAAGGGCTGGCAGCAGGCCCAAAAGCAAAGTTACAGCCTGAATCATCACCCATCATACCCCTATCTTAGCCACTGTACGCATGTGGCTTAAATTTTAATGTCCTTGGTTTAATGAACTTATGTCAGGAATTTTATGTGCATAGCAACCTTATCTGATGACAGTGACATTTTTAGCATGTTTACGTTCAGTTTTATTTGTAACCAGTTTCCAGCATAGTTCAGCTGGGTGGATCAGATGGGGTTGGCGTGTGTAAGAACCCAATGCACGCACGGGTAGCTCAGCTACAGATACTGCAGGGCTCCAAAGCACATCCAGAGGCAAAAAAGATCTGCAACGGAGTTTGTGCACCACATTTGCCAGCTGCAGCCTTTCACACACTCTCTAGTGTCCAACAAGCAACACTGGTGGGGCTGGGGAGTGGGTTGTTTGTTTTTCCTTTCTTTTTTTTTTTCTTCCGGTTCTCAGTACTATCACAACCAGATGGGAATAGGTTTCCCACGTTGGATGTGGGGGACTCTCCAACACAGCGCTCCCAGATACCCACAACACTACAAATGCAGATATTTCTGCTTCACCACAGCTCCAGCTAGTAGGAGGTATGGGGGAGAAGGGGAGGGGAGCCAGGTCATTTTGTCGTTTGAAATTTAAACAGCTGGATTCAGTGAGGGTTCCCAGGGTTTTTCCCGGGAAGGAGGTCAGCGGCTTGTGCGGGCAGATCGCCTGGGAGCAAGCATCAGGAGTGCCCCTGGAGGCTCCACCTCCGCAGCTCTGCCTGCAGCACAGCACTCTTGACCATATAAGGCTGTTGTTGTCGCAACGAAAAAGAGCCATAAATAGTTGTATGATCGTTACCTGACTCTCTCTGTGCAAGATCGGGCACCTTCCCAAGTGACTCTTCCTGCTTCTCCACTCCAGCTCCGGGAAGGCAGCGTGTCCCGTGTCTCTGCTCATGGATGTGCAAGCCCAGGCCACGAGGTCCCATATCTGCAGGTGCTCCGCCCTGCATGACTCCTTGCCTTGGACTGTTCAAAGTGTAGACAGCCTCCTGCCTGAGACTACTTGCTTGCTTTACAAAGTTCTCCAGGAGGGTGGCTGCAGCTCACATGCCTATTTGCCTTTCTTCATCTGCTCATGGGCCAAAAGTTTCCTTAGTTTGAAGGGCAGCACTTTCATTCTTCAATTGAGAGTGTATGTACAGTGGAAGGTGTGGGAGGAGAAAGAAAAACAGTACAGCAGGGCAAAACAAGACACTAGCAGAGATGGTAAGCAGCCCTATGCAAGCTATACCTGCTTGCTTCTTTTCCAAGGTGCAAGATCCTGCAGGAAAGGATGCACCCGAGCGGGGGACACATGGCAGGGAAGGAGCTGTGCTCACCAGCATCTAGGCAGGGATCGCACCACCTGGCTGAGCTTGGCCCTAATCCCATAGCATGGCTGTGGCACTTTTCTTGCAGGGTTGCCTGCACCCTACAGAGCCCCTGGGGACCTGGGCACATGGGGGCACACAGCGAGGGAGACTTAGCTGTGCAGTGCAGCCCCTGCTGTCAGTGTTGAGGGAGGAGGCTGTCCTCTGGGCCTTATCCTTACTATGTGAGCCTTCAAATGGCCATCTTGCCCCATCTTTTCTCTCTAGGAAGATGATCTTCCAAGGGCATATTGCCCTTTCTTAGATTAAGTGCATTCCAGAGGGCGAATACCTAAATGAAAAGGAGAACTTGCTGCCTCCTAGGAGAAGCTTAACATGATGAGGAAGACACCAAGGGCTGAGCAGCAGCAAAGCCCTAGACCAGCAGTCAAGAGACCTGGTGTATCTGTCAGACAATTATTTGCCTGTTTCCTGATGTGGCTGAGTTTTATTCCTCCCCCCTTCTCATTTTTTCTCTAAGTAATGAAGCAATTCATTGTCAGTGCATATTTTAAACACTGACTCTCTTGGTTCCTGTCTTAGACCCAGCGCACACTTCCCAAAAGTTTCCTGTGGGCCCCAGCTACAGCAGTTTAAACATTTTCCATCGTACGTGAAGCAGCTCTGTGCTGCCATGGGGTCCTTGGTTCCCTCACTTGGCTGGTCAGTCAGGGTAGAGTCCTGTACCCAGCCCCTGCCTGGGACCTACTGCAGGCATTGGGGCCATTCTCAGCCATTCTTCACCTCTGATTGACGTCTGACACTGCGTTAGTTTGGTCAGTTTGAGTTTGAAAGCTCTTTGGGAAAAGCAACAGGAGCTGATCTTGGCTTGAGAATCAGTCTGTGCCACTGAAACACAGTGAGAAAGGAGGACCATGGTTGGATGTGCAGCAATAAAGGGGGGAATGCCTATCTTCACTAGATATCTATCTTTACTAGACTATCCTCAGTCTCTTCCAGAGAGGAGAGGCAAGGTTGCTGCCAATGAGAACTGCTATGCTTGGGAAGCTGCCACTGAGAATTATGAGTTTTCCCCTAGACAGTCTTTTCCAGGTCTGCTGGCAGGCCAGGAGACACAGACCCTTTTGGGACTGTAGGTTGAGCTGGTCTTTCCCCAGTCCCACATAACCGCGGGTCCACTGCTTTCTGGGCAGCTCCTTGGACACAAGAGAAACCTTCAGGGAACACAGATCTAGAACTTCAGGTATGCTTGAATATCTGGGTGCCTTCTACCTTGTAAAGGTCTTGGGCAAATAGCACTATCACAGGCAGCAAGAGAAAGTGTGACACTGCCTGGAGACTGAATCATAACGTGCTTTTCCCAATACAGTGGGTTAAAGTGCCTCACTCCACCTTTCTCAAAAAATTCAACAGAGAACATGATTAGACAGCAGCAGTGTGAAAGGTTTCATTCCAATACAGGGTGTAAAACATTTAGCATTAAGATGGCAGTTGTCTTTATAGTACAGTTCTCCATCATTGGGATTGCCTCTTTTTGAGGCAGAAGGACTGCTCCAAGCCCCTGGGTTTCTTCCTTCCCTTGCTGGGAGGTAGAGGGAAGAGGAGGGGTACCCATGCCAGCATGGCTGGCACTTCCCTGTGGGACATCTTGGTGCCAAGAGGTGAGGTCATTGCTATCAGGAGGAGGCGTAGTGTTGGCAGGAAGGAGGGCAGAGGCCTCTCCCTTCCCAGCTGTTGTGTGTCTCTGGGTTTAAGCACACACTGAGTGGCCAGCCAGGACGCTGGCAGGCAAAAAGATGTCCTGTGGGCCAAGCAGGGCCCTCTTTTTAAAGCAAATTTTGCTTTGCAAATGGAATGGATGGAGAGGGTCTGGAGTAATTACAGCTTGCAGCTCCTCTCGCTTTCTTCTGCTTCCTCCTGCTGCGGGGGTGAGGGTAGCTCTCATTTCAGGGCAGGCAAACCCAGAGCAGATTCTTTCCCATCCCAAGGCATTACACCCAGAGTCACTTCCAGGGGACCATAATCTAGATTTTCAGTTTAGAAGGAGACTTTACACTGATTTGAAAAGACCTTGGGCTCTGGCATCCCGAAGACGCACAACAACCAGCATCTTTAAGTGCTTCTAATTATACCTTTCTTTTTTTCCTCCTGGTTTACATATTTTCCTCTTTTTTTTTTTTTTTTTCTTTACTTTGCTAATTAGAAGGCTAATTTTAGAAATTAGACTTGTCCACTCTGGAAAACTAATAGAAAATTATTAAAAACCTGGTAGCATGAAAATGGAAGTAAGCCTGGGGAAAGGTAATTGTTTATAACTGAGGGGTTTTGTTAACTCCTGTGCCTAATTAACACACTACAAAGGGGAGCCTTTGTTCAAATTTCCACACCCTACTTTCTCAATTAAGGTACAAGAGAAATCATAATAAAAAGAGCTTGAAGACAGTTGGTATGTCCCATAGCAAAGCCAAACCTGATTTAGCATTCCTTAAGTTAAAAAAAAAATACACATACCTTCTTTTCCTGCATATGATTCTTTTTTTCTCCACATAGTGCAATGCTCTTTCCCATGTATTCCTAGTGGGACCAAAAACCTTAAATTATGATATTCATTGCTGATGTGTTTTTAGCCCACAGGAAAAATGGTCTGGGATTATTATTTTCAGGGTTATGATGGCTGCTAAAAGAAACTTCGCAGGAAAGCTGAATCATCGGGTGAGCATCTTGTTTTCATCTTTTTGTGCTTAGCTATCCCACATCTAAGGGGTGGCTTATGAAAATTCAAAAGGCTTTTATACATGTACATTCTTCTATAAAGAGTCAAAGAATTATAGGCCTCTGTGCTGTCTCGCAATTAGCCACAAACTTATGTACAGGTGTGTGTTTCAAGTTCAGCGTTAGATGCAGTTGTAATCGGGAGAATGGTAGAATAGCAAGTGGTTTAAGGGTGCTTTTATGCCACGTGTAGACAGAAATGACAGGGAAGGAATGGACAGGAATTACCACAAGTTGAATGCCTTGACCCACTAGGCAGAAGAGAGCAGAGCTATCTTCTCATTTTGTGCTTTAGATTTGTATCATATTTGGGTCTGTAACTCAAAGCCCAAATATTTTCTTCCACAAAAAATCTTTTTTTTTTTTTTTTTTTTTTTTTTTTCTCTAAGCCGGTGCAGAAAGCAGCAGTGCCTGCAGGACTCTTTCTATCCCAGCCCAATAAGCTGCTACCTCACATAGAGGAATTTCACAAGAAGCCCCTAAGCACCTCTGTCCTGCAGATTTGGTTCCTCTAACACTTTCCTGTTTCTTGGTAGCTGAGATATTGCAGAGCAGGTGCTAGCCTGCAACTGGGCTGCTCAGCAGCCTGCTATTTCTCAGACGGTGTTGTTTTTTAACAGAAGTTTTGTGTTATGCAAACACATAGGGTGCCCAGTGAGTTACTTTATTTGTTCCAGAATAACCCCAGGAAAGTGATAAATGGGAAAGAAGGTGACTGTGTTAAATGGAGCTCATCTGCACCTTCGCTAAAAGGTGGTTTCCCACAGTAATGGCACCTCATGTATCTCTGTTGGTATTTTCTCACATCCAGATAGTGAGTCCCAGCTCATTATCTGCCTTTTGTGCCAGTGCTGTCAGTTCAGTCTTCTGTTCCATCCACCTGCCTCAAACACGGGGCTCAGAATAAGGGCAATGCATGAATCTTCTTTGTGCCCAGCATCCTGCACTGGCCCGTATGTTCCCAAAGGCAGAGCAGTCTGCCAAATATGTACAGAACAGTCCATCCTGACAGTGGGAGGCCAAAGGAGCTGGGAGAATTGAGGAGGCTCTCAAGGGAGCCAGAAAAAGAGTCCCAAATGTGGGAGGGAATCTTGGCAGAAATTAAAGGGGGGTTGTTGAGCAAAGCATGCGCTGGCTCCAGACGCACAGAGCTTGCAATATGTTATGCTGAGAATCTGTGGATGTGTTTATAAGACCTTCCGCTGACTTGCAAGCATAAGGGATGTAGCCTCTTCTTATCAGAAAACTGTGGTCTTCAGTCTTGCAGAAGAGGGAGAATGAATGCTTGCGTAACTTCACATCAAGTCCTTTTTCTGGTTGTAACCCAAAAGAATGGTCCCGAAGTTTGGGTTTGACGAAAACTAACTTTGATTTCTGGCAGATAAAAGTGGTGTCTTTAATTGTGGCAGGCTAGAAACGAGTTAGTTCCCCTGCAGTTCCCACAACAAAGCTACAATGAGAATCTGGATGACTTTCTACAGCACTGGAAAAATCCCTTGTTCCTAGCATCTCTTGGGCATACTAGAATATTTCAAGCTAGTTTCACTTTGTCCTCAGCCAGCTCCCTGGAATGAGAACCACAGAGCCACTTCATTTGAACAAATATTTGGCCTTGATTACTATTGCAGGCTGAGCCCAAAAACAAACAGCAAACATGAGGTAAGCTGAGAGGCACCATCACCGGAGCAAAAGCTCACGCAGTAACCTCAGGAAAGGGAGCAAGCTGAAAGCAGGGATACTCTCATTTTTTTGTAAGGGGGGGGTAAAAAAAGGGAGACTAAATTTCTGCTAGGAGAGGAAGAAGGAAGTGAACATCAGTTTGATGCCTTTTGTTTGGAGGTCTGTTAAAGATGACGGATGCTGAAAAGCAATTAAAACAATGAAAAAAAATGTGAAGTAGCTAAACACTATCACCTTTATGTATTCTCTGAACTTGGTCTTGTTTTCCAAATAGTCTACTCACCCTGCCACTGAATTCTTGGTTCTGTGAAAACATGGCCCAGTCTGAGACCTAGGGAAGGAAAAGAGAAGCAAAGGTAGCATAAGCCTTACCTTATCACGATTAATTAATAAGCATTTGGATGGATTTGCTACTCTCTTAAAAGTATTTTTTCTTATAGTACCTGACCCAAGCCTGTCAATTATGTTTTGCTACCTGAGTGTCACAAGCATGACAACTGTAGGGTGACAGAGGGGCTGGGGAGGGATGTTATTCTCCTTTCAGTCTATCCTATGCTGAGTAAGAAGAATGCCCCCAAGACCTTCTAAACTCTGGAATCCAAGGCATTTCTTACCCCCTCTGAGAAAGGGAGAAAGAAAGGGAGGTATTTGAGATGTTAATAAGGGATCCTTAGCAATTGTTGAGCAAGGGAGCTGTGAGGCCAGGACAGACAAGCCTAAAAGTACATGCATGATACTGGCTGAATTATCACTGAAAGAACCACCACAGACTGTGTGAAATGCTCAGTTTGTTTTCTGCAGCAAAGAGTTGCTGAGCTTATTTAAGGCAGGTACCAGGATGTGTTCTGCTGGCATTTTGGACAAGTCTGGCTAGGTCCAGTGCAGAAAACTCAGATTCCAAATCTCAATTTTGGGGCAAAGATACTTCTGCTGGCCCTGTTGGCCCTTTTGTGAAATGGTGTTGGATGCCAGCTTTCTCTGAATTTAAAGCTGAATAGAAAACAGTGAACAGCAAGAGAACAGGGCTAGAGGAAACAGGGTTGGGAAGGGGATATGCTGAACTAAGAAGTGTCTGTTGCTTAGCACTGTGCTTGCACTTACATGACAGAGATTATTATATTAGAATTCCTTGGAGGTAGAGCTCTGGGCCATTATTCCTAATATGTCAGGTCAGGAATGTGGCGTCTCTAACCACGTGTAATGGAGTTATAGTACCATCTTAGGGTCTGGAGGAACTCACAAGCTCCAAGAAGAGCCTAAGACAAAAGTTTTCATTTAGGTGTGTTTCTGAGGATACTTCCATGGCTTCAGTCAGAGTACAGCTGGTTGATAACCTGCTGCCCCAATAAAGATCCTTTCTACAACCTGGTGTCACTCCCACTTTATTGAAAGGAGGGACTCAAGATAAATATACTTACTGCGCTACAGAACCGATGGGTAGAGATTTATGCCTCTGCATTGTATTCCAACTGAGGAGAGATGCTGTATGTAAATGCTTTGTTTTCCAGCTGCAGGTCTTGTCATTAATGTGTTCAGAAAGTAAAAACATGCTCCCCTTTTTCTAAAGCTGAAGCAAGAACCACAATGAGGGAGCAGGAGTTCAGCAGGTTGTTCACACAGGACTGTGTGGGTGGAAGGTTGGGTAGAGGTGAAAAGTAGAGTAACTGTTTCAAATGCTAGAGTATGCCACGTACAGCTACTCCCTTCCTCCCCAGTCTTGGGGTGCAGGTATAGATCCCTCTTAAATTTTCTCCATCAGTAAGGTCCATCTGAAAGCTTCCTGTCACAGAGCCTCAGTTTAATCATGCTGATCCATCTCTCTCTGGGCCTATAAACTAGATCAGTGAACTGATCTTTTTTCTTAACCTTCTTTTTTTACTCTACTTCAGTGACCCAGTTTACAATACGGCTTTTGAAACGTCTGCATTAGCACTGCTGGGGCAGTGGCAAACTATGACACAGCCCTAGGAAAGAATGGCCAGTGGGAGAACAGACACCACCTTTGACCAGCTTCACTCATGAAGAGGGCATGATGGAATTGCACCTCAACATATGAAAATGAGCCAGTTAAATTGTACCATTCCATAGCCATGCCAGAAGTTGGGTAAGCATACTAAGGGTAACATCATTCTGTAAGAGAAGGGCTACTCTCCTCCTAACATCTGCTACTGGCTGCTTCTGAGACAGGTTCCTAGGCCATGTTTTCCTTAATGTGGTTCAGTGCAGCTCCTTTGTGTCAGCTGCTCCTGATAGAATTTGGATGAACAGAGCTAGAGCTTGGGCTTAAATAGTTAGTCGCTAAATTTGTAAGCTCTGACCTCTCAGTGGAAATATCACTTGCTTTCACTCCTCCCACACCTCAAGTTCATGTCTTTCTACCTTCTGCACTCTCACAATTTAGATTTGGCATTTGTTACAGGAGCAGAAAAAGAGAGAATTGGTATAAGGGGTAAAGGAAGTTATGTGCTAAGAAGTGGTGCCTAAATTGCAGACAAATTTCACGTTGTTCAGAGAATATAGGCATGAAGTCCACTGACACATGTGGCTTTCTTCTACAGATCCACCTCCAAAGAACCATTTCCTTTTGTTACAGTACATGAAAACCCTTCAAGTTCTCAGCTGCATTTATAGCTTTGTATCAGTGTACATATTAAAGCCACTCTAGAGCTACTTTTTTCTGAGAAATTCTAATTATGAATCTGCACTGAAACTACTGATGTTTCAAGCTTTTGCAAAAGCAGAGCTCAGGCTTCTTAGCAATACCAGATTGTGACATCCTCCAGATCTGTACTCATGTGGCATCTGTCTAAAGACGCTGTGGTTAGTGTTTAGCAATGTGACTTCTCCAATGAAGTAAACACCTTTTGCCTCTATCACTCTTCTTGTTTCACTCTTCTCAGGCTTGTCAGTAAGAAACTAGTTTTGAAAGAGACTTCTTCTGCCTCACAAAACATTGGAAATTATTCACCAAAATGCATTTAGCCACTTTGCCTGTCAGTCAGATATAGCAATGAAGTATCCTGACATTTAGTTTTGATGACAGAAGTGCAGGCTTCTCTCAGGACTCACTTTGTTTGCCAACAAACTTAAGCTCAGTTGTCTTGGATTAGATCAATGTAGGCTGAAACACTGTAGTTCAGCAAAGTGGGCATTTGCTTGTCCTACAGATAAGGCTGCCAAATTGAAGTGAGCATCTCTGAGTGCTCACTGTTTAGCAGATTTTTTTTCCCCTCCAGGAATATGACAATACCATTAATTTAGTCCCACCAAACTGGTAAATCTGTCTGCTGTTGAGATGATGTTTTTCAGAATTCAATGACCATTACAGGTTTATTCTTCCAAAGGATGCTGGCTTGCAAACATTGATGGAAAATACGAGTGAGGTTGATCAGAAGGATCCAAATAAACATTCTGTGAATTTGCAGAAAGTAACAGATGTATAAAATATGGTAGTTTTTTTAGTCATACTTGTTTCTCTCTGAGGTGTGTCTCCTTTCCTGGGTAACTTCCTGCCACCAGATCAACACAAAAACCTGTTGCACTTATTTTCAAAGTAACCAAGATACGGAAAACAGACATTTGAAATCTGATATGCCTCAACTACCACTCATCTACAAATCTGACCATGACGGTAATAACAGTTTTCAAGAGAGGCGGGATATACTTTCTATTAAGGGAAAGGATGGTGTAAAACCTGCAGCAATCCTTGTTCTGAGCTCAGTTTTGATGCTTTATTGCTGAGGTGTTCAAGGAAGTTTTTATATTGATTAAACAGGAGTGGGACCAACTGCTCAAATGAGAAAAAAAAAAAAAAGCCCAGGAAGATAGTCCAGCCTGACCTTAGACTTATATCTTACCATCAGGAAGAGCAGAGTACATATGAAAGTATGAGAGTCAGAAAGGAATCAGAAAATAATATTAATAATTTTTTAAAAATGCCCAGTATATATGCTCTTCAAAAATGACTTTATGGCATCTTTTTTATAACCTGCATTTCATGGTTGCATTCATTACCTTTTATTTCCCATATTACTACTGCTGTCAGTTCACTCTGCCTTTTGCATTTGTTTTCCCAACTGAGATCTGCTATTTTTCTCCATTAAAAGCTTTATTTAGACTTGATATTGCTTTCCTTCGCTCACCTTTCCTTTTCAGCCACTTGGCTGAAGAGGCAGTCTCTCCTGTTCTTAAATTTTTTTGAGATACATAATTATGTCCACTATTTTCATCCTGCTTCATTTGTGGGAGAATTTTAAAGCCCTGTTGTTCAACAAGTAAACATCCTTCCTGTATGTTGGTCATGTTTTTCATGGATCAAAATGCATCACTGGATACTGCAGACCATTTTACCATCTAAGGTAAACCCTATCTGGTTATGTATGTATCTCTGGTTGTCACAATTCCACCTTCCTTTCATTTTCTGCCTTGATGTACTATCAAAGACCTATCCTGTATGTTCCCTTCTCACTGCCAAATTAAATTCTCATCTCTATTTGGTACCTGTGTTTACATTTCTCATCTCCGCCTTTAACAATTACGCCTCTGTATCCCTGGTAGTCAGCTGTACAAACCTCTCAGCAATTTCTCCCACCACCTTTTGTGCCTTGAGATACAAAGGTCTGTCATTGTTTCCAAACTGCTGCAGTGAATCTTTCTAAGCCTGAAGCGTTTCACTTGGACAAGAGATGCTTACCGAAGACACTTCTCTGCTAACTTCTCTCTTTATTCAAGCCTCTTTAACTTCATCTGCCTCTTCCACCTTAACTTTGATATTGCCACCAGTCAACTTCACCTTGCATTTTCTGTCATTGGCACCTACACCTGCAAATTTGCCCTCCTCAGTGAAAGTAGGAAGCCCCAAAGGGAGGGAGCCTTGTATTTCTGCATGCTTGTAGAGTGTGTAATAAAACTCTTCTGCATAGCAGGATTTAACACCTGGATGCATATATGTTGTGATCTTTTTAGAAGGACTTTTGTCTTGCACCTTGGCTACCACTTCCTCCTTTTTACCGTGTACTCAGCTTGAAGAGTGCTGTACTAAATGCAAAGAGGCAGCATTACATCACCTCTCTCTTTTCACACCTGTTACTGGCATGCCTTTTCTAAATCAGTTTCGAGCATTTTTTAACATACAGCTCCGGCCACCCAAGCACCTCCGCGGCATCACAGGCTGCTTGTGCCGATGCTGCTGCTTGCCTCAGTTCTGTCCGCTTATGGGATGAAACCAAATTTTTCACTTGCATCTTCCTACCGCGGTTATTTTGCGTTACAAGACCACACGGTTGGGTGGGGACTTCTTGATCGGGCGGGGATTACCCCCTCTGCCCTCCGCCTCCCCATTTCCGAGGGCTTCTGGCACGGCCCCGGGAGGCCGGGGCTGCAGCCCATCGCCCTGCTCCCGGGGGCTGACCCCGAGTTCCCTTCCCCCGGCCCTGGGGGCACGCTGGGGCCAGCAGAACCGAGGCGCTGCGGAGTGCCAGCGAGGCAGCGCTCCCGCAGGAGCCGAAGCTGACGCCCGCCTCGGGTGCCCGCCCGGCGCGGGGCATTGTGGGGCTGGCCTGGCACGGCCTGGCGCGGGGCATTGTGGGAGCGGCTTGGCACGACTCGAGGCTGGGGGAGGGGAGCGGGGAGCTCGGCCAGGCCCCGTGGCCGGCGGGGGGAGGCCGGGGCGCACCGCTCGCCTCTCCCGAGCCCCTCGGCGGCCAGCGCTGCCGGCCTGCGCTGCGCCGCGCCCCGGCGGCCGCGGGGCGGGGCTGGGCTGCTGAGGGGCAGGGCTCCGCGCGCGCCCGGGCGTTGCTAACTGCCCCCTTCCTCAACGGCTCGCCGCTTCCTCAACGGCTCGCCTCCACCCTGCGACCGGCTTCTATTGGCGGCGGCGGCCGTCAGCTCTCTGCGGCTGGCTCAGCCATTGGCTGGAAGTGCCGCGGGGGGGGCGGTGGGGGCGGGCCGGCGGCGTTGCTGGGCCGCGGCGGCTCCTCCCGCCCGGGCGCCTCGCAGTGCCGGTGAACGCGAGGCGGTTCGCGGAACCTGCGGGAGGAGCCGGCAGCGTGAGGACGCCACTCTCTCGCCTCGAGGAGCGCAGCCGCCGCCGCGGCGTTTCCCTCCCTCCCTCCGCCGTAGCCAGGCTCAGGTGAAGCCGGTCGGGTGGGGTGGTGGGCGCGGGTGGCCCTGGTTTGTCCCCCTCTGGCGCCGCGCTTCTCCCCTGCCGGGTTTCGCGCCTCTTTGTCCGGCTAGGGGGAAAGGGTGCCGCTCTCCTACTGCGCCGGTCCGCTTTCCCCGCGGAGCCGGGCGGGAGGCAGCCCGGCCGGGCGCCGACCTGCCGTGCCTGAGGTGCTCCCCGTGCCCCTCGCCCTCCCAGTCTGCTCCCTCCGGGCCGTGTGTGCCACCGCGCCGTGCGCCGCACGGGTGCGTTATGCCCAGGGAGTTGCCTCTGCTCCCTCCCCGCCCAGCTAACTGGCCTGCTCGGAGGTGAGAAGGCGTTATTCGCGCTCTTTTTCACACCGGACCGTCCTCTCTCCCTTCCCTCTTCGCGTTTAAGTGTCCGTCCTTTGTAAGTAACGGGTAGGGGAAAATGGGACCGTTTGGCAGCTGTCAGGACTGCAGCCTGAGTCACAGGCTGACAATCCTCCTGCAGACATTGCGATGGGCTTGGCTTCCGCTCGCAGATCTCGACTTCCTCGTTCGGTTTGGTCTGTACGGTGAAGCCAGGAGAGAGGGAGGAGGGAGTGACAGGGCAAGATGAAGCTTGCACTGAAAAACTCTTGCAGATAGCTTGTGCTTTCAGGCATCACCTCCAACTGAGTAGGAAAAGTTCTCCGGCTTTTAGTGATATCGTTACCAACTTTTCTGCAGTAGGTGTGGAAAGTAACAAGTTTCATAGCCCCCGAGGGTGGTGTGTACCTAGTGGGTTTAATAAGGGTTGCTCCCAATTTGCCTCAACTCAAGGCAAAATGAGTTTTAAAGCAATATTATGCTTCTGGTAACAAACTGGAATTTTTCAGAATTTAACTGCATTGGTTGGGAAGCTCTTCATGCAGTAGCTGTTAATTTATTTTTTTTTTTTTTCCGCCTTACAGTTCCATTCCTTCTCTTTTTTTTTCTTTTTTTCTTTTTTTTTTTTTCCCCCTCTCTCTTGAAACACGGTTGTGCTCTTCTTCTTCCATAGATATTTCTTTTCTATACTAAGTCTTGATGTCCGGAGCTGCACTCTGTCAGAGTGGACTGAGAACCTAAGCTTTTTTTCTAAGTCTGTCCTAAACAGGGTAACCTCTCATTTACTGCACAAGAAATTTGTGCTTCAAACTTGAAGAGATATTGTAGTAGATGGACTTCGACCTGCAGACTGTGATTCCTGTGCCCTACACTATAAAGAAATATAACTTAATTTTCATGGAGGCTGTTGAACCATGGCTTGAAGGATTAAATGACACATGCCCTTAACTCATATACATCTTCTGTCTGGAAGTCTAGATATGGTAAAGTTTTAACTCCAAAGTAACAGCGCTCTAATCAGTTACTGCTTGTGTAAAGATCCTTTTGAAATTAGTCACCAGGTAACAATGTGACTAAGTTCACTTATCCGTAGCATTCCAGTAAAAATGGCAAATCATTGTGCAGATATGCATTGACTCATAGGCGCACTGTCTGCAACTGTAGCGCTCTCTCCCAAAGTTTGAATGAGATAAGCAAATATTTTTGTTAACTAGAAAGTTGTAATGAGGGGGAAGCAATTGATAAATGTACGTGGAGCTGCCATTAGCACAAAAGAGTTTTGAAGTTGTTAATCACAATTGCCAAAACTGTATAAACACGAGATTGTGCTGCTAATCTGACCTTGTAAAAATAACTGCAGTGAAATCACCCAACAGTTCTGTGAAGCTCCACGTCAGGTGGAACTGTTTAAATTGATGTGTTCTCCTTGATGGCTTTATTTGTTGCATTTACTTATAGTCTGTGCACTGTCTTTCTGGAGGTGGACAGGCAAAAGTTTCAGTAATTGTAAGGGAGCTGCAAAATTACTAGTAGTGGATAGAGCCTGGTGTCTGAACTTCTTGTATTTACTGACCTGGAACCTCAAAGTGAGTGTGACCAGCAGTAAGCTGGTGGAAAATGTGGTTCTTTTTGTAATACGGTATCATCTCTTGGATACTTGAGTTGTATAGCCAAGATCTGATTTTGGAAGTTCTCTGAAGAAGAAACTTTGACCTCAACATTTGCTCTGCGTGGGTAGCATATGACTGTTTCTGTATAAACAGGAAGACTAAAGAGGCAGGTTCTGTCTGTCCCAGAAGAATGGGTGTAGAAACTGAAAGTGTTTTATTGGACTTTGACTGCATAGATTGTTAGGATATACCTACCATGGTTCTGGGTTTATGTTTTTTTTCTTTTAGGTTATTCCTGTGAGAAAGAAAGAGCCAGGGTGATATTTTCATCTGAAGAGAAAATGAAAGAATTAAGCTTTTTTCATTATTTCTTCTAGGTGGATTTTGATATGCTTCAGAATGTTTTAAGAAGACAAATACATTGGGAGAGCCACACCATGGGCTTATGAGCTTTTAAGTGAATCAGTAATGAATGAATAATAATAATAATAATAGAATAAAATGACTTGTCCATTAAAGTTACAGGAAAGAGATTAGAAGAATTTCTCACTTAAGAGGCTGAAATAATCTGTGTTGTCCAGCGCATTATTTTGGTGTCATGAAAAATGTTGGAGAGTGTTCAAACTGTGTAATGGGTGGTAGCTCTAATACTCGTGTTTGAATTGAAAACTGTCTGGTGGAGTCAGATGCTACAGGTGGTTAAATCTCTTTGCAACACTGCTTGGCACTGCAAATATTTCTGCTCCAAGTGCTGAGGCTTATATTTACCGCTGCAACAAAGTATCTTGAAAACTCTTAACGGTTATTATCTTGGCAGGTTTTATAAAATAATGTAGTAAATGTTTATAATAACTAATAATACACAGGTTAGTCCTGTCGGACTATTCACACACAGGTACAAGGTATGTATATTGGTGTGGCTGTGTATATTGGTGTGGCTACTGACTACAGGATAATATACTTCAGTTGTATTGGGAGATTAAAAATAGTCTGTCTATACCCCAAAATTCAGGTTTTGTTCTGTTAATCTCCAGGATACTGAACAGATGGGATGGGGTACGTCATAGGTATTGTGATTTCTGAGCTGATTCTGCTGAATCTTCTGCTTCTACCCCCATCCCTAGGCCTGTGTCTTGCCCAGACTTGTGTCACATGAATTGGTGTGACTGTAATAGGGTGAGATTATAAGTGGACCCACTGGAGGTACAGGAAGCCATCTGGTTAATGCAAGGTTTACTGAAAGGGGAAGTCAAAGTTAAGGTTGTCTTATCCCCCACCCCTGTGTACTATGTTGGCTTTCTTGCCCGCTAGCTTCAGGTGATCAGGTAATATGCTGAAGCTGACTGATGGCTAAAGTGTGTTTTAGAGGCCTGGAGTTAGTGTGCATGTCTACTAAAAGGTGTCCAAATCTTTAATCTTGAGTGTTTGATTTAATACAGTTTTGTTTGTTTGACTCCATAATGCACTTGGTGCCCTCTAACATCCATTTTTGTCTTTGATTTCTTGTATAAATATCTTATTAGTCTTTGTTTTCTTGGTTTCTAATTGAGGCATAGCTGTTTGCATGTTAAGTAGAGAAACTGTGTGCCTGATGTTAAATCTTCTGTGGGTTGGAAGAAAACTGTAATAGCATGGGATTGCCTACAGCGACATTGTTTTTGCTGGCAATTGCTCTAGCTTAATGGTAGCTTGGTGACCTTGTACCTTAAATTTATTTTCAGTTTAAGTACACCAGGGTTCTAATTGAGTTTCCTAGTGTGCAAAGAGATGGAAACTAACAACCTGATTTAAATAAAATATGATGAGACAAAAGCTTCCAGGGCAGAAGTTGCATTTGTGCTAATGCAAATGGGTGTTGTCCAACTAAATGAAATGCATAAGTTTACAAGTTCATCTTAATTATGGTTTATCCGCTTCACTTTTTCCTTTAGCGGCTGTGGGAACTTGTTCTGAGTGCTTGAAGTAATAATCTCAACGCTGATTTGTCTCGCAGTCCTGGGCTACTGTAGTGGTTTAACATCTTCTGACCTCATTCCATCCCAGTCATATTCAGTATAATGGACGAGTCCCTGTTTTCAGTTAATGGCCATTTGGCCTGTTACCGTTCAGCACAATATATTGCCTGAGAACCCTAAAAAATCTAAAGAAATAGTATTGTTTACAGTTTTTTAGTGATGGAACTGAGATGGGTTTCATTGTACGATATGTGGGAGGTAGTACTGCTAAGTTATCCTTTTTAAACATGGCAAAGTGGAAACTGTAAAATTGATCTAGCATACTTGTCTACTGCAAATTATTTCTTGTAGAAGTATTACAATTGTATTGCTGTTGGATGCAGAGAGTTCTAATGAAATATAACTCTGCATACTGTGGTTTGACTCCATGACCCCTTAATGAAATTTATGCCTCTAGAGTTTTGTACATTGAGTTTAGATTCTGCTTGTCTTCATGACGAGAAGTCTAACTTTCTCCTAATGCTGATTCTGCTGAGAGTAGTAAATAAAACCACATGGATGAGTGATTTCAGTAAACTCAAGCTAATAATTAATATATGTTGAGGGAAACTTAACTTGGAAATCTGTATCATAAAGTCTTCTTAACTGATGAATACTTCTATTCATCAAGAACTACCATTTTAATGAGTCTCTGCAGGAAATCCATTGTGATATATGCCTCAACACAGAACTGGAGTTCTGATTTGAATGGAAGCAAAGTTGGCGTTCAAACTTGTAAGAAAAGAGGTTTAGAGAAATTTTACAACTCAACTTTCACAGTCCTGTGCAGCCAGATTCTTTTTTCCTGTTGAGCAGCTTCCTGTTTAAAATCTAAGATTTCAAGCATGCTCTTGTAATAGTTTACTTCCCCTTTTATTGAACACATTCATCTGTGTTTTCATTTTAAGGTCAAGACTTCACCAGTTCACTTGAATTTAGGCCTTTCTAATCAACCTTGGAGGTGGTGTAGATTTGGCTATGGTTAAAGTCAGTTGTGGCCAACACTCAATCCAGCAAGTTTTACTGATGTACTTAGAGTTGATTTAAATACCCAAGGAAAAAAAAATGGAAATACTGAATTGAACCTACAGCAAAATTTCAATTAAAAAATATAATTTCTGTTGCTTCTGCCTTTTTCTCCAACTGTGACTTAAAACAACTGTTCTGTCCGTTTCTAGGTAAATTTTTAGTCAATAAGCTCTTTTTGACAGGGACTGTTACACTGTTGGTGTACTTGCCATTTAGTGCAAGAGATTCCAGTCTTGCTGTGCTCTGAATTGTTAAAATCAATTATTTTGAGAAAAGTGTAAGTACAAATTAATTGATAGTCTATTTTAGGACTTACAGATATTTTAATAAATGTAAGATGCTTCAATGTAATAAGTTGGCAACAAATTCTGAATGTAAATCTGAAGTCAAAACAATGAACTGGATGAGAAAGTTCCTGGGTGAGCACTTGGAACTAGTTGGTTGATGAAGTAAATAGACTTTTGACAGTTTTTTAATGTAGATAAAGAAAACCACTTGCTGGCTTCCATTTTGGCCATGTCATTCATAGTTTAAAATGTAGAGGAAGGTATTTACATTTTTCTTTTGTCTTCTGTTTTTTTGGGGGGAGTGGGTGGCTGTCTGTGTTTTTTCACTGGGTTCAATTAGTGGAACTGGTCAGAAGGGATGGATATGAGATTAAGGTGTCCAGAAGCAGGCAATTTAATTAATAAATTGCTGACTGCACATAACTATCTGGAAAACAATTTTAGTTACTTGTAAATGTGTCTGAAGTAGTCCAAGAAAAACATTTTTTTTGGTATTAATGGAATTTTATTTTTTTAGCGGAATACTACTCAACATATTGTGTTCTTCATAGATGATGTTCAGATGTCTTTATTGCTGTTGTTTAGAGACAAAGGTGTTTTTATCTCTTTTTCACATCAAGTAAAATGTATTCAGACTTCAAAGAATTGTTTAAATAAATGGGTATGGGAGTATGGATACAGATGTATGGTAGACTACAATAACTAAGTAATTGCATACTTGAAACTGTCGTGTTTCAGTTGGATGTGTTTGCTTACTGACAAAGGGAATTTTCTTCTGTAAAAAAGCATAAGTACTAAATAAGATTTCTCCATGGGCACAAAAGCTCTCTAAACTGTGACTTAGAATTTGTGACTTAAACCAGTTCGCTTAGCTTTTATTGTCTAGGTTATATTGCAGTATGAATGTTTATAGCAGATACTAAAGTCTTTGACCTTTCATTACACAGTAAATTATCCTGTATTGTTTTAATGACTGTTCTGAAGTCAAAATTTTGCGTAGATGAGCTTGGAGTTTAATGCAGTATATGCTGGGAAATATAAAGTAAGAACACACTAATGTGATAAAGATGATGTATTAGTCATAATTTTTCTTTTTTTAAAGGGGATTGCAAATTTATTAGACCAACTGGTGTAACTTCTGAAAGTTATATATCTATATATTGTCTGCATAGCACTGGCATATACATGTGCACAGTCAGTTTATCATCTTCCTCCACATAGGTGGAGTTAATCTTTTTACTGGGCAAATTGTAAGTATTTTCCTAATAGGCAGTGCTATTATTTTTTAGCAGATTTTATTTCTTTAATGTTCTAAAAACTTGATGTAGATTTAACAGATAAATTTGCTGCCTTGTATTATACCAATTCTTTCAGGGAAAAGAACAACTGCAGTAATGGTCAGCTCTTGGCTCATGCAGATAAGGAGAAGAATATCATAGAATGGTTTGGGTTGGAAGGGACCTTAGAGATTGTTTTGTGCAATGCCCCTGCCATGGGCAGGGGCACCGTCCCCTAGACCAGGTTGCTCAAAGCCCCGTTCTGCCTTGAACACTTTCTGGGATGAGGCACCCACAGCTTGTCTAGGTAACCTTTTCCAGTCTCTCACCACCACAGTACTATAGTGTATATAGCTGTGGAGAATGTTGTTAATTACAGTGGAAACACATGAAACAGTTCTGCTACTCTATGGTCAGTATTTCCTCTATTTCCTCATGTTGTTTTTTATCCTGTTATGCCAGAAAGCAAAACTTTGTTGGAAACTTCCAAGTATTATTTGCCTCCTTTTATTGGGACTGTGGAATGCCCAAGTATGTCAGTTCCCTATCAGAATGGGATAATTTTTTTTCAAAAAAAAAAGTATTTTCCTGTAATACCAGACTACAGAAAAATTTACATGCTGTAGAGCCATGATTGTAACAGTTCAGACTAGGTTCCTACTTCAGGTGCCTTTGCTTTGACTCATTTCACATTGAAAGATGAGTCCTTTCTTCTCCTTTAGTACAAAAATCAGTGCTTCAGGAGATCCAGACAGGAGGGCATGGCTGGGTGAATTCTAAAATAAGAGATGTCTAATGCTATTTCTTTTTAGAGACTGATATATCTGACATTCGGGAAAGACAGCATAGGTCAGGAAGGGAATAAGCTAACCATAAAATGAGTGTGAGGCTGAGGTGTACAGAGCAGGCACATGTTCCTTGTACGCTCTGCTGCACAGGAGGTTTTCTCCAGAACATTGGTTGTAATGGATAGCTAAGTAAGGAGCCACGAAGCTGTGCAAGACTTTGAGCACAACAGGGAAATGTCACAGTCAGAATGTTTCAAAGTTTTTCAGACTGTCTTGAACATGATACTTATGCTCTGCAAAGTTGTTTTCAACCTGGCCTTCTAATACATCCTGGAGCATAAGGCTGTGGAGCTCTTCTTTCAGTTCAGGAGTTGCTGTTGTTTTCATGTCCAGAAAGAGTCATGCTTCTCCTGTCCCCGACCTCCAAAGTCACCTTCATAAACGGAGGTAGGTCCTCTTAACGTGTTGCTATGCAAAGCTAGAAGAGTTGAGAACCAAACTTGCACCCTGCAAAGGTGTCAGACTTCTGTGCCAGGGTTTTTGCCTGCCATCCCCATAGCTGGTGTTAATGGTAGAGCAGAACTATTTGAAACACTGATAAAAATATGAGATATAGCAGAAGACTGTACATGGTCATAATTTGGCACAGTAGGTTGAGCTCTGTCTAGAGAAACTTGATTCCCTGTTGCAGTGTAAAAATAATCTTTTTTTAAAATGGCTTGCCAAATGTATTTGCACTGATTCTTGGTTCTTTCCAACATGAACTGGAAGAAAATAAGCATTATTGATGCAGAGATCAAAGCAAATTCTTAGTTAACGTAAGCAAGAATAATTGCTCCTGTAAAATGACTTTATCTTAGCCACATACATACGAAATATTTGTTTCTAAAAGAGGGAGTGAGAACCATATTTCACTCCTCTCTATTTAGCTATAATTGTTTTACTCCTTGTTCACTCTTGTGATGAAATAAAACCTGGACTTGACAAAAGATGATAGGGAGTGCTAATTGATATAGAACTGTGTATTGGAAGAGCTGTCTTACACTTCAGTGCCTCAGAGAGTTCTTGGCAGATATCTTTTTAGCTTTAAATCAGAGTATTAGGGAAGGGATGAAAAGTGACCCTGAGATAACAAGGACAAGCTGAAACTTTCCAAGCTCTTCCTCCCTCTCTCATGCGATGTCCCTAGGGAATTCTGCATGCCTGATCAAAACTTTTGCAGTCCATTATGCCCCTAAAAACAAGTCTTCCAGCAAAACAGCTTGAACAGCAGGGATGGGCTGCAGTTTTCTGAACTACAGCTGTCTCCTTAAGTGGGATTACTTTGCTGAGTGGTCACAAAGAATGTGTTCTCCCCCTGGAATGTTTTCCTTGTGGGCACACTGTCTCTGGAAGAGGAATTCTCTTCTCTGCTGAGAAGGCATGTACTGTACGTGCACTAATGAGAAACAACAGTTGCAGAAAGTGTATTATGCAGGATTGTAAACTTTGAATATTTATTCAAAGTGAATGGGGTTGGGTGGCAGCCAGCCTAGCTTTGTCATGCTAAAGACTGGACTTGAAATCAACAGAAGGCTACCCTCCCCCTCCCTAAACCAGCCTTTGGTGTGTTTAAACAATGTGCACAGGCTTCATAGAACTGATTAACTTTATTGGTGCCATGTACATGGTAATGTGTCTTTGTGTCTTGCTGGACTGAGAAACTGCAATTAAAATAGGGGTAAGCACACCCTCGCTCACATTAACTTAGGGAAGCTATGCCTGGCCCTCTTTGCCCATAACGTACAGTGGTTAATTTCTTTACAGCATGCAGTGGGGTTGCCCAAGATCATTTCTGTGCTTGCATAGCACATGGTGAAGCCTGTACTATCCTGTTTTCAGTCTTTGATACCCAAAACTAGCCTGTTCAGATTGGCATTAATTTTTGTTAAATCTGCTTGTGCTGTGCTTGTAGCTTCTGTTCTCCCAATCTTGCCATTCACTTGAACCCAGTGGAGAGAAAAGGTGACTACGAAGTGGCATGTAGGGACAGTGTCTTACTTGTGTGTGGTTTTGTGGCCTTTGCAATTTGCCGTGCAAAGTCCCGGCTTCACAGAGCAAACATCCTGTGTCAGCTGTTACAGTAGAATATGCACGTGCTGCTTCACACATAGGAGAATGTGGTGCTTGACAGCTGATGAAGAGAGCTGGACATGCAGAAACTGAGAAACCTTTATTCCACATTCATTGTTCTGAGGACACATGCCAGATACCTTTAGACCACCTGGGAGATGCAGAATTCCCTTCAACTTCTTTCTTCTGTCTTAATGTGTAGTCTCGTCAATAGATCACTTCTGTGTAATAGAGATCTAAGTTATACATTAGATAATTAGATTCCTCCTCTTTGATTCTTGGAGCCTTGTGCATACAAAGAGGCGATTTTAGTGCTCTACCTTGAGTTTAACTTACAGTAATAAACATGGTAGTTGGCAAGTCTGGGCAGCACTACAGTCAAACTGAATATGCAACAATAATTGCCAGCAATCTGCATTCCAATTGTGAAATAAATCTTTCAACAATGCATTGTGTGCGTCAGACTGTGACTAGAGAGGAAAGCAGTGAACTACAGTAAGCCTAATAGCAATCATTATGAATCCCAAATAAAGCTGAACTAGAAGAAATGAGCCTGCATGGCAGCAGAGCCTTCTGAACAAAAAGGGTAAGTGTAGCTGAATGCCTTCAGCTCAGGGCACGGTCTGTGAGGGAGTATTAATTGCAAACTTGTGTACTTGACTGATGATGTATTCTCGATAACTGAAATTCATTATTATTGAATTCAGTCTGAAGCATCAGGCACTGGTGTGCCACAATATACTGAACTTGAGAAACAAGGAGATATAACCAGTCCATCAGCTCAGCTTCCTGCCAGCTTTTCCTCTTTCCTTCCTCTCCCCCACCCCCCTTGCGATTAATTTCTCACCCTTAGTAATTCAGACTTCAGTTTTTATATAGGTGTTACTTACAAATTGGAACAGCTTGTGCTAACAGAACTGTGGTGTTCTCCATAAACATCCTGGCCTGTGGAGCTGTGAAGTGTCAGCACAGTAGGTCCTAAACAGATGAGATCTGAACATTTTCTAACGATTACAAGGGAATTATAGGGAGTTTTTTTTGGTGGCTTAGGTTTTGGTTTTTAAAGTCAGTTCATGGTCACTGTAGGCAGTTTGGCCACTAAAGTCTACTTACTGTGCTTTCCTAGCTGCACCAAATGCAACTGTTTCTGTTGTTTTGATGAACTGTGTTCAGCCGGCTGGGGAAAGTGAAATAGTTGAGTTTGCAAACATAATGCAAGTATTAGCTGTTCAGATTGTACTCTTAACAAGGATTCCCATCAATTGAATGTTACTGACCAAATTTAATTTGAATCATTAATTTATTCTTGAAGTCAGATTATTTTTTAAATGCTGTGTATTAACAAAGAATTAGGTCTCTTCATCTAAGACAATTTAGTTGTTACTGAAATGGGACTGTAAGTGACCAAGAGTGCTGTAATTTTCTGGTGCAGAAGTCTTGTCTTGCCTGTAGAAATGGTATACATTCCTTTTGCTCTGTGAAAGGGCTTTTTGTCTTATATGCCATTCTCTCACAACCTGCTAAAGGTAAGCCTGTTTGGAAAATGTCATGAGAACTTTGTTCCTGAAATATTATGCTTTTAAAATGTGACCTGTATAAACAAAGGTAATTGAATTGTTTTAGTCTAAATGTGTTTGCTACTTATTCTTCATTCTTTTTGGCACCCTGAACTTTAGGATAGTTCCTCTTGCACTGTTAGTATAAATGCCACTAGACAAACCATGTGGGGGAATCATTTCATGTGAAATCACACGAAGTTTTTATAACAGTGCATTACTGGTGGATATGAAGCAGAAGAAAACTTCTGGTAATTACCCACATATGTCCCTTTTGACGGAGGCTTAGCCTTATAGCGAAGCTCTGAAATGGTTATCTGAATTGGTAAGTACACAGTACATGTATCTGGTGATGGTATGTTCTCTGTAGCCCATTATTTCACAAATTTTTCATAATTTATTGAAGTAGGGAAATGATTTGTGATTAAAGCTGTCGTTCCAACGTAATAATGCATCTTTGCTAATAATGAGGCTGAAGCCTAAAAAAACCTGTGTGGCAATCCCTACTTTAATGGTGGTTTGGATAACTCAAATTAGAAGTGCTTTCCTTGCCTAGCTAGTGCTCTGATACTTGTTAGTAAGTGTGATGCTCTAACTGTTGTTGTCAATGATTCTTTGAATATATTAATTCTATTTCTACTTCAGCCATTACCTCCATAATTTAGCATTGCCCAAGCTCATCTTATTGAGCAGTGGCTCAGTCCCAGAAACAATTCTGTGGCTGCTGACAGAATAAACATTGAGGGGGGATAATACAAATAGTCCTGGAAAATTAAATTGCAAACAGATAATGTTCTGTGCTTTTAGCAGTTGCAAAACACTGTAATCCAAAGGAAGGGACCTTATAGCAGAGACAGATTTTAGACCTTTCCAAGCCAGACAAGGTGTTTGTTTCCAGGTTTTTGGGAGCATTTGATACTTTAGGTGGGGAGAGGAGTGTGTGAAGTGTCTCGTAATACAAGCCTTAAGGCTATGGTATTGTAGGAGGCTAAAGGCAAACTTTTGTCCATGTGATTGTATTCAAATGGGGTTTTTGGATAATTCTGCTTAGTTCAAAGGGAACGCATGGCATCTTAACTTAAACCCAGTGTTTAATTTGTTCATCTCAAAAGAATCTGCGGGGAAATACGTATGTGAAGGGTTCTTGACTTTTTTGTTTTTTTTAAGGTTGGACTACATATTAATGTCTTGGTCCCATTCTATTCAGGACTGTAGAGGTTCCTTTGTAACTGTATGGCATCTTTGTGGCAACTATGTGGTTAGTTAAATAGCAAAAGAATGTCCTCGGGCACCTGAAGTAATGGAAAAACAAGCAATATTTGACCAGCGTGTTTGTCAGACTGCTATGAACCACAATAAGGGAGCATACTAGGTTAACAGGGAAGTGACTGTAGTAGTTCATTTTTTGAAACAATACTAGGAAGGAGGCATTTATACTCAAAACAAGGATGGTCTGTCTTCCTTATTTTTTGGTCTTCATACCTATAGACTGGTGTTGCATCAAAAAGGACATTGTTAATGGTATTCTCATCTGACAGTTGCATAATAGCCATGTAAAGATAAATGTCCTTGCCCCACATAATTATTTAGACCCAAAATGCAAACTACTAGGCAAACAAATTGCTTCCTAATTTGTTATTAAAATGGTAGTGACTTGTGTTCGTTATGATTTGCTGTAAGACTCCAAGAGTTTACCAGGCTTGCGTCCTTGACCAATTGAGGGGTTTTTAGAAATGCCCAGTGAAATGCAGCATAAGCTAAGTTTTGGAGCCTAGGAGATGGAACTTGCTGAATCTTATTCCTCCGGTGATGTTCTTGTGGAGAAAGCAAATTAATGGTTGGTTTGCAGTATTGCTAGTTTAGAAGCCCTGTGGGTTCGAAGTCAACCTCGAGAATAGCACTAGTACCATGTTATCTCAGCATGATCCGTCAGTTTTTTTAGATCTAGTACCTGGTGATTCTGTTCTGGAGTATATGAAAACTAGTTTGAGATGGTGATAATAAGACTGTTTGCTGCTGCCATGCAGTAGGGCAATTTGCAACTCTGTTTAAAGTTTGAGGTGCAGACCATCTTTTAATCTCCTCAGTGTTTGGTAGTACTGGCATAAAAAACAAAATTTGGTGAGATTTTAGAATAGCCTTATTAGGCTAGTTCTCTTTTTACTGTGAAAGTTGTTTTCAGTCCTGGGAATAAAAAGGGATAGATGCTATAGAATGATCCCTTACTGGCTGAAGAATGCAGCCTTTGCTGTATGTGAGATTAGTTGGCGTTCTCCTCCTGTGAGGAATTTGATTAACCTCTCTGTAGCTGTCTTCTTTCATTAATTCTCTTCAGATCCAGAACTGACTGGGGATACCCCTTGAAAGATTTCTTGTGGCCTTATGTGTTTCTTATCCCAAAAGAATTAGTCTTTATCCCAGAATAAGTCTCCAAGGTGTATTGAATGCATGTACTCTAACAGTAAAGGAGGAGTATGTTTCAGTGTAATGTAGGACACTTCAGATGGCTGGTTACTTAGGATTCCTCAGGAAATGATGAAACAGAATTTAGCTGAAGCACATGGCCTCTGTCTCCTGCCTGATTATGGCCAAAAAAGGCAACTGGTTAGATTCTGGGAGCTGGAGTTGCACAGACAGGAAACTGTGTAATGGTGGGTAGAGCACAGCTGTTGCCTTGCCAAACCTGATACAACTCTGAACACAATTGAATTTTTTTTCTTCCGCACTCCCTCCACTCCCTTTTCTTAACCCTTTGACCACAACCTGCAGATGATACTCTGCAATGTCATGGACTCTCAATATCTTTTGGTTTAGTTTTCTCTGTTCCCTCCATGCTCTGTCAGGCTAGGTGTTGAAGTGTGGTCTTGGAGTTCTCCTGACAGCTCAGATTTTCATGGCGGCCTCCTTATTGCTGCATCTTATCTCTGCAACAAATTTCTTCATTGTGTGCTCATTAAAATCTGGATTTTCAGTAAAAATATGAAAACCCAGGGAGGAGGAGTTGCTCTGAGAATCACCATTGTGGTGATCAGGGTGGAAGTGTCAGTCCCTGTGGGGAAGGAAAGATGAGGTAAAGTGTGGGAGAGCTACTTGGCATATCCTGTAAGGCTTAAGACAAAGATTTTTAAACTCTAGCAAAAGGAAATGATTATTTATAGAGTAATTTTCTCTTTGTTTGCTAAAGAATTTTTGACTGTGAATATACAGCTATCCATACAGTTTCTGACACAAAGTTGCATACCACCTACAGTGAAACATTTGTTGAAAGGAATTTCCCTACATGCTTACAAATGACTGGTATGGGCATTTGTGCCCATCATTATTATAGCTGATGTTTTTCTGGCTTCATTCACTGCTTGCTAATGCTGGGACTCAACATCTATTGTTGCTCTCATACGTATTTCGGGGATTGAATTGCTCCTGTCCTGCTCTCAATACCTTTTTGTCTGCAGTATCTATAGTCAGAGTTCACCTGTTGGATTTGCAGGCTGGTTTGTAAATATGGGTATGTTTGTTAGAGAAGTTAGCCTTGTAGATCCTGACATACTTCCATGACATTAATGTTGATATTTTCATTTCCTGTTCTTTTGGTGGTAAAGAGCTCTAACTTCTATCCAAATTATGAAAAATGTATACTGAGTACACTGGTATCTTTGTGAGGAAGGATACAAGAAGTAATGTTTATAGGACCTTGCAAAGAGGCTGCTGTTACATGGTTAATGAGCCTTGACGCATGCAGTCCTTTCTTCTGATTGAAAGGGTTTCTGAACAGCACCAATAAAATTACTGCTTTATAAACTGGAAAATCCCTGGTGGTAGCGTTCTGGTTTTGATGAAGCACAATCTAGGGTGTCATTTTCTGATCATGCTGCCTACATCCGCCTATTGTGGGGTAGTACTCTCTCTTCTACCTGACCATAGCTTCATAGAAGGATCCCAGTAGAGGATTTTTGGCTGTAAATCTTCCTGACCACAAGTTTGTTCTGTTACTGTCTTGGAGGTATTTTGCTACTAAGTGTTATCTAGAAAAAAGATACAAACTGGTGGAGTGGGTATTGCTACTAAGCTGGTGGTGGATAGTATTGTATTTAATGTTGGTCTTAACTGGTGTTCTTAAATTATTGATGATGTATTCTAGAAGCACTGGTATGTGACATTGCTAAGAAGACATGGTATTTGATTTGTAGCTTGTCAGAACAAGGAGCGAGGAACTAAAAGTGTTGATTAAACATTTCTGGTTATATTTCTTGTTGTTTGTCTGTCTCAACCATGACAATTTCTGAGCTAATATCTCTGCCAGATAGCAGTGAAGGGCTAATCTTGACCCGAACGTTACTGGCATAGCATCTAATGCTATGAATATCGGCACATCTTACAAATTGTTTGATGCTTACCACTTTAATGTGCTCTCTCTTTTCTGCCAAATAGTGGCTTCCAAATGCTTAACGGTCAGTGTTTTGTTGTAGGGGTTTTTTTAACTGCTTGCTGGTTTGTTTTTTTTCGTCTTCTTGGCAAACAAAACCTTGACCTTATTGGAAGTTTGACAGCTTACCAGTGCTTGCTAACATGAAACTAAAGGAGGAGAAGGCATGCTCCGATGACCAGGGACTCAGAGTCCTTAGCATGTGCCTGTCTACCTCTAGGAATTTGCAAGGCAACTTGGGGCTCTAAATTTTTTTTCCCCCCCTCTCTCTTTTCACAGGCCCCCAATTCTAAAACACGATGTCGACAAGAGATGCAGATAAGTACCTCTATGTGGACAAAAACATCATTAATAACCCCCTAACTCAGGCTGACTGGGCAGCTAAGAAGCTGGTATGGGTTCCCTCAGAGAAGAATGGGTTTGAGGCAGCTAGCCTGAAGGAAGAAGTAGGAGATGAGGCCATCGTGGAGCTGGCAGAGAATGGGAAGAAAGTGAAAGTTAATAAGGATGACATCCAGAAGATGAACCCCCCCAAATTCTCCAAAGTGGAAGATATGGCAGAGCTGACATGCCTGAATGAGGCTTCTGTGCTTCACAACTTGAAGGAGAGATACTACTCAGGACTGATCTATGTAAGTAATCTTGGCTATTCGGGTAAGAGATCTTGGTTACCTAGTATGCGAACTCACCGTAATCACTTTGCTTCTAAAATGTGTATGTTAACCTTTCATTGCTCCTATATGCAACTTTCATGTGACTTAGCTTCTTCCCTCTACTTAAAATTTTTTCACCAAACCGTGTCAATCCCCCTCTAGTTAATGTTGAAGCTTTCAAAGAATGCTGTGGTAAATCTGACTTTAACATTTTAATGTCTTCATTTGCAGGATGTTTTGAATGCCATTTAACTTTCTTTTAGCAAGAAGTGAGAGCAGTTGGAAAGTGGTAAAAAGGGAGTCTGAGCTGAACCAAATAATAGTAAAAACAAAGTCCTAATATACCTAACATCTGAATTACATTTTCCCATGTCTGGAGCTTCAGTGGGAAAGCATGCTAATGCCAAGCTTTTTGTGTTACAAAAATTCTGGATCTTGGAGTGCCTTACAGATAGGAAATATTTCATTTTCTTTCCAATGCACAGTGGACAAAAGCAGAGATTCCTGCTTCTTATTGCTGTGGAAATGACAAAGATACCATTTATGGGACCAATGGTTATACCCAAGGAAGAATGCAGCGACTGCTTCACTGAATACCAAAACCAATAAATAGGGAAAGGTGGGGAAGGAGGGAAGGAGAATTTGGAACCTTAACTTGGTTCTTCAGTTCCATTCTGACTTTTCATGTGGCCTCTGTTTAGCTAGCATGGTAGCTTCTGTTAGTACTCTGCAGGCATAGAATGAATGCTTAAACTCAGCAGTACTGTAACATTCGGGTGCAGTGACTGGTTAAAACAGGATCTAGTGTTTCTTGAGTTGTTTATTCTCATTCTGGCCTCTGCTTACAGAATTAAAATAGGACTGCCTGAGATGGAATCCCGAGGGATGTAGAAATGCCGGATGTTCAGTATTTTTAGGCACTATGAAATCTTCACAGCAAATTAGAAAATCTATTAAAATAAAACTTATTAAATGATAAATGTCATTTGTAAACTTGTATATTAATACAGTCCTTGAAGAAAGTCTGTCTAGATTTCCCCTCTCCCCAGTTTTTGTGCTGTCAAAACCCCAAATCTGCCTCTTTTGTCATACAGAGAAGACAATATAAGTTAAAATGCACTGCGATATCTATCTTCCCCCCCTTTTTTTTGATGCTTATTACTTCATTACACCCAAAGTGATATAGGATTTTATGTAGTCATCATATGTGCAAGCTATAGTTGGTCTCTACTGCCCAAACAGAGACTGGTGGTATCCAAGACACCACATAGCAGGAATTCACCCTAGCTATCCCTCTTGGGTAGAAAACTTTGTGAACTGTTGCCCTCTAAGTTAAGGAGCATGAACACAAGCGAGAAACTCTGGCTAGTGCTGTGACCATTGCTCTTCTGGAGTGGCATGAAGGCATATACGCAACTGTTGCAGAAATTTTCAGAGAATATCTGAAGGATGCAAAGCTGATATAAATTTAATCTGACTCCTGCTGTCTGATCTCAAAATTTTGAGACCTAATGTGGTTGGAGGTTGATGCAGTTAATTATTCTGTGTAATCAATAACTCCTTTAACTATTTGTCAAAAACTATTCTCAGAGGGAAGAATCTTGGTGTTGAGATGAAAAAGGATGTGCAATGTCATGTGTAACGTTTTCAGAACAGGAAACATTGCTAGGTTATGTAATAAGTTGTTGAAAATAATTCAACAGCATCTCAAAGTCTGTTGCACTCTATGCAATGGGCTGTTTCATGTGTCTTGCAAGATATCTTCTGAAATTACAGACATAGTCTGTGACTGTAATAAATTGAGTTCTTCTAATTGGATTGTAAGAAGTATTAGAAAATCCCCACACCCTTCACCCAAGTAAACCTGCCATAGTAATGCTCTATTACCAAATCTTTGTCTTGCCAAAACCGTGTTTCTGTGCACTTGTGAAATGCACTGATCTCACCTGTCAGCAGTTCTTGGCAAGTCAGGAGATTAATGCGAAGGCTTAAAATACTTTCTTTGGAGTGGCTGTTAGTTGAGCGTTAATCCTCTTGAAGAAAGAGGATACATGCAATGTATGTACAGCATAAATGTCTCTGGAAAGATCATAATTTAGTTCTGCTTTTGTCCTTTCTTCTTTGCCAGCAGGGCTGTGTGTTTTGGTTGCTTTTTTTTTTTAAAAAAAAAAAAAAACAACACCAAACAAACAAACAAAAAAAACCAAACCAAAACACACAAAAAAACCCCACCTTTATTTTTCTGTCTATCCATCCCATGAAAGGAAGGGAGATATCTTATGGCTGATGCTGACAAATTTTGAACAGGGAGTGTCAAACTTTTAAAGAACTAAGAGCTTAAATCTGACACCAGTTTGCTGTTTCCATGTGCTCATTGGTTCTGTACTGAGGTGACTTGCTAATAGACTGGCTTTCATATTAACCCTTTCTGTTTGGAATTTTTTATCAGATGACCATTTGCAGCTTTTGTGTTACTTAACTGAACTGCCTTGTTTGTATTCAGTGTGAAACTCAAAACTCAGCCTTACACATTCCAGTTATTTTATTGAAGTTAACAGATCCTGGAAAATAAACTTTGTGATGTTGTCATCCTTGTGCCATGCTGCAGATGGTCTTTTCGGCTCTTCAGAGCTAGTTTACCAGTTAGAAAAATAAAAGTGCTTCCAGTTTGGCCTGTGTGTGTCACTTGAAATAATTAGCAAAAGGTTATGCCCGAATTCTAGTTTGAGATAGAAATGTCTGAAACAAAGTATAGATTTCCAAGCCAGCTATGTTTATAATAGATTAGCTTTTCAATTGAAGCCTTGAGTTCAGTTCAGGGATTTATGCATGTTAGTCTTTGTTTGCACTTTACTAAGATGAAGGTGAGTCTTTTCTTTTGTATGGCTGGTAGCTTCTGCTCAATATAATTCATCTTGCTTCCTGTATTAGAGCTCTGTCACCGTGCTTGACCAGCAGTTGTGATGTGGTAGTCTTGCTCAGTTGCCTATCCCAGCCATGATTAGTGGCTTCTCTTTATTAGACAAAAATATCACCTCACACATCTGTCTGAGATCATTATACTGCAAGGAAACTTTCCTTAGGTATTTCTCCTGGCAACCAGAATGCTGGAAGAAGATGATGGCTTCTTCCTGCATACCTGCTTCATGGTTTCATCACTCTAATTGAAATGAATGTCTTCTGTTTTCTAAACTGCTGCTCTTATCCTTAAGTTTGCTTCAGTCCAGCTCCAGACCTTCACAGTATTCTTACTTGAAAAGCAACAGTTATAATTTGTCAACAAACTTGGCCATAAAGTAATGGAAATACAGACAAGAAAACTTTACATTCCTTATGGAATATTACCACAGTATTTGCTACCACTTTTCTTTTGCTCTCACTTTTAATCCCCCAAAAGCAGCGAACAGGTATTTAGCTTTATCTACATCTTCAAAGGAGATGTAGGTTCAGTCTGTGGCCTGAGTTACAGTTTTGTTGCAGGGGGGAGCAGGAACTATATAGAGCATCTTCTTTTGGTTATAACATGCATGTTGCTGCTGCCAAGGGCTTTGCGGTAAGACAGTTGCTAATTCAGACAGCTGGAACAGGCAACCTAGAGGGTTTTTCATTACTTGTTTTCTAGAATTCTGATAAAATTACAGCTTTTCTTCTAACAGTTAAGTTGACTCCAATGTCAATTATATCCATGCCAGTATAAGGAAAAGGTGCACATGGTACTCTTGATTATACTCCTTTCTACGTCTTGTTCCTACTCTGTCTTCCACTAGCGTAGTCAAAGGTCAGGAAAGCATGACCCAGTCTTTCATCTGCTGTTTTGTGCTGTCTGATGCGATGGAGAACTAAATCTGAGGCAAAAGGAACTAGCATTACCAAGTTGGTTTCTGTAAACTCCTTAAACTGTTCCTTTCAAGCACTACCTCAAACCTCACCTGACTAGAATGTCTCCCTGAAGCTTGGCTATCTGGAACTTTAGAAGTCCTACATTAAGAGGTTTTTAGCCAACTTTCATAGTTTCCCACTTTGGAAAGAGACTCCTTATTTTCTGTAAGGTATTTAAATAGTCCTCAAATATATTAAAAAAAAATAGATCTGAAAACATTTACTGGTAGTTTATACAAGGGTATGGAAAAGGAACCTTAAATACCTATAAAAACTTTGCGTTCTGGGGAACATAGGGTGAAACCTGTATCTGAATCTGTGGCATGTAAGAGTGGGTTAATTACTTAAGGTTAAGCCAGCATGTAGAAAATTTGGATATAAGACTGTAAACTGTGTAGTAGATACTATTTTCACCCTTCAGTCACTGTAGTCTAAACCTTACCTTTATCTAGCTAAAGAGGCTAAATCTGATTAAGTACTCTCTGCACTCATTGTGGAGAACTCTTTAGCACTCCAAAGTGCTCTTTGTGGAGCAAACAACAGAAGAGATGGTAGCAATAGAAATACAAAGTGCCAAATGTACTCTCCTCTGGTAGCACGGCAAGTTGCTTTAGAAAGCTACTCCTGTCCAGGTGTTTGAAACAGCTACCTTTAAAATTGACAGGGAACTTGGGTGGCTCTAAACCCCAAGAGCAAGGCTTGGAATTCTATTCTTAGTGTCTGGAAAATATCTGAGAAGCCTCTGCTCCTTCTGTTCCCTATGCAAGTAAAATATTTGTTAGGGGTTTTTTTTAAGGTACTCAGATCTCGAAGATTTTTTTTTTTCTTCTTTTAAGAAGCTTTATATTTTCAGTAGACGAATTTAGACAGTTGTCTTACATTGGAACTGTAGAATTTAAGCCAGTGGAAACCAATTGAGAAATTGAGGTTTGCTATCACAAATCAATGAATTAATGGTTTGAGATTAATTAGAACTAGTTTTCTGGCAAATGTTGCAGTCACGAGCGTGCAATACTTTAGAATTATTTTCTATATTCACTAGCTCAGAATGGCACTACATTAGTGACCTTACAGTTTGGTATCTAGTTCTAGTTTTTCGTGTTACATTACAAATCGTGGAAGTGTTCAGTCTTTAGGAGGCCATCTAATCCAACTTCTTCTTCAGAGCAGGGTCAGGACTGAATTAGGCCTCATCCTCTAAGGAGGACACTGATCTCATTTGTCTGTTAGCAACTACTTTGCCTTGAAGTTTGTTATGTTGTAGTTGATCAATTACTGGATAAATCCATAGCAGACATGAAGCAGAACATAACGAAACACGTTTCTAGGAGCTGAGCACCTATATAATGAAATGAACACTTGACTTGAATACAGGAACTTTGAAAGGAAGAAAAGCCAGTCCTAGTGGACTGTTAACGAGCTAGGGAGTACGCCAGTTTGATATCAGCGTGACTAATTTGTGAGTTGATGCTCTGTGCATACTTGGAAAGGTTGAGTACTAGGCAAGTTGATATGAGTTTAGCTGTTGCTCAGATTCTAATATTGCTTAGTGGGAAGCATCACACATGGCCTTGCTGGAGGAAGCACTTAAAAAAGGACGGGTTGGTTGGTTTGTTTTTCTGAGAAATATATTGTTGAAAGGTGGAAGTATACAAAATTTTTAATTCCTGTCTTAATTTACTGGGGTGTTTTCTTTCCAGACCTACTCAGGCCTGTTCTGCGTGGTAATCAATCCTTACAAGAACCTGCCCATATACTCAGAAGAAATAGTGGAGATGTACAAAGGCAAAAAGAGGCATGAGATGCCCCCTCATATCTATGCCATCACAGACACAGCCTACAGGAGTATGATGCAAGGTGAGTGCTGACTAAGATAACAACTCTTGGTGAAATCACAAATCAAGATTGCAGTCAAAATACTGTGGAAGAACAACTCACTGTGATCAAAAGGCATTGTTTCCCCCTCTGTCCTTGCTTACAGACACCTGACACCTGCTTGCTCCCACCTCTTGTGTGCAAGTGAATAGGTTTCTTCTGCTATAGAGGATTGAAAAACCTTACGAAAGGTCTGGCAAGAGCTAATCTTGACATAAAGAACAGAGTGATGTGAATACATGGGGTTCAGAGAAGCAGGCAAGGAGAACTGAGGTAGTAAACTTTCCCTCTCCGTGGTGAGCCTATGGAATGATAGCTGTAGAAGGGCAAGCATGTGTATTGGTTGATGGCAGCTTTTAACAGAAGTGTTTAAAATCCGGTCATACAGTTGGGTTAGGTGAAACAAGCTTAGTATAGCCTGCATTTTGAAGTGTAATGGTCAGTGGTAGACCAGTAGGTCAAGAGTTGTTTGGTTACATTGTTTTACCCCAAGGATAAAATTTTGTATCAGGCAATATTAATTACATCTGTTTGCTATTCATAGAATAAAAGCAGATTGACCTATTTTTTTCCCCCTGTGTATGCCAATACAAGTAAACAATTGTGTATATTACCTGCTGCTTGTTCATTACCTGAGGACTTTAAAATATGGATCACTGTCCTGTGCATATCTCCCCTGTTTTGAGAGGAGCTTTTTTACAGAGCCAGTGCTCGTGTCTGGCATGCTTGGAGAGTGTTCAGCTACTGGAGGCATTTTGTGCTTTTCTTCCTGTTTGTAGCTGTGTTATATGAAGAGGTACACTTTGTAACACTTAAAGGATATAAGGCAGAGTTTGATTTGGCATAGCTTGTATGAATTTGGCTACTCCTTTCTTTTCTGTTGATTAGCAATGGTTAAGGTGTTTGTCTCTCCTACGTCCTGTCATTAGCCTTACTGTTTTGAACAAAGGCCAGATATAATAAAATCATGCTTTAAAGTTCTGATTAGACTCAGTTTAAGAGAGTTCTATTTTCTCCCTGCCCTTACTACTACTTGCACTTTTAAGCATAAGAAGCTTATAACAATATGCTTGCCCAAAGTGGAAAGGGAGCAAGAAAAACGTCCACTTGCCCGAGTTAGTGGCTTTACACAATTTTACGTGTGGATAATGCTGAGGAAGGTTGCTGAGGTGTGGTGCCATGTAGAGCAGGGCACATGGGAGGGCTGGCATGGTGGATCAATGAAGCTGTATTGGTTAAAGCCTTGGATGGGAAGGGGTGAGCCGTACAGACACACTGCAGTGCACTTGTGGCAGGGTACTTACTGATGGCAATTTGCTTAAGATGTGGCAGCTCTTGAATACAGCTATACTAATGATGTGCTACTCTGAAAGGAATATGGTATCCAGAGGGAAAAAAAATGAACCTGGACCTACATAGGACCTCGCTTCCTTCTGACAAAGACTAGGTCTGCTGTGAAGAACAAGTACAGATGCACTGCCTATACTATACACGGCAACATAGTTGTCTATAAACCTCTTATCACTGTTTCACTTCCTTTATTACTTCCTTCTTTCCCTTGCCTGCTTCTTGTCAGCTGAAATACCAACATATATTTTCTTTAAACAAGCTATTGACTTAACCCTACAAGAGTTACTGTTCCCTAAAAAGGAATCCATTATGTAGCATCAGGAACAGTTTCATTTGATGGTGCTGTAAGGAGACTGAAGAAGTCCTTTTCCCTCTATAGACAAGTTAGACCATCTGGAATTGCATGTGCATGCATCTTGTCCTTCATCCCCACCAGATATACAGAATGTGGCAGTGGGTATCCAGACAGCTGCAGTTCTGCATTGGCAGGCGACCATTCCTGGTCTGGTAGTGGTTCAGAGCTAGTGACTAATCTACATGGCTATTTCGTTTTCAAAAGAGAAGGTGTTTCCATCAGAACCATGCTTGAGCAATGTCTAGAACTCAGAAATCCCAGGCTTGAATTGCTTCAGTGCACAAAGCTAAAAAATGGCAGCCCTGCTTCTGTTTTCCTAGCACGGGAAAGTTGCTATGAGCTCTGCTGGAGTATGTACCTTTCCCAGAACAATTCTAGCTATGCAGTAATCTCAGCAGTATTGGCAATCTAGAGGTTTACCCCAGCTTTTCTTTCAAACCCCAGCCTGGTTTGAGATATCTTGTCACTGACTTTCTGGAACATGTGTTGGATGTGAATATAATTTCCAGTTAGCTTTTGAACTAGCCTGGTTTGGGCTGTTTAACTAGGCGTGAAAAGATTTTTGTGTGCATGTTGCTTCACATGGGTGTATGTATGCTAGCAAGAACCCTAGAGATCGTTTTCAGGTTGATTTGCTACCTTATTTCCTTATTGTGACAGGTAACGGTAGCATTTAGATGTTAGCTATTGGCAGTGAAGACCACTAGGTCATTGCAGTTTCTCTGGTCCTGGCTGACCTCTAGGACAGTGGAAAGCAACATTCCTATTCCACTTTTCAGTTTTGCTTAGCAGTGGGGGAGGCTTGTTGCAGCAGCCAGTGGTATGGCAGGAATCTGTACAGAGAATAGAAGATGAAAGGGTCCAGTGCTCCACGTGAGCCGGAGGCATTTAGGATTAGGCTGCCTTCCCTAGGTTACTTTCAGAGCCCTGAAGACTGGGAATCCTTCATGGCCTGGAGAAGGATCGCAAGTTGTTGACTCTGACTTCTGTCACTGTGGGGTATAGTTATCTCTTAAGTTGACAGAGCGGAAAAGCCTTGCATGTTAATTGATGTGGACTCTGAATTTTTTTGGTTTTCAGTCAATTTATGGTATTCTAAGGAGGAGGCCATTCAAAGGAATGTTTGTCAGGAAGGGAATTGGGGAGGGAGAGGATGATGAGAGTTTTATTTCAACCTCTGCTAATCCAGAAACTATTTAACCCTTTTCAGGCATCTGTGCTGATGCACTATGGATGAGTTTGGTTCTCCTTTTATGTCTACCTTGGTTACTCTGTTCACAAAAGTGTCATGTGACATTTATACATTCCAAGAGGTTGAACTTCTTTTTGTTAATTTTCACTAGAAGTACTTCCTTGAAGCAATAATATGACGGAGAATATGTTAAAAGTGTGGTGTGTTTTTTTTTTGTTATCCTCCTTTCTCTGACCCAAGAGACATTAAGACTCAGAAATGAGAACAAAAAAATTCTTTTGCTTCCTGGTACTTGCAGCATGAGGCTTACTGTGCTTCAAGAGCAGAACTCTGAAAAAAGTGCAACATTTATGTTTTCAGAGAAAACAACCGTTTGTCTTAATGTTTCTGTTCCCTGGGTATCCTGGATGCCAGAAACCTCAGGTCTGACTGCTTTGGGAAGATTTACTCTTCTGGTGCTGATGATTGAACCCTGCAAGTGGAGTACTGTCTTGAGCAAACAAATCGTTATTCTGCTGCAGCAGATACACATTGAAGGGGTACATTCTTTACCACAGTTCATAGTGTCCAGTGGATCTATTTAGAAAAACATATTTTAAAGCTGTTAAACGTTTGTCTATTTGGAACATATATGGGGAATCTTCTATGTCGGATACTGATAGAAGCTAGAAATTTCATCGGTGTCTGGAGCACAGTGGCAGTTTTAATGCCAGCATCTGAAACTTCTGTAATAGGTTAGATCAGGATGGTTATTCTGGTGTCCAAAGCTCAACCTGCTCAACAAAGATATGGGTAGTAGAGGGAATAGACAGCACATTGCTAATGAATGTGCTCCATCTACTTTCTCATCCAGTTTCTTCACATATTAGTGCAGGGTTCCTAACGGGTCACTGAACAAAACTCTTAAAATCATTGTGCAGTGATTAAACCCTACTTGACATTGATGGATTAGTCTGCAAAGGAGCCTGTGCAGCCAGCACCTTGCTGGTATTCACTTGGGAGTTAGGCAGTCTCTGGGTTTGGTGTTGAAAAGAAAAATATTTGAAGCATAGTGACTTTATGATTTTTATTGGCCTTGTTACATTGAGGGAGGAAACAGTGTTAGCTGTTGTAAGACAAATCACTTACTGTTGTCGATCTTCAGGTAGACTTCAGGCCCAGTTGTCATTTTCACAAGAAACAGTCCTCTAGGTTTGCTTCTATAGTACATGAAGTATTGTATTTGTAATTCTCAGATGTTTACATATTTCTAAGTTTCCGAGCTAGTAGAACACTTCTAACTTCCTTGATCTCAGGTCTTCTTTCTCAGCTTGGTTCTTGGCATTGGTCTGCTGTGCTGCACTGTATATTGCACTGTCCCAAAGTGCATCTTTATTTTCTGTACAATATTCTGGGTGTGCTTACCAGTTTGGGGATACCTGATCATCAGAGCTGTTCAGATTATGTAGAGGCACAGATGTCTCTTTCAAGTTGCATGTAAAGGTCAAGTTTTGTTTCCACTAAACCCAAAGGAATATAGCCTGTGGTTTCTCTAGTTTGTTTCCAAGATTTGTCCAAATTTCTAATGCAAAGGATAATGTTAAGTTTGGGTACTAATTACAGAGGATGTTCATTTTGATGAAGTTTGTGTACAAATGGCAAGAACAGATGTACGTAATTTCTGATTTTCTTAATAAATGTTTTACGTGCCTTGAAATACTTGAGATTTCTAAATGTTGTTCTCAAAATCTGTGTCTTGAAATGTGGTTTTCAATAGAATAAGGAGCTAAAAAAGAGTCTGTTGCCCACATCTTTTTTTTAGTAGTTACCACACCCTTTTTGCTTCATTCCTGTAAACCAGAGCAGGAGCTCTCTGGCAGTCACTTATGTAATGGCTCAGGCCTTGCTGTCAGTCTCCCTGCAGTTTGCTGTTTCAGTATCATGAGTTGCCTGAGCTTTTGCAGGCTGTATACCAGTTTTTCTTTCCTGTCAGAACTTCATAAACATTTGTGTAACCTAAAATTACAGCGTAACTTGTTTTCCTGTTTTGCTATCTCCAGATTCGGTTAAGGAATGCTAGAGAAAGCAGTATGGGCTCTAGTCCAAAAATGGCCTGGGGAAATAAATATTGGCATTTGACCCAGTAGGATGTATTTCATTTTTTAAAATGAAACTTACTTTTCTCCTTGTGTCTGTCCTCAAACTTGAGATAATGCAAAGCTGAATCTTGGCACTGCAGTGTTGCTGCCAACTCAAGTGATTTTTCTCTTTTTTTGCATATTGAAGCTCTTTTGTTCAAGCTGTCTTGAATATGCTGTTTGTCTTTGATTTCTTGTTTTTTTTTTTCTTTTGGTACTTGATGATAGGTTTTTAGCATTTTGAAACTTCTCTCAAATGCATTCCTTACATGATAATGCAAAAGCAGCTCTCAGGCTCTGTTCTGATGTTCCCCTGGAGTGTTTTTGATCCTACTCAAACCAGCATGTAGGTTAAAGCACCACAGTGAACACATTTGATTAGATGTTATGCCAGTGAGGTTGTTCTGGGTAGCAGAGTGTGTCAAGTGCCTGGAGCTCCTCCTGTGTTAGAGCCCTGAGGGAAGAACATCGGTTTGAATATTATGTTGAGGTCAGAAGAGAAGTTTGAGGAGGGACTGGGGAACCGAAACTACCGTATGGTTGAAGCACTTAGATGCGTTTAAGATTAATTCTCGCTTGAGGTCAACTCTCTAACTCGGTCAGCCAGCCACTTGCCTAAATTGGGCTATAGGCATTCATGGTGACGCTGGGGGAGCAGCGCAGTAACGGAAACCTAGAGGGGCAGGCTGCTGGGTTCTGCCAGATGCTGGTGGTTGGGGGTGGGTGGTACTATCCAGCTACGGTGAAGCTTTTAGCCTTAATGAGTCAGCTATAGGCAGGGGACTGCAAGCCAAGGCTCTGCCTTTCAGCTCCACTTCCTCTTAGCTGGAGAGATGATGTCACCATGGAGTGAATGCTATATTACTTCTCCTTTTATGGAGATGAACAGGCTTGAAACTGGAGTCACTCATGCAGAGGAAGTGAGTGATAAAGGCCTGCTAGGATGTTCTGTAAATGAGATGTGGAGCTTAAATTGCACATTCTCTTCTAGATTCCCAACCTTTTTCTTCTCCCATCCTAAAACATCTGAAAACAAAAATCAAGAGTTTGGAACTCTTATTAGTTTATCAATGATGCCAATATATTCAACCACAGCAGTTCAGCATTCATTCAGATTCATTGTTTTGCAGTAGAATATTTGGCTGAGGGCTTCTTATGTAGAAGAGTTCTCTCTTGTGAAAACATATTTTTGGTTTAATTAAATTTCTAATTTATGCTGAAGGTCCTGGAAGCAGTCTAAAATGCAGTCATTTATTTTTGAACTGAAGGAAGTCAAAAATTAGTTAGAAATTATGCTTTTTTTATGTATATATAGTAAAATTAATCTGCCGATCTTATTATACCAGACTGCTGCATAGCTTAAATTTGAAGGATGTTTTACTTCCTGAATTTCTGGATGCTTGAGGCTGCTGCTTCTTATAGTCACTTGAATACTATGGTGATGAGAGCTAAAGAAGAGCCTAGATAAAAAGCTTTCCTTGCCAGCTGCTCTGAAATACGGAACTGTTGCTATAATTAACTAATGAGTTGTTATTCTGGATTGTTTTTAATAAGCGACTCTGTTTAGGATTGAATAGCAGATGCAGATTTCTTTTAATCAGGCATTTCTTGATTGTGTTTTTATAAGCAACTGAGTTCATGGTATCTAGCACATTCTCTCTTGCTGAGTAGGTTGCTTGCACAACTGACAATGCAGTAAAGGCAAGTGCTGACTGAAGTTGTGCAGTACACCCATGCTGAATGATCCTTTAAAAAGGGGGGGCGGGGAGGTGTTGTCTTGTCTGCGCAACCAAATTCTGATTTGTGGTGGCACAAGTCAGTATTGTATGCAGACTGAACCCTGGCATTTAAAGCGATTCTTAATGGGAAGTCAATCTAAGCGTTATGCTTTTGTAGTTGTTAACTCTTTGGCCCTTTGGTGGGCTCCAGTTTCCTGTTGCTCAACACATTATTGGAGTTGTCTGTCTGTACACAATTAGAAGAATTCCAGCTATCCCAATGACTGCTGCTTTGCAGTCCTGGGAAAGAATTTCCCCCGGGTTGCAAACAGGAATGTTGCCTTTTATGGCAGTGTCTGCATGCTGCCGGTGACTTGCCCGCACTCGCAGGTACGTTCCTGCTGGCTTAAAGCAGAGGTGACTAACACAGCTGCAGCAGCCCGCCAGGAAAGTATGTTGGGGGAGGAAAACCTAGTGCCGAGAGTGTTTTGAACACTGTCTGTGACTTTTCCTGCCTGAGCACCTTTTAACACCTTGCTCTGTGTTAAGGCGTGGAAAAATCTTGTACTTGCCCCTTTGGGACTTCCTTAGGTCCCTCCAGGGTGCTGTTGGTAACTTGCCTCATTGCAATGAGGCTTGAAAAGAGCCTTTCAACTAACTGCAACAAAACTTGTAATAATCAAAAAGTGTTCAGTGCCAAAGAGCTTCTGAATATTATCTGATGTTGGTCATCTTTTTCTGTTGGGCAGTTGGTTACCTATCTGCTTACCAATGTGTTGCAGGGTTTTTTTTTTGTGTGTGTGCAGTGTTTTGTTTTTCTGGAATAAGGATCCTCTCCTGGAGGAGAGAGAAAGGGAGGGCATGCACTTTTTGAGTGCATAGGGCTACAGTGCCTATATGAGGAGCCCCAGCTCATAATTCCAACACTAAAGTTGGCTACTGGGAATAAGCAGCACCTTCCTTAGGGTTATCTTTTTTTTTTTTTTTTTTTCACTTTATCTCAGCTTGGCTCTGTAGTACCTGAAAGCAAGTATAACCTTTTCTAGGATAAGTGGGCTGCTTGTTTATAGTCAAACTGTCAGAACTCAGATGTTATTTGGAGGAACAATCTTGTCCTTTCATATAGCTGCTTTGTGACAGAGAATTGCACCCAAGCGTCGCACTGCTGAAGAATACTTTTCCTTAGCAAGCCATAAATGAGTCCTTAGTTATTCCCCTGACCAACTCTCGAAGGGCCCAGCCATGCAGAGGTTTGGCATGTGCCTGCTGAGCCCTCAACCCACTGGGAGCCATGAACAGGTGGGGCCTTTGGAGCTGGCTAACATCTGCTCTTTGCCTGTCCCTCAGCAAAAGGGGTGCATATCTTAAAGGCAATGAATAAAATTCAGCACTTGAAAAAATGAATATGCAATGCTAATAAAGCTGCAGTATCTAGTTTTGAGTGCTGAAGAATTTCCTGGGCCGAAACCATTTGAGTGATGATTTTCTTCTGATTCCTTTCTTCCAGTCTTAGGGCTGATCAGCTCTTTCTGAGAACAGTATTGATAAAACAGATTATTTTCCTCTCTTCTTTTGGAGTTCATCTGCATATGATCGGTTTCCCACAAAGACGCTTAAGAGCAAGAGTTGCCTATCTGTAGGGCATGAACCTGATGTTTCTCACTATTGGTTTCAAACTAATTTAAGAAAAGATAGAATCTAAATTTGGTAGGTTTACCTGCTTTTCTTATTCCATTACGGTGTGTCTGAAAGCTAGATATAATTATTTCTTCATAAACCAAGTTTATAGAAGATTTTTCTTGGTGAAGATGGCATTTATGACATTAGGACTGAAATGTTAAATTGACTTGCAGCAGCAGTGTTTGAGGGTATAGAAGGTCGTTTCAGGTACTTGAACTTTATCTGACTATAAATTCTTCTCTAATTATAGCTCAGTCTCTTGATCTTGCCCGAATCAACTTGAATGGTGACTCAGTTATGTTGCCTAAATACTCTCTGGTGGGGAGAATACTCAATGTACTTGGGTTCTGTAAGCTATTGGGGATTGGAATAGAAAGAACCAGTAGCTAAAATATGGAGACAGTCGCATCCATAAATGTATTGTTGAAGGTTACCAATTGCTGAAATAATTTATTAGAGCAATCCAGTGACCTATGTACTCTCAGAGATGTCTGAAGCTTGCTTTTTCTCTGTTTAGAGATTAGACTTCAGTCCAACACAAAATTGGGGCACAGTGTGGAAAAAGGAAAGAATGACAATAACGGGATGAAATCTTAACTGCTGTGTTACTAAGGTTCTCAGGCTGGATCATCTAATCTAGTCTTGATCGTAAGCGGGGGGGGGCGGAACCCTTAAAATCAAACAAACAAAAAACCCCACATCTGAATGGGTAACTTACAAACTAATGAGGATTTTTGGTGGCACAGTCTGTTCTCTGTGTGCCCCGAAAGCTCTTGTGAACTGTCGGTGAATAACTTGCTGTGCCAGTTCTGTTCCATGTCTCAAAAGGTCTTCCTGCCCCTGTGATGGCTACAAGCTGCTAAGGCTGTGGTGGCACAGGCACTTTACAGTCTGCCCAGTGCTCCCAGCTGGTTCCTGGTGGCAGGGGGGAGGATTGGGATGCAGACTGGAGGTGGATGAAAGGTGAAACTAAGGGAGTGTGTTTACACAGAAGTGAAGGAGCAGTGGGGTGGAGGCATGGTGGAAGATCTAGTCAGGACTGTGTATGAGGACGTGGAATCATAGGTGAAGGCTGAAAGGAGGTTAAAGATATGGCAGAAGACAGTGGTGCGCAGGCTGGGTGAAGTAGGTTCTGTAACTAGAAAGGTATTATCGTCCACAGCTGGGAATTGAACACTGGAGTTAGCTGTCTACCGGTATGTCAACTTGAGAAAGTAGGTTTCTACTGTTACCAGCTGCTGTGTTAAAACAAAACGGGATGGTGCCACAAACAAATCATCCATATAGGACTTAGGCTGCTGCTCAGTGTTATAGTTTTCAAGTCTATTCTGTACAAAATAAGTGACAAAACTTTCTCACTGGGCTTCCAGTGTTTGTTTTGGGGGCAAAAGCCTCTGAGGTGAATTTTTGGCACTTTAGGATTTGTAGCAGTTGCTCTCCCTCTTCCCACCTTCCCCTTCCATCTCCACAACTCTGCTGATAACTTTTGTAAGTCAGCATGGGCCCAGTATAATGAAGGGGGAGTGGGCTGAAGAACAAGTAGAGGTATATCAAACTGTAGCTCTGTGGTAAAGAAACATTCAGTGGGAGACTTCTATATTGTTTGCAGAAAAATTATAATGCAAACAATATTCTTTCTGGGTGAAGAAAACTAAATTGCTGTGGTGCCATTTTACTTTGGCATATGGTGGGATGTTGGGGTCTGTTGCCAGAAGAGGGGTAACCTGGCCATATTTCTGACAATACTTGTCAGAGTTTACTTGTTCCTGGGTTTGTCTTTGGTGTTGGTTTTAATTCTGTCACAGAAGTTTAATTTTAGTGTCTTAGTCTGACTACTTTTTAAAAATTTTTATTCTAGATCGAGAGGATCAGTCCATCCTTTGCACGTGAGTATAACAGTTGTCAGTGTGTCTTAATTGTGAATGCTGGGGGTGGGCTCAGTAAATCAGGGAGTAGGGGAGAGTCAAGGAAAATCCCACTGCAGTTCATCCAATATGTACGTAATCTTTTCTGCAGAATAATTTTCGTAAGAATTGGAGGAAGAAGTAACGTTTTGAAACAGCCTCTGTGTTCAAACTCCTAAAGAAATACAGCCTTGTCAATTGAATGGGCTTGGAGAAGTCCTTCAGATTTGATGCGGCTGTTGTGTTTAAGTACATTCATACTGATGAGGCTGATACAGTAACAGATACTCTTGATACAGCAGTTTCTTTTCAAGACACGGGAAAATTTGTTGGCCTTCAGTTCTGGTTAAGGAATTGGTGTGTTTCTTTTTGCAGTCAGGAGGTCTCCTATTGAAAGATTCACTTCATTACCTTTCAACCCTAGCTCTGCAGCAGCCTGGGGATTATTCCTCAGCCACTTGGCAATTTTTGTATCCATGTGACTAGAAAGCATAGTTCCTTATTGCCTTCCCTCCTACATGCACATGAACAGAACCCGCACCCAGCGGCAAACTGGCTGAGGGCTAGCCTGCAATCCAGCTGCATTGCCACCACTTGCCAGTACAACTTGTTTTTTCTTGGTTTTGAGGGAGGTGCCACAATGGCCAGAATGCAGTTAAGGAGCTCTGTAGCCCTTTTGGGGTTAGAAATATAAATATGTCCCCCTATGTCTTGTTGTGAATTAATTGCAGATTTTCTTTACAGAGGTGAATCAGGAGCTGGTAAGACAGAGAACACCAAGAAGGTTATTCAGTATCTGGCTCATGTTGCTTCCTCACACAAGTCTAAAAAAGACCAGGTAAGACCTGGGTTTAATGATGCTTTATTGCTGTACTGGTTTTGGACAATGAATATATATTGGCTGATGTTGGTAAAAAACATATCGCTTAATAAAACCCTAGATACTAACATCTGTCAGAGCACTGAGGAGGACAGTGAACTATGAAACAATACAAGTTTGTCAAAAATTGCAAGCCAGGGAACATTGTTCTAAGTAATTACTGCTTTGAATTCAGTGGAGCTACAGTGGGGATAAACTCATACAGAACCTCTTGGATTTGTGGGCAAATGCATGGGCAAGAAACGCTTTTACATGGATGTGTTGCTTATAACCAGTCCAGGTAGTGTAAAACTTTTATAGATCAGGTCTGGCTATTATATATGCTGTCTCAAAACTGGAGGATACAGTGATAGGCTAGTTGACATCAGCTGAAAACTTTAAAATTGTAGGAAAACATTAAAAGGGTGGAAACCAGCCAAGTGTTAGCAGCACATGAAAGGAGGGTGGTGATGATGGTGGGAGGACTTTAAAGATGTCTCACTTATATTTTTTTCCCCCTCCCTCTCCCCCGATGGACTATTGCCGAATTCGTCAGTTGTATCCTCGTAGGTGAGCTGCACGTTTACTGCACGTTCTGCACCAGGAATGCGTTTTCTGTCCCATTGTGTGATTTTTTTGAGCAGCTTTTCACTCCACACCAATATCACTTTCTGCAGCTAAAACAAATCCATAGACAATTCACAATTTTTTATTTTTTTTTTTTTTTGTGTGATGCACAGTAATCTTTTTGTGAGGATGTTCAATTGGAGGCTAAAGTAATATCAAATATACTCTTGTTCTGTGCTCAATACTAGTTTGAATGTAAAGTTTTCCTTGCAGGATTTTCCCAGATATACCATTCAAGAAGTATTCCCCCAGGGCAATAGGACTGGGCCAGGCTTTCAGAGAACCATAAGTGTCTAGTGTGTGTGGTGTTCCTAGTAAGATAAATGTAGTTAGGTGTTTAGCTTTCTATTCCCCACAGTGAGATGTGGTGGCACGTACAAAGAAAGATTGGTGTGGGGAAGGCTGCCCTGCAGGCAGGGTGTTCCATGGCTGTGAGCTTGTTAGCCAGAGCTGAACACGTGAAATGTTCACTGGTGAGCTGTGTAATGAAAGCCAGATGCCGAGTGTGTCCACTGTATCTCTGCATAAGAATTTTCCCGTAGTACCTTAATGTGTGGGCATGTCCTGTGCATGCAGAATATATGAATAAGGAGGCATCTCGGTGCTAAGGCAAACTGTGTGTGTGTGCACATAGTAATAACTAACTTCTGGAATCCAACCAAAAAAAAACTTTTTATGTGCTAGACTTTCAGACATATGAAGGCTTTTTCCATGGTCTGTCAGTAGCTGTATTTAGAAACATTTTCCTTTTTTCTTTTTCTTTTTTTAAGTGTGGAAAATAGAATCATGGGGTTGAGTTAAGTATTCTTCCACTGCTTATCCTTGAGCAAAATTTGAACCACTGAAGCAGAACAGGCAGTCTGCTTAGGAGAATGTTTAAAACAGTCATAAGTTGGACTGGTTAGTTTGATTCTCCCCTCCAGATTATAAGGGTTCATGAAGACAAATATATAATTTTTTTTTTTAGGATGTTGGGTATACTGGTCATGGCAGATTTATTCCTTTAAGGTTGAACCTTTATGCTGTAAGACTAGGCACAGAACTTAACTGGTGATAATATAGAAAGTAGTGGTGCTTTATCAGGAAGGTTTTCTAACTGTCTCCTGTTAAAAGTTTTAGATGTAAACCCCTGTTTTTCCAAGTATCAGAGCAAATTCAGATTTATAAGGCATATTTTTCAACTCTAGCACTCTTGTTTTGGAGACAGTGGCAGCTTCCACTGATCCCGGTGCATTAGGGTATTCAGCTAAATAGCTTCTAGCTGCATGGTGTGAATACTAAGAACATTAAACCTGGTTTTGGGGCCTACTGAATCTGATTATATAAACAGGTGTTTTTTCATTTGATGAAACTTTATGGAAGTTGAGATTGATGTCTTCCCATGTTTAGTCTCTACTTCACTACTGACTTCTTAACTCTTGTAATAGTTTTTTTACAATATGAGAATCTTTGGAGCTAATCAGAAATTAATAGGTAATAGTTGCTAATGCTTAAGTATTTGTAATGAAGATTAGGTTATTGCTGATCTTTCTCCCTCCCCCATCCAACCAACTGTTGTTGGGACTCAGTTATTTGAGAATCTCTCACATGACTGCAGAAGGAATACAAAAGCAAATCCCTAAAGTGTAAAAACCAAAACAGCAAAAACCCCTACCAAAGCAAACAAAGAACCCAAGCACCCTCCCCCATCTCTTAGTTTTTTAAATTGCATGCTGTTAAAGCTAGCCGTGAGTTCTAGATGCCTTTCTCCATACTTTCTGAAGAATAAATGGCAGGCAAAACTTCCACCTTACACAGAAATCATTCCAAAAAGTGTATGAGCAAAAACTTCAGAGTACAAGATAGATGTCAAGGTTTTTCATTGCTTAAAATTGGTGTCGTAACTTCAGAGCAATAGCAGAAGAGCACACTGAAGAGTGTACACTGCCCAACCATGAGCTAACAGATCCAGTGGCTGTTGTTACTTCTGTTGTCATGAGGAATATTGTACATATTTCAAATACATGCCAAGTATTAAATAAATTTGTTTCAGGTCAAGGAATGGCATTTACATGTGTCAGAAAACTGGCAGCATCTTAATGATAAGAACCTTAGAATTTCTAGAAAGCTTGTGATGGACAGCTTTGTGTTGTACTGGTTTTGCTTTGCAAAATTACCCTTTCTAGAATGATAATGAAGTCTCTTCCTTCAGTGAAAGATGACTGTCAAAATGTAAGGTGAAAAACCTCAACAAACTTCACCCAAAAACTTCTTTAAAATTTTCAATATAAAAGGATTATATTTTTAAACAAAGCGTACAGTGCATGCCAGTGAGGAGTGGATATATCACAGTAATTGCAACCACTTATATCTTACGTGCCATTGCCGCGGCGTGCTGAGAACTTGCTCTTTCCATTGTATTGTGGTGCTAAGGCAAGTCATAACTGACTTGACCAACTCTTTAGCATTTTCCTTTCCCCAAAGCTGCGTATCACTGTATGACTGAGCTGGCGTTCTCTATGCATTTTGCTGCCTTGGTGATTCAAGAGACTGAAAAGCCTCTAAGCTACAGTTTACCGACACCTACTTGACACTAATGACACTTTCTTCCTGAGGTATTAAATAACAGAAGGGTCTGTGGTATGGATTTCTGTTAACTTTTGATCTTTGTGTAGCTAAGCATGACCTTAGTTGTTTTTGTTTATTTATTTTTTTTTTTAGCCAAGTAATTATTGGTATCAAAGCTTGACTTTTGTTTAGAGGAGAAAATTAGCTTTTTTTTCTGTCTTCCCTCCTTGGGTTGAAATGCTATGTTGCTGGCATCTCTCACTTGCATAGTAACAGGCTGCAGTCACAAAGGCCTAGGACTTCACTGCAGGAATGAGGTGAGAGTGTTCCAGCTTCAGTACGTGTCCCAGAATAGGAGGAGGAATGTGACAGAGTTTCAAGGACTGAACCCTGGTTTCAAGGCGTTCTCCTTACAAAGCCACATGCTGGCTCTGTTGTGAGAGAGCAGATGTCCTAGCTCAGGTTCCCTTCCCAGACCTAACCACCTTGTTATACACGCTTGACAGTGAATGGAAGTGTTTGCAGCAGCTGCTTATTCTGTATATATGCAGTTCTACAGGAACTGAGGGTCTTGTTTGGCCTTGCAGTTTGCAAGCATGAAGTGAAGTGATTGTGGAAGTAAGAAATAAAACCTTGTAGTTCTTTGTACAGTTTCTCATGTATCTTCCTCTCCTTTTTTTTATAATGCATGTATTTTTAGAAGGACTGTGTAAGGACCAATTTGTTTTATAATGCACTTTGAGAATGAAAGAGAACAATTTTCCTTTAGAAATACCCTTAAATAATTTGCCCATAAATTCCAGTTCTCATGGATGAAACTTCATTTTCATCCGTTGTGCACAGGAAGTCTTGAGTACTTACTGATAACTGATAAAAAGGGAAACATTAATGCTAAAAAGAGAAACATTAATGCTAAAAAGAGAAACATTAATCTAAACTGTCACTTTCTGTCTCTAGAAGCTTTTTAGTTAATCTTGAAATATATAGAACTCCATGCTTTTAGCACAGAGGAGAAGTAATTTTTAAAAACAGCCAGGGATAAAACTGGAGCCTGCAGGGAAAAGTGTATATGCTCCAATGGTCTAGTACTTGGCAGGGATGAGATAAAGGTTCTGAATTTTTTTCTACAGCTCCAGCATTTTGTGTTCCTTGAGGGAAGGAGTGCATGAATATAGCAGCAGAGTGCAAGCGAACATGCAGTTTGTGGGATACCACTAATTCTCTTTTTTGTGTGCTTCCTCACAAAGGAGGTTTTTGCTTGTTTGTATTTTGGAAGATGTAGACTCTTAGTGCAAGCCTTTTGGTATGTTTTTGTTTTTTAAACGTTATACTTTTTCAGGCTAGTTTCTTAGCCTTCTACTAGCAGAGTTCAAGACTGTTTTGCAGGATTTTCCTCACTCTTCCAGCCTAGATGGCAAGACACTTATGGGATAAGGGCTTGATCTTGGAATGTACAGTGTTTCTCTTTAATCCTGGGAAGTCCGTGGGATGTTATGGCCAAGTGGCTTTGAAGGGCTTCTTGTTAACAGACAGCACTGGGATTCCCTTATGTTGAGGAAGGGAATAAGGTATATTTGTCAATGTTTCTGTTTTACCCAGATAACTAATGAGTCTCCTTTGAAGGTTTAAGTGATCATCTCCTGAGGCTTAATGTGGCTTCTCTACAACAGATACCAAGCTAGTGTGAATTGAAGCTTCAGCACTGGTTTGACCCAAAGTTAATGCAGTAAACTGCCACCTACTTTATTAATTTCTGATTTTGCTCTAGGGAGAACTGGAGAGACAGTTGCTCCAGGCTAATCCCATCCTGGAGGCCTTTGGAAATGCCAAGACAGTAAAGAATGACAACTCCTCAAGATTTGTGAGTATTACTATGCAGCACGGAGGCCAGTATTTTACTTGCTCTGGAGAGCAACGGACAGTGTCTGAGAGGCAGATGGGGGGAGCTGGAACTAAGTGAAGATGTTGAACCTAACATTGAGGGAGGCAGAACTGTCCAGATCATATAGCACATGAAACTGAAGGAACCCTGGTCGTGGGAGATCTAGGCTGAAACATAATTAATTTGAAGTGTAGGCTGTCTGAATGTCAGAAATGCCTGAAAGTGTTTGCTGTCTTCTTTTTTAAATCACTGTTGTGATCAGCAAGCATTGCTGATCTTAACTATTGGCTGACCTTGTGTTTTGCCTAAAACCTGCCTCACCTGTTCTGAATTTCCTTTCCTGGATTAAAAAGGGAAGGTTTACCTTTTTTGTTTACTGCTGTTACCAGATAGAATGAATACTAATTTTAATGCCATTACCTTCCTCTTAGGGCAAGTTCATCAGAATCAATTTTGATGTCAATGGCTACATTGTTGGAGCCAATATTGAGACCTGTATCCTTTCTGTGACCACTGAAAAAGAGAAGTTAAAGGCTATAGAGGTGGCAGTAATGGTACCTAGCAGTCTCTTCACAACTGCCTTTCTGTTTCTCAGGTCGAGAAAGTGGTAGGAAACACTTAAATTTATGCTTGCAAGATTACTGTTGTAGTCTCCTGTTTCTTCAAGTGGTGACCATTGTGATCATGGTGGAAATCTTTTATGAATGAATGAATTCTAATCTTAGGAGGCTGAAATGGAAGTGTAAACTGTGATAAGATGAATAGCTTTGCAATTTTGTAAGCCATTATCACTTCTGTTCAAGGCAAATAAGGATGGAGGATCACTGTTTTCCTGGTTTTGTCAGTTAAGTGTCTCTTATCGTAGTAGCTGTCATTCAGAGGCTGGCAGAACTGGGGCCAGAAACTCAGTGGGTTCTTGACCGGTAATGATTGATAAATCAATGCCCCTGTTAAATGTCATGAGGACAACATCAGGTAGTATGCATTTTTTTTTCTCCTGGCATAGAATAGGAAGTGTTTTGTGTGTCCTACCGTATGCCTTGACTCTCTGAAGATCTGCTGGAGAAGTCACGTGCAATTCGTCAAGCCAAAGAGGAGAGAACATTCCACATCTTTTACTACTTGCTATCTGGGGCAGGGGAGCATTTGAAGAGTAAGTGATTTTGTTGTAATCATGGTGTTCCCTCATCACAGTGACAGAGGGTCCAAAACACTTGTAGGCTAGGACCTGTGACTTCTCATTTCTTGGCTCTGCCTTTTAGCTATGGTCACTGCACCTCTCCTTCTGTACATTCACACCTCCCTCTGCCCTTCCCCCTGTACTTCTCAGTTCCTGAAAACTTGCTTCTCTGGTTCCTTTCTGCACTTGTCTCCTTGCCAGCAATGACTCTACACCCTTCCTTATCTAAATCACTGTCCTATGTTTAGTCTCGTCTTGCATGATGTAAACCCTTCTAGTGCAGAGATGTTCCTACTGTGAGGTACGCAGCATTTAACTGAATGGAGAACTACTTTTAGCACCTAAGCAGCTCCAGAAATCTACGATCCTAGAGCACTTGGCTTTAATACCTTAGCCTGGTAATCTGGGTCCATGTTGTGCAAGGGCTGCAGATCAATCTGGAGGAAGGACAGAACGAGAGAGCTTTTTTTCCATAGTTTCTACTGTTTTAAGAGCTGTATATTAACTTTCACCTGACTTGAAACAAATGAGGTGTCTGAAATTAAAGGCAAATTTACTTCCAAGTTAATCCTTTCTTCTTATAGACTTAGGGTGTAATGATGATTGGCATTGCTTTGGTGAAGTAGTCCAGAGGAAGGAATAGAAAGAAATAAGGCAGAAAACGTCACATTTTATCTAAAATACATTAAATATTCAGCCTGCGGTAAACCTGGGCTTAATCCCAGATTCATGCAGCACCTGCTAGCTTATGCAAGTCAGAAATTTGTTCTCTGTGGTAGCTTGTTGTCTATTACAAAAAAAAAAAAAAAAAAAAAAAAAAAAAAAAAAAAGGAAAGCAAGCCATAATAACTTCTTTCTCAATTGCTTCCTAAGCTGATCTGCTGCTGGAGCCTTACAACAAATACCGCTTCCTTTCCAATGGGCACGTTACAATACCGGGTCAGCAAGACAAAGATATGTTTTTGGAGACCATGGAGGCGATGAAGATCATGGGCATCCCAGATGAGGAACAGATAGGTATGAATCCTCTGATGGGCTTGAAAATGCAAGGAAATGAAAGAGGGAGCAGATCATATCTCTCTGGGGCTTTATTGTTCTGGGGTTCTTTGTTCTGGCTTTTTTGTTGTTCCGGTTTTGTCTGGTGTCCTCCCCCCCACCCCAAGTGAACAGTGTGCAAGTAATAAACTTAGTGGCTTTGGAGTGACCTGCCTCAGGGATCTACCAGCATAGTTTCAGTTTATACAGTTAACATTACAAGTCAAGCAGCTGATGAAAACATGCTTCTGCTTGCTGCTTTTGTTCCCTGTTTGAGGGCTGCATATCCAGTTTATGAATAACACATCCAAGATACGAGAATCTCCTCATTCTCTTGTGCAGTGCATGGCTTGTGTGCTCCCCCTATCCCTAGGCAATAGCTTTAAAGTATCTAATCCAACCACTGCTGGATTAATACTTTGAGAATGGCCTGGCCATAGTGCCTTTCTTTCCAGCTTAACACTGAACTGCTGATCAGAAATTAATATTGTCTGATGCTGGGAGCACAGTACCATGACAGTGAAGCTAGAATTATGTGCAGCCAGCACAAAGTGCAGTGATACGTATTCAGCCGAGCTCTGTGCTGTCTCATTCATGATCTGTCTCATTGGTTGGAAACCAGTGTTCTGCAAAATCTCCATTTCTAGATGTATGAAGTCCTCTAAGACTATTTTTTCTCTACTCTGAAGCAAGCATCTGTGGTGGTTTGAGGTCACCACCTCCTTTGCTGGAGGCTGCAGCTCCTGTGGCTGTAGAGAATATGTGCCTGTGCCTTAACTATTGCTCTTGTTAGTTCAGCCTCCTATAAATCCACATTGTTGTTATCCACAGTTTAATACGCTTCTTGATATCCTGAATCATCTGAGACTGAAACGGCTGTATGAAGGTGAAGAAAATTTTGCCTAAATCAAATTAAGGAATTGGCAGTCTAATTTGTGGTCAAGATGTCCTCCTATGCCATTTTTTTGAGTTGGGTTTTTGGTGTATTGTCTAAGGCATGTCTTTTTTTGTCACATAGATGGTCTATTGGTTCCAGCCACTACAGCAAAGAGAGTTTTAATGTTTAGCACTTAATGCACTTCACACTTTGAACAGTAATGTTCCTTTAGGCTTAAAAGAATAATACATACGGGAGCTGGCTGAATAGGAGGCTTGATTAGTTTTGATGTAAAACATAAACACTAGCTATGTTAATTTATGGAACAACACCAAAATAAGTTGTCTGTCCAAGTGTGAGGACTCCAGATTCAGCTGTCAAACCACTGGTTTTCATAATGTGCCACTAGGAGCATATATGTGTCTTTTCTGTTAGTCCTGATTTCGCATATATGGAGCCTTTGTTCACTGTGCTATCAAAAAGATACTGTTTTTTAAAAAAATGTGTCTGTAATGGGTAGAAATTAGGGGATTAAAAAGTCTGTAGTACAAGATCTCCTTTGCAAGTGATGGGCAGTTTACCTTGCTCAAGGCAACTTGAAGCTCTTATGCAATGAGCTTTCATTGATACATGGTGGAAACTGAATTGATGCTATGGCACTGAAAAATGTCTTTCCTGTCTTAGCATCTAGTGTTACTTTTTTGATGTGCATCATTCAAAAAGTATGGGTGGGGTGCTTCAGCATGCAATTAGTAATAGTTATGGTACAGGCACTTTTGCCCACATCCTGCTGCCCTTCATACATTATAAAGTATGTATGTATGGTCTACAGACCTTGGTCAGGAACCTGAAAGTGGATATGTGGTTAAAGGAACAAAATCTTCCTTCTCTTAATTGGTTTGTACTCTTAATGACTATCTTTTTCCTGTGTTTAGCAGTAGTCATTGAGGAAAACAGTTTTATCAAAAAATAGAGATGATGTAGGATGGTGCATTACCCTCAGTCCTGACTCCCACTTTACTATAGTGATTTTGAGAATGGGTAAATTTCCAAGCTGTGTAGTCTTGCATAGGAGGGACAGTGAAAGTCTTGTGTCCTGAATAGGAGTCAGAGTAATTACCTGTGGTGGTTATTCCCAAATTCCAGAAGGATCTTTGGGATATTGAGAAGGGCCTCATAACCATGTTAGGAAAGGTAACTGGGTCATATTAAGGCTTTTGCTAATGTCTGACACTAAGCTGTTGTTATTATTATTTTTAAAGGTCTTCTGAAGGTTATCTCAGGTGTTCTTCAACTTGGCAACATAGTGTTCAAGAAGGAACGTAATACAGACCAAGCCTCTATGCCAGACAATACAGGTAAACAATCTCCTTTTCCCACCCCAAGGCAAAATGCAATAAAAAGCCTGTGGGGAGTTGTTGCAAGTAGAATAATATATTACAGCACATAGAGAATGCTGGAGTCCTGTTTTTCTATGAGGCAAATAATTTGTTAAAGGAGCCGACATGCTCCTTCGTAAAAATACACAGTTTTGCCAGGCGTGTGTTGGCAGCCACTCCTGGGCAGGAATGTGACACTGTTCTTGTGACAGGGCTGGGCAGGAAGAACACGTGATGACCAGATGAAAAGGGTTACTCTACTGGAATATGTAGTGTGTGTGTTTTAACCAAGCTAGGAAAGATTGCCCCTACAAACCTATATTATCAGACTCTAAAGAATGTTCTTTGCTGACTTTTTAATTAGGCTTGTAATTGTAAGAGTAAGGTGGATAGTTTTCTGGTGGGTATAAAGTATGGGTACATATTTTAATTGTACTGCCCATTGTTGCATGTGTAAGTAGTACCATGTTTTGCATGATGGAAGGCTACCTTTTGGAAGGCTTAGCTCTTAGACCTACTTTATAGATGTACTGCAGAAATAGAAGAGGTTGCTAATTTATCTTTAAGTGTTTATATTTTTGGCTGTTATTATTATGGGAAATATGTTCTAAATGGTGTTTTGGATCTTTAATACAAAATACAGAGTTGCCTCAAAGACTAATCAGTAGATGAAGACAAAGCAATTGTCTCATTAACCTGTTCTTCATTTAACATTTTTTCGAAGCTGTTTCATTACTCTTGTGGGAAGGCAGTTGCAGGAAATGTTTTTCTCTTGCTTTCTGTGAGAAAAACAAAGTAACGTTAATCTTTTTGTTGTTTCCTCTTACCGTGTTTAGCTGCTCAAAAAGTGTCTCACCTTTTGGGTATCAATGTGACGGATTTCACTAGAGGTATCCTCACTCCTCGCATCAAAGTCGGGCGAGATTATGTCCAGAAAGCTCAGACCAAAGAGCAGGTATGCATTCTCTAAAAAATTAACAAGAACTTCAGTCTTTAATCTTGCCATCACAAATCTAAAAAATGTATTAGAGGTTTCTGTAGCATTTAATAACTCTCTTTATGACTGCAATGTACAGCAACTGCACTTGGATTTGTAACGCACAAATTGCTTCTAGTATTTGCTCAATTGACCTGTACAAAGATAGAAATCATCCTGCCCCTGTAACACTTTTTCTCATCTGTAAGAGAAAAAAAAAGGCAAATTCCCTAATTTTGGTGACTGCCTGTCCCAAGGGAATAAGTTCGTTCAGTGCTGTATGCAAGGATGACATTTTAAAGTTGCTGTAATACAGAAAGCACCATTTTTTAGTAGGTCAGCTACTAGGGTAGAAGAATTTGCTGCTCACCCTTGAAACTGATTGTAGATTTTATAACACTCTTGAATCAGGTTGTGTTCTAAATGAAGCCTGACCTAGGAGCTAGTGGCCTCCTCAGTGGAGCAAAGCCCCTGTGCTTACTCACTGCTGCATGGCTTCTTTATGAACATATCCTTATTGTCAGTGTAAATAAATATCAAAGAGTAGTCTAGGAATAGTCACAGGCTGCATTTCCATGCTGCCTTTCCATTTTGATACTTAATTTCTTATTATACATGGTATTTCTGTGTCAATTGCAGGTAGGGTAGTAGCATGGAAGGGGAAAGGATTTGGCTTCACAAATCCTAAACGAAAAAAAAATAAATGCTTTTCTTTGGGCCCTTGAAGTGTGCTAGAGTCTTTGGAGGTGAATGGGCATATTTTTTCTTTCTTGAATACCAGACATTGGTTTCTCGAACAGGCAGGATCCTGAAATTTGCCTTGACACACTAATTTAGTAAGAGAAATTCTTTGCTCTTGTTTACGGAGTATTGCAGTGCCATCTGCTTTTCATTGGGAATAACCTCTGAAATTAGCCTTTTTCAGTGAGTTTAGTGGTGGAAAAAAAATCTTAGACTACAGTTGGGCCATTAGATGCCGAAACAGTATAGTCTATGCCTTCCTTTGGATTATAATGTAAGACCTAATCTTGTGTTTTTTTCTGTTTAGGCTGATTTTGCAATTGAAGCACTGGCTAAAGCCACTTATGAACGTATGTTCCGGTGGCTGGTTATGCGTATCAATAAGGCATTGGATAAGACCAAGCGACAGGGTGCATCCTTCATTGGAATCCTTGACATTGCTGGCTTTGAGATTTTCGAGGTAAAGAGATGCCAGGTCTTTGCACTCAGCAGAGTTTACCATGGAGCAGACTGCTGAAGGAAATCACTTCAGAACTGGAAAAGAACAGTATAGCTTTGGAAAGGATGTGTATTCCCCTTTTGTTAGTTGACGTCTCTGCTGATGTGAACTGTCAAATAAGTTGTTAACTAGCTTTAGTGGCTCATTCTTTAGTATTTTATGTGTTCTACAAATGTTGTATTTCATTGCCATATATTGTGGTGCTTACATCCTTTTTGGCCACATGTGTTAGAATTATTTTAACTTCACAGTTCCAGGTGTATTTGATTCTTAATAGCTAACAGTTTGAGTTTGCTAACCTGCAAAAAAGTATTTTAAAATGTCATGTAGAGTTATGGACCACCACTGGACTTAAAATTTTATGTCACATTAGTCTGTCCCAAAACATTTAAGGCATGACCTACTGAAAGCTATTAGCATAATTAAAAATTATTGTAAATGGTTTCTTCTTCCTGCTGCTGAGTTTTGTAAAAGATAAAGATGGGATAGACCAAATCAGATCCAACATAAATTTTGACCTATGTGTGCTCCCTTCTGCAAGAAGCTTGAAAATTGGGGATTGGAGTGTAGTTTCACATACAGCTAAATGGCTTTTAACAGTAGGTCCTTGGTGCAGAAAATGAGTTTCCCATCTGCTGCTCCTGGCTACAACAACTTTTACTGTTCATCTCTCTAGCCCTGTGGAAAATATTTTCTTGGGGTGTTTTAGAATTGAATCACCCTGCAAAAGGGGATCAGCATAAAAACTGATGCAAGATAAATGTAGGAGAGAAAGAGCTGAAGGAAAGTTGAGGGAGAGATGGAAAAGAAGGAAACTGGGAGCTCCCTCTATAGGTGGCAGTGAAGAGTTAGGCCAAACCCTTATGTCTATGAAACAACAATTTTAGAATGTGGCTTTGCATTATACTTAGCCCGAAGCAACCACAGGCTGCCATCAGAAAAGACCTATCCTGCCATTATCCCAGCCAGGCAGCTTATATCAATCACTGTTATGCTGGATCTGGCTCATGTGCAGCTGGAAAGTGAATTGGATAAATTTATTCATCAAGTAGAAAACTAAGACACAGAAAAGTTGTTGGTGTTTTTTCTTCCTTTTTTTTTTTTTTTTTTTTTTTGTTCCCTTACCCCTCTCTGATTAATCTACCCTTTAGTTTCATGGTGGCTGGATCTCATGAAAAGGAGGGGAGTGGAAATACATGGTTAAGAATTACTGAAACATGGAGGAAGTAGAACAGGACCATTGTCTTTAGCAGCTGCATTATATTTAGTGTTATCTAACATGAAAATGCACGATGGGTTAACCTTGTCCTTACAGTTTGAAGAAATCTGGAGATATTGAATAAATTTCCCTCAATTTTCTTGTCTGATTTTATATATGAGGATTAAAAGGGGACTTTCCAGTCCCCGTGCTTTTAGGAATTTGTCTTCAGGCTTCTGTTGCTTTCTTTTCCTGTGAAGACGACTTGCCAGCTCTGAGTTTGTGAGAAAACCAGAGTCTTTTCTGTTCCCGGGTTAAGTAGCTGCAGTAATTCTTCTGCTGTTTACAACTAAACATTCTTTTGCAAAGTCTGAGGAACAGTGTTTATGAACTTCCCAAGGGACTGCAGCAGTGATGCAGTGGTGGATGACAGGAAAGGCAGCTCATAAGCAAACGGGGTTATTAACAAAGGGCTGTCCACCCACACATAACACTAGCTTAAATTCCTGAACTACAAATGTGATCTTTCGTGCTAAGAGAATAATAAGTGTGTCTTCAAAAGCAACTGTTCCAACATCTTTCTACCTTTTTCTTCATTAGCTGAACTCCTTTGAGCAGTTGTGTATTAACTACACAAACGAAAAGTTGCAGCAGCTCTTTAACCACACCATGTTCATTCTGGAGCAAGAGGAGTATCAGAGGGAGGGCATAGAGTGGAATTTCATTGACTTTGGCCTGGATCTGCAGCCCTGCATTGACCTCATAGAGAAGCCGGTAAGCTTGTTCTTCTACCATCGAGCAGCAAGAAGTAGCTGCACTAATTTTGTCATTGAGCACGTAACCTCTACCTGTAGACTGGAAACTAGCTTTCTAGCTTTTGTAATCCTCTACTGACATTGAGGTATGCTTAGAAGCAGAAGTGAACAGTTTCCTCTTTGTCTGAAAGGATGTCACCAATAAATCTGTTAGTATCACTTCTGTAGTGAAAATAGATCTAGTCAGCTACGTTTTCCTTGCGCTAAATTGTCCTCATTTGTGTAGATCTGCATGGTGCTAGATGTGTGGCTTACCATAGGTAGTGTGAACTTTCTAACTTAATTGTGATGAGAAGCTGTGAATGTCTATTGTTTTCAGTCTGCTCTAATGAAACCTGGAAATTTATAAATTTCATAGTAGATGTTCCAATAGTAAGGACTAGTTTGTGAAGTGTTCTGCTGTGGTCTTCAGCATTTAGACACCTGGATATTTGGAGAACAACATGATAGTGTTCCTTCTATTAAAAACATTTGTTTCTACATAAAACAACCTAGACAAATGTCACGGAAGGCACATTCTTATAAAAATGGTTAAAATTCGGATGAGGATTTAGAAGAATTATTAACCATTTCTGTTAGCGTGGAAGTAGTTGAACTGATACCACACAACAGGGGAATGTGATGGGGATCAGGCTTAGGTATCGTTTTCTTTTCTTAGTCATTTAAAGGTGTTAGTTATTGATGTAGTCATGTATTTAATAATGTTTTGATGTCTCCCTTCTTTAAGGCTGGGCCTCCTGGTATACTGGCCCTGCTGGATGAAGAGTGCTGGTTCCCAAAAGCAACAGACAAAAGCTTTGTGGAAAAAGTTGTACAAGAACAAGGCACCCACCCCAAATTTCAGAAGCCAAAACAGCTGAAAGACAAAGCTGACTTCTGTATCATACATTATGCTGGCAAGGTAAAGAATGCGTAGCTAAAATGTGACCATTGGAATGTCTGCTGTATTTTTCTAATGCATAACCACTGCTGCTTAGAAATGGTTGCTTACCAAAATGGCTGCCTATGGGAAACCAATGAAAGATATCACAAAGTTGCTCCATTGCTGTGAACCTTACAGAGCCTAAGGGGATTTTCCTGCAAGTTATATATGTATAGTTCAAGGCATGTCAAACTGACACCAGTTTAAATTTGTTCTCTGTGATTTGGTGGTATTAGAGGTACTTTTCAGAAGCCTTGCCTCAAGACTTCGTCACCAAAAATGATGATGCCAGGGTTTTTTTTTTATCACACTCTGGGTGGTGCAAACTAGGATTGCAAATCCATTCCCTTTACTGACAGGGCAGAACAGAACATGCACCTCTTTGTTAGGGATTGAAATTTGTAGGTATGCTTGCTTAGATGGCAAATCCAAGAATAATTAGGTAATCTGCTGTTGATTGTGCAAACCTCACTGCTACTTTTGTAGATTTTGCAGGATCTCATATCTTGTGCTGCAGAAAATTCCCCCACCAAGTTTCTTGACATGTTTGTCTCCTCCAGGTGGATTATAAAGCAGATGAATGGCTGATGAAGAACATGGATCCACTGAATGATAACATTGCTACTCTTCTCCACCAGTCGTCAGATAAGTTCGTGTCTGAGCTGTGGAAAGATGGTATGTAATTAAACTTAATCTCATTTGTTTTCTCTTGTTTTATGTGGAAGAGTTTGTTTGATGATCAGAAGTCTGTGATGAGTTGTGTTGCTTTTTTCCCCTGAAGAGTAAGCCACTAAGATTATCATTATCTGGAACCTACTTTTTTTAGATCATGGTGTTTCCTTAAAAGTTCACTGTAACTCGAGAGAAAGGTTCACTGGCATCAATTTATGTTAAGCTTGCTGCATATATAGCAAATATTTCTCAAAAACAAGAATGCCAGGATAAAATATGAATGCAGCATTGTGTCCCAGCAGCCTGCTTAGCTGCAACGCTCAAACACAAGATCTGAGGTTGAATTTATGTTTTCAGTCCTGCAACTAGTGTGTTCTTTCTGCAGTGTTGTTCAGTATTTTACTCTATCTTCTCTGGGTTTATCTGCTTTTGAGTCTTACTGCTGCTGTCACTTTCTGTGGTGGGTTTTCTTTGACGTCTCTGTCTGTTGCAGAGATGCAGAACGTTCAGAGAGCCTATTTCTATCAACACTTTCCTATTCTTCATCTAGAACCAGGTGACTGAGAAACAGCTGTTGTGTCGTGTGTAATGCATCCTAGAGCCATGCAAGAAATGCTTCCGTTAACTTCTCTTTGTCCCTTTGTCATACCTGCTTGTCTCTCTTGTTCTTTTCCTCTGCTTTGTGCTAGTACCTCCTCACGGACTTTAAAACAAAATCAAAACTCTCACCTCTCAAATGGATACAGGAAAAATACAGACACGTTCAGGTGCTAAAGGTTGCTTTTGCAAGACTTGCATAGGAAGAGCTAAAAGAAAATTCCTATAAACTGTTTGAACATAGAGCTAGCAAGGCTGTTACTCTTTGCAAGGTTTGGAAGGAAGGTTTCTGAGACTGCATTTAAACAGAAATCCAGTTTAATATTGATTCTAGTATGGGGATTTGACTTCAACTGCTGACCATTTAAAAGAAACCCAGTTTGGCAGAGGAACCAGTACTGCATGAAAAATGGTCATCAGCAACATGTACCTAACAAGGCCCTTGCTGTGTGAGGCTCCTTTTGGACTTGAGATGTTGAGTGAACCACAGCTGATCATTTCTCATTTATTGTTCTTAGCTGAGTCTTCTGTTGCAAGTGACTCTCCTTTTTGCTATGTTGATGTAGATTGCAGGGCTCAAGATTTTTAAGAGGATTTTTCCGGCCGCTATCTGGGACACTCTCCTGTGGATTTTCTTGTGATGTCATCTAGTAACATAACCTTCTTTTCTCTCTGATAAGACAACCTTGACCCTATTTTAACAGCTGATCTAGAAGTGAGCAGTTCTAAACTAATATTAGCTGTAAATCAGAGTATCCTTTCTTGCTGCTTCTTTTGTAGGGGTTTCTCTTTGCAGTTTTTTTTTTAAATCAGAAACCACTTGAGTAGAAGTTGATGTGTTGTTAAGATTGGGAGCTTGAGTGTAGGTGTCAGCCAGCCACTAAAGATAAAGTGAAGTAGTACCTTGGAGCCGTTAATAAAAATGTACTGGAGGTTTGGAAATTTATAGTGATACAGTTTGTTTTGATTGGGTAGGTGAATTTTTATCTCCATGTAGAAGAAGAAATAGTGCTTTAGTTTCTTCTTGCCACTGCTATTCTCAGATCTATCTGGCTTCTGTTGAAAAAAGGGATCTGTGCAGTCCACCCATCAAGATGATAGCTTCATTGGTGCTTGGATGTCACTGCAGCATAGTGGAGAAACTGTTAGGGCGGGAGGCTCTGACTTTCTTCTAGTGATATTGTTCATGTCTCTGTCATAGAGTACTTGTACTGCAAAAATAACTCAAACAGTGGTACCTTGAGGTTTGTTTTCTCTCATGCCTTTTACCATGTTTGCTCAGTTTACAAGTAGATATGACTTTTCTCATCACCAGTCATGGTAGTTCTGCCTGTAATGCAAGAGTGAGGCTGGCCTTTTTCTCTAACTGTGGCCCCTCCTGGATCAGAGTTAACTAATAGTTGACTCTGCTGGGCTAGCAGCTGGAACTCTTGGTTTGTTGTTTTTCATTGTGACCTAACCAAATAGAAACATCTGAAACTCACTTCTAAATTGCTCTTCCAGAGCTTCCATCCAGAGCATCAGCAGAGTATGTTTGGGAGTAAGTTTGACCCCATCACTCAAACTTCCTGTAGAGAGCTGTTGCTTTTTTTCCTTCCTGCTCCTATCCCTGCACAAATTCTGTACAGGAGTCGACATCTGTGTAGAGATGAAGCAAAAAGGATCCTGCAGCTCCTGTCATTTATCCTGTTCTACCCAGATGTTCTTTGTTCATTCCAATGCTTCCTTTGTTTGTGGCAGAATTTTAACACTCTGTCTTATGTTCTCTCTAGTTGACCGTATTGTTGGGCTGGATCAGGTAGCTGGGATGTCAGATACAGCATTGCCAGGGGCCTTTAAAACCAGGAAGGGTATGTTCCGAACAGTGGGACAGCTCTATAAAGAACAGCTGGCTAAACTCATGGCTACGTTGAGGAACACCAACCCCAACTTCGTCCGTTGCATTATCCCCAACCATGAGAAAAAGGTAAAGACATTTACAACAGTACAGCCTGTGCAGTCTTACATGGGCTTCTGGAGACATGTGGCTGGGTTACTATCTTGTGTCAGGTTTTGCAAGAGATCTTAAAGAGGTCCTATTTTCTCAGGATATCTTTTTAAGGTCATCCTAAGTAAGCGTACTCTTACCAAAATTTTGGAGACTGATCTTTGCGGTGGTTCTTTAAGTGGCATAAAAGCTTTCAATTGCTTCTAACTGGAAAAGAGAGAACTGGCTGCTTTACAAAAAAAAAAAAAAAAAAAAAATAAGAGAGAAGAGAAGGAAGCAAAGGGGTAAACCCCTTTTGTAAAAGCATTGTGGTATTTATAAAATATGCTTTTTCTGCAATAGGCTGGAAAACTAGATCCCCACTTGGTCCTTGACCAGCTTCGCTGTAATGGAGTGCTGGAGGGAATCCGTATTTGCCGTCAAGGTTTCCCCAACAGAGTTGTATTCCAGGAATTCAGACAAAGGTAAGGCCTAGAAAAGGATCTGAAGCAATCTTTACCCTGGCAAAGTTAAAACCTAAATGCAAAAATTGAAGTATTTAATTGCAAGTAGATTGCTACTGTTTTCAAACGTGGTGTTTCCTGACACAAAGCCTCACAAAAGCATCTTTGACTTCTCTAGTAAGTGTAGAGATAAGATGAGGCATAGAGGATCCCCTCGAAGATTGCTGCCTCATACTCTGTTGTCTAGAGATACAGGGTTTTTTTTCTTCTAACAAGGCTGTAAACTGTGAAACTCATAATGGCATAGGAACACATTCCTGATTTTTTTTTTTTTTTGCAAATATACTTTTTTAACTAGTCTAATGCTTTCTCCTTTTCAGATATGAAATCTTAACTCCAAATGCAATTCCCAAAGGATTTATGGATGGAAAACAGGCTTGTGTGCTGATGGTAAGACATCCTAGAAACTCTGCTTGAAATAGAATAAACTTTGCGGATGTGGTTTGAAAAACAGATTTATGCATGTTACATATATCTCGTACTCACAAGACCAAAATTCCAAAGTCAGATATTCTGTCTGAGAGGAGGGTGCAAAAAGCTTTCTTTTGGCTTCGCAGATGGAGGCTTTTGACTAGCATGAGGTCCAATAATCCTAGGCAAAAAGGATCTTTCTGTTTCTACAGATGCATATACTTTGATATGCCAGCACTATTCATGGAATCAAAATGCTTAGAAGCATTAATGTTATCTTTAGCACATGCTTGAAGTATGAGCTTCAATAAAGTTTTTGTAATGGCCTGTTGATGACAAATGCTTTCAGTGAAGGCTCCAATTACTTTCTGCAGAATTGCCTGCTTCAAAGGGAAAGCTTTGGCTCTGTAGCTTGAAGATGAAGGGAGACTGAATTGAATTTGGCTGTAAGGGATTCCCTTTTTTCTGTCTTAAAGGAGTATACCATATTCCTCCTAACTAGTAAAAGGGTTGACAGCAAATCCTTTAAAGGACAGGGAAGTTGGTTGGGGTGTCTTTTTCTGACAAACATTAGGACTGGGAAAAAATAAATAGGAATGTTCAACAGATGTGTTTCCTTTAGGAAAGGACGTGGGCTCTTGGGACTAGGCATACGTTCCTCACAGCATCCTTCTAATTCTGCATACTTGCTGTGGTGTTGTATTAAACTATGCTTTCTATCATATTTTCTGTCTTGGATTACCTTGCTTTCATGCCACACTTGGCTGAGCTCCAACTCATCTCTGGTTCAGAACTTTGTTGGGAGCCAGCAGCTTTGGTTGGCTCATTGTAGGGAAGGGGTCTCTTACAGCCATGAGACACAAATATGTTTGATGTTTTGCGTGAAGCAGTCTTTGCAGGAGATGAATTCTTCTCTCTTTTGTCTTAGATCAAAGCATTGGAGCTGGATTCCAACCTTTACCGAATTGGACAGAGTAAAGTGTTTTTCAGAGCTGGAGTTCTTGCTCATCTTGAAGAAGAGAGAGACCTAAAGATCACAGATGTCATTATTGGCTTCCAAGCATGCTGCAGAGGCTACCTGGCCAGAAAGTAAGGACCGTATTTTGTAAAGTATGTTATAAACACGTGTATTTCTCCCATTCAGGTACAAGTTTATCTTCAAAAAAAGCAGACTAGAATTTATTTTTTGTTAGAAAGGCCATGATATTTTTGTTGTATATAACAGTTGATGGTTGTTTTAGGGTTTTCTGATCTCTGTAATGCCAGACTTCTGGCACCTGCAAGAAACTCCATGTGCTGTTAGCCCCCATAGTACCAGAGCAGTAAAGTCTATTCCTCTTTTTAGGAATACCATACAGCAGGCAAAGTTTTTGACAGACGTGCTGCAAACTGCAAGTGTGAAACTTAAAAGGTCTTAGTACAGTACTGATCCAGGACGTGCAGGATTTCTCTTAAGCTATTAGGTAGTGCTGCAAATGGTACAGTTCTAAAAACAAAAGTAGTATCTGTCAGATTGGCAAGAAAGCACACCTCTGTTTCCAATCTCCCTTTTTTTGAAGTGAAAATAGCGAGGGTTTTCAGATTAGAACACATTAGGGAAAAACTTCACTAAATATAAAATTGAATAAAGGAAAGGATAACCTCTCTTACCTGAGCAGAAAAAACTTGAAAAGGTAGAGGTCGTTCACTGGAAATTTTGCTATTGTTTTTTAGGAGGAAACCTTCTAAAGTAAAAATGTAGAGGTATCTAAGAAGGGGCTTGGTGGAGAGAATTGTGTGCTGCTGTGGGTTCCTTTGTCTGATCTCTGCTTCTCTTGCAGGGCCTTTGCCAAGCGCCAGCAGCAACTGACAGCCATGAAAGTGCTTCAGCGAAACTGTGCCGCCTATTTGAAACTGCGGAACTGGCAATGGTGGAGGCTGTTCACCAAGGTAATGTTTTTCCCTTTGCAATTTTGACACTTTGGTTGCAAATTCAGCCTCTCAGGTTGAACCAAAGCACAAAACCCACTTCCTCTACAGTTGGGCTGGCTTGCAACTACACCTTTATTCATATAGGCAGAGCATCTAATAGAATATTTTATAGCTATGCAGTATGCCTGCATAAACCAAGTGCAAGGCTATATCCAAATAATGTTGTGGAAAAGCAGATATCATCTCTTAATGCTTTCTGCCTAAGAAGAGTAAGAGGATTGCCTGGTTTGGTGGTATGGTACTTCGAAGAGTTGCTTACTACGTGGCTAGCCAATTTAGCTGGACAAAAATCTTTATTACGGGGGTGGCTTGCCTTCTCTTCCTCCAGGGTTGTAAGAGCAAAGGAAAAGCATTGAGGTCTGATCTCGCTGTTAGACTTGTAGATTTTTTATTTTTTTTTTTTACCTTTATAAAGACAATGAACATATGAAAAAATGGTCTTTTTTTTCTAAATGTATGTGATTTCTTGCTTTCTAGCCGTGAGACTTTGCAGCTAAATGAGAGTTAAAAGCAGAGTTTAAACTTTTCTTTTCTTTCCTGTGAAATGACTCCTAAGGGTTTTTGAACCCAGAGATTGGTGGTGTTTGCTTTTTGTTTACATTGACCTACCTGGGAATTTTCCCGCTGTATGAGGGTCTGGAATTTATGCAACCCTTTCCTGATGAAACCCATCCCAGAGAAAAGTTGGGCAGGCAGAAAGTGTGTTGTTGCCAGAGTAGATAACATCTAGTCCTCTATGATCCTGCCAGTGTTCACAACAAAATAATTGGTCAGACCTTCAAACATGACATCTAGAATGTTGTTCTATTTGGTGCTTATCAAGTACAAGAGCATTTCTTCATGTTTTCCTTGCTCCTTATACATCTCATTCCCTTGGTTTCCCTTTCAGGTGAAGCCCCTCCTGCAAGTAAGCAGACAGGAAGAGGAGATGATGGCCAAGGAAGAAGAACTAGTAAAGGTCAGGGAGAAGCAGCTAGCTGCAGAAAATAGGCTGAGTGAGCTGGAGACTTTCCAGGCCCAGGTGAGTTTGCAAATCTCATGTGTAAAAGTCATTCTCTCTACCTGGCCAACTGCTTGAGAGCTTCTCCTTTGCTTTATTGGTCTGATAGACAAGCTGCAGGATTCCAGCTTGTTGAAATATGTGACTTGGCTGCCATTTTCTTTGACTTCCTTTGCCCTTCTTCCCAGCTCAGTTCCTCTAGCAGGTCATTTTTTACAGTGACCACCTAATGTCCTTCTGTAGAAGAAAGTCTCCTTTGTCTGAGTTATAGGAAGCTGGTTGAATTCAACCTTGTCATTAATTAATGGAATCCTTTTTGTTTGGAACACAGAAGGTGGCAGCAGGATTATTTTTCTGTAGGACTGATAATTATTTGTGTTACGTTTGCAGGGGAAAACTAGACCATCTCCTTATTTCAAATGGATATGGTCTTGAGAAATTTGTTAAGGCTAACGTGGTTACACTGCATGGTTTGTGAAAAAGAAACACTTAAACTGTGTTTTGATATTTAGCTTTTGATGAGCAGCAGGAGACTACTGCAATGATTAATATTTTAACTGTGGAACACAGGAGCACATAACAAATTGTGAAGTGCTTTGGTAAATTGGAGCTTGTCTTATTTCTGGCTTTGTGTTCAATGTAGCTAATGGCAGAGAAGATGCAGCTGCAGGAACAGTTGCAAGCAGAAACTGAACTCTGTGCTGAAGCTGAGGAGATAAGAGCCCGCCTGACAGCCAAGAAACAAGAACTGGAGGAAATATGTCATGACCTGGAAGCAAGAGTCGAGGAAGAGGAAGAACGGTGTCAACATTTGCAGGCTGAAAAAAAGAAAATGCAGCAGAATATCCAGGTAATGTCTTAGGAATGCTGTCTCTTGTTTAGTAAGGATGATATTAAGGGTCAGAATGATTCCTTTTTCTCAGCTTGGAGGGAAATAGGAGACAGAGAGGAAAAATAAGCATAGAAAAATCTATCTGTGGAAACAGCAATAGAACACAGCAATTCTGTTGCTGAGCCTGAGGCGTTCAGTCAGTCACCTGGAATGAACTATTCCATTCTTGAAGATAAAGGCCACTTGTCAAATAATTAGACAAGTCTTTGCTTAAGCCAGATGTGTTAGGAATGGTAGAATCCTTCTTTGCAAAATAGCATTGTTTATTCTGCTAGAAAACTTGTTCATTAGAATGTAGTATGTTGCATTAAGTCACGACAGAGATGTCACTTATGGAAAGTATGAATAATACCTTGAAGGAAGGGTAAAGAAACCTTGCGAGTTCCAGTATTGCTACTGTGCTGTTACTCTGGTTAGTGAGCAGCACTGACAAATGCCTTGCTTTTCTGTGGATGTTGCGAAGGAACTAGAGGAGCAGCTTGAAGAAGAGGAAAGTGCACGGCAGAAGTTGCAGCTAGAAAAAGTGACCACAGAGGCCAAATTGAAGAAACTGGAAGAAGATGTGATGGTTCTGGAAGATCAGAATCTCAAACTGGCTAAGGTAAGACTCCTGCAGTTTCTTATGCGGGCTAAAGATGCACAGGTGTTTCTCCTGGAACCACCCACTGAACACTGACCTTTCCCATATTACGAGAAAACTTATGAATTAATTAAATCTTGTCTTTGGCAACTCTGACCTGAATTTTTGAAATTAGCTGCCTGCCTGTATTCTTTGCAATCAATATTGTATGATATTTAAACAGCCTTGGCTAAATAACGATTTATGAGCAAGTGTTTTCCGATACATTGTTATGCCAAACGGTATCAAGGTATTTCATAAAAAGACTTCCCTTTCAGCTTTGAAAGGGCTATCAAATACAGATCTTTAAATAACAATTTATTTGAATATTATCTGTAATCCTGAAAGGATTCCTTTTGTTCCAAGTTTCCTTGTAGCAGGAGTAGGCACTCATGATGTTGACATCTCTAAGCACAGTCAGCTCTGGAAAAATCTGTAATTCCAGCAGCTGCTTTGACACTGCCTTTTCAATTCTGCAGGAAAAAAAACTGTTGGAAGACAGAATGTCTGAATTTACAACAAACCTGACAGAGGAAGAAGAGAAATCTAAGAGTTTAGCCAAACTCAAGAATAAGCATGAGGCCATGATCACAGACCTTGAAGGTAGTTTTGGGTTTTGTTGTTTGATTTTTTTGTTTGGTTTGTGTTTGTTTTTAAAGACAGATCCTGCAAAGGACTTGCCTGTTTAGGTGGTTTCTTGTTAAAATGTGTTGAACTTCGGTTTCATTTCTAGAGCTGTAGTCCTCTCCAGTTTCTGAGGGGTTAAAAATTAGTCTATAGTGTGTATGCTATTGATCGGTTTGCTAGAGCTGTTCAGTGGCTGGCTGAAGGTTATGTGCCTCATCAGCTGAGCCCTTGATCTAAATAAAAATCCTCTCCACAGCAGCAGACCAATGGAGAAGAGAGGCTGGTTCTCTTTCTTCTCCAGCTGTGGAAGTGTCTCCACTTTTCTACTTCCAGCAGCATCACTCTGTCAGGGTTAGTGTGGTTTCTGATATACCGTTTGCACAAGTTCTTCAGAGTTCAAGGCACTTCATCTGGAGACTGCCCAGGCTGACACGGCAGGAGTGAGCCTGTTTAGTTTCAGTAAAGGGAGAGCAGACCTTGTGTTCAGCGTCACATAATGAGTGCTTATGCTTGGGTGGTGGGGGTGTTGGAAGAGACTGGCATTGTTTATTACAGTGAAAGGGTGGAAGGAGGTTTGGCTCTAAGATGAGGGAAAGGGAAATTGCCCAGATATGCTTTGAGTGCAAACTATGGGGGTAGCTGCATGAATAGGTCTTGACAGAATAATGCATTCCAGCTATAGTTTGGACAACTGTATTATTAGGAAAGAAGCTATTGCTGAAATAGCTTTATTTTTTCTGCTCGTACAATGTTCTTTGAGTACGTGTCGTCTGTATAACTTAATGTGTCCCCATCTCCATCAGAGCGTCTCCGACGTGAAGAAAAACAGAGGCAAGAATTGGAAAAGACTCGTCGAAAGCTTGAAGGAGACTCCAGTGATCTGCATGACCAGATTGCTGAGCTGCAGGCTCAAATTGCAGAACTCAAAATGCAGCTGGCCAAGAAGGAAGAGGAGCTGCAGGCAGCCTTAGCTAGGTGAGGACCTGACCTGTGGGTTCAGGGACTGCCCGTCTGGGAAGTATTTCTTGTCTTGTGTCACTTTGGAATAGGGACTAAACAGCATCTGTGGCTGTTGTATTTCTGTGTATGTGAACTGTTAAGATCCACATCCTCAGCATCAGAGTTCTTTGGGTGCTGCCCACTGCCACGTTCTCTGTACGGAGCTGGACTATGAATGGGATGTGCACTGCACATGTGTCACTGGAGCAGTAAGATTTCAGAGCAGGTTAAAAAATAGTGGCAACACACTGTCTCTTTGGTACTTGCTATATTCCTCTACTCAGTAAAGTGTCTGATTTCCAATGTAAAACGGTGCTTTCTCTTCTGCTTTCTTCTGTTGTCAGTCTCTCTCTGTCCCCTTCTTTAAGGTAAGTAATCGTGCTCTCTCAATATTGGGAGATAGAACTTAGAGTTTGTAGATGATACATGGTTCAAAGTTTGAATGTAATATTGTAGAGCTGACCAATACCAGCTTTTTTCTTGATTATTCTTGGTAGGACAGGTGGTTTTCATTTACATATGGTTCAAATCTGGCTCTGACCAGAACCTTATGTTGAACACAGGGTGGAAGAAGAGGCAGCTCAGAAGAACATGGCCCTGAAAAAGATCAGGGAACTTGAATCCCAGATCACTGAGCTGCAGGAAGACCTGGAGTCAGAGAGAGCATTCAGGAATAAAGCCGAAAAACAGAAGCGGGACCTGGGAGAAGAGCTGGAAGCATTGAAAACAGAGCTAGAAGACACGCTAGATTCTACAGCTGCTCAGCAAGAGCTCAGGTAACTTCAACATGTAGCTGTGTTGTCTTATTTGATGTTGCTTTTGACTTTTAAAATACATGCTACTGCATCTAGTTTCTTGCCAAAGCAAGTCTTCGCTTTTATCAGGGTAGGCTGGTTAGTGTTAGTGAGACCCCTGGAACATTCATACTTCCAGGCTATCACTACTTAAGCTGAAAGGAATGCTGCCAAGCTTGCACTTAAGAAGGATGCAATGCTAAGTTCTAACTTTGAAATGTATCTTTATAGCTTGTAGGGCTAAACAGACCTTGGCATTTTTCTGCATTAGAGATGGTACTGGCGGATATACATGTCTGTTTAATTCTCTCCCCGGCATCTAAATGGAATTTCTGATTTTTGCAGGTCAAAGAGAGAACAAGAAGTAACTGTTTTGAAGAAGGCGCTTGAAGATGAGGCAAAGACTCATGAGGCTCAAATCCAAGAGATGAGGCAGAAACATTCACAAGCTATTGAAGAACTGGCAGAGCAGTTAGAACAAACCAAACGGGTATGTGGAACAGCAAACACAGGGCCAAAGCAGTCAGCCTCCCTGAAATGATAGCTGCTCTGTGACCATGTCTTAAAGCTGCAGAAGAACATGAAGTGTTCATGATAGTAGGCTTCCAATACATGTGCTCTTCTTCTCTTGATAGGTCTATGATTCTATTATAATTTTTCACTACATACATGAAGTTGTTTTACATATTTTCATTCATTCTTTCTTTTTTTCTCATCGGGCATGTTATACTGCATAGCCAAGACATTATTTTCACTGCTAGCACTTGTTGACTTGTACAACATTTAATTTGGAAATCTGATGGTGCAAGACTATCTGCTGTATTGTTGTCTTCTTTTATTATTTGTCTCCTGCTTATCAGTGACAGGCTGTTCAATTTTTTTTTTTTCCTGAGTAAGCCATCTACAACTTAGCTGCTAAACATGCAACATTAGCTTGCTTGTTAGATAAAAAAAGATGTACTCAGTGGAAGGATCCTGCCATATCTAAAAGGGTTTTGCCTTTTTTTTTTTTCTCTCTCCTCTTTAGGTGAAAGCAAATCTTGAAAAGGCAAAACAAGCTCTGGAAAGTGAGAGGGCTGAACTGTCCAATGAGGTGAAGGTTCTTCTGCAGGGCAAAGGCGATGCTGAGCACAAGCGGAAAAAAGTAGATGCTCAGCTCCAAGAATTGCAGGTGAAATTTACAGAAGGAGAAAGAGTCAAGACTGAACTGGCTGAGAGGGTTAACAAATTGCAGGTGAGTGGCACGGTTTTCCTATAGCTTCTAATTCAGCCCGGGGATAGAAAGAAAAGGTTGTAGGGTGGTACCTCCCCACATAGCTAGTTCAAAATTCTTGTTCCTCCAGAGGATAAAGTTCCTACAAAAAGCAAATCCATCTATTACTTCCAAGGACTATGCAAATTCCTCAGCTCATTGCTAGGACAGGACATTTGGGTTGAAGTTCCTCATCATGAACAGCAGACCTGAGAAGGTGAAGTCACCCATTGCCTTTTGAGTTTTGCAAGCCTTAAAATATCAGCATGTCCACTTGCTTCCCTTCAGCATGTATCTGTTTGTACAGTACAGTTCTGTAAACGCTGAACTGCCTGTGAACCTAGAGTGGCATGAACACTTACGATTGTGTAACTAATTTGGAAGACAGTGTCTTGAAGCTTTTAATGTGGTTGATGGTGATGAAGGGGTTGCTCAAGAGCGATGTTGAAATTTAGGGTTTCCTTCTCCTTTCTTCAAGGGAACAACAAATCTCTTTGATTCACACCAAGCATTGTCTTCTGCCTTCTTTATGGAGGATTGTCATTAAAACTTGAGCATTGCCAGTGCGTGCACTCTCTTTGGGGCTGTGAAAAACTAATTCTGAGACTCTAGTTACAGCCCTGAAACAAATGGTATAAAATAGAAGAGAGTTAGTTTACTAGAAACTTTTAAAACTCTTGCTACATTGTCCAGAATCTCATATAGGCCTTAAAAAAAACAAGAACAACCAAAACCAGGAGGCTATTGCAACAGGGGTGATCCCAAGTAAAAATCTGGTTTCACCTTCTCACATGTCATCCCTGGAACTTTGAAAATGATGCACTAATTCCTCTGAGAACACACATACCTTACTGTTGAGAGGTGCCTCAGTTTTCATTTTTGAGTCTCGTAGGTGCTCACCTGTTCCTGGCTTTGTTTTTACTGATGCATTTAATAACCGATACTCTGATCTCTCTTTCAGGTTGAGTTGGACAATGTCACAAGTCTTTTGAACCAGTCTGACAGCAAATCAATCAAATTGGCAAAGGACTTCTCTGCTCTGGAATCACAGCTTCAGGATACACAGGTGAGAGCTTTGGAAGCCAAGGCATCTGTGTGTGGTGCAGCCAGTGTCCGTTACAAATTCTTGAAGTCAGAAATCCCTGCAGACACCATTAAATACTGGATATACAACACTTAAAGGATTGGGCCTGGCTTTTTTTGCTAAGGGGCTATATTGCATGGTATGGAGAGCACTTCTACAGAAGCAAACTGTTCATCTTCCTTCCACTTATCCATATGTGGAACATATATAACTTTCCCTGTCTTAGATTTAGAAGTCCTCTATCATCTTTCTGCTTGAGAGATCTTTAAGGCTAGAACTGCACTGGAATGCTAGGTTCTTGTTTGAGATCTTCATAGTCAGTGTTTGGCAGGGGTTTGTGTGTGTGTGTGATTTCCAGTAAATTTGTAAAGTTAAACAGAAAATTTTATTTCCCAATAGATGCTGGAAGTGATAGATTCAAAAAATCTGGTATTTTTTCAGGAAAAAGTTATGGTTAGTCTTATACTTTGGGATGAAACAACCATTTACAGTTAATAGAATGTGACACTCTTTGTAAAGCATGCAGTACCAAGCAGAAGGTTGGAATGGAAAGGAATGGCGCACCAAACCTTATATACTAAGTAACCTTGAACAGTCATTGATGTTCTATCTACTTATTACACTTTTTAAAAAACAGACTTAAAGATAGTGCACAAAACAAAAAATGATGCACTAGTTTGAAGACTGGTTCTATTAGTCTCTACAGATACTTCCACTCAAGCACTGGCAGCATAAGTCAATAAATGCTGTTGGTGCCCTACGTTGGTAAATCACAGTGTCTTAAAATTCTGCCAAGACCGATGTTGGTTTTAACCATGCTGGATCACTGTAGCCTGTTGTCTGCTGCTTTGATACTTGAATATGAGAAAGTCATGTAGCAGAGTATAGGCATATTATTATCATGAAAGGTTTTAATGCTTTGTGTGCTACTTGGAGGACTCCAGAAAAGACTGGGGATGGCCTCTGTGGTGAAGTAGGATACTTTAATCATTAGAGCATATGAAAGAATAGGACCCTTCTGAATACTTTGTTTCTATACTGACACGCTGGTAGACAATTATTTAAATTCTGTCTTAGGTTGTCTTATCTGTGAAATAAGTTGCATACTTCAACTGAACTTCAGAAGTACTCATCTGGAGAGAGTGGGTGAGGATTTGTGAGCCTTTAAAGCCAAGGAGCAGTGCTGAATTCCACTGGGGTGTTTGCTTTTTAGGAGCTGCTGCAGGAGGAGACTCGCCTAAAACTGAGCCTCAGCACTAAGCTGAAGCAAATGGAGGATGAGAAGAACAGTTTCAAAGAGCAACTGGAAGAAGAGGAGGAGGCAAAGAGAAACCTGGAGAAACAGATCTCTGTTCTTCAGCAACAGGTACAGAGTCTGCATCGTGTAAACCAGTGCCTTTTGGGGATTGGACTGGATGATCTTTCGAGGTCCCTTCAGTCCCTAACATTCTGTGATTCTGTGTGATTCTTTTGAGAGGAAGCCTAAGTGCAGGTCTGTCTTGAAGGAAGTAAAATCTAAATGCAAAATTGACTTCTAGTAACAGAACCTTTTCTGGGAGAGGGTGGTCCAGCTGATTTAGGTGAGAGAGGAAAATAAGAGGTCTCAGATAATCATACAAATTGCTTGTAGATTTCTGTCCAGGAATTCCTTTGGGAATTCTGTCATATAGTTTCATTTGAGGAGGCAGTAGTGCCTTCAGAACTGAGCAGACTTACTTTCTCAACTTCTGGTGCCAGTAAACTACACATTACGTTATCTGTGGCGTGGCTTCATGTGTGATCTTTTGTGTCCTTCAGGCATTAGATGCAAAGAAGAAAATGGATGATGGTCTGGGCTGCCTTGAGGTAGCAGAGGAGGCCAGGAAGAAGCTGCAGAAGGACTTGGAGGTCCTGAGCCAACGTTATGAAGAGAAAACAGGTGCATATGACAAGCTGGAAAAAACAAAGACCCGCCTGCAGCAAGAGCTGGATGACCTCGCTGTGGACCTGGATCATCAGCGGCAGATCGTTTCCAACCTAGAGAAGAAGCAGAAGAAGTTTGATCAGGTAGGACTTCAATCGCTGGGCATTCAGTAGGTGCATCTTATTGACAGGTCTGCTTTAAGAATGCCTAGGCAATGCTACTTGGAGAATGCATATTTATTTCTGACCTAAGGCATAGCATATAGAGTGGAGAAATAAGTTTTCATAGAAGTAAATTAATTCTGCTCCATGCATAGGAAGTTAGCGATGCCTCTTCTCTCAAAGGATAACTTCTATATCAACATCAAATTCAAAGCATTTTTTGCAGGTCGTCTTTGAGAGAAGGTTAGAGACCTAGGGAATCATTTGAGATCAGCCCAGTTATTAAAAGTGGGATGGCATGCTTCATTCTTTGAAGCTGCATTTTCTTGGTTCCTTCTATCCATGGCAGAACACTATTGAGAAGGCACTAATGAAAAGATGCATGTTTACCTTGTAAGAAAATGAACAGTAATTTCTCAGAGTACTGATGCTGTGCTCTTGCAGCTATTGGCAGAGGAGAAGAACATCTCTGCCAAGTATGCAGAAGAAAGGGACCGTGCTGAGGCAGAAGCCCGTGAGAAAGAGACTAAGGCCCTCTCCCTGGCCAGAGCCCTGGAAGAAGCCATAGAGCAGAAAGCTGAGCTGGAACGAATCAATAAGCAGTTCCGTGCAGAAATGGAAGACCTGATGAGTTCAAAGGATGATGTTGGGAAAAGCGTAAGTATGAAGTTAAAATATTTGGGCAGGAAATGTCACACAGGTGATACTGTCTGTTTAATACTGCAAAAAGCTTATGCTATTGTTAACACAGAGGAATGTAGCAGAGAATACAGGACACATTGTGAGTTTGTGAATTTTATGTTTGTATTAAATTAGTAAGTGGGAAAGATGGGTTGGAAGAGCCTGGAAATAACCCAAATGAGGTAACAGCAAACCGAAAATTAACTGGTATCGTTGTGGCAGAGGTGAACGTATGATGTGAGCCTGGTATGTAAAATACAGGGATTAGTCAGGAAACGGAAGACAGTAACCCTAATATTTCAAGACAAAAAAAAAATGTTATGATAATCAGGAAACAAAAATTCAGAGGCTAAATAGTATTTTCTTGAATTCTGTCAGAACCAGAGATGTCCAGCTCTCATAAGACTGCAGTAGGTCAGGACTGGGCTAATGATGCTTTTCTCTTTCTCCCCACCACCACACATACATGATCAGAAATAGTCAGTAATCATGATTCATGCTGGCAGCTTGCAGGTATGCGAGTAGCTGGCTTTGAGAGCTATCTCTGCCCTAATACAAAGGACAGATGCAGTGTTCTTGTATCTAATCCTAAGAGAAAAAAAGTCTAAGAACAAGCCACTCACATAAGTGAAATTGTCTGTACTCTTTGAGGAAACCTCACACCTGGGTACTGTGCTGTAGGTCCATGAGCTGGAGAAGGCTAAGCGAGCCCTGGAGCAGCAGGTGGAAGAGATGAAGACACAGCTGGAAGAGCTGGAGGATGAACTGCAGGCCACAGAGGATGCCAAACTGCGGCTAGAAGTGAACCAACAGGCCATGAAGGCACAGTTTGACCGGGACCTCCAGGGACGTGATGAACAGAATGAAGAGAAGAAGAAACAGCTGATTAGACAAGTAAGAATTGCTCTGTAAATCCTGAAAGTATTCTGTACCTGTACACAAAGGCACTTGTGTCCAAAGATGGTTAGACAGACACTGCCAATGCAGATTCTTGTTAATGGTAACTCTCCAGGCTGTGCTGCAAAGCTGTAAGAGACTTTCCCCCTTGTGTGCGTGATTGTTCAAACAGCCTTTGTCTAATGAAGGAATCCATGTGGCTTTATTAGTGAGGAATGTCAGCCTCATCTCTCTGCCAGAAAGCATGAAAACAAGTCACATGCTTGCACTTATGTACAGTTTGAAACAGGGATGCGAAAAGCGGCTGTTGGGTAGTCAAGGAGCTGAAGCGCTGATGCTGGTATTTCTCCATACAGGTGCGGGAGATGGAGGTGGAATTGGAAGATGAGCGAAAACAGCGCTCCATTGCTGTGGCTGCCAGGAAGAAGCTAGAGATGGACCTGAAGGATTTGGAAAGCCATATAGACAGTGCTAACAAGGGTCGTGAAGAAGCCATCAAGCAGCTCCGCAAACTGCAGGTGAGAAGCTTCAGCTGTTTTAGCTGTCAGTGTAGAGCATTTACCCAGGGAAACAGGATACAAGATTTCGCCTTATGAGAACTATGCATCAGTGTCACAGGAGCAGCAGAACCTTGTAGTAATTTACCGTGAAAGATTTATTGTCATTGCAAATATTCTTCTAACCCCGATCTGCCTATTTAACTCCCTGGGAGACAAGCTGTAGGAAATGTCTACTGTAGCACTTGCCTCATGTCAGTGTTTTTGGAAAGGATTATGGAACTGCAAAGCTAGAAGGACTTAAATATAATTTAGGCCTCCTTCTGCCCTAAGACAGGCATTTGTCTGATCTGTTCTTAGGAAAAACTCCAAAATACTCCCTAGACTGTCCATTCCATTCCTTTACTAGAAAGCTTCTCGTACCCTCTCTTCCCAGCTCCCCGTATCTGACAATTTTTTTTCCTGCAATTGAAGCAGTCCTGTTTGCTTCCATTACTACTTCTCTTTACCTGTGAAATGGGAAAAGGATGGTTCCTTTTGTTTTTACAGCAACCTTTTTGGTAACTGAAGATTAATGAATCCCTCTTTCCGTTTTCTTTCCATGTTTCCTGTAAGACAAACAAATCCAATTTGTTAATGTGAATGTTCTGAAATTCATCCTTTTTTGTTCTCCCTTTTCAGGCACAAATGAAGGATTACATGCGGGAACTGGAGGACACACGTACTTCCAGAGAAGAAATCTTGGCACAGGCCAAAGAAAACGAGAAGAAGTTGAAGAGCATGGAGGCAGAGATGATCCAGTTGCAGGAGGTAATGGAATATGCATGCAAGTCAAGGCTTTGTTCATCTTCTTGGGCCAAGAACTAAATGTAGCGCCTAAGCTTGAGTGACTGTTTCCTTTCTTTTGTACTTTTTGCTCTGCTCAAATATGAAGTCCACTTCAAAATGCAGAATTTAGCCCTTCCTTGACAGCTGTGATAGGACTGTGCAAAACAAAGGAAGCTGTAGGGTGGGTGGGGAACAGACTGTGTCTTATAATTAAGTCTGGATCTAGCTGGAGACCATACCACCTGTTACCAGTAACTACTTTTTCCTATGCTGCATTAATTGGTAGCTTCCCATTGGGTCACTGACAGTCTCGTTTTCATTCCAGGAACTTGCAGCTGCTGAGCGTGCCAAGCGCCAGGCCCAGCAAGAAAGGGATGAGCTGGCTGATGAGATAGCCAACAACAGTGGTAAAGGGTGAGTAATGTTCTCTGTTTAAGGGTGGAGGAGCTGGTTTGAGAAAATACTTTGCAGGCTGTTATTTTTATGTAGACTGCAGCACGCACTATATCCCCTCTGCTCTTGAAAGACTGAACTTATTTTGTAAAATTGGAAGAGGTGAATTGTCCTCAAGGCACTAATGCCACTAATGCTGCTTTAATGATTCTGTGTCCTATAGAGCACTGGCCATGGAGGAAAAGAGGCGCCTGGAAGCCCGGATAGCTCAGCTGGAGGAGGAGTTAGAAGAAGAACAGGGCAACACAGAGATAATCAATGACCGGCTCAAGAAGGCAAATCTTCAGGTACCTGTTGAGGCTGCATGTGCCAGTAGGGGTTCTCTAGTCCGAGTAAACTGTCAAACTGCACTCTCTGAGTAGCGCCAGCTGCTGCTTTGTGTACAGCACAGGCCCACAGAAATCTGTAGGTGTGAGAAAGGTGAAACACCTGAATATCACAGTACAGAAAATAGAGTGGCAGTCAGAGGTGATGTTAACTCATTGGTTTTGATCATTTAAGTCATTGAGTAGCTGGAACAATCTCGCAAGTTTCTTTAAAACAAACAAATAAACAAAAACCCCAAAACCACAAAAAACCAAACCAAACAACAAAAACAAAAACAGAAGCCCCTCCCAGGCCCTTTTTTTTTTTTTTCTGTATTAAAGGGATTATGAAAAAGATGATCTCTAGTGTGCTGCTCCAACTTGGCATGCTGAACAGTGCCACAAAGTGTTTGGAAAATGACTTTTCTGCCAGTTCTGTGCTTCTTCAAATGGGCTAACCATATGGAATTTGTTAGGCTGCTATAGAAACCATGATCTTAATCTGCTTATTCTCCAACATATTTTATCTGCCCAACTTCAAGAGTCAAGCGCCTTGTTTTCTTAGCACTCCAAAGCCAAGGAGCGAGGCTGATGATTTTCCAAATGGCTCGTTCACTCTGGTGGATGAGAACATAGTTCTCTGCTCGGTTGACTGTCAGCCAGAACCCTGGCTGCAAAGTGGACTGAGTTCTTGCCCTTTCATCTTTGAAAGTCAGTATTTTTAAGCTGCTTCTTTGTAGTGGAAGTAGACAGACAGCAAATAAATTATAAATTACTAAAGCACACGTATTGGATCCACTTGCCTTGGGATTTTTGTAATTCACTAAGACTGATAATTACTGTGTTAAGTGCCAAACCACAGCCTTCACTCCAGAGAGCATTGTACGTGATTGGCAAATTTAGCCCTAAGCGGAGGTTGATAAACCGGTTATTCAAGGAATTACTTTAAAAATCTGGGTAAACTAAGATATTTTGAGAAGTGCCCTGCCTACAGACAGCATCATAGTTATTCCAGGTATTCAGCTCACCCTGAGGGTCCTTTTTCTTTGCGTGTCAGCATGTGTCTGAGAAATAAATCAGCCTTTCAGGAGGGAGCGCTCGATATGCTGAGTACTTCTTCTCTCTGCAGATTGATCAGATGAATGCTGACCTGAATGCTGAGCGTAGCAATGCACAGAAGAATGAGAACGCTCGCCAGCAGATGGAGCGCCAGAACAAGGAGCTTAAGCTTAAACTGCAGGAGATGGAGAGTGCAGTGAAGTCCAAATACAAGGCTACCATCACGGCCTTGGAAGCAAAGATAGCCCAGCTGGAAGAGCAGCTGGACATGGAGACAAAGTATGTCCTAGTAGAAACTCTGTCCATTTTAGAAGCCTCTGCTCACTCTGGGATTTTAAGCTCTTTTGAACAAATTCAGATTTGTCTGAGTGAGGGCTTCTTCCTAGGTATGCTGGGTAGGATGGAAGTAAGATCTTGGCAAGATCTTGTTTTTCACTGTAGAGATTTCTAGCTTCCTCTGGATTTAATCACTCCTAAAACTCTGGCTGTGATACACTTGCTGCCCTTCTGTAGCTTCAAGAAGGGTAATATCTGTGTGACATGGGTGCCTTTTGGTAATTTCTGGGAAGAATTGCTTCCTGTCCCCTCCTTTTCTAAGTTAGGACGACTTGGGCAAGTTAGAAACAAGGAAGATAGCAAAAGTTGGGTCATCTTGTTGGGGGCAACAGGAGATAAGTTCTTGTGTATCGTTATTTCTGTGTAGGGAGCGCCAAGCTGCCAGCAAGCAGGTGCGCCGTGCCGAGAAGAAGCTGAAGGATATCTTGCTGCAGGTGGATGATGAGAGGCGTAATGCTGAGCAATTCAAAGATCAGGTGCGTATTTGCAGCATTGGTGAGTCTTCTGGTGGGAGGACTTCCCTTCATTATCTGCATGAAAGAGGGTCCTAGCATTAACCTTCCTACGGATTTCTCTTCGTTCCCCTGACTGTGATAATGACAAGATGACTCATGAAAATGTAATGCTTTTAAGGAAAAGCTTGGAGCTGTCAAGTCCTAGGCAGCTCCTTTCAGAAAAGGAAGAGGGAGCTTTGGAAACTTCTTTTTGCTGCTCTAACTACTGTGCTGTAACTCTGGGGAAACATTTATCTCTCTTGGTTTTGTTTGTTTTTTTCCCCCCATATACATGCCAGGCGGACAAGGCAAACATGCGCTTGAAGCAGCTGAAACGCCAGCTTGAGGAAGCAGAAGAAGAGGCCCAACGAGCCAATGCATCCCGTAGGAAGCTCCAGCGGGAGCTGGAGGATGCCACTGAAACAGCTGATGCCATGAACAGAGAAGTCAGCTCCCTGAAGAGCAAACTCAGGTAAGGTGGAGCATTTGGTGCAATATGTTGGCAGCTGGTCCAGCGGAGTCTTGCTTTACTTGCTTGCAGCAAACAGCGGGGCCAGGTGCTTTACCTCTTTCTGGAGCCTGCCCCGTCTGGTGAGTTCAGTGAAACCTTGTGTCGCTGACATCCAGTCTCTCCTTCCCCAGGCGCGGGGACCTGCCATTTGTTGTGACACGTCGAATTGTGAGGAAGGGCACAGGAGAGTGCTCCGACGAGGAAGTGGACGGCAAGGCAGATGCTGGTGATGCCAAAGCTACTGAATAAGTCCTCCCATTTGACCCAGGTTATTCATGGAGTGACCCATCCACCCTCCCCTTTTCCATTGGACTGTCAGCAAACCTTCTCCTCCCAAATTGGCTGGGGATCTGCAGAGCAAGCCCAGCTTTGTGTATCTGGAGCCGTTGGGCATCTGTGTTCCTCGTTTCCTCCTCTTTCCAGTTTCCTAATCCTCTTTGTATTTAATGCCAAAGAGTCGGGGCTCTGAAATCTGACCAGCAGTTTGGCCACTACAGAGGCCTGTAGAACTGTCCGTGCCATGTCTGCTGGTGAATCCTTACACAGTTTGGAGGGAGCGGGGTTAGGGAAAGATTATTTTTGCTGTAAATCTCCTTTTGTCTTCAGATTCTAGCTGCAGGGAAGCTCCTTCCTGTATTCTTTCCCCTCCCCCTTTGTTTGCTTTCGGCAATCATGTTCAGTGACCTCAGACTTCTGCCTCTTTTAATCTGCCCACCCACATGGTTTGGGAGCAGTTTCAGGAAAAACGGTGTGCTTTGGCCATGGCAATTTGCCCTTTCTTCTTTCACATGTTTCCAGGGAGGGGTAAGGAGGGAAGCTCCTCTCGGGACCAGTTACCTGGAGGACTTGCCAAAGTTGTCTTTTTTCTTTTTTGTTTGGTTTTTTTTTCCTTTCATTTTTACTGTCTGGACAGATCTCTGAAGTGCAATGATGTCCTGTTAGTGTCTCTGCCTCTGAGCGGTTTCATCTAAGGTAGTGTGGACCAGTAGTTAATGACAGGCCAGGGTGGCAGAACAGTGTCCTTGTGCTTGTCTGAGATTCTCTGGGGGACCAAATATATTTAATGGTAATAGACAGAATCTAGGGGAATTTAATAGGGTAGTGGGCAGAGGGCAGGGATGAGGGGAGGGAGATCCCTCTTTTATGGACTTGTCCAAGCCTCTTGCACCTGCCCTGTAACCAGGGGTTGGGATTAGTTATTGTGCACCATTGACTAAGAGTATATTAAAAACCCTTTAATCTGCACAGATATATGTAAGGCCTTTGTATCTCTCGTAATAAGTAATTAAGAAAAAAATAAAGGTCCTTATCACTGCCTTTCTATTGGGACCATGGTTATATAAAGATAGTCTTTACTTTTCTACACTGTACACTGGTTGCTGGATTTACCTGTATTCTTAACCATATTGTATATGCTGCATTTAGACCTACTTATGAGCAAAGTAAAAAATAATTAAATATGAAGCGCCATACTGTATGCCTGAAGCGCTCTAAATGCAGGAGCCTCGTGTCCCAATTGCTGTCACAGAAAAAATGAAAAGTTTTTTTTATATAATGAAAGTGCCTTAGCATGTGCCTCAGCTGTGTGTCACCACTACAGTCAGTAATGGTTTACCGGTGCTCCACTGATGTTACCAATAAAGATTATCCATGTGCTGCAGTCCGTGTGCCTGTGTTGCTATTCCCTTCTTCCCCGGGTGCGGTGAAGACCCTCCCTGTTGCCTCCAAAGGCTGCGGTGTCAGAGCATCGGCCTGTCCTGTCAGCAGTGCTGAGGGACTCTCTGTAGCTGACATCAGGTATTACTGGGGCAGCCGGCAGTGGCCGACGCCGGGGATTTCAGAGGAAGATGATGCACCTTGTTTGTGCTTTCAGAGAGCCACCTATTCAAAATGTGAGGCTCTGGATTCGAGCTGAGCTAGTTCTGTTCTTGGCCTGACGATGGTATTTCTGAGTCTGTAACTACAACTGTGCAAACAAACTCCTTTCTTTGCTTTTATTTCCAGTCTCTGGAGTCACTGGAAGGTAAGGTTAGTGGAGGAGGTGATCAATATGTATAGAAATCTATTTCATCAATGGATTGGCAAAATTGCCTTTCATTCATCTTCCAGCTTGTCCCCAGAGAATCTGCTTTTTGTACCATTTTTGCTAGAAATTGAATAAGGAACTTAATGCTTGGAAGGAGAAGGCATAAAGATTCACCAGGTGCTGCTGCATGTGTGGGTGTAGTTGCATGAAGGGGTCAGTGTGAGCGTGAACAACTTTTGACATTGTGTTACAGAGGCCGCAGCTTTTACAAGCCTGAATAGAGATTAGTGAGTATGGGGATGGAGGTGCATTGGTGGAATGTGGGCGCTGCCGTGCTGTCTTGCATGTGCATCGTTAGGAATGGAGTTACTCTTGTCTGGGAGTTTACAGGTTCAGATACTTCATTCTTTTTCCAAAGTGATTTGCAGACATGTAGGGTACCTTTGTGAAGGTACATTGAAATTGCTTTCCCATCATAGGACCACCTTGAACCAAGGCCAGCTGGCCAGGCACTGCTGTGGTACAGAGCAGAACTGTCCCAACACCTGCATGCTGACTCTTAAGCTCAGGTTGTTTTTGTGCCCTTGGCATTGCTGTGAGTGAGCTGGCGTGCTGCTTGGGTGCTGCTCTGTCCTATGCAAGATGGGAAGAGGCTTCTGTCTTTTTTCCACTGGCACAGTCATTTCCTTCAACTTTCCACCTTCTTGTGTGTCCCCCTGAAAAGGCAGAAATTAGTCTCGCACAACATTTTCTGCTTTGCAGAGTGTAATCTGGAGCTAGCAAGTTCTCATGGCTCCAAATTAGTTGTTCTGGTCTTCAGAGCCACTGAATGCCTCACACAGGTTCTCCTGAGTTTTTGGGGATGATCTGAGTGGGTGAGTGGTCACAAATGCTGTTATGAGCAAGAGAGGAAAAGAGATTGACCTGGGACCTGATCTGCAGGCCCTGGAAAAGAGTTTGTTCCTAAAGTCGGTACTACAGCTCTGTTGCCCACACGATCCAACCTCAGGGCTGATCCCACTAGGCACTGGAAGGGTCTGGATGAAAAGGGGCACATAGTTTCAGAAGATGCAAGGGATGGTGGTAAAGTTAATTTCAAGCATTCCTGTCCCTGCACTGGGCTGTTGTGCTGGCACAAAGGATCTGTAAACCACGTCATTAAATATAATAAACCTGGCTAAAAGAAAAAAAATAATAAACTGTGGCAATGCAGGTTACAGCATGGCCCTTACAGGCTGCTGGAACAGCAGAACCCAGGGGCAGAGCAATCAGCCTTGTCACAGCCTCAGGGAGATGGAGGTGAATCACCAAACCTGCAGCATCTGGTCCTGCTCTGGAGAGCAGCTGAGCTGGGCTTGTTCCTGCTGCAGCTGCCCCCGGGGCAGAGTGAAGACAGTGACCATTAGAGCCAGTTCCAGCTGGGTCCCCTGGCTGCAGGAGCAGTGACCTGCCAGGTTTAGGCTTTAGTCCTCTTCCATTTCCTCCCCAAAACGTCTCAAGTACTGCTTTAATGTAAATGGAGAATCACTTTGTTGAAGCCCAGGGTGCAGATTAAACAGCTGCAGGGCTGGGATGGGAGGGAGGGAGCAATGGTGAAAAACTGCAGCCCTCCCAGTCTGGAGGGAGAATGATTGCTCAGAGCAAGGGCTTGAGTGATCTGAAACTAAAACGCAGGCTGCTGCTGCCCAACTAGAGACCAGCGAGCAACAGGCCCCAGCGGCATTTAAAGCATTAATTGTTGGCCTGTGCTGTCAGGAGCATCCATCCGTGTGGATGCACAGCCTGGCTCGGGGCACGTGGAGTGGGGAGGGAGCTCTGGAGCTGGTGTGTGTCCCCATCCCGGCTGGGTATGGGGCCAGACTCCCTGTCCTGGGAGCTGCTCAGCCTGGTCTGAAGATGCCTTGTCCCAGCTCTGCTGGCAAGATCCCAGCTGCGTGTCCTTCCCTGAAGAGCCCAGATCTGAACTTTGCCAGGGGCATGCCCTTTTAAACTTTGTCTCCAAGCACAGCCAGAGACAATATTCCCAGTTCCAGGACAGACAGCAAATGCTAGGCCCAGACAGACAGCAAACAGTTATCACTATTTCTTTCCTTTTTCTGATGGCACCAGTGAGAGCGAAAGCAGAAGGAAAAGGAGAAAAAAAGACACCAAAACTCTCTAGTCCTAAATCTGTGACTCTCCTGTTCAGCATGGCTGAGCAAAACAAGCAGCAGTGCCGCAAAAGGAAAAGAAAAACATGAAACACCTCACGTGATGATGGTCTGAGAGGAGAGGTGCTGGAGTCCCTTCTCAAATCAGCTCCCTGCAGCGGGACAGCCTCCTTCACTGAAACTGGGGAGGGCTGGCCTATGGTGCTCTCAATGTGGGTAAAATCTACAGAGAAGGACATTGAAAAGCCAGGTAAAAGTACAGTCACTCTCTGCACGGGGTGATCGCTTGGTTGTGCACGAGGAGCATTTAAGGCAGGCTGCCTTCTCCTCTCAGTTGCAGTGGTGAGGACACATGCAGGCAGCAGCAATCTGTGGGACATGGTCCTGGTGTACACATGCCCTGCGAGGAGAGGTCTGCCCTGGAGGTTTCACTATCTCTCAGCACCCAGAAGAACGAGGGAGGAAATGGAGAACAGATGATGATGGAGTGGCTGGCTTCACAATGCTGTGTTAGTCATAATGTGGTTGTGTTCTGCTAATTAATCTGGAATTATACTGTGAATGACTTGATTCACTACAGCCTTAATTGACTTTTGATGGAAATTGTGTGGAACTTCATGGAAGAAGGTATTACGGTAGGGTGGATCACTCAGGATAAATGGATTGCTTCCTTAGGCTCCTTTTTAGCAGAGGAACTGTCACTCAAATCCCTGACCTCGTGTAAGGCCAGGCTGAAGTGGGGTTCTGTGGCCAGAAAAATATCTCTCTGAGGATGAAGTACTAGTGGAGGGGACCGATGGTGGTCAGGGGCTCAGCTGAGAGGTGTGCCCAGAAGAAGGGAGGTGCTGAACTGTCTATCCAAGAGCTGTGCTGGCCAGCTGGCCCCATAAGGCACACTGCACCGGCTTTGTGCGTGAAGTGATGACTCAATGGGGAAAAACAAAACAAAACAACCCTTGGAGCTGTGATCAAAGAAATTTTCTTCCTGCTCTTCGCTCCCACTGTATCCAGGGAAACATCGCCCTGTGTTGCCTTATAAAGAAACAGCATCGCACCAGAGCAAAGCCCACTTTTCACTTTTCTTCCTCCAAACTCCGGGCATTGAACGCTCCTGGGCATGTGGGCAGAGACAGCCCAGGCTCTTCCCTCCCAGACCCCTCTTCCCAATCCTGGGCTGTCCTCAGTGCTTGAGAGGATCCTGGCAAAGCCTCCCCGCCCTGCAGGCTGCTGGATGGATGTGGCCTCCCTGGGCTGCCTCGTGGCCAGTGGACACGTATTGACAGCTGCTTGTTTCATTTCCTTCTCAACACTTCCCCACTTGGGGCTGAGAGGGTCACGGGGGCTGCGTGCACCTTGCCTGCGCTGCCAAATTCATCCTGGGTTCAGGCTGGCTCTCTCAGACCCTGTTTCTGCTTCCCAAAGCCTCCCGTGCAGGTGGAAGGAGTTCACCTCTAGGGGAGAGACCGGCTCCCACTCAGTCAAGGCTCTCAGCTTGCGTAAGAAGTGCTAATGTTGTCGCTAGAAACTGCAGCAGGCTTTGAAGCAGAGGTATTGGCACAGCCAAAAAAGGTTTTAACGAGATAACACGCAGCCCAATTTGCTGTGCAGGCTTTTGATCCTTTCGGCTGTCAGTGTAACTGCGTGCTGCGCAGCTCACAGCTCACCGGATCATCATTTTCGGAGGCATGAGGCACCCAGCTGTCTCACCTTGATGTGTCCTTGTGGGTAAGGCACGGATAAAGCTCTTGATCAGCTTTTGCTTGACCATCTCCTTCTCACCTGGGAAGCTTCTTGGAGGTGACTTCAAGGTCACAGCTTATGCTCCAGCGAGGATCTCCAGTTAAGAAACTGTGCTGGGACACCACACAAAGAAAGGTCACACGATGTTAGGGATTGGAAGGGACCTCGAAAGATCATCCAGTCCAATCCCCCTGCCGGAGCAGGAACACCTAGATGAGGCTACACAGGAAGGTGTTCAGGCGGGTTTTGAATGTGCCCAGAGAAGGAGACTCCACAACCTCCCTGGGCAGCCTGTTCCAGTGTTCTGTCACCCTCACTGAGAAGAAGTTTCTTCTCATATTTAAGTGGAACCTCCTGTGTTCCAGTTTATACCCACAGGTGCTGCATTTGTGCTGCTCATGTAGTTTATCTGCACCACATCCCCCCTCTTTTGCTCACCTCTTGCTGCAGCCAGGGAGTTTGGCTCAGGAGAGGTGCCAGCGCAGTGGTCAAGCCTGTTCAGTGCAGGGTGAGGTGCAGGAAATCTACACCAAGACTAAAACCTCACCTGCCCCAGAGGTCGTTTGCCTGCACCACTTCCCTGAGCAGAAGCAGAGAAAATCAGAGCTGTTTGAATAGAAAAGCTGGTGGAGTGGCTGGGGACAAGGACCTGAATTTGCAGGGCTGACTGGTGCAGGACACATGTTCCCTGCTACCACCATCAGAAGCATCGGGACACAGATGGGACCAGCGCAGGTGCTCCAGTGGCCAAGGATGTGGTGCCACATTCAGCATGGCCTGTGGGGCTGGTCCTTCCCTCGCAAGGTACAGCACAGCCCTGGAATAGTTTTAGGGAGACACTGAGGACAAGCAAAGCCTGTGGCACCCTGTCCTTGTGAAGAGACTTGACTCGTTTGCTTCAGGCAGTGAATGAATGAGGATTAGGGAGAAAATCATTGGGAGGAACCAGACTGCAGCTTCTCTGTGGCTTCTCTCTCATAAAGAGGTACGTGATGGAGAGAGCAGGTGGCCGCCCACTGTATGGATGTGGGGCATGGCACGGGCAGAGCTGCATCCAGGATCATCATGCAGGATTGTCTGGAAACAGCCTCTCTCCAAAGCCACATGTCAAGGTCTTGGCCTCCTGGGTAGACAGAACAGCTGTTCCCTGTGCTGCTGTCTGGGCTCAGCATCCCCCCAGCACCTCTACAACCTGTGCTATGGGACACTTGCTCTCCGTAGGGCCGCAGTACCTACGGCTCACTCAGCAGGAGATGCTGCCTCTACAGCTACCTGAAAGGAGGTTGTAGCATGGAGGGTGTTGGTCTCTTCTCCCAAGTAATAACTGACAGGACAAGAGCAAATGGCCTCAAGTTGTGCCAGGGGAGGTTTAGATTGGATATTAGGAAACATTCACAGAAAAGGCTGTGAATCAGAGGAACAGGCTGCCCAGGGAAGTGGTGGAGTCACCATCCCTGAAGGTGTTTAAAAGACGTATAGATGAGGCTTTTAGGGATGTGTTTTAGAGTTAGGTTATGGTTGGACACAATGATCTTAAGGGTTTCTTCCAATCAAAATGATTCTGTGATGCTGCTACAAGCTATTAAAAGCTGCAGGGCAATTAAAATGAATTGTCATGGGACATTCATACCAAACAAAAAGCATGAACTGGACTACTTAATCTCCTAGGAAATGTAATCTATATGTGCAGGCAGGGGAAATGCCCTGAAGTCAGAAGGCAGTCAGGTGAGACTGGCAGTAGGCTCCCCAGGACCCACTTCTCCATCAGCAAGGGGTGTGTGGGCAGCAGTGCTGCTGTGGGCAGCTGACCCCAGTTTCCCCCATCAAACAAAGCCCTTCTTGACTGCCGGAGCAGAGGAAGGGAACACCCTGCAGCAGGTGGGAAGAGCTGGGGCTGGAAAGGCCAGTGCTCTCCTCCCAGCCAGGGCAGAGTCATGGTGGGGCTGTGGAAGGTGAGAGGTGCCGCTGTGGGAGCCCACGGGACACCTTGCACCCACAGTCCAGCTTGCCAGGGTGTGGGGCTGAGCCCTGTGCTGGTATCACTGGGGCGGGTGTATTTCAGAGACGAGAAGCCCTTCTGCCCGGCTCTTGCAGGGTCGGGTGTATATGCCACAGAGGGTGTAACACGACCTCAGCCAGGCTTCCCAGCACTCTCTTCAGCGGGTGAAGAACAGGCCGAGGTGTGCCGTACAGCCGGGTGCCTGGCTGGGTCCCTGCCAGCACCCACAGCCCCACAGGCTGTGCTCATACCCTGCTCAGGCATTTTCCCTGGGCTCAGGCTGAGCTTCCAACTGCCCCATCCCACCAAAGCAGGGAGCGCTCCCCGTGAATCGTAGCAGGCTGATAGTACTTTTGCCCACCCCAGGACCAACCTCCAGTACAGGTTAGAGACCCCCTGACATCCCTCCAGCTGGTCCCAGCAGCCCCCGTGCCTGCCCGACGGGGTCCCTGCCTCTGTGCGGGCAGGTAACCCCCCTTCCAGTACTAAAAACAAGGCACTTAGGGTCTTGTTTAGGCTGGGAGTAACGGCTGGATTGCAACAACCCAGATGCCTTCACCGGGACAATCACAACCACCCCATTCCCAGGTCCACCAGCCCCACATTGCTCCTCATGTGGCTGAAACTGGGGAGCCATCTGCGCACGGAGCAGGGTCAACTTGTCCTGCTTAAGTCACCGGGTGAGAGCAAACCAAACAGCAGCAATGGGCTGCGCAGACAGGAAAATTTTGCTCCGACAGAATTTGTTCCCTTCACCTGCTTGGCTTTTGGATGCTGCCTTTTTTCTCCCTCGTTGGAATCAGCAGAGCCCTTGCTAACCCAGGCACCCACTGCACCAGGGTAGGGACGGCTCGCATGTGGTTTTGATGCTACCACTTTCTGGTTTTGCTGAGCAGTGAATAGATAAAATATTAACTGTCTTTTCTCTTTTTTCTTTTCTTTTCTTTTTTTTTTTTTTTTCCTTTTTCTCCTCTCCGAACTGCCCAGCAAATGCTTTGATGCCAAAGCCTGTCACAGCACAACGTTTCACAGAAAATAAGTGCTTGTGGCAATTCTTGCTCTGCAATTTGCACTTCTGTCCTCTTTCGAAAAAAAAAAGAAACAAACATTAATGGGAAAGAGACCATTGGTGAAAATATAAAACCTGTCGTCAGTGACTGCTCACAGCCTGTCTGCAGCGGGACACAGGCTCAGGCAGGAGCTGTTGGGTAAAATCTGAGGATGTGTGGATCTAGTAGGGTCCTACTGCTAAATTACAACCTTAGAGGATGACATGGAAATTGCGGATGGAGAATTCCGGCTGTGACTGATGGACTGGGATGCGTTTAAAAATTAAGTACCTCGGAAAACTAATGAAGAATGGTTTCAGCTGAAGAAATTCCTCATGGGTTGAAAACTGGAGGAAGGGGATGAATTATCAGCGATACAGCAGGCAGAAAGGGGTCACCTTATTTATTTCCGAAGCACAGCAAGACACAATGTGTACTTACCTGTGCTGATTATGAGTCCCGCTGAGCTTGATTATAACGTGCTCTCCCGGGCGGGCGTGCTGCGCTCCGCGGCTCAGAGGAAGCGCAAAAGGAATTTGTCTGTGCTGGGGTGAAATGTGATTACTGCCGCACGCTGCGGCGGGGGCTCGTTCCTGAGGGTCAGGATCCCACGCTTCTCAGCTCGCCTAGAAGCGCTAACGCACACAGAGGAGGTTTATTGCAGTCAGTAATGCTTTTGGGTCTGTTTCTGACTGGTTTGATGCCGTGGCACCTAAGCTGGCATTTCATCACAGCACAGAGATGATAGCGTGAGGTGCTCTTCTTCAAAACCAAACAACGCCTTGACAACAGTTTAACGTTAAACAGAGAGCTTTGCTAGAAACTGACTCTAAAGCAGCTGCCCCACAGAGGTAGAGGAGCTGAAAACCACTTTAACAGTGGTTTTAGTTGGAGCTGGAGCAATTTATGGAAGGGATTACCTGGCGTGATGTCTGTGCTGCAGGGCGCTGGGCTCAGTGACACAGGGCAGCCTTTCCCATCTCCTACCTAAACATTAAATCTGAGCATTTATGAAGGAAAGATGGAGCAGTTACTCCTTTTTGTCAACATGCTGCCTTGGGCCACGCAAGATGGCCATGGAAAGGCTTGCTCCTGCCCACAGGGTAGACCCAGAGGTTCCTACAAGACCTTGCCACCCGTCTCATCTTACGTTTCAGGAGCTTTTATGTCGTGACCCAGTGTTTCCTGATGGCCACAGGCCACGGGATGTGCGTGGGATGAAGGCAAACAGGACAGGCACTGTGTGTCTTCCACAGTTAGAAAAGCAGGGGTGAGAGCAGCTGGATCGCTGCCGCAGGGGAGGGGCGAGCCACGGGGGGCAGAGCAGGGATTTGGGGTGCGCTGCAGAGACCTCGGTGTGTGCTGGGGGAGAAGAGGGCTGCGCAGAGGCAGGGCGGTGAGACTCAGCTTGTAGGCTCATGCTTCTGATAGCTCTGGGGCCTTCAACGAGTTTTTCGCAGCAGAGGGGTGAGTTTGTGCCTGTTCACAATCTGAACCTCTGGCTCTTTTCTCCTGGTCTCCCTTCCCCTACTAATGGCTCCCAAGGGAAAGTTCCTGCTGCAGGAAAGGGGAAGAAAAGAAAAACCACAAAAGCAGAGGGCTGAGGGAGGCAGGGGGAGTAGCAGCCTCCAAAGGGCTGACCTGCAGATGCAGAAATGTGGGCAAGGGGGCTGCAGTGGGGGCAGACACCACCCAGCCCCCATCCCACATCCAGGTTTGGGTTCCCATCACTCCAGGCCAGCAGGGACCTGCAAAAGTGGGTGCAATTCAAGGACGTGCCCCCAAATCCCCAGTGACTTTCTGACAGCAGGAGCTGCCCAGGGGTTCCCTTGGGACCCAGAATCTGGTGCTGTGCACAGTGGTGGGGGGACAGAGCAGCCCCCTCCAGGCGAGTCGGGCGGCGTGAGGAGATGGAGGCCCTGGGAGAGGCACCAGTGAGGGGCATCAAAAAAAACAGTGCTGAGGCTTTCTTAAACCCTTCCATGTATGTGTTTGTGCAAACAGATGCATGTTTGTGAGTTTGCATTAAGCAGAATGTGGAAGTTTTCCAGGGTAAAGTCCATCACATGAATATCATGATTAGCCTCTAAATACATACTGCAAGCTGAGGAAACTCAGTGTTGAGGTCAAATACAAAGTGTATTTTGTTAGGAGATGTACAGCTGAGGCACCCAAGCAATCTGATGGCTGGTGAATGGGAATCAAGAGGAAAAAAAAAAAAAAAGATACTGTATCTTTAAAAATCACTGTAAGTGACTCCAGGAGATAGAACTAAGTGACTCCTCCAGAATGACTGGGTTATAGCCTGCTACCACAATTACATTTATTTAGGTGCCCTACCTGTGCATTCCCACTGCTGAAGAATACACTCAGATTGCTTACAGCTTTCCTCTCTGCCCTAAATTGCCTGAATTTATAGCACATACTTGGGAGACTACAGCAATTTCCCCATTCCATATTTAACCCGTGTTACCCACACCAGCTTAACTCCACCTGAGTGCAACTTGTGTGAAGAAAAGTGGTATTAATAAAGCAGGAGACAAGCCTCTGGAGGGAGTGGGGCCAGGACAGCGCTGGTAATCCTGAGTCATACGGCTGATTTCTGGGTCAGCCGGACCCTACAGCACAGGGCTGGTGTCCCTGGGCAGCTCTGGTGTCAGGGATTCCACCACGCTTTTATCATCGGCTGCGCAGGGCTGTGGATATCCCCTTCTCAATCTGTCACGGGCTGGTAATGTTTTATTTTGGTTTGAATTTGTAGCCCTGCTCACCTTCCAAATGGCTGTTCAGTAGGCAGGAATAAGAGAAGGGGCTGGAAAACATGACTAAATATGGCTGTGTTTCTGATTGCTACAGACTGCAGGATTAGCGGCTTTTCTTGCCAGCACCACCGCTGAAGTTCCCAAGGTTTGAAGAGCCCTGACAAGAGCCGCAGCCCTCCCCCCGCCTTTTTTATTTTTCTTTTTTTCTTTTTCATTTTCCATGGAGAAATCTGCAACCTATTGTCTGGGCCAGCAAACTTGGCACCCTCCAGACGCCTATAAAATTGCATTAGGCATTTATATTTCCTGTAGTGGATTATGTGCTGTCTGGAGTTTGCACGATTCTGGGAGAGAGAGTTAGCCTTTTTGCTTTTTTTTTTTTTTTTTTCGGTGGGGGCTACAAATCGCATTTGCAACAATTTCATTTTCTTGGAGATACAGAGCGTGCTGGCAATTGCAGGGCAGCCGGAGATGTTCCGAGACAGATGTGCGCGGTTTCCCCTGCCCACAGCTGGCGCAGCCCTGACTCAGCCCCGCGCCACAAAAATCGCCCCGTCCACAAGCGTGTCAATAACCTCATTGACTGCCGTGATATTTCTCATGCTTGAAGTTAAGCAAGCGCATAAATGTCACGCTGAATCACGCGAAAAGGATTTCTCGGCGCTCTCGTGGAGTCAGTTCTCTTGACCCAGCTGGCTCTGTGTTCCTGCACGCATCGGGTTTTTGTGCAAACTCTTAGTATTTTTGCAGATGTAACACGTATGGGGGATTTTCTTTACAAACTGGAGTTTGCCTGATTTTTAAAATATCCTCTTGGCCCATATGTAAAGTATTTCTTGTGCTTCATCACACTTTTCTAATCTCCATCTGAAGCCAAAGAGGCTGTAACTATTTCTAGAGTGAAGAAATCACATAAGAAAAAAAAAAAGTAGTATGTTTTCAAATCTTATTTGAAATGTGTGCTGTATCAGCAACAAATAGCGCAGTGAAAGGGTAAAATCAGATCGCAAGTGCTTATTGGTCGTTGTTATCATAAATTCGCACAGCACTTTTTTGTGCAAAGGAAAACTAATAATCTTTTGCAGAAAAGACACAATCTAAGGGCATGATTTGGTGATCCTGTTTGTACGAATAAGTATTATGTGTCTTAGTCTCTTTGAAATGAATGCTGGATTGCTGAATAGCCAGCAGGTGGAGTCATTTATAATGTATGTGCTGTGATCTGGGAAGCTGAATAAGTACGACTGGACACGTGGAAATTTCAGCTGAAAGCTGAGACCAAGGAAAATATGAGGAATGGAACTGGAAAACTCTGCGAGCGTGAAGAACACAAAGAGCTAAAAGCTTCAGCAGCAGAAGAGGAGGGGCCTGCAAAATGTTTGGAATAGCGAGAAGCTGGAGCAATCCTGGAAACGCTCCTGTGGCTTGGATCCCGGGGCGTAATCCGTGCTGTTGTAATTCGCGCAGACGGCGGCCATCCCAAGGGAAGGCTGGAACAGCTGGGAAACATCAGGGTGTGGGCCTGCTTCAACCACACTCCCGCTCTTTGTCCTTGCATCAGTCACAGGAGTGAAAGGTGATACAGGGATCGCTGTAGAAAATATCTGCGAGCTCTCCTCTGCCCTGGGAGATGGCTCTTCTTGCTAGTTGAGTCGTGTCAAGGACCAGCTTAGTGTGGCATTTTGTGTGTAACAATGCACTTTCAGATGCTTTTCAACAAACCGATTAGGGAGAGAGTCAGCCTCGACTCCAGAGATCAGTCATGTAGTAAATTGAGTTGTAGCTAAGGGGCCCTAATAAACAGGCTGCTTCACTGAAAATGAACAGGAGTTACATGACAACACCCGCTCTGTTCGCACGCTGTGCCCGGCCACCACAGCGGGTGTTTTGCTTTGTCCTTCGTTCTGTCTGCCGGTTACACTGGGAACGAACTCTGCCTCCGGCGGGGCTTCTGCCCTTCTCGGACTGCGCAGCCTCCAGCCCATTTGGAAATGAACAGTTGCAAATAATGATTTGTACCGTCTGTTTGTCTGGGTGCCCATGTAAGCTGAATAATAATGTCACGGCCACTGGGCTGCTGCGGCCTCGTGCATGAGAGAGGATGGCACAGCCCCGAGGGACGTCAGAGACACGGCCAGAGAAGTGTTTGTGCGAGGGCTGTGACTCCAGCAAGGCTACTGGAGGGACAACTCTATCAACAGCCACTGCCACTGGCTTCCTGACGTAGACTCCAGCCTCCAACAACCTCTGGTTCACACCTGATGGGCAACCGAGGGGAATAAATGCCAGGTATTTCCCTGCTTCTTGATATCTCTGGCACCCAGAGGGTGGGGGACAGACAGTGTTTTGTTTGGTTTTGTTTTTTTTCTGGTCTGCGTCCCCACACACTCCCTGTGGTACCTCTGTGGCTCATGTTATTTATCTAGAGCTGGTCAGGCCCACGGTCTCAACAGGAAAGCGAAAGACTTTTCATTTCCCAGACAAGCTCTTCACACAGTTTCCTATTATTATATATTTGGGGGATATAGTTGGAGACCCTTCATATTAGGAGTGCTGAAGGACCTACTTTATTCCCCATCCTTCCAGACACTAGCAATGCAGACAGGCAGCATTTTTATGCTAACTGCATGTATGCACAGAACTGCATCTGCACTGCAGGTGTTGTACTGCTTCAGTGGCATCGGTGTACCTGAAATGGCACAGCTTTGGTACATGATGATGCCCCACAGAACCACAGATCGAGCAGCAATTAGCAATGATAAATGCACTGCAGCGATATCTGAAGCCAGCTGGAAAACGTGTCAGGAAAATTTTGCTCTGAGCTCTCTGTTTGATTCCCAGCTGTTGACACCGCTGCTCGGCCGGAGTGCTGAGGTGCTTGGTGGCATTTGCTGAAGCCAGGTGTCCTCATTGCAAGAGGTGGCTCTGGGAAAAGACCAGGTGCATTGTGGGTGTTGACCCACTGACTGACAGCTGCCAGCACCTTTGCATCAGAGTGACATATTGATATTGGCCTCCTGCCACTGCCTGGGGACTGGCATCCTTCCGGCAGACGGTTTAAGTCAGGTGACAAAGTCTTTGGATTTTGTTGACTTACGTTATGTATTTTTGGCCGGTGACAAGAAAAAGCAGCTTCTGTAAATAAGATTTTGTAGCAAAGAGCCAGCCCGAGATAAGCGAGGAGAAACATTTACCCACGCTCGTTGCTACGGAAAACTCCATCACCGCTCCCTGAAAAAACAGGACCAAAGTACAGGCTGAAACTTTACCTTGGCGGCACTTCGCTACCTGTGGGAGTAATGCTGTCAGGAGGAAAAGCATTTGGCTCCAGGAGCTTGGCTGGCAGGTTAGAAACAGCAGGAATGAGCACGGTTGGACAAGCTACTCAACCTCCCCTGGCCCACTAGCAGAGAGACCGAATCCACTGGGAAGGAGAAGGGCAAAGCTGCGGGAGGCTGCAGCGGCAAGAGGGAGCTGGTCAGCAGGATCAGACATCACGTGTAGATGATGGAAGCAGCGAGAAGCCATTCTTAGTTGTGGTGGTGGAGAGTTTTGCTTTGAAGTGTCTCTTAATGATTTCTATGCCCTCGGTTTGCACCTCACTTCGTGCTTGTGCCTTAGAACCTGTGTGAGTCGTTGACTCTGCTCCAGCCCAGCATCTTGTGGGACCCAACTCTTTGTTCTTCCATAGATGTTTCACACCTGATGCCACTTGATCTCCAGCCCAGTGAGAGCACCAGCACATGCACCTTCAAGGAATCCCTTCAGAGGGTGTCTTTTTTTTTTTGGGGGGGTGGGAACCGCCACAGCTTTACTCAAAAATTGTATTAATATATTTAGAAAGATATATTCTTCATATCAAATTCTAAGCTCTCTGAAAGGATAATGTTTCTTACAGTTGCCTCTCGTTGATCCGTCAAAGACAAAGCACTGGTAAGCACTCTGCAAACCTGTCCATAAAATCACGGCACATAGGAGCCTTTGGCAAGAGCACTGTGCAGCAGTGAAGGGTTAACAGAGGAGTCAGCTGTCTGTTTAGTATGTCTCAGATGTCACATACAAATACCTAAAAGGCAGCTGGGTTGTGTGAAAGGAAATCAGCGGATTAAGATTGTAGTCCCAGCTCAAAAGCTTTTTTGTGACTTCAGGAATGCCTCGTATCCCGTCTGTTAAATTGAGATAATACCGATCCCACAAGCGTACTGTGAAGATTAATTCATTAATCTTTTTTTAAGTGGAAATGGAAAGAGCCAGAAAAATAATAATATGAAATATCACGGCAGTAATGACAGAAAGCAACTGATAGCACAGGGCACGGCAGCTGCAGCTGCAGGTCAGTTTGGTGTAGAGGGCAGAGCACCCTGGCTCAGCTCCCTTCACCCGCTCTGTGACTGAGGGTGCTTGGGGCCCTGCCGTGTCCTGGCTGCTCCCCTGGCAGGCTGCAGACCATGGCCAGCCAAAAACGCCTCCCCAAGACACCAGCCTGCAGCACCGCCAGCTCTCCTGGGTGGCGTCTCTGCAGGAGACGGTGGAAATGGGATTAGTGGAAGATAAGGAGAAAACTGGAGGCTGGGCACTGCAGAGCAACTCCTTCTTTCAACATCCCTCAAGGGGGGTATCAGGCAGATGCCGAGATCACAATGAGACAAGTGCTTCCAAGTGCACACACATATTTGTCCCAAATTGTTTACTCCTAACTTGTCTTCAGGTTGAAGCCTTCTGCAGTGCTTCATGGGCAACACCTTGACCTGTACCCATCATCACTAAAATTAGGAGGAAAACAAATACGGAAATGCTGCTTTTCTCTGAATTAATAGCATCGCTGTCATGAGAATCTCAGCTTCTTTTCAAGCCAACGGTGGACTGAACATGTTCCTTCCCTGTTGTTTTGACAGTCTGGCTCATTTTATCAAACCCAGTCAAGATGAATGAGACACGTGTTTACCTTTGGTGGGTGAGCAGACAAAAGCTGCATGTAAATGTCCTCTGGGTGCCTGCCACTCCATGGGGATTTGTAATCATTTTGAAAAAAGAGATTTTCCCCTTCACTGGAGGAGACAAGCTGGCACCTCAGCACAAAAACATACCACTTAAAATAGCTTTTAATGTGGCCTTGAAAACTATTTTTGGATCAGGAAAAATGTGGTGTAAGAGAAGACTGGAGTCATGTATTGTAACTGTCACTCAAAACCAAAGGCTCTATCATGTCATGAAGATCAGCAGATGTTCAAAGACACATCAAGACAACCTAACCAGTCCACAGGCTTTGCTACACATGGTGATATCTGAGAAGTCATCATAGATTTGTAGAATGGTTTGGTTTTGAAGGGATGTTATAGATCATCTAGTTCCAACCCCCTGCCATGGGCAGGGACACCTTCCACTAGACCAGGTTGCTCAAAGCCCCATCCAACCTGGCCTTGAACACTGCTAGGGACGGGGCACCCACAGCTTCTCAGGGCAGCCTGTTCCAGTATCTCACCACCCTCATGGTGAAGAATTTCTTCCTTCTGTCTAATCTAAATCTACCCTCTCTCAGTTTAAAGCCATTACCCCTTGTCCTATCACTACATGCCCATGTAAAAAGTCCCTCTCCAGCTTTCTTGTAGGTCCCCTTTAGGTACTGAAAGGCTGCTACAAGGTCTCCCTAGAGCCTTCTGTCCTCCAGGCTGAACAACCTCGACTCTCTCAGTCTGTCCTCATACGAGAGGTTCTTCAGCCCTCTGATCATCTTCATGGCCTCCTCTGGTCCCTCTCCAACAGGTCCATGTCCTTCTTATGTTGAGGCCCCAGAGATGCATGCAGGACTCCAGGTGGGGTCTCACCAGAGCAGAGAGGCAGAATCACCTTCCTCAACCTGCTGGTTATGCTCCTTCTGATACAGCACAGGATATGGTTGGCTTTCTGGGCTGCAAGCACACATTGCTGGGTCATGTTGAGCTCCTCATCAAACAACACCCCCAAGTCCCTCCCTTCAGAGCTGCTCTCAGTACATTCTCTACCCAGCCTGTGCTTGTGCTTGGGATTGCAAGTCAAGAAGGGCTTCCTCTTAGGTGCATTGACTTACAACGACCACCTCCATTCCTGGCTTTCATTCCTTTTCCTCCAAAGTATCGGCAGGCAGAAGAGGAGTGCCACCCCCATCCCATAATAAAGCCAAACACAGATTTGTATTATGATCTGCAGATCAGTTCTCCATCAAGTTGCCATGGCTTCCAGACTACTTTTGGGACAGTACAGGTTGCCTGTGTGGTCCTTGCTTTAGAGCAGACATTGTCCTTGGTGCTACCAGACAGCAGCCTTGTAATAAAATCAATTTCTTGTTTCCGTAGAGAATCCCAAATTTGTTTCCCGAAGTCAAAAATGTGATGTCCGAAAGGGCTCATGAACAGGCTTCATGTTTTTGAAGATTGGTGTTTCCACCTGGTTGGAAGCCTTCTGCAGCAGGAGGAATTAAGAGTTATATATAAAAATGCAGGAGAAACCCATAGGGGCCATTAGGAGTGGGAAAGCAGAGCAGCCCCTTTCTCAAGAAAATCCGATGCAGACTGTGCGGAGCTGCCCACGACAGCCCCGAGGACTCCTGGAAAACGCCAGAACAGACACATCCCACGAGTCACAGGCGGCCGAGCTGAGCAGGGGCAGCATCAGGGGCTGAGTTGGGCAGCACACGCCCAGAAGGTGGATGGTCCTGAAGCACGAGATCGGCTCTGCACCCCTCACCTCAGACTCGCCACAGCTCAGCAGCGCCCGTACAGACAGAGCCGTGCAAACCTCGCCCCGAGAGGCAGCGTGGTGGAGCGGGGACAGGAATCTGGCTGTGCCTGTGGCGGGGACTCAGGGGACACAGCTCTGCGCCCCCGCGGCCAACGTGACTGCCCCAGCCCTGCGGAGGGGGTCCTGCATCCACCCCGCTCCTTTACAAAGATGCACCGGCCCAAACCACGAAGCCTCTGGCCCAGCCCCAGTGCAAAACGACGCCGTCAGGGTCAGGCACAGCCCAGGCCGCCCTCGCGCCTCAACCCTGCGGCCATCGGCTCAGCCCAGGCCGCGGGGCTCGGCCGCGCGGGTGTGCGGCTGGGCGGACGCCGCCTGAGACGCGCTCCGGGTGCGGCGGGAGCGCCGGGCCCCGGGCGGCCATTTCCCGCCGCCCCGCGCGGCCCCGTGGCAGCGGCGGGAGCGCGAGGCCTGTGTCCCGCGGCGGCCCCGCCCCGCCCCGCGCCGAGCCCCGCCCCGCCCTGCCCGAGCCCCTCCCGCCGCCGCCGCCGAAGGTTGCCGAGTGGGGGTCGCGCGGCTCCGGCGGCTCGACCGGCGCTTCCGGAGATTGCCGAGGGGCTTCGGCCCCTCCCCAGCCGCCGCCGAGCCCGTGACCGAGGCGCTCCGGTGGGTCGGAGCCCGTCGCGCCCGCTGCTCTGGTCGCGGCGCGGGGTTCGCCTTCCTCGTCTTCCTCCTCCTCCGGTAGCGCCGGGAGTCGCGGTGACAGAGCGGGGCGATCGCGGCGGGGGGCGGCCGGGGCTCCGGCGGCGCGGATGGCGGAGGGCGGCCAGCCCCCGCAGCAGCAGCAGCAGCAGCCACAGCCGCAGCTCCTGACCGCCGGTGGCGGCGGCGGAGGGGCCGCCCGCGGCGTGAAGCGGGAGCCGGAGCTGGAGCAGCCCATGCCCGGTGGGGACGGCGCCGAGGGCGGCCACAGCAAGCGGCTGCGGACGGAGGCGGAGGCCGACGGCGGCGGCATGCAGGTAGCGGCAGGAGTGGGCCGGGCCCTCGCCGGCTCTCCCGGACCGGGGCTCGGCGGGAGTGGGGCGGCCGGGCCGGGTCGCGTTTAATTTCGGTTTGCAGGATTCAGCGCGTTGGTTACGGGCGTGCGGCCCTTTCCCCCGCCGGCAGCGGTCGGGAGCAGCGCGGGGAGCGGGTCTCCTGCCCGGGGCTCCCCGGGGCGCAGGCAGCACGTGGGGCCGCGGCTGAGCCTCCGGGACCGCCGCGGGGTCCGGCGCTCCGGGCGCCGCCGTTCTGCGCCCGCCCCCCGGCCGGGGACCCGCGGGAGGCCGCGGGTGGCGGCGCTTTGGGGACCGGCGGGGGTTTACCCGCGCCGCTCTGTGTCTCGTGGGGCATCGGGAGAAATCCCAGGTGCTGCCTGGGAGTGGGGAAAGGGCTCATGGGGTGTCTGGTGGGCGCTTTCCAGCTCGGCGCTGGGGCTGCCGGCAGGATCTTAGCGTGCCTGTCGTCTTCTACCAGCACGTTTTGATCGTCCCCACAACATCGCTCTTTCCAGGTGCGTTCCCTTTTGTGTGTCTGGTGTGATGCTGCCAAGGTATTTCTGCTTTCCTTTGTCTGGGTGTTGTACAGGGTTGTTTTATTATGGCAGTTGCGCTGGCCTTTTTTCTTTCTGCTTCTTGTGATGAGTATATTGGAGCCCTTTAGAAGAAGACTGATTTATTCATCTGAACTTGTTTCTCTTTTCACCTTTGCTTGGGTTGGTAAGTGCTGCTGATAGTTTCTAAGGGGAGCATCCTGTCCTCTCCAACGTGATTCTCGTCCAGATGCCAAATGCTGGCCAGCAATCTTCCCTTTTTATTTCCTAGGCTGTCCCCAGTTTGCATGCTCAAGATTTTTTTTTCTTTTTTAATAGCTTGCAGCAGGAGGATTTCGTTTGTGTTTCTGTTTGATGTTTGGCCTTTCGGGGTGGTCTCTCTACCTCACGGCATCACTTTTTTCTCAGCATGATGTTGTGGGCTGAACATGGGCTGGAGCTTCACACCCGAGTGCTGCCGCTCGTGCTCCTGCAAGGGCCAGTGAAAACCCCAGCGTTCCTTGAAGTAGTATCTTCTCCCACACGCAGATGTCAAGTATGACTCAGACAGTGTGTATAGTTGCAAGGAAAAAGATCCTCAGCATTGAAGGAGTGCTTATACATTGTGTCTTGCAAGGGATTATGAATGAGTGCGTGAACATGGTGACATGAAATTCTTCCAGCTCTTCGGAGTCGAACTGAGGCACGGGTCCTGTGTAGCTACAGGGGATGCACCAGTTTACCTGCACTTATTGGTTAAACTGGTTGGTGTTGATGTAAACCAGGGGTAAATCAACTGAAAATCGCCCAGGAAGAGACTTGAATGGGATTAAGAGAACAGTCTTTTTTTTTAATTGCAAGTGAGTACAGTTTCTGTCTACATAAAAGCCCTCCTGCTATGCTTACATTGAGGAAAGCATTTTTTAATCTGTTCAGTGAATAGTACAAGATCTTAAGATTGCAGCATTCAACCACGGGGCTATGACAGTGCATGTGCACTGCAATGTGTGATACTGGTGGCAATGGTAGTAGGGGTTAATTGTGGATCTTAGCAAAAAGCTGGGTTTTGTTTCCATGTGAAAAGCTGGCAAACAGTGGAGAAGTTAGGTGGACAAGTGCAACTAGTAGAGTCCAGTTTTAAAGTTAAGTGTGTTTGTAGTCAGTATAACTATCCTTCACACTGAGCCCCCCATGTTGTAGTTACTTGGTATTCTTAGCATAATTTTAATCTTTCTGTATGTGTAGATATGGAAAAAAATTTTCAATCTTTGCAATATAAAAGATGAAAATAAGCATATATATATATATATATACGTATGTATGTATGCACACACACCATTATGTCCAGAGGTTTCCCTTGAGTTTTTTTTACTGTTAAAGAGTGTGGCTTATTTATTTGGAGAGCCTTCTCATGGTTGCGAGAGATACCAAATTTGAAGCCAAACTTACAAATAACATCAGAGCTGGGAAAAATCTGTTCTTTAATGTTTGGGAAATTCGATATCTTTTTACCTTAAAGTCAAAACACAAGATTGCCTTTCGTGACGATTTCTGTTCAGATGTTGTACTCTTTTCAAGTACCTTATTTTGGAATAACGGGTTCTTTATAGTAAATTTTCTATGTTTAACTGTATGTAATGCTTACAAGCGGAATAAAGAGCCTATTCTTTGATTTTTTTTCTCTCTCTTTTTTTTTTTTTTTTTTCTCCTCTCACATGTACTAAAGGCTTTCTGGAAGCTGGAAATAACACCAGCAACTGCTGTACCTTGTTTTTCCTGCAGGTCCTGTCAATTTTGTTTCCTGTTCCAGAGCCACAGGCTGTTGCTCTGTAAACTTGGTGACCTCATGTCTCTGGGCTGATAGCGAGGAATCGCAGGGTGCCATGCTCCCCACGGGTTCTTCTTTTCATAACCCCCACTTACCGATGTTTCAGGATGTGAACGCAGCTTGTGATGCTGAAATAAATCATTTAGCTATAGAAATTACTAATGCAGCTGTAAAACTAATAGCTGTTTTTGGGGTCTGTTAATATGAAATATAAAAACTAGCCTATAGGAAGATAATAGCTACTTATTAAGAACTTGGGGCAAAGTGTGCCTTAAAGCTTAAAGTAGCCCTTACATTTACTGGGATTCTTGTTTTCTGCTGTTTCAGGCCAGCATGCTCAGACAGCTTATGCAGTTAGGGTTTCATTATCTAATCCATCTCTGATCAGGGCGGATAAATGGTGTTTGGCCAGTGCTGATCTTGTTAGGAGGGTGGTGTAAAGCTGCTTGACTTGGGATTGGGACAAATCGGATCATGGCTGCTATCTGCTTCTGGGACGTATTTCAGTTAATCATGGCGTGGGCAGAAAAGGTCCAGCATAAACTGCTGCTTTTTAGCTCCCTCTGGTCCATAAGTGGCAAAAATCAAATGCCACCAGCCAGGAATGTCTCCTCCAAGTATTTGGATATGTCCGTAAGCTTTGAAAGTAAAGGGCCCCAAAGGTAGTGCTGCTTTTAAACTTTATAAATACTAGCTAGGAACTAGCTTGCTCTCTGTTTGCTGGCTTGGATGTGTCAAATCATTTGGATCAGCTTGCTGATCTGGGTAAAAATAGTCCCTAACAGAGAGGACCGGAAAAACAAAAACAAAAACCAAAAAAACCCCACGTTATATTGGCTTAAGTCACTTGTGAAACTGCACCGAAATGCAGTTGTTGATGTAGCTGTATTTGCTGCTTGTCAGGAGAGGTTGACTGTAGCACAGATGGAAGAGAAAGTATCCTTGCAATAATCTTTTTCCTCCTCTATCCCTTGCGTGATGAAAGACAAGAAATGTTGTGGCTAGCTTGTAAGCATCCCTTCTTTCTCTTTGGAGATGCAGACAGGAGTGTAATTCCAGAGTGCTGTGTTTGTCTTCCCCATCGAGGTGCTAGAGGTGTACCAGCCAGCTTACACTGCTGAAGAAAGCTGTTAAAATATCTTCCGGTTGCTTTGCATGGAGTTGAATGAGTTAATCAACTCCTCCTTCAGTCCTCAAGCTGAATTTGATATAACTTTTTTATGGAGTCCAGGCTGGTTAGTGAATTAAAATTATACCTAGGGGTAATATGTGGTTGGAATTAGATGCAAGGTGTGAACGGAGCTCATCCTTGTTCCTCTTTCCTGAATGACTTGTGTGCTCAGTGTTCCTGAGTATTTGTGGGAATGACTCTTCTGCAACCACGAACATGGCCGACTGGTCAGGGAAGACAGTGCAGCTGTAGCCTAGGCCTTATCCAGGCCACGTAAACTTTTACTGGCAGTGATAAGTGGTGACCTTGTGTGGTCATTCAGGCATGTCTGCATAGGGTTCATAAAGATGACTAGTGGTGCTGAGATCAGTCCCTTGTGACTACATAATGATGTAATAGACGATAACTCTTCATTCCGCAAAAAAGTCCATGATTTCTCTTCCTACCATGGGCCAGAAGATGGTCTGTAGCATCTTCTACCAGCTTGAGTCCTTCCAACATGAAGGCTGGAAACCCTTGATGGCAGCGTGCCACAGAAAGGGGTGAGCGGGGACATTGCTGGTGCTCCATGGCAGCCCATGTCCTTGTTCAAACTATGACCCATTTGTGGTGTTCCTGAGAAGAGCAAGAAATCAATCTGCTGATAATTTCTGAAGACAGGTTTGGATTTTACAAGTAAGAAGCCTGACTAGGACTGTAATTGAGAAGGGGCCAGTTAATAACAACTTTTGTCTTGTTGGGGACCCTATGGAAATGTGTATTTTTAAATCTTACAGAAGAGAACATCTAGTACCAATAAAATGTGGAAAAGTTGTGTAATCAGGTTAGCTTTTTCCTCCCTGTTATTATTCATGGCGTGGCAGTCTGCGTAAAGAGATGCAGGGCAATACAGGGGATACAAGATACTCTAGAAGAGAAATGAAGTTCCAATATTTAGAAGCCGACCCCTGCCTTGGATCCAGGATGAGGTTTCCTGGGATGCTGTTTGGACAGACTATTACTGATGTGATGAGACATAATGAATCACTTTTAAGTTTGTTGTTACTTCTCCATTTGCTTTTGTCCTTTTTTTTTTTAAAAAAAAAATAAATAAATTGAGTGTTATGAGTTAGACCTGAGGCAGTCTGGGAAGACTTAGAAAAACTCCAGTTCAAAGAAAGTGCTTGGCAAACAGACCCAAAGTTGGGATTTTGGAGGTGTTGAGAGCCCTTTAATGTTGGCTCTTTTCTTGCCATATTCAGGAAAATGGAAAGCCCAAGTAAAGTATTCTGGATATGTTAGTCTTCGTCCAGGCTCTGTCATTATTTCTTTTTGGATTTCAGAGGTTTGTGTTTAAAGGTGATGGCTGTGGTTGTGAGGTTGGAAGCCGAATAGAGGTCTGGCTCTACTGGAGATGGTTTCCTTCTGTGTATGTGTACTGACTGTAGACATATGCTTTTTATTTTTCCTTTTCAGAATTCCCAGTTAGAAACATGAGCACACTGGCATTTTGCAGAAAACCCATCGTGTTTTGAAAAGGTTGCCCACCTAGCTGAGTTTAGAGCACGTCCTGTGAAATACCCTCTTGTCGGCTTTTCCTCCCTATGACCGAGCAAGCAGGGATTCCACCTTGCCCTTTTGCGTCAGGGTTTCACACTGCTGTTTTCAGGACTGTCTCGAAGAAGTGCTGGTCATTGAAGGTTTAGCAGCGGTGTTGCTGTGCTAGCTTTGTGCTTTACCGTGGCTGCACTGAGGGCTTTCAGTGGCTCTGCTGTGGTGTGGCAGCAGAAATACCAGAACAAAGGAGATGCAAAAGAGGCAGCAGGAAAATAAAATTAAAAAAAAACCAAACTAACCACTTCATTTGCCAAACTGAAGTCGAGACAGACCTGAACTGGATTCTGTGTGTGGTCTGTGCCACCCTGGAGGCTGCTGCTGAAGGACATGGCCCTGTTAGCTTGGAAAAATAAAGCCTGTTGCTAGAAGCCTTTGGTTTGCTGCGCTGGAACCTCTACCCCTTTGGCAAATGTTAGGGGTCGCATCGGTTGAAGATGTTTTAAAAACTACTGTTCTACACTGCTGACTTGTCTCGTGGTGTGGGCCAAACCTTAGTTTTCACACAAAGCAAAAGAAGAGAGCAGGTGTTTTGATCGGCTGGAAACCTCTTATTTAATATGCCCATCTCAGATATTACTTGACCTTCTGTGTGTGTGTGCATGCGTGCTTTTGAAGTGCAGTGGCTGGGGGATCAGAGGGACATCCAGAAGCGAAGTGAGAGAAGCAATTAGAGGTAACGAGTTCCAGTTCACTGAAGCATTCTGTTGATCTACATTCTACAGTGGTATTGAGTGGACGCTGGAGTGTAGCTGTCATGAGATAATCCCGATGTTTAGGGATTAGAGCTGCTTGACTGCATTTTGGGCCTTAACTCCCTTTGCTCTCCGGTAAATTTAATTTTGCCAGCAATCTCTTCTAAATTCAGGAAAATGCTAGTTTGAAAGATGCGTATTTTCCCCAGTATGCTTCCCACTCCCTCTGCTTCACTTTCCTGAGCACACTTCTTTTTCCCAAGTTGAATTTGAGATGTTTGTAGGAGCCAAACCCAATGAGGGCAGGGGCTGTATGAAACAGTCCTCACCAGGCTTGGACGATGCCACTGTCCTGACCCACCGCTGTCCTTGTCAGGGCTCTGCTGAGCTGTCCACTGAGCTGTGCCAGGGCACTTCTACTGCAGTAAAGCTTTGCTGTCTGGTGGCCTTTGCTGAGAAGGGCCCATTGTAGGCTGAAGTTTCTAACCTGAGTTCTTGGTTCTGGAGGGTTTCCAGGATGTTTGAGAAGAGGCTTGTGGATTGTTCCAGTCTCTCTCTTGTTTGGCTTGTCATGCTCACATATGGCATCTATTGAAACCAACCCAAGCATCTCTTGCTGGACTGAAGGAGATGGGATACTCACTCCTTAGCAATGATACGATGTATTTATGTAGCCACAGAGTAGGAAAGGTTGTATACAAGAGCCCCCTTGTTTAATGAGCAGCAATAGCTGAACTTGAGCTGGATCCAGCATCTGTTTGGGCAGAGCAAGAAACTTTGGCAGCTTCTGCCAGCTCAGATGGTGTGACATTGGTGTTCAATCAACTGTACCATTGCCACCTCCTAACCTTTGGAGTGTGGGCAGGGTGTACTTGTGATTCATACTGATTAGAAAAGAGGTCATGAGCTCTTTAACTTGTATCTCTTGGGTAGGACAGTGGGATTTGGTCTGGCACGTCTTTGAAGTGGCTGTGCATTCCCAGGGCTGTTGCTTGTGTTTGCCTTTGTCTAGGAGAGTTCGTTGTGCAGGAAGATTGGATGCTCGCTTCAGAGAGTGTGGGCTGGAAGCAATTGTTGCTTTTTCTGTACAACTTTCTTGGGTTTTATCTGCTCATAATTGCCACAGCAATAATGCAGGGATTAGCATAGAGATGGAGAAGAACCTGCACCATTTAAGTGGAGGAAAAAATCCCCCAACGTGTCAGGACTTTTTACCCTCTGGCTCTACGTAGCTAAATTTCCTTTAATAGAGAGGCTAAAAAAGCAACCTTATGTGGCATTTCTGTGTGTTGCAAATATCAAAATATTCTCCCCAGAGGCCTCTGAGGCCCTGGGATCTGGATCCAGCTCAGGTTTCTTCAAGGGACTAGAGTGTGCTCTTTTAGCTGAGGCTTTCTGCACAGCTTTTCCCCTGCTATTTCTGTAGGGGATTCTTGCAGACACTTGGGGTGGTTGTCACTGTCGGGGGCGATGCCTGGGAAGAAAATCCCACCAAGGCATCACTTAAAAGCCTTGATTTAGTGCTGCGTGGGCTGAGGAGAGGCTGTAGCTGGGATCCTAGGCCTATAATTTGCTGCTTGCGGTTGCTGTTCCCTTATCCGGAGAGGGGTGGGAAGGTCGCCGTTCCTCCAGCCTGCTCACCCCCCTGGGCCGGGGGGAAGGCCGGGCTCTGCCCTGCCGCAGGGCTGGGTGGCTTCTCCCTGGGGCCCCGGGTCTGCAGGCGGCGTAGCCAGGCCTGACTGTCAGAGCAGCCACTGTGGGATTGTGTTTCTGAGCCATCTCTGTCCAGCTTTTTGTTTTTATGCTCTTCTGTGGCTTTGCTTCCTTTTTGTGGGAAGAAGAATTGGGGGGGAAGTCTGTGCTTTAAAGGGCTTCTCTATTATGCGTTGTACTCTCCTATCCTGGAGACAAGGTCCATCAGAGGCCTCTTTCCTGTCCTTGTTTCATGTTAAAAGCCCTGTGTAGCCTTGGAGCAAAGCTGGACCAGGATGAACTATGTTTTGCAGGTGCTTCTCCTTGCCTGTATACACCAGTTCTTCTCAAAGCTCAGCTTTGGAGTAACCTTGTGTGGTTCATGGGATTAAAGACCACAATCTTTAAGTGATGCTGCTTCTGCTCTCATGAGTGGGACCAGGCACACAACCTGGGGTGATCCAAAGGGTTTGTTCAGAGAAGGGAACCTAAGCTGTGGTGTTGCCGCAGCAGATTGAACTGTGGGGCATACCAAAGGAGGTGGAAGCTGGCAGCGTGGTGTGGGCAGGTGTCCTGGGGCTGCTGGGATGTGTAAGAGTGGGAATCGGGAGTTTGTGTGATGTTTGCCTCAGGAATGATCCAGATTGTGAAGGAAACTGAGGCAGTCAAGTGTGCGTATCACTTCTGCTGGTTTGCTGACATCTCAACTGTCTCTTGGGCAGCCTGCAGGAGAAATCAATCAGTCGACTTCTGAAGCTCCTGCCCATCCTGTTATTTGTTTTGTCCAGGACTAGAAGTTGAAGTATGTGAAAATGCAGAATGTCCTCAATGCTCCCTCCAGTTTTAGGAGGAGGTGTGTTATGCTACAGCGGTGCTGTGAGAGTTGGTGTTTGTCCTGCGTGGTCTGAAGCTGCTGGGCGCTGTGTCCTCAATGCGAAGGGGTGAGGAGACAGAGAATGTGCCAGAGTGAGAACCAGTGCGGCACTGGGCTGCACATGGGGGAGATTTGTTATGTGGTCCATCCAGCATGGTAGGGGCTAGAGCTTGTGTCTGGCAGGAGGATGTGACAAGGAGGCACTGTGTGAGGTCTTAATTACGTGGTTGTACATTTTATGTTTTTAGAGATTACTTCATCTCCATAAGTGATTAAATGGATAGCGCTTGCTGAGGTGCTATTAAAACTAGCAGGAGTTTTGTTATCAGTTAAAATGCGTGTGAGGTCAGGCCTTGGACTGAGAGCTAATCATTATTTCATTTCTTTCTTTTCATCTTGTCTTGTGTGACCTCAAATCGAATTTACTGCAGATAATCTAAACCTTGCTCTGAATACAGACCTATTAATTTTTAATGGTCTCTTCTATGGTACTCACCACTGTAGTGTGGGTGCTTCATATATACTAGTGATCTTATTTGTGCAGTTTTCCTGAGAGGTAGAAAAGGTATATTATCTCTTATTGTAGAAACGGGGAATTGAGGTACTGGTAGTAAGACCAGTTTTGCAAAAATTCCGTTGGCACTTGTAACCTGACTTATTTTTTATTTGTATTTTTTATTGTAACTGGTGGGGGTTTGGTAATGTTTAAATCCTTGATCTACAGCTCTTTACAACTTCCACTGTATATATGAATACTTACTTCTTCCAGAGGCTGATCCTTAAGTGTGTCACATCAGGCAAATGTGAAGTTCTGTTGTCTTCATCTTAAAAAAACAGTGGAAAAACTGGAACAAGTAACTTGGTGATCATTATAGCAAAACTACTTGAAATATGAGGTTTGAAATCTGTCTTTTTAAGTAAAAGAGATATAACTTGTCTTTAACTCCAAAGCCACATACCTTTTGATTTCTGTAGCCATTTTTGCTGCTCAGAACGCAGCACTTCCTAGGCTTGAATGAAGCGGGAGTCAGGAAAAAATAGCACGTAAGCCTGATTTGTTGTAATATCCCTGCACAGGAGGAAACAGAGTGGAAGTTGCATGGGTAGCTGTAGTTGGTGTTTTTAAATCCACAGCCATTGACTTTTGCAATCGAAATGCTATCTTAAGAGAGAACGTCACTACATTGCCTTTTGAGTTAAAAGCATATTTTGGTCTGTTAGCAAGCAGAAAGCTGCTGTGTGGACAGGAAGGGCAGGAACCAGCTTCTGACTTGTTCCCTGCACCGGGTGTGTGTGGGGCTGGTAGCTCCCCCCTCCTTGGGGACAAAGGTCTTAGTGTGGGTGCATGTGGGTTATTGGGGAGCAGAGGGAGGCAAGTGAAGGCACATTGTGCTGGGGAGACATTGTGAGGCATTTGGGCTGCAAAAGGGCTACTTGGGATTCAGGTGTCTTGGGTGAAAAGTACTTGGGTGATCATGGACTTGGTATCTTCTTCCTTTTGCTTGTTGAAATAACTCACCCTTAATGCATCCCGTCACTGCCTGCCTTTTATTGCTTCTGCATGGGTGTTTGGTTCTGTTCTCTTCTTCTTAGCTAAGTACAGCGCTGAGAAAAGGAGGGACCAGAAATGTGCTGTATGGCTGGGGCTCTGTCATCCACAGAGAGCCCTGGAGAACAAGACCAGGATTTTGGACTAGATGCACTATCTTATTGCCAGGATTGTCAGACTATGATGCTGGAAGTAGCATAAAGCTGTAGGGGAGGAAAAAAAAACCCGTTTCACTGTTTTTTCCCAAGAGAAGATAAAGACCAATCTGGCCACACTTTCTTTATACCTTGGCATGTGTTCTAGGAACTCTAGTTGCCTTGAAGTGAGGGGAGGAGATGAGGCTGGGGGCCACTCTGGTGCTCACATGAATCCAGTGGAGACCTGGCATCTGCTAATGTCACCAGCTGGACCTAACAGCTATTTTTCTATATGACCTTTATAGCTGAGCACTTCTTGGAAACTTCTGACTTCCTGGGCTAGGTTTTCCTAAGATCGGTGTTCTGCGTGCCAAGTGCCTCATGTTGTCAGAGCAGGGCTGAGAGGTCACAGTCACAAACAGCGGAGGCAAGGCCACCGTTTGCCAGGGTGGGATGGAATCAGCAGGGGTTGATAGAGGCATTTGTGATCAGTGCTGTCCATGTGATGGTTGTGTGTCAACCATGGGGCAGAGAAAGCCTTGGAGAAGAGGAGAAGGGGAAGAAAAAAGGAAATGGACCAACTGTGGATTTAGATTTTCAAATAAAGAGTGTTGCAGTAGGACTTAGCTCTTTGTAGTGTTTCAATCTCTTCATTCCTTCTTCCGGTGCCGCTTCCGACCTGTGAGTTAGTCTTGTCCAACTCAACTCTTGTGATGGCCCTGGGTGTGGTGAATGAGACTGGCATTTGAGTATGTGTTGTCTGAAATGATGCTTGTAGTTAGGTCTGTGTTTTGTGTGGGCCTCTGTACACTGATTGCACCCTTCCAGAAAAGATTTGCTGCACTTCACCATCTTGCCTGATCTGTCATCTTTCAACAGGAGCACCATGTGGTCAGTGCCAAATACTGCAGATTCAGAAAAATAACTTTTCTCTGTCATTAGATCACAAATTAGTACCGCTAAGAATTCTTGATGTTTCATGTTCTGTCCTGAAACCTCTCAGTCTATGAGGTTGAGAACATATGTAAGCATATCTCTTTCAGACAGACCATGACCAATGTGTAGGTTCTCCTTGTGATGGATGTTTCCCATGGGGAAGGTGGTGACTAGAACAGGTGAAGGGGCTGTGAGACTTTGTGTGTGTTTTCCTCTTATTATTCAGTACTTAAAGGGGTGAGTAAGAATTGCTCCTCTGCTGGTCAATGAGATGATGTTTTTATCTTGTGGCATCAGGTATTTGTGACTGCTTTGCATGCCAGGAGGAGCATGGGTTGGATTTGCAGCTTGGACCATGACTTCTTTTAGAACTAGGAATTCCTTGATGAGTGATTACACTTAACTCTGGGCTGTTAGTTGATGGATGTAGATGGAGCATGTCCATGTTGCTTGGGAAGGTTTCCTTAAATAGGCATGACCTTTCCAGTGAAAACAGGAAGATAGATTTTGTGTTGATTTTTTTTTTTTTTTAAGTTTATTTCATTTTTGGAACTCACGATTACTGCTGGCATTTACCATAGAAGTAGCTTACAGTCTTAGTAGCTTCATGGGGCAGGGTTTGGCAGCTCTGTTGAAGTTTGATAGGGAGATTGGCTTGCTTTACAGTGCAGCATTCGATAGAGCATTGTTATGTACCACACTGTTTTTCACCTTTGGTGATCTCGATTTCCTTCCTTATTATGCTGAGGCATCTCTATGTATAGGGAAAAGATTAGCCAGTCTGCGTATTTTAACATGTAGCTGGGGAATGAATAGTGCTTCACTAGGTCTGGTTCATCCTATGATAAAAATGCTTCTGTTTCTGTTGGGTTTTGGTATTAGTTGGTGTGGGGGTTGCAGGCAAACTGGGGAGAGTGGTCCTGACCCCTCAGAACAAGGAAACCTCTGGCTATGACGTGAACATGGTGACAGTCCGCCTGAGTTAGTCCCAGTCCCTGGCTGTCCTGGGGACGTGTAGCAGGAGATGGGAGGTTTTGGCTCCTGCGTGCACTGAAATATTCCAAGATGCCTGGTCTCAGCTGTTTTGTCACTGTTGCTGACAAGGCATTAGCAAGCTCCTCTATGAACTCTGTAGTCTACATTTGCCTCTTAGTTAAGGATAAAATCACAGTATCACAGTATGTTTGTGATTGGAAGGGACCTCAAAAGATCATCCAGTCCAGTCCCCCTGCTGGAGCAGGAACACCTAGGTGAGGTCGCACAGGAACATGTCCAGGCGGGTTTTGAATGTCTCCAGAGAAGGAGACTCCACAACCTCCCTGGGCAGCCTGTTCCAGTGCTCTGTCACCCTCACTGAGAAGAAGTTTTTTTCTCAAAGTTAAGTGGAACCTCTTGTGTTCCAGCTTGATCCCATTACCCCTTGTCCTATCATTGTTTGCCACCGAGAAGAGCCTGGCTCCATCCTCGTGGCACTCACCCTTTATATATTTATAAGCATTAATAAGGTCACCCCTCAGTCTCCTCTTCTCCAAACTAAAGAGACCCAGCTCCCTCAGCCTTTCAAAATCTCAGTGGCTGGGCTCCCATATCTATTGTGAGGTTTTATGTAGGGTTGCTTCTCTTGGATTTGGTGTTTGATAAAGAGATGATGCAAATACTCTGGAAAAGGTATAGTACAGTGAACAAACTGACCAGCCTTGATTGCACAGCAGTATCAAGTGTTTTGTTTGGCTTGTGTGGTTTACTTGATCCTCAGGGTTAGTCTGAAATACAATTTTAATGTCAATTCTCCTGATCAGTTTCTTACTCTAGGTCACCAATTTCTCGATGCCTGAATTCTTGGTAGTTTGCACAGGTTTGTAGATCTGTCTGGTTGGTTCTGGGATTAGCAATTATTACTTTCATTTGCAGAGTAAGGTTTTAAAGACAGTCCCTGAATCTCTGGGCCCTTTGGGCAGGAGTAAACATGTGGCATTGTTCCCCGTCCATGGATAAATTCTTAGTGTTGTAAGGCTCTCTCTGCCTCTGACTTCCTGGGCAAGTTTTTGATGAGGAATACAGTCACACTGAGTAGCGGAGAACTGCTTAACAGATCACTTCTCAATTTTAATTCCTAGGTGACTTCTTTTTTTTTGTCTTCCATGGATTGAGGGGAGACCTTATCGCTGTCTATAAGTACCTGAAAGGAGGTTGCAGCATGAAGGGTGTTGGTCTCTTCTCCCAAGTATGAAGGGACAGGGTGAGAGGAATTGGCCTCAAGTTGTACCAGGGAAGGTTCAGATTGGATATTAGGAAAAAATTCTTCACAGAAAAGGTTGTGAAGCAGTGGAACAGGCTGCCCAGGAAAGTGGTAGAGTCACCATCCCTGGAGATACTTAAATGGCATATAGGTGAAATACTTAGGGACATGGTTTGGAGCTAGAGTTAGGTTAATGATTGGACCCAATGATCTTGAGGGTCTCTTCCAACCCAAATGATTGTATGATTCTATTCCTGGGGTGCAGAGGCTGTTGAATGGGTAGCTTCATTCTCTGGATGTTCTGCTTATCTACAGATGGTTATTGCCTAGTGCTGATCATGGAAGCAACTATCTCCATAAAACTGCTAGAAAAAAATATGACAAATTTTGCACAGGCTGCATTTGAACAAATGCATGGTGGAAATAAGGTTGCAATGGGAAGGGAGGGTGGGACATGGTATCACTCATCTCCTGAAGGCTGCTCCATTCCCCCAGAGTCTGGGCAGGTGGTGCTGCCTTCCCCAGGGAGTCAAGAGAGACTTATCACCTCTGGCTGCTGTTAAATTAGCCCTGGGTTGGAGTTGCTGGAAGTGCATCTTGTCAAATGCTAATTTAGCATGTTATGTGTGAGGCTAATTGGCAGAGTAGAAACAAGATCTGCCTGTAGGAATCTTTTTTCTTCCCTGGAAGAGCTTTAACAGTAAAAATGTAAAATGTCCGGTAGGAAAATTTCTTCCTTGCACGGTTAGCAGTGATAACCAAAAGCAAATTATACAATCCGGTGTTCAGAGCCCTCTCATAGTATTGTCATGACTTCTGCTTTTGTTTACAGATTTCCCGTGTAGCTGAATTAAATTAACAAGACTGGTCAATTCATTGCTGCTGTATTTAACCCCCTGGGCAGCAATGAATCTGGCAAGGATGGAGCATCATTTTCACGTGCTGCTTGAAACGGAAGGATGTACAGCAAAATGAAGTAGTGTTGTTGCTTGGGGGAGAGGTTCACAGTCAGACAAAGGGAATGGAGGAAGTTCCCGAAAGTCCTTTTCCCCCACCGCTTCCAGTGGGGCTCAGTTGTTCAAGCGAGTAAGGTAGTATGAGGTTTTTTTGTCATGTACAGACTAGCCAGAGACTAATGTATCCAGAGTTTGTTCAAGGCAGATAGCATTACAGGAATCAAAACAGATCTCTTGGTTCCTGTTCATAGATTTAATCCTTTGTTTTCAGCGGTTAAATAACCCTGTATTCTTTAGCCTAGCCTCTGTTATCACGGATTTGAGCCCTTCTTAAATCCTAATGTGCGTAATTGCATAGCACTCACGTTAGGAAGTGTGGTGCAAGAAAATGCGCAGAGGAATGAAACAACACCAGGTCGCCTGTGGAGGAGCGGAAATCTCAGGGCACTATGTTCCACGGGCCATCTCTCCTCCCCTAGGTTCAACTTGGTGGCCTCCTTGCTTGATTGCTGCCCACCCCATCTCAGGGTGGTCCTTGGAGGGTGATGGGAATGCGTGGTGACCTGCACACTTCTACCATCTTATGCTACCTCAGCTTGCCATGTTAGCACAGTGTATCCTCTGCAGAATTTTAACTATAGCATTTTTCCCTAGCACCAAAATTCACTTAAAATTAAATACATATATGGATATGCATCCTGTTGTTAGAGACGTTTCATATTTTCTTTAGACTTGTGCAAAATACATGGTATGGTGTAAAAGGTTGTATGGATTTCTCTCCTTTTTTTAATGCCCTCTCCCATGAGTCTGCATAGCTTGTGGGACTGGGATGATACTGTGTAGCTGATTTGGAAATCTGGACTTTGCTACGCTACTCTTGCTTTACTTGTCTGTTTGCTTCAAGTTTTTTACATGGAGTTTACAGATTTTGTGCAGTTCACATAGCAGAAAGTGTCCCTTTGTAGCAGCTGATGAGTGGATGACAAACAGCTGATTAAGCCAAACCTGCAAAAGGCTTTGGGGAAAAAAATAGTAGTACAAAAGTTATGCGTTGCAAATGTTGTGTCAGTACTGCTGGGTTAAACAGGGTTAGGCCACCTGGGGTAGGCTGGTCAGATTGGTAACACCCCTTTGCTCTGGGCCACCAAGGGCTTGTGACCATGGGGTAACTACAGTAGGAACAGTCCCTGTGTAGTGATTCCTTGTGTTGAGATGCCTGATGGTAAACAGCTGCTGAAAGGAGGGATCCTTTCCCTCTGCTCTCCATTTGGCTTCATGTTTCTTTTTCTTGATCTCATAGAAAATGAGTAATGCCAAAGAGAAGGAGTTTATCACTAAATCCAGCTGATTCCACTGTGGTGGTTGTTGTGGCTGTCTGCCTGCTAGATCATCTTTAAAAAGAGGGGATGGCTTGTGAACCACTATTTGTTTGGAGAAGGGTGTGGGACTGTGCCTTGTGGATCCTGCCAGGCGTTGCAATACTTTATCCGTAATGCACAGCCTTGCTCTTGGTGTGTGGCAGCTGCATCTTCCATGGCAGTTTAAACTGATCTGCGGATTAGCCTGAGGTACTACAGACCTGATGTCTGTGCTGTGGTGCTGGGAGCAAGGGACACAGGCCACCAGCAGCTGCCTGGGGAGTCGGGGTGTCGTGGGGGCTGTGGCATGCTGGAAGGGTGCAGGTGCTGGGAGGATCCTGCCTGTGGGTGCAGTTGGCAGGAGAGATGCTTGTAGCTGAGGCCATGACAGGTAACCCAGATGCTGAAGGGCTAAAGTAAAGCTGTAAATCAGCAGGGGTTTTCTGTGTGTGTGCGCAACAACAATGGCAAAGCTTTTCTCCTTAATGCTGGTTGTTTGTTTGTTTGTGGGTTTGTGTGTTTGTTGTTGTTGTTGTTGTTTTGTTTGTTTGTTTTTGTGGTTTTTGCTTGTTTGGTTTTGTGGTTTTTTTTTTTTTGTTTGTTTGTTTGTTTGTTTGTTTTAACCAGTAACTGCGTGTTGACTTTCTGGAGCCCAGGAGACTCAGAGGGTGACCTGAGAGGACACTCTGGTAGTGTTGTTGAAAGAGAAGCTGTTGAAGAAGCTGGGTTGTGTCTGCTGTCCCTTTCAGAGGGAAGGTGCTGTCAAGTGCTTGCTGTGCCCATCTCCCCGGTGCCGAGAGCAGCAGTGCATACATGAACATGGCATGCTGTACTTATGATGCAGCTGCACGTCCCTTCTGTCACCTGGGCAGCATCGGCAGCTCTCGCAAGGAGAGCCCTGTGCATGTTTAGTACCACCACGCCGCTGTTGAGCTCTCTCACACCAGTGCTGCCTTAGGAGTGAGTGATTGTCCTCTCCTCCTGCAGACGAGGGGGATAAATGTTTGTTCATCTGCGGTTTCTCCAATTAACCGTGTTTTCAACTCTGCCTTTGTAGCTGATGGCAGGCCCTCACTCCCTTCGGCGCGCGTCTGCAACGCGCTCATGTGCCGGCACGCGTGTGCTGCCCTTGAAAACAGACCAAACTTATTAAAATCATTGCTAGTTGCCATGGCAGCTGTTGTCGCTGTGGGCTAATAGGAAAGGCAATTACTGCTGCATGCTGGGGTGCGTATGGGGAGGGTGTGGGCAGGGGGGGACAGGCGACTGCATGCTGATGAGCTGTGTGACGGATAGATTGGCTGTCACAGCGAGCAAGCAGCAGAGGAAAGGCCGGAGATGCCCTGTAATGAGGTTTGGCCAAATATGCTGTATTTCTACCTCCTGGGCAGGCTCATTGAGAGATTCCCACCCTTCCTTTGATTGTCAAGGGGAGTCTCGGGGCTGAGATTCACGTTTGCAGCTGGGGGCAGCGCAGTGCTGCTTGGTCACTCTCAGCTGGCCCAGAAACTGAAACAGAGAGCTAGAAAACTTCGTACACGTTAAAGATACTCATCTGGCCCCTTTCCAGCTGTTTCCTCTCTGTAAATATTTCTCCTCAGCTCTTACTGTGCTGTTTCCTGTAGGTTGAAGGTCATAATGTAAAATAACTACAGTTTTCTTGGAGTGAGGAGGATCAGTTATGAAAACTGAGATCAGTTGTGCTTCAGGATGCTTCGCTGGTTTTTGTGTGCTGCTGTTTCAGTAGAAGGCCAAAACATTTTGATTATGGACCTGTGTGTAGACCTCTGTGTATCTGCAGGTATCATGTGGCCATATGGCCATATACTGTGTTTTCATGCTTTCATAGTGAATTTAAAACTAAAGGGAAATTGCATCCTTCATATTTTTCACTGAATTTGGGCAGCATGTGCTCAAGCAGTTCCAGGACTGTTTGTGCTGAATGCAAACATAAGAAAAATGGGGAACGTTTTATAGTGAGGAGCTTGTAGGGAATCAATAAACTCCTTGAAAGATTTTAGTTGGGGACGCAGGTGAGAGCTGTAAGTCTGCAGCTTCTGTAAAAGCTCAAGGATACCAAAAACTGCTTTGGCAGTGTTTGACGAAGCCCTGCACCCCCAAATTGCAACCCTCTGTTGCTTCCAATTTGTGCTACTTTCCTTTTCCCTCGTGCTAGGAAATGGCCTGAGACCTCACTGCACAGGAGCTTTTCCAGGAGGTCCTCCCTGGCCAGCAAGAGGCACATAATCTGAGTTTCTTCTGGCTTGTAGAGTTCATCATGGTGTTGGTGAAGCTAAAACAATGCTCGTGGTCCTGTTCGATGGTGAGATAGTCCCAGGAGGCATGAGGGAAACTGGTGGTCCAAAGTGAGAAGAATAAAACAAACCTCTTGGAGCAGGCAAAATCGGGACCTCATCTGTATTTCTCTCCCTGTTTCGTTGGTCTCCCAGCGGGGGTTTCCAGCCGCCCTGTGTATCGTGCCCGTTGGGATGGCAGCGGTGACTCACTGAGCTGGGATGGTTTCTACAGTGTCTGAGAACCCGGCTTCCCAGGGAGCTGCTGCACCAGGAAGGGGAAGGTTCCTGGTGCGTTTGATCCCTCAGCAAAGATTACGCTGAGCCTGTTTAATTAGAGACCGCTGCTTTCTTTACCGCTGTACTAAATATAAATGGAAGAGCTGGTGTAATATACTCGAAGTTGCAAATGTCAGGAGGCAATAGCTTTCTTCTCCTCTTGCCAAATCTGATTTAGTTTTAGGTACTGCCACTAAATCTGATGATGCAGTAATTCCTATTTGTTAAAAGGAACGAGAGATTTAGACTGAGAGGGACTTCATACTATTCTCCCCCCTCTCTCTTATCCTGCCTCTGTTTACAAAGGAAGAGCTTCTGGTTTGCAGGTGTTTGTACAGAATGATCTGAAGCGTCAAAAGGCTTGGTCTAAATATCTCTGTGCTAACTTTGTATTCAGCTAAAATACAGTCGCTAAGGTTTTCTCTCTGCATGGTTTTTATTGCAGATTTGTACATTCCAAGTACTATCTTTGTGACAGTCAGTAGAGTGACAAAAAGATCTTTAAAAATATAAAAAAAATGCAGTGAAGATAAAGAAGCTGCTGCTGGAGCCCAGGCTTGTGAGGATTTACTTGGGGCTGCATGTTCGGTTTGGGGTTCTTTGCTGAACTACAGTCTAAGTCCTGGCAGGCCCCAGGGAAATCTGTAATGGGACAGACATCTGTGCTTATGTTGCCTTGCCATGTCTGTCTGCCTGTGCAGAAAAAGGAGTAGGTAGCAAATGAGAACTTTTTTTTTTTTTTTTAATTTCTACCCGCTGGGGCTTCTGCTGAGCACAGTGGACCTGGTCTTCCTCCATCTGCTTAGCCTTGTACGGTGCCATTACACACGCTGTTTGCTGGAGCACGTCCGTGAGCTGCAGCGCGATGCCGGGAAGCTCAGCTCACCGGGACAGCACCGGCGCTGCCGCCGTGTGAAGTGTTCGGTGCCGCATCAGTTGGTTGAAAAGTCCTCGAGAGCAGAAACTGTGGGGAGAGCTCCTCATGGGGAAGACTGACTCAGTGCTGCTATCAGCTGCCTGGTATGCGGTGAGGCTCCACGTCTTGCCGTCAGCTGCCATAACCGCTGTTTGTTCATGCCCTGGCCAATTCGGCATGCTTTTGTTCTGGCTGGGGGGATAACATGGGGTACCTGGTGTTGAGGCAAAGCTGTCTGCTGAGCTAGAGGAGGAGGGAACACGTTCATTATGTGCTGGAGGCATTTTTGCCGTGTTGAAGCACGTGCTGAAGTCTGGCAGAACAATTTCATCATTAGATGTGTTATTGTGGAAAGGGGAGGAAAGAAATCCAGAGAGAATTTCTGCCCTTCTTGAGGGTTTCATGTTCATGTTGGTGGCAAGAAGAAATTGTGTTTCTAGAGTGTCCTGAGTTGTAATCAGTGCCTGTTTTCAGTCTGGGTGAGGGAGACAGACTCTCCCCAGTGTTTCTTTGTGCTCCTGGTCATCAGTAGGTGTTACTGACCGGCAGACAGGATTTTTTCCAAAAGCTGCTTCCTCTGCTGCATGATGCAATGTTGACTCAGTAACCCTATCACTTTGAAGGTTAACATTTTTCATATCCCCAACACTTTTCCATTGTCTTCCCTTATCCCTCTTTCCCTCCCTCAGCTTCTCCTATTTTTAATAGACTAATCTAATGCCAGCCTTTCCTAGGGCAGAGCGGTGGCTGTGTGAGATTAGCCTCCATCCTCTTCTGCTTTAAGCTTTGGGAGCCGGGCTGATGGAGAGCACATGACCCTCCTGGTGGCTTTTTCCTTCCCGGCGGGACACAGGGAGCTGTGTGCGAGGGGAACAAGCGGTGCTGTGTGGCGCATCGCCACTCCGCTCCCGTGGTGGCAAGGGCAGGCAGGGCTCGCCAGCTCCTGCCAGTGTGGCACGGTTCAGGACGCCGGTGGCTTTCCTGGGCAGTGTGGGGCTTGCCCACCCATGTGCAGCTTGCCCACCCGCGTGGCTTCCCATCTTGACCCCGAACGCAGGCGCGCGGGGTGGCTGAAGGCGATACAATCTGGCTTCGTCTTTCCTCAGCGTGGTGTAAGCGAGCGGATCGCCTGAATTATTCACTCCTCCTCAGCCTGCTGTTCCTATTGAATTCCCTATGTCGGGGCACCCTGCCAGCACCTGGTGATGAATTCATTGCTGTGCCTGCCCCGGGGCACCCCGCTCTGTGTGCGTTTGGGGGAGCAGGGCCGGGGAGGGGGGCGGCTGCACCACACTCAACCTGGGGTTCTGTAGCCGCATGTTGCTGGGACTGGTTTGCCCCACGGTCATTCCATCTGCGGCATGGGTGGGCACCGGCCCTTTTGCTGCTGGGAGGGTTATTGGCAGCTGTGCCAAAGTCTGCCCAGACTCCTAGGCCCTAATCTTTTTCTCCCATCTCTCTGTATGCAATATCTGATATTGTATCCTATCTGTGTTTCATCTTCATGGCGTGGATTTTTCAGCAAACCACGTCCTTATTTTATGCATACAATTTGAGGTTCTCCTCGTTTCTGCATCCTGAGCTTTCAAGAGTGGTTGTGCTAAAAAGCAATCATGTTTCATATTTTCTGAGAGGAAGTGCTTCCTTTATTGTTCTAATGGAAACCATTTCCCATTTGCCTATGATGTTATTTGTACTAATCTGAATATATTTTTTTGTTAAACATTTAAAAGATTTCTACTGTTCGCATTATCACAACTCATAAAAGCTACCTAAGGTACATTTTATACTCTTGGAGGAGGTTATCACCTATCTTTGCAAAAACTTCTGGGTGTACGTTTGGTACCATCTTCATTGTGTTGATCCTCTGCTTTGTTCCTCTGTATTTTCTTTTTTAAGCAATTACAGCAGGTGGCTGGTCCCTGGGGAAGCTTCCTTTGACCAGAGTGCTTTCTGGTCCCAGTTGACGGGGTCGGATGGAGTTTCAGGTCCTTCTCCTGGCTGCACAGAGGAGTGTTTTTTTCACCTCTAATTGGATCATGTAAATCAGCTCTTTCTTTGTCTCATCCTCTTTGTCCAGAGTCTCCTTCTGGTGGTTTTGATGAATAAATAAGCCTTGACGTTGGATTGGATTTTTGTTTAGTATTTATGTTGATAGTTAAAAACTAGTGTATCTGTTGAGCGAAATAGGGGTCATAATCTGAATTGTGACCAATAATTTCCCTCAAAAACTGATTCCTGTAGCAAGGTGGTATGTAAATTATTGAGTACAAACTGGCAGGGGCTGGCTTTTTTTTTTTTTTTTTTAAATCCTGCGCTGTGACGGTCCTCTGGGATGTTGGTGTTTGATAAAATGCTAAGGGGTCCCTAGAGCCTGACAGATGCTGGAGGAAACAGAGCTCTCTGCCAGGGAGAAACCCTGTCCTTTCATGCCAGTGCAAACACGGGATGCTGGCGGGATGTACCTTTCTGCTGGCTGGGCGAAAGCTTTTCTTGCCAAATGCTTTGTCCCCTCCACCAAAGGAAAAGGCTTTCAGAGTCACTGCTCATCTCCCCAGCCTCAGTTTGTGGTGTGTGGCTGTGGTGGGCAAACCAGGGGGAAGGCTGTGCTGTCTTTCTTTTCCCCCTTTGATTCTTCTGCCCAGAGCAGTGGAGTATGTTGTTGCCTCTGAAGTGATAGCTGCAATATTGCTTGCCATGGTTTCTCTACAGCAAGCAACAGAGGGGACTTGAACTGATTTAATGGAGGAAAAAGCAAAAGAAACCCCAGGAAGGCCTAGATCATTGCATGTGTCCATGAGCATTGACCCGTTATTGACTGGTTATGGGATTAAAAGGCTAGAAGGAAGGGAATGGTCACCTATTTTGTCCTTTGTACAGGCAGGAATGGGGAGAGAGGTGTAGTATTCTCTGCTGACAGAGGACAGGGAAGTGTGTGAAACAAGCTTCCCTCTCTTGATTAAGGTTGGATGAGTGGAAAGGAGACAAGCTGCAAGGGTGCGAAGCCTGCAGTGGTGTCCATTGCAACAACCAGGAGAAAGCCTGGGGCTGGCCTTACCAATTAGCACATGGGGCTTGCAAATGTGTTTTTGCTGTGGGCAAAAGCATCCAGCCCTTCCAGAGGTAAATTCAAAAGCTGATGGACTGGGACTCATGAATGGTAAGGCCTACATGTACTCATTTGAGAAGCTAGGCCTTACTATAATAATGGCTTCTAGGATGCAGGAGAGAGCTAGAAGTGCCATTGCCAGAATTTGGGGGCGTACTACAGTATCTTTGTGTAGTCAAGATTTTAAGTTTTGGAGCTTCTCATTTATACCCGTTTTGGTTTTAGTAATGGCAGCAGTTGAAAGGGAAGCCTTTTTCTTCCTTCCCTCATCTTTCTTCCCCCAGGAGATTTTTTACTGTTTCCAGAAGGGAGCAGATTTCCGGCTCTTTCCTTCATCCTCCCAGTCTGATTGAAGAGCAGTGGGGGACAGAAGCAATCTCATTCAATCTCTGATTTGCATGTGTTCAGCTCTTCTGTCCTGAATCTGTGCAGTGCCTTTCTGTGCAGCTGATAACAGCCTTCCATGCAGCAGCATCTGTGTGAAATTCCAGCATATTTTACTATTTTTTTTCTTTTTCTGGTGCTGCTTTAAAGCTGAAAGTAATCCTTAGGGCACCAATGCTATCTTTCAATAGACTCTGACGCAATGCTGTCTTCATATGGGATGGGATTCGAGAGGTTTGGTTTTTCACCCAGGAGGATTACAAGCTTCATTTTGACACAAACATTTATACGCTGCAGACAGTAGTGCTAGTGCCTGAAGACCTGTTTTTTGGCCCAGGGAAGATGCACTGCAAATCCAGCAACTTGCCTTGGCCTTTCTTAACTTCTGTGACGGTTTTAGTGCTGCAAAATCCTCGCTGTTCTTGGTCATTGCCTAGAAAGTTTAGGTCTCTGTTATGTTTCAGTTTTGGTCAAGTTAATATATAGATGTGTAATATATTGGCACAAACGTATATTTTATATACACGCACAATGTTATTTCTGCAGTCATAGTTTGGGTGCTTTCTTGTAATGCATTAAGCAATGTGTCTAATATAATGAGATGACACTTGTTCTTTCCTATCCTTTTTAGGAAAAGCAATATATACTCCTTCAAGTTTAGCTTTAGAAGATAAGATTTCTGTTCATTTTTTTTTTAATGTAAAAGAAAGGTTTTGCTTCTCATTTTGTTTATTTGTTTTGGGAGTGTTTGAAGTAAGCATGTGCCTAGTACTCCCAGAGAGTGATGAAGTTAGTGATGATCCTTGGCTTCGAGAGCAGCGTATTTTGCATTATGACCTGTATAGAAGTTTACCCTGAGACCTGCTTAGCCATTTGCATGGAGAAGTGCAGTGGTTCAAGGCATGAAATTTATCAGCTCCCGTTTCTGTGTGATTTGGAGTTTCTTAAAAGCTGAAGTCTTGTGCTGTCAACATCACCATGCTGTAACCTAGCTGAGAGGTAATGAAAGCATTAATCATTGAAGCCGGGTCATATTCCAAGCTGGGATAGAGTCTCTCAGCGCTTGAACGTGTGCAGATCTTGTTTTTGAAGGCTGTAGCATCAAGCGGAGAAGCAGAAACATTTCTGAAATATGGATGGCTCTGACAGAGGATCTGTATTTTTAGCATGCTTAATAGTGAAGTCTTCTATGTGCCTCATCCTACCATCAGCATCCTCTCCAGAATCAGTGTCAGCCAATACTTTCTGCAGTTTGTCTTGTCAAAGCCTTGGCACCTCTTTGTGACAATGGTGTATGGGCCTGTAGCAAAGAGCAGTGCTTTTTGTCTGAAAGCGCTGGAGGTCACAAATCCAAAGCACTGGAAACAGAAGGGGTCTATGTGTGGTTTTGCTAATTCGGGGGGCGGGCAGGAAGGGGGAGAACATTAGCATCTGTTTTTATAGGTCCTCCCCAATTACTGATCTGAAAACTAGCTAACAAGTGTGGGTAGATTTAATTGATGAAAGTGCATTTTCCCTCCTGCATTCTCGCAGTTGTGCAAATAATTAGTAGACCAAGCGTGCAAATAATTAGTAGACCAAGCATGACAACTTGGTTTTGGTTACTCGTGACTAGTATCCATAGAGCATCCCATTGCTCATGAAAACTCGCTTAAGCAGGTCCAGTCATTTGTAGAGCAGCAGCAGACTTGAGGTGTTCCTTGTTTCTGAGTATAAGTATATAAGTATGAACAAATATCAGCCATGTCTGGTTAGGCCATACAATATTAGAGATATTTTGGCATGAGGAAGCTGTGAAATGTGGTCAGGAATAAGACTTTCTTCTGGTGCATCAGATGACTGCTTGATGTTTCTTATGTTTGGTTCTTCAAGGGAGTAAAAACTCTGAATCTTGAAGCAGTGTTAAAGATGTTAAAGAAACACATGGAGGTCAAGGATAGGTAGTTTCTAAGAAGGAGGCTTGTCAGCAAAGCTCCTGTTGTTGCAGTTTCATCATTGGTTTAAGCTGATCTGAGACTATCCTTTCATTGAAAGAGTAGCCCTGCCTTCTCCCTGACTCCAACTATGTGGTCCTGCACCCTCCCATGTACAGGTGGTTGGGATTACGTGGTCTGTCGTGACCACCTTTGTTCATGAAGCTAATCCTTCTCCTTTTTGAGGGATTAGTTTCCAGGAGGATCAGCAAGCTGATCTGACTTGCCACGTTCTTCTGTGATCCCTACTGCACATGCAAGAGATGAGGTCGGGATGCTTGGGAGCAGGAGGGGAAAGAACAGGATGATTCCCTTTCGTAGTGTGGTCTTTGAGATTGGCTTAATCTGGCTGTAAAAATCACGCTCTTAAAAGGTTTGTATGACTGTATAGCTCAAGGTAGTTGGGTTTTTATCTCTTTATACTTGGGCTGAGCAGTTGTTACCAAGTGTGCAGAAAGAAGAAGCAAGTAGAACTGAATTTATAGGGCTGTAGCTGTCTAGAGCTTTGAATAGAAATCTTGGCTGTAGTTACAAAGAAACCTTGAGAAGTAAAACAAAAAGGATGCTTTGGCATGGTTTGAAGCTTTGACTGGCCCTCTCTGCTGTTTGCCATGGTGCCTTCAGTCTGCTCCAGTTCAGGAGTTTGCTGTACTGCCAGTTTCTCCAAACCTGATTTAAGATGTTGGTGTGTTTAGTGGGGGGGTGGCTCCCTTTTTTCTTTCCTTCATCTGAATGTGCTGCATAGGCAGATACATGATGCCGTAATTTCAGGAGCTGTGTGTTTTTAGATCTCTTCTGCATTTCATCTGTAGGCTCAAGGAGGGAAATGTAACTTCTTAATGCAAAGAAGTCTCTAGGGATTGCACACAAGAGAGGTTTTTAGACTAAATTGTGAAAGAAACAAGTTTTATGTGAATGTGCTGTGACAATCCCTTCCCACGCGTGCACTCTTACAAAACAAGCGGTAATTTCAGTTGCGTGTAAAAGTTGGTAGAATTGTAATGCTATTGCCTTCCTAAAAGCTTCTTGAAAAATGGGGGTGGGCTGTGGGGAGAGATGCAGCTGATGCTTCATGGAGGGCAAGGCGGTCAGGACTGGTGGATTACACGCTCTGTACGGAGCGTGCGGAGGGAAGGGTCTGGCCATGTGCCCCCTTCTGCCCGGCGGGACCGTGGCGGGGGACTGTGGTTGTGGCTGTGGGAGGCCAGGATGGGAAGCAGCCAGGGGGCAGTGGGTATAAATCTGTGAGGAACTAGTTTCGGTTAGTTCCACCGCTTGTAGAGCAGCTTGTTTGTTACATTGTCTTGCGGGCAGGGAAGGGAGTGGGCTTTGATGCTTTTGTGTGGTGCTGGTAGGAATGTGCAGCCTGCGGGTTTTGAGACCTCCTGGAGGGGTGGGATGGGTCTTTTTCCACTGGCTTCAGACTATGCCTAAAGACAATAGGGTGGAACTGAGGCTCTGTAAGGAGGTTGTCTGTTTCGGAGGTCTTCCTGGGCTTTAACTAAACATAAAGCTGGTAAAATGAGAGAAATGCATTGCAGGCTTGTGGGATGCCGCAGGCAAGAACTGCGTCTGTCTCCTGCCTGTTTGGCAGACCTGGGTCTTGCAGCTTCCTGGGTGCCTGGGGTGCAGCAGCCTGGTGCTTTAATGCTGCAGTCACCCCAAAGGTCTCTGGCACCCGTCTTGACCTTCCACAGGCCCGATTTGTTCCTGTGACCTCTTGCTGTTTAAATGCAATCTTATTTTTGTGGTTGATGGCTGTATTTAAACACGGGATGTACAATAGTATAAGAATATCCAATGCCTGAGACTGCTGGCAGCCTTTCACTTCATTTTTCCATTAATACATAAAGTTCTTGGCTCTTCTGGGTAGAATACAGGCAGCAGCAGCCTTTTCCTTATAAGCGGGGCTAGCACTCCCATCTGGCCCAAACTGAAGAATTCAGGCCACTTACAGATACCTCGCTGGATAATTTTGCTCTCCACAGTAACATGATCTTCCTTAGAAACTCCTTCAGAGTGGCTTGCCTTGCTTCTGTGTGCAATGAAATGGAAACAGTAACTTACTGTAAATGCCTCGTTTTGTCCCCATAGCTGGGTTGGGTGGTGTTTTGTTTTGAATCTTCCTTTCTTTGCAAAGCATTCTCCCGACTTTTGGGATGCTGCCTTCCAAATGAAGGGCAAGTCTTTCTTCCTTTCTCTCAAAATTTTGAAACAAATCACGTACTGAAACTCCTCTCAAAACTATTCCATGGAGGAGGTGTTCCTTCTTCGGGAGGGAAGGAGATTCTTTGATTAGTGCTCCCTTCCTCCCTGTTTTAAGCCCTTTCTAGCTGTGACCATTGCCTGCGTGGGGATGCATCATTCCTTCAGTATAAGTTATTTGGCCAGATTGGGGCATCAGCTACAGCCTGCTATAGGGGCAGTTTGTCCAGGGTGGCTGTTTCTGCTAGCTTAGGCAGGATTTCTCTTTTTTCATATACTTAGAAGAGAGGTGTGACCACAGTTACCATTCTGGCGTCCCAGGACAATCATGTTTAGCAGCAGCTTCGCAGGAGCAGTGAGGACGTTTGTGTAACAGAAGTGGATTCCAAGGAGGCCTTGGTTAATGGCTGCGAAAACCAGTTATTTTAAGACTTTATTTTTATGAATTGCACTCTGGTTATAGAGGGCCTTGGCATGTGGCCACATCCCATCCAAACGGTCTGTGGCCCATGAAGAGATGGCACTCAGTTACAGGGTGGATGTAAGAAGAAAAGCAAATCCATGTTTTCTGTAGTGGAATGGCATTGTGTTATAGCAGGATTCACTCATGTTGTTTTCCATATGTAATTGCTTAATTGGGATGTTGAAAGGTTAGCTTTGATTTTGTTTTGATATGTTTCTACATTTTTGTAGGCAAGTGTTGCAGCATTTGGGTGTTTAATTAGAAGAAAAAACCCTGAAAAATACTAATGTGTGGGGGAGAGAGAGGTAAATAATGGTGAAGACAAGGAGGGAAGGGCAAAAGCCCTGCAGGCTTTATTTAGTTGTGGAGATAGCAACCTTGCAAGGGGAGTACCTCTCTAATAAACTGTTACATGGGGATTTGTTCTGGTAAAATTCAACAGTCATGACCTCTGCTTTTCCCTTTTAAAATAGTAGTGAATGGCATTTTGGAGACAGACACCCTCTTTGTCTCTAGAACACGTGCTGAGGCACTGGAGGGCTGTTCCAGTCCTTATCGGGAGAAACCCGTTCAGGGGGGTGGAAATGGCTGGATCAGTCTTTGCCCTTCTGATTCTTGGTACCTCTGAGGCAGCAGGGGAGCATCGCCATGACGATGCGTTTCGCATCCTGGTCTTTCCATCCTCTTAAGAACAGAATTAAATCTCCGGCTTGCATCTGGAATATTTGTCTCCACTGGAGTGGTTTCTCTTGGATCTGTGTGCTGATTTTTGGCACAGAAATGAGAGCTTCCAAGAGGCCTAAATTCAGGGTGAGCCCTCAATGTGCGCATCTCCCATTTGGGGATACTGTGGCTGTAGTTGAACTTGCTGTGCGTGTTTTCCCCGTGTTGGTCGTACTACATGCAAATAGTGCCCTGGATGCTCTTTCACCAGCACTGCTTCTGAAGCAGGGTGCTGCCCAGGAGATGAAGGATTTGGCCTTTCTCTGCCCCTTGTGATGCCACTTTGGGATGCCCACTGTGAGCAGAGAGGGCTGCTGCGACCCACAAGCCACTCTCACAGCACTCGAGGGGGTTTGTTCCCTTGTATAGTTGCCCTTTTGTTCCCCAGAGTTGCAGGGAGAGGAGCTTTCCAGGAGGGGGATGAAGAGGCCAAGCTTAGTGGTCTTAACAGTGGATTTATTTATTTTATTTTGCGAGGGAAGGCCTGGGACTTGTTTCTCTCTAACTGTTTCCAGATGGTGCTGCTGGAACACAAAGGTTTCTAGTGTGTTTGGGATGGCGGCGGCTGAGACCCCCAGCCCCCCCAGCACTTCCTGTGCAGCTCCACAATCCGGTGGGCTTGATCAGAACCAGCCCTGGCTGCCGGTGCTCCCAAAGCCTGCCTTTTCTTCACCCCACACCCCAAGCCCTCTGCTTCCTCCCTCCTCCAGCTTTTTTAACCCCTTGCCATGACAGCTCTGGCCCGTCAGCCTGCCTGCCTCGCTTTCTCTCCTTTCTCTGGGGCTGGCAGATGAAACTGCATTTGTCTAGACTGCTCGAAGAAATTATGTCTTTTGGGAAAGGGAAGCTGGTTTGTAACACAAACTTGGGAAAATAATTTCTGTAACTATTTAGGGTGGCTTATGCAATCAGGCCGGCGTGTCCAGGGCACAGAAAATTTCTCCAGCACCTATTTGCCTGCAGCACTTGGTATACAGCATGATTTTGTCTGAATCGTATGCTGTTGTGCCTCTATCTCTTTTTCCTGCTGATTTCCCTAAAAGCTAGGCAGGTTTAATTTTATATCACAGCCTTTTCACACCCAACCAACAAATTACTTTCAGCCTTCTCTTCTGCAGGTAATATAATAACTATAATTTTGTTCTGGAAAGTAGGAGTACTTTTTTAGCCTTTGAGCAACAGCCTCTGAATGTCTGCAAAATCAACCAAGAAGCTTGTGATCAACTGACTTCCCTTCTGGATCTGTCGTCTACCTCGTCCTGCTCTTTCCTGTGTTCTCCATCCTGGCTTTTGACCAAGCAGAAGCAATGAAGCTGTCTACAAAGGCAAAACTCAATAGTCCTCTTCATCTTGCGAAAACTTGTAGCCATGGTGGTTGAGCAAGCTGAATTTTCATGCCGTGAGCATGTTGCCCTGTAATGAGTGGCTTAGCATGAATTACGTGTTAAATGCTTCCTCATCCCCATGTAACAATTATGGCAGCCAAAGGTGCCCCCAGTGCTGGATTTTAAAGCCTTATTATGAGCCCTGTCCTGTCCCTGTTGAGTAAGTGTGGAAGCAAAGATGATCTGCTATTTTAAAATGCTTCTGCCTACTAAAAGAGGAGGGAAATCAATATTTTGTGCTATTGACTTCTGTGCATGCAGAGTGTCCTTGTATTTGCTGGATCATAGACGTCACACTGTGCACAGTATTCCCAGGGGCTTTAACTTGCACTGGATCTATTGTTGCCAGTGTAGATCGTGGACCAGCAGAGGCAGCCTGTAGTGCCTTTATGCCCAGAGCAGTATGAGGGTGCTGCCATATGTAGTCCAAAAAAAAGTGTATGTTTCACACATTTGAATTACACTAAATTAATGAGATTCATCGCTTTGAGAAGCTGGAAACAGCCCTTGGCTGATCTGGAAAATGAAAAACCCACTTGGTGGAAAGCTGCTTCTGACCTCTGGAAATCTACTTCCATTATTTAAAGAAAACAAAACAAAAAAAAACCCAAACCAACCAACCCAAACCAACCCAACCAAAAACCCCAAACCAAACCAACACAAAAAAATCCACAGAAAACCACTCCCCCGCCCCCTCAAAAAAAGAAAAAAAAAATCCCCGACACCCCCCCCCCCCCAAATCAGGGAAGAATCTGCATTGTTATAAAGAATTTTTGTAAAATCCTTCAGTTTTAGCTCTTTCATTTTAGCTATGCAAGTGCTTAAGTGCTTTCTGTGTACAAAAGTCACCCCTCTCTCTGCAAAATTAGACATATGTATTGTAACTTCATACAGACACTGTCAGCTTAAAACCTTTGTGTGCATTTGTAAACTTGTATACTGATTTTTTTAACAGACATAAAAGTTTAAACACCATCTTTCTGTATGGTTTGGTCAGATGTATATTTGTGTGTATTCTGTTCTACAGCTTATGCTACACCAACCAGTTATTGTTCCTGAAGTATACACTGGATTTCTCAGAACAGAAGTGCCAGGAGGTTGGAGTTAAGAAAATATGTATTTCGAATACAGAAGATTGCCCTGACGGGTTTAGGTGGCTCTGTTCGACGGGGACACGGTGTCTCCCAAAGTTGCCCTGCTCTGTCTTGTTGGCCACCTTGTGGGCTTGCCTGGCTAATTGCTCCAAAGTATTCAAACCCTGGCCAGGGCAGAAGGCTATTTTTATTCATCTGACATCACCTTCCTTTCTCGACTTTACTGTGTCACTGGGCTTCCCGCCCAGGGCGTCTGGCGGGCTTGGCCTCCCTCAGGCCGGGTCCTGCTCGTCAGTGATGGACAAGCAGAGGGTTTGCAGGCCCCATGGCTGCCTGGGGCTGTGGGGGACCGTGACCCTGCTACAGAGGTGGGCAGCCAGCTTTTGGAGAGCCCTGTGGTGGCAAAGCCTTTGGGCTAATGTGGGCTCCTGGAGCCGTTGAGAGGCCGGAGGTGGGGAACCTCATTGTCTGCCCCCCCAGGGATCCTGGGCCCTGCGAGGTGGCAGGAGCCCGGTGCAGGAGCTCTCTGGTCCCGTGTGTCTGACATCATGCTGGCCTGCTGAAAACATGATATTTTTAGGAGAAGGGGAAACCTGGGAAGGGGGTGGGGTGGGCCGGAGACCGCCGTAACCGCAGCAACAAGGCCAGAATTCCAGGAAGGAAGAAGGGCCGGATGGGCCTCCATCCCGGCCCTGCCAGGCCCTGGCCTCCAGGGCCCAGAGGAGGGAGTCCGTGGGTGCTTCTTTGCCCTCGTGGGGGCAGATGCTGGCATCAGGCCCATGGTGGCAGGAGCACTGTGCTGGCGATGGCACCTTTGGCTTCCTGTCCCTCGAAGTGGCCTCAGTAATTCGGGTGGATATGAGAAGCTGGGGCCCTGCCAGCCGGCGTGCGTCTTCTCAGCGATCAAGGACAGCAGCGTGCAACGTACTTGGTGTGGTGCCTTTTAACAAGATCTTGGGTATTTAGTCCGCAAATACACTTTCAAGAAAAAAAAAAAGGGTAAGGAGTAAAATAAAAGTCCTGTTACTTGCGTCACCATGAGCACAGGTTGTTGATGTCAGGACAAAAACAAGGAAGCAATAAATAGGAGTTCTTTGCTAGATGGTATGTGGAAACTGGCCAAAGCTGAGAAGCAAGTTTAATTGAAAGTGAAGACAGCTGAGGGGAAGAGTCCCACACCATAGATGCAGCTATTGGAACTGCAGAGTGATTAGCGAGAGCTGTATATCAAATTAGGATAAGTATCAAGGGAGAAGGGTGACATTCAGATCCAGTTAAAAACTACTTTAATTCAGTTTTTCATTAATAATCTGTAGTTCAGCCGTAGAAGCTGCTTTTCCCGTTAATTTTATCCACAGACAATTTGAGGTAGGGAGATGGCACACACAGTCAAGAAGGCAGACTGAATGCATCAGATACACTTGGACAAAGAAACAGTTATTTCTCTTTTGTTTATGTGTAGTAACTTAAGCAATTCTTCATCAGACCCTTATTTGTATGTTTTCTTGGTAGCTGATAATAAGGTCAAGTAATTTGCAGTTTTATTAGTGTTCTACCACAGTTAAAGTACTAAAATGCCTTTTTCAAGCCCCCTTTCCTCCTGGCACAGGGTTTCTGTCTTTCATGCTATGCAAGAAGTAAATAAAAAAAGAGGGTGAACCACTGGGCTGTGGCAAACAGTGTTGGGATTTCTGTCTGGCTGCGAGCTTTACTTTTTTGCAGCTGTCACTTTCAGATTAATAGCTTAGTTGCCAGTGTTTTCAGCCTTTTTTTTTTTTTTTTTGGGTAAACATCTTACTCTCTCTATTCTAGAAAAGTGGCTACTTCTTATCTAGCACAAGTCTCTGATAAATGTTTAAGTCGTGCTATCTCACCACGTCAAAATCCCATTTTGCTTTTGGGAAGAACTAGTAACTTTTTGTCGCCTTTATTTTGTTGCTCTATGTAGTCCAGGGGTTTCTGGCTTTCTGGAGCTGGGGGTTTCCCTTGTCACTTCTGTCGTGCCACCAGGCTGCTGTGCTACCCGTAACTCTCAGGGGCTGTCAGAGCAGAGGCAGATGAGCTGCTCTTCTGTCAGTTTTGCTGCTGTTGCTCAGGAGCCAGGAGATGGTTGTGAAACTTGAAAGGATTGCATTAACTTCACTTTTCCTAGCATTGTCAGGAAAGCAGGCACACCACAGATCCAGAAAAGAGAGATTGCTTAGTTGTGTTTCTGAGATTATCTTTGCAACCAAAAGGACTCAACACTACAAAATGAAGCTTGTATTCAGCAGGAATTGGTTCTCCAGCTGGGGAAATACTGATGAACTCGTGAAGATAACAGTTCCTAGCAGCACACTTGTAATTTGCAGGCTTTAGATTTAGTTCGGCTGTCAAGAAACAACTGCTAATCAGGCCTCACTAATTGTTGTGTCTGGCAAAATGGTGAGTCTGTGATGTAAAATTAATTTGTTCTGGGGTCAAGTTAGGTCAAAGACAATTATTGCCTCTTTAAGCTAAAATTTGGGTTTATTTTTAAGAAAACCTTGAGAGCATTATGTGTTACAGCATTTTCTCTAGAGGAAATGTCCTCTACTCCAGTCCACTGTGGCCTTTTGTAAGTTAATAGGACCTGCAGAGCTGATCATGTCTTCTTGGTGTCCGGTTTATGGACAACTCCTTGTGTTAAAATTTATCAAGTCAAGAGGTGTCAAAAACCCAATGACCCTAAAGCCTGGCTGTTCTGCTAGTGCAGGAGCATCTCCTTTGCTTTTGAGTGATCTGCAACTGGCTGTACTGTGTCTTGTGACCCAAGACAGTACCTGTGGCTTGCACTTTGTGGCAGACGTTGCTGTTGCAAATGTTAGTGGGAAAGAACTTGTGTTAACAAGGCTGGGAAATTAAAGAAGAGGGAAAATTTGAAGTAAAGAAGTGGGGTTAAAGGCTGAGGGGCTTTGACTGAGTTGTGGCTTTCGTCCTGTTGGATCCCATTGGCCAGCACAGGGACTGTTACTGGAGTACAACCATCATGCTCACACGTCCTGCAGAAGTGTGGAAACCCATACATGAGGTCATCAATATCATTTGAATAGTGTCACAGTTTGTGTTACATAAAGCTGATATACTGTATTAGCTTCTAGTTTTTTTTTTTCCTTCCTTCTCTAAGGCAAATCGCAAGTACCCAATAAATGCCTTTCAGTGGTAAACGAGCTAGTGAAACATCCCAGTGACAGTTTGATTTGATTTTGCAGGCTAGCACTGCCTAAATCAATTTATTTACGAATGTCTGGGTTGCATGCTGGTATCAAAAGAGAAATGTAACTGGCAGGAGGGAGCTGTGAGAGAGATGGAGTCATGTGGGGGTTCCCTCTCCCACCAGGCTGCTGCCAGAAGGCAGGATCCCTCTGTGTTTGTGGGCAGGGTATTTATCCATGTTAAATCTTCCCTCTTTCTCTTTTCACTTCCATTTTGTGGGATTAGTTTCGTGCATTTGCAGGCAGAGGAGGAGATGGAGCTGTACCCCCAGCCTTGGCTTGCTCGCAAACTAACTGGGATGTTCCCTCTGGGTGCTGCTGAACTGTCCCGTTCTAGTTGCAGGAGTTTGCTGCTTTCACTTCTTGCTCTGTTTAGTTTTCAACAAAAGGAAACTCTGTATGGAATAATCATGCAGCAGGCCCCGGATTCACCATTAGTGACCTGTAAAATTGGCAGCACTGGAGATTATTGGCAGGAGACGGTTTCCCTAGGCGCTTCCTGCCTTGTCTCAGAGAGCTAAGTTCAATTAGAGCAATGATACGCACAGCGGGGATTTTGCAGAGAGTTCAGTCCTTGGTGGTAGCATTGCTGTATGAAAGGCAGAGATATCTGTGGCCTTTTTGTGACCTTAATGCTCCAGCTGCTGTCTTCTTTCTAACTTCTGCTTTCTCCAAACTCTTGTTTCCTAACGTAACCTTCTTTCACCTTTTCTTTTACCTCTTCTTTTACTTTCTGATGCAACCGTATCCATCAAATGTTTTTAGTCTGCTGCTTATGGAGTTTGTCTTCCAAAAAACAAAGTGGAGATTGCTGGTAGCGTCTTTCCTGTGCCCTTGATTTTTCTTGTTTCTTTCCAACCTCTTGCATACTGTGGACCAGATCTCTGTAATAATCTTTCTCTTCCTTTTCACAGGCTTGTGCTTTGCCTCTGCTTATGAAACTGCTCTGTTTCTAGATGTGATTTCTGGGCATCCAGGTCTTTTGACTTCAGGAAATCCCGCAAAGTTTGGTTTTGTCTCTTTTCTGCCACAGCTTTGGTGACAATTCCTTTTTTCAGTCCCTGATGTGTAAAATACCATCCT